>NC_060247.1:23554968-24179968 GCF_921293095.1 Ischnura elegans
CCACATCTCGAATTCCTCCAATCTTGTCTCGTCCTCCTTCCTTAGTGTCCACGTTTCCGCACCGTATAGAGCTACACACCAGATAGACTCTTCACTAACCTTTTCTTTAAACTCTTACATAGCGATCCTCTCAGAAGCTCCTTCCTGTTCATGAACGCCTCCTTTGCTAATGCAATTCGCTTCCTGATGTCCTTACTACTGTATCCGTTTTCCCCTAATGTGCTGCCCAAATGCTTAGTTAAATTGCTCTAACTGCTCAAGTTTTTCCCCACCTCCTTTTCTCTTGAGTCTCACATTCCTCGCTCGCGATACTATACAACACCGCATTACCTTGGTCTTCTTGTGATTAATCCTCATCCCATATTCCTTGCAAAGTTCGTCTAACGCATCCACTAGAGCCTGCAGTCCCCTGGCTGACTGGCTAATCATCAACGCCTGATCATCTGCAAACCTCTGATTTAAACATTATTCCTTCCACTTTCACTCCAGCTTCCTACTCGTCCCACATTTCTCTTACTATCTCCTCAGCGTATACGTTAAAAAAGCAGCGGCGATAAAGGACAACCTTGTCTGACCCCTCGGGAAATGCTTGCCCACCCAGATTCTCCGTCTGCTACCCTCACTTGCGCAGTCTAGGCCATATACAGGTTACGAATCAGTCGCCTTTCCCTCCTACACCTATTCTCATGAGTATATTCATGAACTTTACCCAGTCCACCCTATCAAATTCTTTTTCAAAATCCTATCTTTCGTTTGGCTCCTACACTTCGACCTATCTGGCATGGCTGGCCTTACCGGGAATAATTCAGAATTAATTCCGCCAGTGCAGCTCTAAGGGTCATAGGAACTCGCAAGCCTTTACACCGCGACAAGGTTGTAGCCCAAAGGAAAGGTTGATATACGTAAACATTAACTTTAAAAGATAAGCCACTGCAGCAGTCACCATAAATCTATTTTAAGTTTACTAACACTCATGACTATAATGCTAATACCGTTAGTGTTCCATTTTCACATAAAGGCAAATTTAATTTTGATGCCACTCACAGGGAAAATTTTAATGGTTGTCCGCTACAATGATCTGAAGGGTAAATAAGATTTTTACACAATTGAAAATAAGGTTTTTTGGGGTATGAAAAAGGAATTCATCGGAGTCACTGCAGCATACCATACGACATTTTTATGTTTCCATGCCATCCTGGGAGTCATTCCATATTACAATCATCTGGGATAAAGTATCATAACCAGAAGTCACCAATGAAAACTTGGTTTTTTGTCGCTTTCCAGTCCACAACACAACCTATTAGACAACCTCTTTTTTGCCCCTTATCATGCTTCATTTTAATATTCAATAATCTGGGTTGACACTCCTGCCACATATCTGCTTCCAAGCGGATGCGATGTTTATTTTGAGACAGTTTTGGAATTTCCACGATCCACTTAACTAAAGTCAACACTGTATTCTCTTCGCCTATCTCCATCAATCTCTATTCAAATAATATCAATCAGCGGGAGTTCGCACTCAGACCAAGCTTCGGGGTTCCCCGTTTTATCAATCGCCTCCGCAGGCAAGAACTTTTCTCGTATGTGAGTTCAGAGATAGCGAAAGTGGAAAAGCAAACGAAGCCACGCGAGGGGTCACACCTAAGTCGACCCTTGCATTCATTCAAAAGCTTCATAACTGCGATATTTACGAAAGATGAGGAAGGATGCGATTCCGCCAAACCTACACAAAGAGACGAAGAAAATAAAGAGGAACAAAGAGCTTTGAAGGTATTGGGGAAATAGTCGTTGTAATTCTCTTATTGTCAGTCTCCACACAATTCTTTTCTCGCACACACTGTTTTCCAAGAGCAAGAAAACTTTCACAATACCACCGAAGCACATGCAATAGTGAAGTTTATGAGGAATTCTAGAGACGTATTACTTCAATAAATCAACACGATGACTCTTAGCTGTAATCATAAGGTCACTGACCAATGATAATGGTACCACGAGTACTCTTTTACCATATGAGTAAAGACTTTACCGGTCTCTTCTTCCTCAACTTACAACATCTTGGTCTTTTATCAAGCGATACCAATAACATAATTCAAGCCAATTTAGTATAAAACATCGTATTAGTGATAGGCTTCACTGAATTCGAGGAAAACAATGTACATATGTGCAAGTCATCGAGGGCATGTATAAAATCGGTTTGATAGTCCATTCCACGAAATATTTTTGAGAAAATTACAGTAGGAAAATCATGCTAAATCATTAAAAAAATTAATACCACTGGGTAAAACCTATTTGAAGAAAGTGGTAAACTACGAAAGCTGCAACAACTAATTGGCATGTAGCATATTACATGCAGTTTACAAATATCCGACCTCGTTGCTGAAAACCCTCGAAGTGGCTGGAAGGGTACATGTACATGACGGACTGATACACATTAAATATTTTTGCAAAAAAACTTGAATAAATACAATAAGGCTTCCTTTATGAAAGATATCAATAGTAGACGAGTCCATTTGTTTGTGGAAGCGGTCGGTACATGAGGGTCAAACTCCAAAAAACGTAAATTTTCTACAGGCAAAATTGAAAAATATTAATTTTTGTTTGTATGAGAACCAAGGTTTTCTAATTACAGTTTGTCAACCATACAATCTAGTGACGTAAGTGGCAGAGATCGTTAGTATTATCATAGATTAAGTACTTACTCTATGGTATTATTTACACTTTTTTATTTTTACTTTTGTGCTGCCTACGGACATGATATATATGTCCACGGACACAGCAGAAGGGGAATATTGTATTTACTCGCGAGAAAAAATTTGTTTTATTTTTCATTGGACATTCTGTAGCTAGCCATAGTGTATCATCATGTCCGTTACCATATGTCACATCCATGGACGGCAGAGTTCACGAACATGATGTCCACGGACATGACGATTTCCTCAAAATTAAGTTATTGTTGGGACTGACAATAAGTTAGGACACTGTCATGCCTCATTCCACGGCCGTCTTTAAACAGGCCGGAGGGATGATATTTGGCAACAACGCGGAGGAGGCCTATTTATTATTTGTTTATCATTCTACAACAGTGGACTCGTGGTGAATAAGATACTCGACATGACTCGTTTGAAGATAATTTTCTTCCTCTAAACCCTATTTTTGCAGGAGATGACGTTAGAAGATTCATTTTTTAACCTATCATATTAGCTGTAGTCGAAGGTAAGTTATTCATTTGAAGTTGAAGCGTTGGAAGATGATGAGCTCATACTCAATCAGTTCGACCCCCTGGAAATTATGAGCAAACCAATATTAATCACTGCCGAGGAATATTCGGGTCTCAATTACGTTTGTGGGTATGCTGTCAGGATGGCATTGCAGCACTTAACCATTGATATATGTGCATGTTCATGTATTTCAAATGAGGGTAGTGAAGATGCCTATTTCAAAGACTTTACACGGCACACGGAATTGCGCAATCTGACGTACGTGCGAAGGCGCAATCAAAATTGCGTCGTGTAAAGCGGTGAATTGCTAGAACACATGCGAGAATGCGTGGACGCGAGACGGCAAAATAGCCCATGTTCTATTTTCGCTAGAACAGGGGCTATTTTGCCGTCTCTACTTACTACTTCCTCGGCACCACAGCCCGGTATGGGCTTTGGCCTCCGTCAAGACGCCTGTTCATTCTCTCCTGTTCTGCACTTTCTCCCACCATCTGACAATCCTCATAGCCTTTATGTCTTCTTCCACATCCTGCATCCATCTTTTCCTCGGTCTTCCTCTTTTTCTCTTTCCATCCATATTTCCATGTAGAATCTTCTTAGGCATCCTTTCTTCACTCATTCTTTTTACATGACCTAGCCAAGCTAGCCGTTGGGTCTTCACAAATCTCACTATGTCTTCGCTTCGGATAATATTTTCTATTTCCTTGTTTGTTCTTATCCTCCAAGTTACCCCATCTGTCCCGGGACCATATATCTTTCGCAAAATCTTCCGTTCAAATATCCGCAGAGCTTGCTCGTTTCCAGCGGAAATGCTCCACGTTTCTGCTCCATATGTCACGACCGGTCTGATAAGTGTCTTATAGATCTTGAATTTCATCTCCTTAGATAGAAGAGTTGACTTCAGGAGCTTAATATTAGCAAAGTAAGCCCTATTTCCAGCCATTATCCTCTTGTTGATCTCTTCAGTCATTGAGTACTTACAGTTTAAATTAGTACCGATGTAGCTGAAATATTTTACATTTTCAAAGTTGTACTGCCCAAATGTAACGTTTTGAGTCCATCTTCTATCTTCCGTGGTCGACATTTTCATGTATTTCGTTTTTCTCTCATTGATTCTGAGCCCTATATTCTTACTCTTCTGTTCTAAGATTTTGAATATTTCTTTCAGAGAATCCATATTCCGTGCCATTAGAACTATGTCGTCGGCATAGGCACATGCCTGAGTAGATTTATGCACAATTATCCCCTCTAACCCCAGTTCTTTCATGGCTTCATGTAGACACATATTAAATAGTACTGCTGATAGAGAATCTCCTTGTCTTACTCCAGTTGATATCTTAAAGGCTTCACTAGTCTTGCCCCCGATATAGGCCGACATAGCTTGAGATCCTTCCATAGTCATATTTACCAACTTAATTAGTTTTTTTGGTATTCCAAATCCCTCCAATGCCTTCAACATTTTTCTTCTATTGACACTACCAAAAGCTTGCTGGAAATCAATGAAAAGCATATGTAGGTCAATGTTGTACTCATAACATTTCTCCATGCATGCATGTCTCATTACAAAGATTTGGTCGGTTGTTCCTCTTCCCTGCCTGAAGCCACATTGGTATTCACCAAGGATTACTTCAGCATACGTGTTAAGTCTCCTCTGCAGTATACAAGAAAGTATCTTATAAGTGACATTTAGTAATGTGATTCCCCTATAGTTGCTGCATTGCAATTTATCTCCCTTCTTGAATATAGGGCAAATGAAACCAATCTTCCATTTCTCAGGCATCTCTTCTTTCTCCCATATTTCACATATCAGTCTATGTAGGTTCTTTGTTAAATTTTTTTCTCCGTACTTGATTAACTACGGTACAATTTGATCTTCCCCTGGAGCTCTCCCATTCCGCTGCCGTTTTAACGACTCCTCCACCTCCTCAATTGATGGCCAACTAATACTGGTGTCCACCCTCATGTCCAACATTTCTCCATCCTCCTCATCTATCTCATTGACATTCAGCAATTCCTTAAAGTACTCGGCCCATCCTCCCATTACTTCTTCCTCTGTTCCAAGCAACCTCCCATTCTTATCCTTACATGCGTTTGTTCTTGGTTGAAATTTATTTGTCATCCATTTGATTGCCTGGTATAACTTTCTACTTTCATTTTGTGTGTTCAATTCCTCAATCTTTTCCACATACCCTTTTAAGTACTGTTTTTTTTTCGTAGTATTTTATTTGCTTGTCTTCTACTTTCTTTATATCTTTCGACATTTTGTCTTGTCTCTATCTGGATGGTGTTCCTTCGATCTATATTCTTCCTTTCTATAGCTTTTCTGCACTCATTATCAAACGATTCTTCATTCCTTGTTCTCTTTCTTTCTCCTATGGTCTCCTTTGCAGTCTCTTCCATAGCCTTCTTTATATTAAGCCATTTTCTCTCTTCCAAGTCATTTACACTCAGGTTCTCTGCTCCTTCTTCTAGTTTCTTACCCAGGATTTCCTGGTATTGGGCTACAATTTTGCCGTCTCGCATCTGTTCTAGCAATTCACCGCTTTACACGACGCAATTTTGATTGCGCCTTCGCACGTACGTCAGTTTGCGCTATTCCGTGTACCGTGTAAAACGGACTTATTTCTCCTTGTATGTCTGTAATAAGTGTTGGTCTTCATGCATTGGCCATTATGACTCTAGCAGAACCCAAGTATCAGGCTACATTTCTTAAAATTATCCTCCTTGACGATAATTTAAGAGGAATTTATGACGACAGCTGTTTTCAGTGCAATGTACCGAACAGTTATTTTTTTGCAAGATTTATTAAAACTCTGACCAATGTATTTCTAAATAATTATACTAAAGTGAGGAATAACAGATTGGATGTCGCTAGACACTCTTCCAATAAGAGAAAATACTCTACAATTATGTGACTGCTTTCAATTCGGTGACTATATATTTCAATAAAATCATGTTTTATACATGACTAATTTGTATCATTCCTGTCTGCTCCTGTTTCACAATCAGCAATGGATGCATGATTATCCCGTGGTAAGTAAAACAGCAGTTTTTTAGTGGATTTCCTTGCCTCAAAGCGATTTCTTTTGCCGATATTCTACGCCGAAACAATACACTTGGTCGCAGGTGAGAGCAATCCCGCAGGCCTCCTAGATGACGGGCGCGCGACGTTGCCACATCGGTCACTCCGGCCTGTTTAAAGACGGCCGTGCTCATTCACATCATGATTGTTCCAGCGATTGTTGGAACTACCGTGCATTCACACGAGGATTGTTAAAACCTGTGCTGCCCTCTAAGGCTGACATCTAAAGTGAACAGGAAATTGACGGTTAGCAAAGCTGTTGAGGTATGCAGGGACAAGATATTACTGTGTTCAACGTGTATTTACCGAATAATTTTTCTTCCGCCCATATTCTTCCTTCCTAGGACGAATCCATGAAAACATAGAGCTTCACGAGCTTTTCGTCTTTATCTTGTCGCTTCCGTTTCCGGTCTCCCAGTGCCCTACCATCGTAAAGTGGCAACGTTCGGAACTACGTCAACTATTGACAGGACATGCATTCACACGGCTAGTTCGGCCAACTATCGTTGGGACAATCGCTCGGACAATCGTAATGTGAACGAGGCATCATTACCACATTGACCTTGCATATTATAGCTGTTAAAGGGATCTCAATTGCAATTAGTAAAAGATTTTACTTTCACTAATTTTTACTTGTCCACGGACATGACTGATGATCTTGGCTCCTTCAAAAAATTGAACTAAATTTTTTTTCTAGCGTTGAAAAATTCACTTAACCAAGTATAAACTCAAACAACCCAATATAGCTGACAATCTCCTTCTCTACACACTGGTTGTTCAAGGCTGCCATCATCTGCTGTTAATAAAGCCTTCTTTTTCCTGTGAGTCCACGGACATTGCTTTTTTGGATAAGACAAATGTTTTTTATAATAAAAATTATGAAATAAAAGCAACCCAAAAATACTATTTATACTACCAAAAATTATATTGTTGTAATAGTTTAATGATAGATTTTATAATAAATTATTTAGTTAAGGTTGTTAATGCATTAAACACCTCTTCTAAAATCTTTGTGGGACTGTCTGTACATGGACATGACGAATCATGGTCTTTGGACATTAAATTTGGGAAAAGTACTTTTTTTCCTTACTGATTTCACACTAATGTTAGTAAAAGAGTATATAAAATAATATACTAGTTCAGTTTTGATTTAACAGTTTTGTTTTTTTTTGCAGTCCATGGACATAATTTTGTACGATTATGGGAGAATGACCCATGAGGGTTAAAATCAGGGAAGTTCAACAGGATAGGGGAAGTTTTTCCGCAAGCATTTGCGACACCTATTCTTGTAGTTGTTGCTAAATATAATATTTGTAGCCATAAAAATGCATAATTCAGCCATGAATTTACAATTTACGCTATATTGCCTTTCCTTATGATAACTAAATGTCTATTTCTAATGATTTTTATTTTCGGTCGAAGTGCTATTAGAAAAACAAATGAAGGTGACATCCGTGTCTTCTCAAGTGAACTGTGTTGTTGTTTCGGAGTTCTGTAGTGAAATCGAAGAATGTCGGCATTTGCCAGCGTGTATCGCATCGTAATAGATCTTCAAAATTTGGAGTATCGTAAGAAATACGTTACTGTTGCGCAGTTAAGGACTGCCCTTCCAAGGGCTGTAAGTTTTTCTGTTTTCCTCGACAAGTAGCCAGGTAAGTCACATACATTATCTGCTGTCATGTGTTGTGAAATACTTCTCAAGAACGTAGTTGTTGGATGTTTAAATTTGGGTAACTTAATCCAACTCTTTAGAAGAACAGTGACATTTCAGTATATTTCCTCTCAATTGATAAAGACATATCTTTACCGTGGAGTAAGTATAGGACTGTTAAGAATGATCAATCCAAATGTAGTTCATCTGCTTGAAGCGATTATCATTTAATTCCAAGGATCTCGAAAAAGGAATGCATAATTTTTACTATGCTTAGTTAACTTCCATCCTTCGCTCGTCACATTGTTTTTATGCTTCTATGTGCTTGCTCCAAACATCCAAACTCGGTGGTTTGAAGTTACTATGTATTAGAATTACTCTTTAAATCTATTTAATTAAGTTACATCATTTTTAATTAATGCCTTTATTTTTCACTTATCTACACCAAATTGTTTTGTTAGTGAAGTTAACTTTATGAATTTTTGTGTTGGTGTCATGTGAATCTTTCTTTAACCTGGTATTGAAATACTCTTTGCAACAGTCTAAGATAATTTTCTTCTATGAAATTACTGAGCTGTATTTCTAGTTACTTAAAAAGTTTTGAATCATCGCATCATCTATGCTGCCATTCAGAGGCGTAATTAGGGCTACGCTTTGGGGGGAGGGGATAGCCTGGGGTGGCGATTCCCCACCTTCGTTGGGGAAATTTTTTTAAAAATAGCTTGCCTGGAAATACATTTCACATAATTTTCGCACTAAAAATTGACTTAAAGCAGACGCAGTTATCACATGTCAAAACTAGACAATTTCTTTTTGTTTCTCTGAGGCTCTGGGGGGGATCTATCCCCCTTCCCCCCCTATAGTTACACGTCTGCTTCCATTTTTGTCTTACAGAACTGATTTTTGTGGATATCGTCTGAAAATTGTTTAATGGTGCAATACTCAGTTATGGCCAATTCACTTAGCTAATTTTGTTTGAAAGTCCTAGCATTTCTCATAACTTTCTAGTGTTTTTCATAGGGGGGTGTAATTTTCCTTTAATTTCTGAAACATTACAAGTGATGTACTCTGATTGTTTTTCTTGCTATTCTTTCTTTATCCAGGAGTTGATGAATCATTCTTCAGAACTTCATCATGAAAAAAATATGTAGCACAGAACTATTCGGCTAAGTTAGTTATTCTCATGAATAATGTACTTATTGACAATAAATATAATTTTTGTCTTTTTATATTAGATTTTAATTTATGTGCAATAACCTAAGATAAACAATAAGCTACTGCCCTGAGGCCTTGATGGCTCTTTCCTCCAAATAAAAATGATATGAAACTACCCATTCGCTCACGAGAATCAGTTATTTTGTGCGTACGAGTTTGCGGGCATTTTGAGTTGAAGCAAATAGACTTGAAATAATGGAATGGGAAGGGAGGTCGTGTTTTAGTGATTTGAATTTGGCGGCAGATGCCGATGCTGCTGCCATCTGAACTTATAGTAGTAAAACTCTTAACTGTCAAAGAAGTTTAGCGTGGAGTTGGACATCTACGGTTAAAATACAAATTGCAATATTCTACACTTAATTCGCAAAAACACAGGACCGGTTCCGACTACCTCTGGTCATCTTCAAATGAATGAAAGTGAAAAAATGAAATGAGTGAAAGAGAGAAATACAACGAAAAGTATTTTTCAGACACGGTATGCGACGCTATAAAGAAGAAACTTAATACTGTTTCAATAAGACATAGCGCATAATTTTCCACTTCATTTATTAGCTCAAGTCGCGCCTCTTTGTGTACTACAATGGGTGCACTCGACAAGTTTGTGTAATGCAACGAAACGCACGGAGAGTTAATAAACGATGGGGAAAGTTAAGGCAAATCAAATTTTAACAGTATTTTTCTTGATTTACTTTCTTGCTTTAATTACCTAAATAAATATTCTTTTATCTATATATCATAAAGCCCCTTAACGACCACTCATTCATTCATACAAATGTTTGGGGTGAACAAGACGAGATACGACAAAAAGTCTAATGAAGGCCCCCTCTAAAATTGTCTGAAACCCCAGGAAAAATTGTGAAAACACTAAATTTCTCGTTATATATCCGTTTATTCATTAAAAATTGACTAAGGAGATTAGTTCAAAAAATGGCCACCAAAATCCAACGGCGGCGCGGCAGTCATACAAACAAACAATCATAGCAAAATATTTGTTTATGCAAACAAGAGGAGCTAAATTGGGAAAGATTATAAAGGAGTTTAATAATATAAAAAGCGAGCAAAGCGAGTACTTATATATAATTACCTTTACATAGTGATACTAGAGGAGATGGGATGACGTGGCTGGTTTCTTGGGAAATGGATTCCTTCTGGAGGGATCCTGGGATGGGAAGGTAGGGATGAGATATTGAGGACCAGCCGAGGAAAATGGTTGGATAGAGAGAGAGAGAGAGGGTGCGGACGGAGTTATATCGAGGAGAGAAGAGTGATTCGTTGGAGAAGTGGCAGTGAGAGGTGTAAGGTGGTTGGTGTTCGAGGGGCAGTTGGGAAGGTACGTGAAGTCGAAGTTAAATGGGGAGGAAAGTGAGAGAGCGAGAGAAAAAAGATGGGCAGACGAACGGATACACCGAAGATGGCGCAAAGTGAGGCGGGCAGCAAAGCGGTTTTACGACGAAGGAAAGTGGAGAAAGGAGAGAGAGAATGTTGAAGGGGGCTCTGTATAGGTTTTCCAGAGAATTTCGCAGGATCGAGGGAAACTTTGAGGGAAGAAAGGGTACAGAGTGAAGAGAGAACGCACCCCAAGGGAGTTTCCATAAGGAGTGCTTTCATATTTGGGGGGCCCAAAATGCAAAATATTAAATTAGGTACATCAAACGCCGCAAGAATCGACCAACCAATAAGGGCTTTGTTAAAACACAATAGGCCTCCTTCCGGCAACGATAAACGCAAAGGCAGAGAGAGTAGAGCCCTTTTGTGCTAGCTAAGATACAAAGATTAATTAACTTTGATCGATATCCTTTCATATTCCATAACTCGCCATGATATAGGTTATAAATACATGCAGCTACACAACGTAAAGCATTAAAATTTCGAATCAAATATCGATAGTTCAGAAGAAGAGGTTTTTAAAAAATAACGAGTTAGGCGTACGCATCCGCGTAAATTGCTGTCGTTACGGTAGATTCGCTTGTAGAGGTACATCAAAATCATAATTTACGGTTTGTACTTCAAATAGGTAGCTCTCCTTCATTTCCGAGAATAAATTTTCGTCATTAGATATTTTTTGCAGATTTAAAATAAGGTAACACATGAAGCCTTTCTCATAAATGACTTCACCAACGATAAAAACTTGTGAAAACGTCAAAAACCACTGAAATTCGTAAATTCGCAAAAATTCAAGGAGCCCTACAAATAAGTTGTGACCAAATGATTCCAAACACGTTCTTAGCGTTCACATCGCCGAAGGTACCGTAGGAAAAGAGAAAATGGCATCATAATCCTTGATTCAATCCTACATACACCTACATGATACGTCGCAAACTTCCACACAAAAATTTTATTGCATCTCAATGTCTATAACGTCGAGTTTCAATGAAATTTTCGTGGGCTACTTTACCCATTGCATGTGAATGCAGTAACATTCTATAGTTGAAGGGTCAAGAAAGAGAAACATGAGTGGCATAATAAATCCAGCATACTCTTGCAACCTTGAGAAATAAGAAACCTGGAAATAATTTAATTAACCTGCAAACACTTAAAACTAGTAGGGCCCAAGACAAGACACCGCTGCACCGTCGAACCACTATTGAGGTTCGAAAACAAAGATTAACAGTCCCGTGCGCGAACGAATATTTAATATCTTACGCTGATGCGTAATTTGAACAAATTTTAAACACATAATTGAACAAATACATGTAATTTCAACTGTTAGGTTTGAAAGATTTGACATTTACCAGAGAACGTCCTCGATCTTCAGCAATATTGTATCGAAGTCGAAGTAAATGCTGACGATTGTTTCGACCTATCGGTTTTTAACCTTCAGACATTTATTCGTTTTATAGTCATATGGAGTGGATAGCAGCTGACACGAACAGCATATATGTTTATGTATTATAGGACGTAAATTTTTCGTATCCATATGATCGTGTATCGTTTGTAAGTGCAAAATAGCCACCTAGTAAAATACCAATTATGGTTTCGAAGGATATATTGATGTTAATGTATACAACCAATTTCATCGATTTCAATTTCCATTAACAGGTGCCTCATCGAATCATACGCGAACTAAAACATGCTTTTCTGGCTGCTCGCAAACGTCAAATTTATACCCGGGGCCAGTGGAAAATACTCTTTCCTACCTACGCTACCACCACGCAAAACAACGAACACGCCTTGCGGCAATGGGCGAAATTATGAACTCCATTCTACGTGACCATATTTTTAATTATAAGAATGGTTTTTTCGCCTTAACCCGGGCGTAGATGAACAGAACCCTTCAACTGCATTCCTATCTGTCTATTTTCAAACAAAAAATTGTTTCATCTTCGTTCTTGACATCACCCACGCGAAGTCTCCTTGCAAGAAATAAAAGGCATTGTAAAGGGAAGATGAGCGGAAAGAAATGCGGAAAGGTTGCGGTAAGGCGAGTGATTAGTGATGTATATGAGACGGGTAAGAGGGTGACAAGTCAGTGGGGTCAAAAAGTTACACAGTTATACGACCGCCGTTATAACACCCGATCCCTCCTGTAGAAGGAAGTGAATGCGGTGAGAACGAGTCCCTGAGTAAGAGTCCATCTCCAAAAAATTTCCACTATAGAGTTTTGATAAGTGATTTCCTATCTGCCAGTGACAGGGAGATTTAAAGAATGTTAAGCAGTGAGAGGGGCTTAAAACCTTAATATCATTTTCAAAAATGTCCTTCGTGAAACTCTGTCGCGAAAGTTTTTGGAAATCCCCACTGAATATACTTCCCTGTTCATTGTAATAAAAATGTTAAACGTCCCCGTATGTATTTTCCACTGACCTCGGTGATCCACCACCTTTGCACCTCTCTTCCAAGAATACAACTGATTCCTCTCCCTTCATTGCAGTACCCTCGTCAGAACTTTCCCCACACTCAGCTTTTTTGTACTAAAATTACTACTACCTATCAATTTCATGCGGATCATGCATGGTTGGTGGGAGATAGCCTTCATCACAAACTGTTGGTAGCACCTAGCATTTATAAAAAACAGCGTCGTATTGGGTTGCCAAACACTGCTGACAAGGGGTGAGTCCGAAAACAGGGTCTCAGATGTCATTCAAATTTGTAATGCTGTAGTCCATCGGGATCTGTCCACGAATCATCCCCCATTTGGGGTTGTATAAACAACAGGTTAAACAAAAAACGCAGTTAAATTTTTACAGGTAGGTAAAATATATTCCCATAGAAATAGGATATCAACAATGAGCGGAAGCCAGGTGGTAAGTTTGTTCGCCTACTGTCTCGAGCAAGCATGATTGAATAGAGAAATTAAGGAACTTTGAAAGCAAATTGATTGGAATAAATCACACTCAAACATCGTGACTCCACAATCTTCTCGGGTTTGGCACCGGGAAGGCTAATGAAGGCCGACGTTTTGACGAAGAGCTCCCTCATCGTCATCAGGGCTGACAATGAGTCTCACCCCTAAAGGTGACAAGTTACTAGTCGAAAAGTCGGCATTCGATAGCCTTACTTGATACCAAACACGATAACATTGTACAGCTATCATTCTCTGGGAAGTCCTACGATATTTTATCATGGATCAACAATGGCGATCTCAAGTAAGTACACAAAGGTGGCCAATGGCCACTCTCCTTTTACGTAATGGTAGAAATTGTCATCCCTGTTGCACGTAGGACAAAAGAAGGGAACAGCAGTAGAAGATTTATCGATACCGACTATTTTTTTTATCAATTGGGCGAAGAAGTTTGACTGCTGAAAATTTAAAGGCGGCCTCTCCAACCCTCTCGCGAGTATACATTAACTACTAAATACAAAGAGATAAAATCAGGATAGAAACTCGTCTCCGCGTCAGCTCCACAATCACACCAATTAATCAAGACATTCCTTGAGGCAGGAAAGAAATACAAACATGATGGCGTACAAGCATATTTCAAGCACCAAGAACAACATTACAGAACAAGGAAATCTTACCACGGCAGTCCAAAACCTGTTTCTGGCTGATTCCCTTATGTGTCTCGCCGATTCTTCCCATGCTTAGTTGAACTCTATTAGGTTATTACGAATTCACATGAATTAAAGGTATTTATTTAACTAGCAATTTTAACGTTTTTTTCAATCCATAGCAATATATTACAGAGTGAGAATCTTCGCGGATGTTTAACAGTGGTTGTGAGTTGATTAAAATATAATATGCTAGAAATAGGAATGGAATACGACACAATCGGTTACGTCTGTTACGAAGTAGTCAATTTTTTACCCCAACCAAGATCACATATAGCAAACCTAACTGTTAATCCAAGAAATTTGAATAAAACGTGTGAAGTTTCGTACCACTCCTTGACTTTGCCTTCACTATCGCTCGGCAGTTGACCTCGTCCAGCAGTGTAACGATGATCTTCCTTCTGCTCTCCCTTTTTTGAAAATATCATAAGTATTCGTCTCTTCCTTTAATTGTTGAATTTTAAGTCTTGTAGATAACTGTAGGAACAGAAAATACAGCTCGTATTGTAGAATATTGTTTCTCCTGGCTGTGCGTAAATCAGGCTTTGACTCCAGACTGTAATAATGGTTTTGCAATAGCTAAGAAGTGAATGATGCATTAAAAGTGGCTAAAACACATCATAAACCAAATTATTTTCCATCATATACCCACAAGTTGCCGGTGAGAATTATTAGTGGGAATCGATGCCATTCAGAAGAAAGAACTTGTTCGTCTAAGGTCGAATTAGATGTATTCCTTACCATATCTTTATTTCAAGTAAATCCCAAACTACCATTTTCAATCACTTATGGGAATCCTAGCTACAACTGATCTCTACCAAAGTTAAGTTCCATACACATCGTCAACAATACACATTAAAAATCTTAACAGTTATCTCTCATACAGGGATTTTAAAAATTTAATTACTACACAATCAGTATGTCAAAATTTTCAGAAATAATGTCATAGATTATTGAGGAAGCAGAAATTGAAAGTGGGAAGAGTTGGCCAAGTTGTCTTTGGGTGCCACAGCCTTCGGTACCTCGGTATGCAACAAAAAAGCCACCCACGCAAAGATAGAAGAGCAACTAGGGAAAGAAGGGAAATTGCCTCTTGATCAGGAGAAGGAGTGCAATCACATCAAAGAGAGGAGGCTGATATGACCACAGTAAAAAGAGCAGACACATAAGAGAAGGATACATATGTTTACGGTATTTGGTTTTCTTTCCTTCCGCCTTAACTGGACGATACAGGAAAATGTAGAACATCCTTTATAAATATTTTGCAGTTTAAATACTCGAACTCAACAAAAAGTTTGTTAAATAGCGACCTCAATGAATGATAACGCTAATAACATTTACCGGTTATAGATGCATTTTGTATATACTTACCAATTTATATTGCATTGCTATTGCCAACACGGCCCTCCTCCATGCAGCCCTCACCAGAGCTCCGCATTCCTGCCCAGTGCACACTTTACAGGGACAAAGGGGAGCTCAAAACTCACCCTGCCATTAAAACCCTTTCTCTTTGTCCCTTCTCTCCCTCGGGCCTCCTCTTTCACTTCATTTGCCCTCTAAACCACTCCATTCTATTCCGCTTTAACTTCTCGATACACATTTCTCCGCACCGCCCGCCATCGCTCGCTCATTCGCAATCCCTACAGAAATAGAGGGAAGGACGGGTGAGACGCCAAACCAATATCGAATTTTCAAAGAACAAAATCGTTCGATTCACGCCTTCGAATTTCGGTCTTTACGTCAAGTCAATGTCCAAGTTTGATTTTCAAAAAGTTTTAGGTCTCTCGAGTTTTCCACGATTAACACTTTAGAGGATCCAAGATTTAAAAATAACAAGTAAAAGAAATTGTCTAAAGACAAGCCAAGGATTAAAGGAAAAAATCACTATCATCTCCAACCCCACGACAGTTATAGAACGACACAATCCTTGATATTCGAGAAGTTCACAGATTCACCTTAGCTATAAAAATACTACTCAGGGATACGCTCATTATCCCAAAAATACCCTCTGGTAAATACACAGAAAACATTGCAATAACATAATCAAGCAATTTAATGCCCTAGAACGAATAGCTTGCCTTCTGGGTTACCTTTGGAGTACCAATACAGAACATTAAACATTTTAATCGTAGTAACTACAGGGATTATTGACCTTTTTCACTGTAACTCTTCCTACCTCCACATTTACTCTTTGTAGGCAAAACTTTTTCAGCCGCAGGTCTCATTCAGTCTCAGCTTCATAAATTCTCTCTTGCTTCTGACACACCCTCTCTTAAAGAGGCACTGTAGGCACATCATCCCCAGACTTTCTGGCTCAATCCCTTTGTCCCAAGCAATCTGGAATTCTCCGAGAGCTGTACCGCGTCACACACGCATATTAATTCCAACAAAAATATCAAAAACATTTTCAGAAAAAATTAAAAATGAAATGATAAAACCCCTTTGGCCCACTCACTGATTTCTACATGTGTTTCTCGTGTTTAAATAATATTTAATCAAAAGTTAAATTTAAATGATTAATTCAGTACACAGTATATTAATAATAATAAACTCAGCAACAGTTATACAAGATCCACATGAAATTCTAGAGACAGATCGACGTTCTAGCTCAAATCTAAGAGTATCCAAAACTTGCCATCGAATTTTCTATACTTTAGTTCCTTCATAAATAGTGCACATCCATATTTATCCATTTAAATATAATATGGTCGATGTTATGTATTACGATCAATACAAATCTCAAATTTGGATAATTAAATAATATCACAGTAGGTTCGAATACAGAAGATGCTTGCATCCAAAACCTTGAGAAAATTTGATTACATCATCACAAGTCGACCAGAGACAAATTGGCAATGGTACTCAATCGATCAGATACCTAATGGTGGATAATCTCTATGATGCTTCCTTGTTTAAAAACCTATTACAGAACCTACTTGATTCTTCACATCTTCCGATGTCCTTCCTTCACACCGAATACCGTCTTTAATACTCCACTCACATTCTCATTTAGAGCCATAAAATTTTATGCAGGAGACCAAAAATCAATAGCGACACTTGTAACAATTTGAACGCGGGACTATGCATACAGATCTCACTAATAACCGCCACCGACATCCACGGAATTCAATACGGGACATCTCGTCATATCTAATATCCTGCAATTCAAATTACTTCTATAGGCATTTTCATGACAGAATTTAAACCAATAATACCATTAGTCAACTGCTGATTGCACCTTTTCGCAGCTATGTTCATTTTTCCATGTCAACTACCCTATTACAACCTAGGCCAGAGCTGACTCATAGAAACCTTAAATTCCAATCCATTCAAAAAGAAATTCGAGAAGAGCTGCGTTTTAAAATAAATAAGAGCACTTACATAAGAGCATAAAACACGGCAGTAATGCGCACCTTTTCGCAGCTCCCACATTTATTCTTTCCCGTCAAACCACAGCATTTCACTCTAAACTTGAAGTCGCAGTTAGCATCCACCTATCCCAACCCACTCTTAGGGAAATTTGACGACGGCCACGTTCAGATCAATTTCTAAGCGCTCCCCGGGCACTTTCAAGAGGTGCAGTCAGTCGTCATCCCGAGTTTATCCACCCCGCAAAAACGCCGAAGAACAACGCCCCCAGAGAAATTAAAAGCCGCATAAGTCTGCCGTCGATATCTCCGAATCGGACTTCCTGCCGACACCCCGACGATCCACCCTTGCCGCACACCACCCCCTTTTGCACTCCATTCACCGCTCCCTTTCCATTTCCTTTCCGTCCTCACCATGCCCCTCCTCCCACCCTCCCTCCCCCACCCCCGCCACCACCCACCCCCGCCTCCATCTCCACGTCACGCCGGCTTTCCCCAATCAATACACTCCCACCCGTGGGGGCCGGGATTCCACGGGACTATGGAGACAAAAGAGATGAGGGAAGCGAAGAGGAAACGAAAGAAAAATGGGAATAACAGAACGCAGGGACGATCAACTCTTCTAAGATAATAAATCGGTGGGATTACCGCCAAAGAAAAAAATGTTGTGGACCCGTGGCCATTCTCCGAATGCACCTTTATCCTCCCAACTCTAAACACAGAGGATAAGATTGCGATTATAGTGTAACTAAGTATTTAGGAGTCCTGATTTATTGTATAGCGAACGGGAAGTAATGCAATTGAAGACAGTCAAAGACTTGGGGGAATTCATACAATTCTTTATGTAAAATCATCAAAATTTAGATTACATAATGTCTAATGACTACGAAAAATATAGCGGCACGGCACAGACGTGCTCGACATAATGACATATGCGCTTGTAGACTACACCGACGAGAGCAAAAAATCAAGGTAAAACACCTGTGCAAATAAACCCCCCAAACCAACTGCACCTGTGGAACTGAAACTTGCATTGAAAGATTCTTTATCCTCCCAGCGGTTGGCTGGGCTGAAAATATTCCCTTTAAAAGACCGAAAATATGAAGATAGGGGATGTAATCAGTCACGCGGTACCACCACTCGTCAGCGAGAGCGACGCATGAACTTTCGCAGCCAAATAGAAAAGAACTTTTAGGGGAAATTCGCCTCAGGCATCCAAGTTTCTTTGCGCAACAACTCCAGTCTCATGTCTCCACTCTAATGATTTCTTTCTCGCGATGCTCTCATTAGGAGGAACTTAAATCATGATGACTACTTCAAAACACCACTATCTCCAATAATTCAAGCCCTATTAAACTGCCTTATGTTTAGAGCTTTCTAATCCAAATGAAATTAATCCATGATAATTTGTGTCAATGTTTTCCCAAACACTAACATTAGCATAAGAACAGATGGTCTATTGAAGCTGAAAATGATAGATTTAAATTTTTCATATCACATCTAAAACTACAACAGACACACTGACCAAAAGTTCATGAGCATGAGACCTGCAATTGATTAAAAAAGTTACATGAATCCAAAGAAAACTATTTACTAAAAATTAACACTGTGAATATTTTAACCTCCGCAGAACAAAATTATAAATAAACATTGGGTATAAATGCTCACAGATAATTTTTAATGCCTGAAGAATTGTCATAGGGAAACAAGTTATTTTTATTTTCACAGTTGCTGGTCCCTTATACTTTTAACATTTATACCCGTAAGGACTCGCATATGCGTCTCAAGCAAAAAAATGTTTCCTTTGTAATTATTAAATAGTAATATCCTATATCGAAAAATTAGAAGCTGAAGAAAACTGTCAACTCATTTACTGATGGATGACAATATGAGCACTGATGCATTATCAACAATACGGATTTCATCATTTTTACAGCCAAACGAAAACTAGACTCTTCAATTAATCTCAAATAAATACAGCCCTAGTTTTTCAGTTCAACTAACTTTTATCTCTCACACTTTGCTCTCTATTCTCAAAAAGGTAATTTTTTGACATCGTCAACATGACTCAAAAGTAAATACGGAATAGGGTAGATAAAAATCTTCCAGAGACCAACCTAAGACTTAGAGAAAAAACCCATCTAAGAAATGCATAAACAATAATGTTCAGCGTCAGATAAATTTACTAGAGTCCCATCCGGTTTCACAATCTTTTATTAAATTATAATGAGCTCCTTTGCGATTACATGAGTAATATATTACTGTGGCTCCCAAGAATGAAAGATATTACAAATTTTACAGGAAAAAAGGCTTTGACCATTAGCAGAAGGATGGTAAAATGATGAAAAATACCCCACTTAGGAGATTATTTCAGGATCAGAATACTATGCCATGGAAGGGGACAATTGGAGGGGCTTGCTGATGAAGCCAAGTACCACCTTGGGTATCCATGGCCATGAGAGTAAGTAAGGAGATTATTTCCCAGGTTTTTTATCATCTTGATTTTATTGATGGAGTTAAATCGGCCAATATAAACCGAACAGTTGTAAATAAGAAAATACATTTAGTGGAAAAAGCGAGAGCCAATAACAGAAGCCGGCTTAGAGGTACGTACTTACTCAATGCACCACGACTAGCACATTTACTGTGGCAGATTTCACTGATGATAATGGTTTTGAAAATGGTATTTTTGGGGAAAGATATTAGAAGAGGCATTGATCACTAACCAAGTTCAGTAAATCTTAGGGGAACTCCCTAATTTTGAAAACGCTCAGCAGAACTTTGCTATCATCTAAAAGCTATACAATACGAAAGATCTCATATTTCTACTTCGACCCTCCGCGTGATTCACCTCAGTTCGTGGTCAAACTTATTCACGCAAGACGAGGGGCGGAAGCCAACGACTTCCTGAAAAAGAAAACTAAGCTATGTCCTAGCGGTGAAGTGAATAATCTGGTGATGCACTCATGCTTCCGAGTTGCACGCGAAAATAAACTCCATCTGTTATAATCAAACATTTTTACTCCCAACATAACAAATGGGTGTGAAGGTACTTCTGACAGACCTATACGATTACAGGAATATACATTAAGGAAAAATAAATTAGCAAGGAAAAATAACGGGTTATTCCTGCGAGGAAGACCGAGAGGAAATAAAGGGGTCAAGTTCAACGCCCAACGAAAAACTAAAAACCTATTTAGTATTTAAGTAATAAAAATATGCGAGGCTTTAAAGGGAAATTCAGGCTACTGCCAACCAATCTTATAATTTAAGAATCTCAATACGCACAATCACCCCAGTAAAGTGTATCAGAGAGTATATTAATAAATCTTCCTATGTGTTAAATTGAACACAAAAAACCCTAATAATCTTGGAACAGTCATTCCACCCTTATTGAGAATAATACTTCAACTCCACTCCTTATGGAGAATAACAGAATAAGAGTGAAAAATTACTATTGGAACGTTAATTACACTCCGCTTTTGCATCCATTGCCAAATTAACTTCCATAATTCCATGCTATGCCACTTCTACAACCGCAATTAATGCTCATAACCAGTAATTAAATCACAAAACTATTTTATACATAGAACAAAAGTTGTAATCACCATTCGTCTGACGCCGGTGAAATGTGCCTTTCGGAAATTAAAAGTAAGCATCGCACAATTAACTTTTTATTTATTCAGGCAAGAGTGTTGTCCTAAAGCCTACAACATCCAACAGCTGATTTTGTGCGAAATAATGCCGAGAATCTCATTACCTTTAATAAACCACAACTCTGACGCCATTAAGTACTTCCTATGATACTCACCAAATGACGTCAAAGCTTCTTATGTCATGACTAATTACAAAGTAATCTAATTGAATCCTGCAGTCAACTCCCGCAATTATGACGCCACCATTCGAGAATTTCATAAGAGCGGACTTAAGCGGAAATCTGACGAAAAACTCATCACTGATAATAATTAGATTCCTTCATCAACGCAGTTACACGAGATCCCCACCCGTCAATGGGATTGAAATCATATAAAAGGTAAACATTCCTTAACAATGTTTGAGGAAGACTTTTTCAAGTAAAATATGCTACTAAAATTTTAAAAACTACAGCAAAAAGGGAATCGCTCGAGTGTGAAGTGAGGGAAATTAAATAAACACAATTTCAGGAATGCTGGTTTAAGCCTTATTAAAACAACTTATTGAAACCCTGTTTTCATTTAATACACACGAATGGAAAACCAAAAATGAAGATATGAATTACCATGGCAGTGGCCCTGCATATCTTCAACGGCTTAATTAATTTTAAATGGAAATCAGATTGAAATAAACACGACAGTTTCTAGGAAAATAATAATTGGCTTGCGAGAAATAACAAATACCTGATGAATGAAAAACAGAGGGATGATTTTCCTGAGTTCATTAGAGTTTTCGCACGTGACGTTTTAAAGGTGGTTTAAGAGTAAATATTTATTTCTAATTTTCATCGCTCTGAAAATAAGAACGACTTATGTCAACACGATACAAAAGGACAGACGTCCGCGGCAATGGGTTCTGTGCGCTTAAATTAAGTTCAATAAATTCATTAATACAATTACGCAAAGGGATTCTTCAGTCAGAAAATTGATGTTTCAATTACGACCATATCTGCTAAAATTTTCAATTTTTACAAACAGTAATACAAACGCAGAACGAAATATTGAAGAAAATATTCTTTTTACACAATCAGATCTGGGAAAGTTGACACTTGCTCAATGGAGGCTGACAATGCAGGCAGGAAACAATAATGGTTTTCAGTGATATTACCGGCCTCGGTGGCGGCCTCGCCTGCCAAACCTTAGGTCGTGGGTTCGAATCCCGCCTGGGTAGGTGATCCCTACCCAGAGCATGGATGTTTGTGTTGTGCTTTGTTAATATTGGAAACCCTCGTTGTAAAAGGCCGCCATGTGCTGTTTACGGGGAATTTGATAATAAATAAATAAATATTAGAGAATAATTGTTGCGCCATTGATTGCCTTGATTTTACCATTACATTAATACCTCAGGATCTTCAGAATTTTCAGCGTAAATTATACAAAAACTTAAAGAATATAAGAGAAAAGTTGAATCAGAAACTTCTAAAAAATTAGGATATCATGTTAGCTAAATAAGTACAATGTCAACATTCTGTGATCCTAGCATGGTACAGCAAAGAAACTATAACTACAAGCATCCAATGCAGATGAATCATCATCTACGAGAATATAATACGATGACAACTTGATAGTGGACGGAAATCAAATCAAAAGGGGGATAAAAGCTAAGATGAAGATAATAACAACGGCATCTAAACTACAGTTGGCAAATATTTTGCCTGCCTCGGGAATATAAAGATTTCATGGTCAATGGTTCAAAGATGGTCACCTTTAATAGGTATCGAGCATAGATAAGTAAGTTAGCATTCATGATATTAAAGCACTATTACTGCATTCAAAATAAACGTAATTATCATTATTAAAACACATATTGCAATAAGAAAGTAATTTCGAAGTAAAGAATTGAACAGGGCAGGGACATGAGCTAACAGGAAATTAGAAAAAAAAGGAAATTGAAGATTTAGAAAGCAGGCACTTGAGTGTAGTTCCCGTGAGTTTGTATTCAATCACTATGGTTTCTTAATAGTAAACCAATTTCAGAGTAAGACTGTGTTCAGCCTCGAAAATTATAAATTTGCAAATAAAACAAATTCGGCCAAAATATAATCTAAATATGAGATATATTAGCGCCAAAATTGAGAACAACTTCACAACGATAACGGATTGACGCCAAGTGACACGCGCTAAGTAGACACATCAATGATTCAGGGGATTAAGCCTAATGTAACACAAGAAGGAAAAACAAATCTGCAAGTAACATATAATAGGAGCATCTTAATAAGAATACCACAAAAAGAAGATCAAATGTTGGAATTTTAATACACAGGATATGTTAGAGAAAATACACAATTAGAATAAACTGAGGAATAGGTTGACCATAGTCGCAACAATGGATTAAATCATTTGGACGTCAAGAAGCCAGCCAATCGGCGAAGACTTTGATTAATTGCCGGTTGGATAAAGTGGGGTGAGGTACTGGAGGGACCCCTTGCGAAACATATATGGAGGCTTTTGTTTACATCAGGTGATTGGTTTAACATCAATAAGTTTTAATTGATTTCTTGTGAATGCGAGAAGATTCCGTCAATATTTTGTTGATAAAATCCTAAAATTGCAGAGGAAATCAACATTACATACTCCTGTTATCTTTACATGACTGCTTTTTTACATTATGATTAGCATCTTCTGCAGACACCAGCTTTTGGAAAGGAATATCTATTCGCTTTTACGATTACATGACGGGATTTTTTTCGCTTTATTTACTGTTGTTGCTCTTTTATTTACATTAATATTCTTAATTTTAGCGTGAATATCCCTCGCACACGTATTTTCTTCTTTATAAAGTCGTAAGTATTAATGCATTGATTCCTGATGGAATTTATATCATTATAAGAACTTACACGGATTAATATTATATTCTATAGTTTTTATCGAAATCGTAAAAATTGGAATACACAAAACCCATACTTTTTATACTTACTTAGCGTGATTGGGCAAACATCGCGACAAAGCACGTAAAATCTATTTGAAGAAAACAGAAATAGTGCATCATATAGGCTATTTGGTAGATATAAAACATGAGCTACATAGCACCTTTTTTGCTAAATTTTGTGGGTCATTTTATTTCAACACGGTGCAGAAACAAATTTTTTCTTCGTTATAAATGCTTGAATGAAAATATTTCAAACACAGGTTTACTTATAAAATATGAAAAAAATAGGTTATTTTTAAAGTGAAAATCTCTTAGGAGTTACCCATCCCACTCTGCCTCAACACAAGCGATTCATGAACCAGCACTTGCCATTGGTCTTAGTTTTAAATGCCCAAATGATCGTTTGCAAGAGTATACAGGCCTGCAGCCAATCGTTCTCAAACCTCCACTCAATAACAATGACTGCGCGAACTAAAGGCAGGATGAAGTTAATATTGAAGATGAAAGACAATAGATGAAATTAATTTAAGATTCTCCTCGTTTCATTAATTTTTATGACTTCCCGCGAAGATGCTACGGGAAGCTTCTTTTCTTCCGCTTCACTAGCAGTGCAACCGATGCAGAAAGAAGACCGAGATAAATGGCTCACCAATCACGACAATAGCCAACAAAGTTATTCGTAGAAAGCATCAATGCATTTTACTTCAGCAGTGCACATCCCTTCAAAAACGACAATCCATATTTCCCAAAAACACATTTCTTTCCGGTGTCATGCTGTATCAGGGATCCGTGAAGTGGAATTTCAACTGGTTCAAGTGGAGGTTCAACTCAAGAGTGATTAAAATGTTTCACATATTTCAAGACATAATTTATAGTTACTTAACCACTAAAAATAAGATAAAAGGGCTTTCAGCGGCTAGAAATTTTGACAGCATCATTAAGGTGATCTTCCAATACCAGGTACGTTATAATATTCATAGTACCAATCTCGAGTAAAGGGACGATTTTACACTACGAGCTCTGTTATGTTATTCATAATTTTTTAGACGATTTTAAATTTCAGATAACACCGGATGGAATTAAGAACTAAAAGTACTACTTTAGTTATATTAAAACCATCATTCCCTGATTATATGTTCCATCCGTTACGAAGAACAAATTTATAAAGATTTGTCAGCAGAGCAGCTAAAGGACAATAGGAATGTAAAGCTACCACCATCACCAACAGAATTGGCACTGCACACACAGGATGGCAGCGAACTCCATTCACCACTATAACCTCTACCCTGATTATCCATACTCGCGCAATTACGATCAATCAAGAAAATCCAATGTACCGAAGCTGAGTTGAAAGAAACAATTCGCTATGGAGTCGATTGCCATGGGATCTGTTACGTTATCCAACTCATCACAGCATCCTGATTGCAGTAACAATCGATTGTATCATTAACAACTCATTAGTTGCTTCCCCCTTCATCTGTTTCATCAATCAGTATGGCATAAAATTTTTCACCAGAGGAACACAGTCGAAAGCAGGCCTTTAACTCGATTGCAGGCTTTCCATTACAAATGGCCATTTTCGCTCCAAGAGCGGCGGGGAATTATAAACCAAAACCCGGTCCCCGCGTAAAATGCCGGAAGCACTTCAGTATCATCATCACCACGTCTATGAAACCCCACCGGATTCGCAATTTACAGCTTACACCACACAATCTGATTTCAAATTTAATAATTCTCAAAGGAAAATCAATTTCGGCCATGCTTATATTAATAGTAATGAGGAAACGCATGAAATTTTTAACCCATAGAAACTATAAGCAAAATTTTAGGTTTCATGACGCCAGTGAAATAAATCTCAAATACCAGATCGCGTCCACATCATTCCATACTCCCAAACATGTTAGTGCATCACTGCCCACTCCCAAAATATTCACACCCAGCATTGCGTTAGAACAGTAACCAATATTCAACCCCTCTACTCCATTTGCACCTGAATTCCTCTAACCCCTATATTTGCTATTTTCAGCAACACAATCGATTAAACCCTTTGAGAAGGATTCGATATAATGAAACCTGGTTACGAAATTGAAACTATTGAAGGAAATTGAACTATTTATGTCAGAGGACAATAACAGTTTATTGATTATCGTACACCAAATCATTTTTTTAAATAAGGATGAATCATCGTGATTTGACTTTGATGGCTCTGAATAAAAGTGAAAATCATTTTTTTTTCTTATCAGTTCTATTATAACGGGGGATTATTAACGCCATAAAAAAGCGCGTCACTTTCTCTTGGCGCGTTCTTACCCATCCACCTTCGATTTCGAAAGAAAGGCACGCCGCCGCACCTCGCGGTGCATTATGGGCTGCGAGGGGAACTCCCGAATGTCCCAACGCCCATCTCTCGCCCCCGCAGGGCGTCACTCCCCACTCGAAGCCTCCCCCTCCTTCCGCCGATGTCGCTTCGAACGACGACAATGCACGCCTAGGAAGGCGCGCGTCAATTCCGGAGTCGGTGCCTTCAGATTACCCAAGCCCGTTTGCCTCCCGTGGCGGTCGCGTGGGAGATCTCCCTCCTAAAAATAGGTGTCACACGTCGCCTCCTAGCATATGCATTCTCCTCCTTCTTAGGCGGCACCTCTAACCCCCCACCGCCGCCGTTTTATTATTGTTTCCACGTGAAGCAACAAAACTAACCTCACGGCATCTCCACTCCTCTCCCTCCAGCACAGGAAGTGACGGAAACGCTGATAAGCGGCACTGACATCACGGGCACTCCGCATTCTCCGGCGAGATTCATGACGCCAATTAAGAAAGAGTAATTACGCAGCGTGGGTGGTTGGGTGGACGATCGGTTCCGAGTGATGGCTGATGTGAAAGGTCCAGAAAGGTACGCGTTCAAATCCCAGCGACGGCGGGGTATATCACCGAAAGAAAACTCGATTGCTATGCTGCGTGCACTTAAGGCCCAGGCCCAAATATCGCACTGGGTCCTTAGGAAGTGACGTCGGATATGTCAATCGCGCGTTTCAATAACAGCATATATATCGAGGGTTAGGCCGACGCCGGGTTTCTCTTCTACCTTTCTTCCCCTCCTTTCCTTCGTACGACACAAATATCTTCATCTGTCTGACTCTACCGTTAAATGCTACAAAATCCAAGAAGAGGAGACAAATGTGCGCAATATCTTCAAATCACCTGGGATTAGGCCGACGCTGGGTTTCTCTCCACCCTTTCTTACACATTTTTCATCAGGAAACAAATGACATTCACTTACTCACTCCACCTCAATCTGCAAAATACATAAAACAGCGGAAAAAGAAAAACATTCGAGCGATGATGCGTGGAATTTGCACAAAACGAATGGACTGATGACTTGGAAAGACAGAAAAATACGCGACCAGGTCCTCATCCACACGCACAGTCAAACGTGAGCTATGTGATCACAAATAAAGTCAACGGGGCCCATCGGAACTAGGCAAAAGTACGAGAGCAGTAAAAACAAGAATTATGAAGGGGGTGCACTACTTCGACGAAAAGCGCGACTTCTGGCCATCACAATTTCCCTTTATACCCCGGGGAATATTTAAATTTCATTTTATCTCCTCAAAATCATAAATATGAAAAATAAGCTTATGAATTCACCATAAAAAAGGTGGGCAATTGAAAGCTGAGAAATCTGGTCTACTCGGTTAAGTTTTCTTAGCATAAGAAAAAACGACGCAGTATCTAACATCGTTAAGACCTATTCCCGCTCATAAAATTCCTTTACTTCCATTAGTACTTACTTTCTACTTTTACGTAAGAGATTTTTTCAGCGCTGACGGAAAATGAATGAATAACAAGTCATGCCATGTCCGGTTAATCCGCTTTGAATTGTCGCGGTAGTCACCCCTATTTCTACTAGTTGGGAAAAGACTTGTCAAATCCAGGATCTCCAATTCGAATCGAAGGCATCAGTTGCGAATCCACGACCAAATCTTGACAAAAGATTTATTCTCTCTCCAGGGGGAGGAAATCGCCCTTTTGGCTACGCACTAATCCGACCCGAATCTCTTTTTTTTAATCCACACAAAATGAATTCCACGAAAATTTGGAAGCTAAATGAATCGAACAGGGAATGCCTTTTATAATTGAATCTTATTTTAATCAAATATTAATTATTATCCACAATTTAAATAAAATAAAAAACACTGTTCCGGAGAACAAAGCATCACGTAAAACGGGAATTTTCTTTGATGACGATGGTTATATTCTTCAAATGTCATGGCATGGTTCCGAAGGTTCGCTCTTAGATTCGCCTCGGGTTTTTTTAAGGAGGAGAGCGGACAAGCCTCAATGCCGATTAATCCAGAGGTGGCTGAATAACTTACGTTAACTTTGGGGGAAGAAGCAATTCCGTTCCCATTCGCATGGCACGGTAGCAATGCGAGGATTTTTGCTTTGAGAGTCCCTAGGCTTCACACGGGTTTCGAACCCCTGCCCCTTTGGCTTGCATCATAACGCTCTTCCCTTTGGACCATCACGCTTTCTGTCATAAATAATAAGATGTGCGCCGCTGAAGTTTATTTTCGGTGTCTTTGCTGGAAGAGCCCAAGGTTTATTTTTTGTCCCCTTCCGGCGTTCGTAAAAACTAGAATAATTACACAGCATAAACTCAATTCACATTAGAAAAAAATCAGTAAATTAAAAATTGCGCGAAAAATAAATTCATCGGACACCAACGGCATTTACTACTGCAAAATTCCTTTCCCACCGGGCTTAGGTGACTGCACTAGTGCACTGGTAGCGATCGATTTTGTATTAAAAGCCAGTCCAAGCGATAAAATTGCACATATCATGGCTATACGAGATTTCACAGCAATATTTACCCTATTTTATTCAGGCTCCAAGTATGTCAATTAGATTTGTTTTAACTACCGCTAAGATATTGGGCATTATTATCATTATATATAATATATATAATTATAATAATATAATATATAATTATATATTATAATTCCAAAATATAGGCAAAATGATACAATTGTGGCGGAGAGTTACAGCCGTTGAAGTTCTCGATAAAACTGTTCAGCTCTCTTGAGAACTCTTTGCGACAAAAACGGTGGATTAATATTCGATATAACATACACTTGTAAGATAATACGTTCAGATACAAATTTAGCAATAGGTCTTCTAGCATACGAGATTTAATCTATTCCCCAACTCAGTAACGATGCAAATAATATATTTTTACAAAAATAATGGAAATGCGCCAATGCCGTTAATGCCTGCACCAATGAGAAAAAGTATCCAACTCATTATTTGGAATATATTCCACGAAAACTTAAGGTTCAAAATAAATACAGACAGAAATTTTCCGAGGATAAATAATACTTCTTCAAATGCAGAATAGCTTCATGTTGGTTTTTTAAAGAAAATGAAGAAATTAACGTGAACAAAAAACTGAGATAATACTCGAGTATTTACTCCCTCGCCATATCACATATCCTGCATTTTGATATCTGGTAAAAAAGGAAAAAATTATGATAAAATTGCGGCCTGGCAATGCTGTAAGTAGTAAATTACACAAACTAAAAAAAAACATTCATTCAGCAGATCTAAAATATTGTCAGTAAATAAATGAACAATAAAGGTGTCATGCAATTAACTAGGCATGGAGTTTTATTGGAGATTTTTTGGAGAGATAGCGGTTTTCGTGAATCCCATAGTTAAAAAGGATATGTTCAGCCAGTACAAGCCGACTTTTATTCGCAACATTCAAGAAATGCAGTTCGTACCAGTTACCCTAAAGTAACACATGTGGTAAAGAACTGCATTATATTGCTCCAATTTCCGGAGTTCCAGTTAATTTTAATATAATCCCCCATGCCAATTAGTTCATGCGTTTCATATATTTAATTGGAACATTTTTCATTTAAATTCGATGTAATTCAATTTACTTCATTAATTGGGCTTACTATTTAAATCCGATGTAAAACAATTGAATGAGTAACACACCAATTAAATCATTTTTTTTTTTTTTATAATAACGCACAAGGAAGAAAAAGTCATCTAACTAGCCCTCACCACCGGCATGAACATCGGTCATAAGAGTTTAAATGGGCATACACGGAAAGTTGTTTATAGAAGGAAGATATTGAAAGATAAATCTTCATTGAAAGAAGCAGTAACTCATGGAGAAAATGACACACAGCCGGCGCAAGAAACTTGACTTGATTAACACTGATACCAAATCTCAAGCAAAGCGTCGAAATCATAACGCAACTCCGCCGATAAACCAAAACTTGTACTCTCAACTTCTGCAAAACTTCTTTCCATTGAAAGATGATGCACGAATGTTGACTCGCAAACTTGCTCCTTACTGCGGAGTCACCGTGAGATCGGCCTCGACGGATGTGAACGACCTCAGAACGAGCACAACTCAGATTTTCTGCTCGACTTTCGACTGGGAATCAAGGCTTATCCCCCGCTCCAGGACGCCTCGAGCCATAAAATAGGTTGAGACTCCAATAAGAGAGGCGGGAGAGACATATTTCGCGCCCTCCGCGAACTTATGCAAGGACTCCCCGAGTAACCTCCCCAAGTTGGCAGCCGTTCAGCTCTCCGTGACAATAGGAGGGAGGGGACATCGGGGGACCGACCGGTTCGAAACGGGGGAATACCTGCGCCCGGGGGCAACGGGGAGGGGGCGGCGCGGCGGCGGTGGGGGCATCGGCTAGCAGCCATCGGTGACGCAGAAGATCTGATCCTCTCTTCTCTTCACGTCCCGCGCAAGCTTCGTCCCACATTCTGACCGGCATGCGATGTACGACGTCACCGACGGCAATGACGACAAACGGCCTGAGACCCAGCGCTAAGACGTCCGAGCTAATGGAGTTGAAAGATTGGCCGAGAGACGATGAAAGGCAAGCGTAGAGTGTGGGGTGGAAGGGTTGGGACGTGAATGACGGAGTGGGTGCGACAAGACACGAACAATTGCCGGAGGGGGTGTGGCTCGAAGATGGACGAGGGATTATCGGGAATGATGATCGCAAAACTCGAAAGTCGTGATTCGGTTATTAGAGGTCCCAGAAGAAGACTTACGCACGAAAATGACGGCGTGTTTACTCATCGGCCAAGATTGAAGACATAGAGAGACTTATGATACTCGGAGTTTAAGAACCGAACAAAATTTTGAGGCACTAATAGGTGGGTAGTGCACTGATATAACGGGAATAAATGCTGGTGACAAGAAATAAGGACGTGGCCCACATTCATGGGTGCTAAACAAGTTTGCGCTGGTATAAATATTCGAGGCCTAAATAAAATATTAATATCATAAGTCCTGATCCTCAGATTTCCATACTAGACTTAAAAATTCACAATCTCGCAGATAAATGACATATAATAAATAGTAACCTGGGCAATTGAAAATCGTCTCCAACTGATTAGCTAAGTCAAATATAGTAGGTACAGCATAGTTATCTGCTTGCCCGCATAGATAAACTTTTAAATTTATAAATAATTCATCTTTAACCGCACTTCATATAACGAATCATATCATAAAACGAAATAAAAAAATCTCGTTATTACATTCAAAAAACATTTAACCTGGAAACAATACGTATGTAAAACTAGAAATAAAATTTTAAGTAGTACCTACACAAATTATATAGATTAGATATCGTTATTCCACAGTTCGCACCACGCTTGTATTATCTAAAATTTTACCACATGTTGACAATTGCTCTTCCCTTTTAGCTAACCTTGACGAAAAAATAACAATAAACGGCAAGTTACTGAGAATCAGCATTACGCTACATTTTTGGCCTGAAAAATGGGATCGAATTACAATTTGTTTCGTACGCTTAAACTGTCTAAAATATAAACAAAGACGCCCATACCACTAAATTTGTCTTAAATTTAAAATGGTGGACACTGATATATTCTTACATATCTTGCCGATAGATTTCCCTGGAAGAAAATTATTCATCTAATTTCAGCCCGGAACCACCTCCTTGATATACATATTTCCAGACACTGAACCTCACATCGAAACAAATCGTTCATAGAAATAGCGGCTTTATTTTAAAGGATATAAAGAAGAAGAAATGCGTAGGTGTTAAAATACTAGCCCATATGACTTGAGAGCTAATTGTAAGTCAAAACCAATCTTGGGATTGATGACTCTTGATGATGAAGCCATACCGTCAATTGATACATAAATTCTCGCGTTATATAGAAGTGTTTTTCATTGTCAATCATCTTTCAGCCAATTATTTCAGCCTCATCTTGTAAAGTTTAAAAATAAAACGTTATCTTTTATCCTCAGTTTACCTACACAGTAACTTGCTGCGGCACAACAAAGTTTTCAATTTCAAGGTAAGAGAAGCGGAATGTTTGCGATGTCACAAGCAGGTGTCGTCGGATTTCCCTGGACGCTATGGTCTTATATAATCGAAAATCTTTCTCGCGGGACGAAAAATAGCACGATTTTCTTAATTTACGATAGATAGGTCAAATTAAACGAAATGTACTTTGACGAAACCTATGTGCCAATCGATCTCAGGAATGCAGAAATTATTTGTGAATCCCGTTCCGAGCAAACGACCGCGTTGTACAATATAGCAACAACACCCAACTCTGAAAGAGGAGAGACGCTATGCAAATTGGATACAGACAGTGAAGTTTTCGCGGGGCATCACAAAAAAACCGTGACGTAAAAAGGAATACCTTCCAGGAATACAATTTGGTCAAGGAAATTTCATATCTTCATTCCTACACCCTCCTCGGATATTACCGGTGAATCAAGAAGAGAATGGAAACATGAACTAATTCCTTTAGCATCTTCCCTGAGGAAAGATGCGCGACAAGTAACGCCACGATGATATGGAGGGGAAGATACGAGGAAGGACGAACCTGCATTTTTTCCGCATACCATTAAGAGTGAATTTCCAAATTTCCCACGAATGACGCCAGGGTTGAAGAGCTGTAAACTGATATGATAAGCGCCTCAAAGCATCCGCCATTATTGTAGAACCCGGACTTTTTACGGGGTCTTAGAGAGCGCCAGAAGGTGATACGACACCGACACCTTTCAGCTACCATGTCGACTGATTAACAGTACCCGAAACAGTACTATCACCCATCGGTGAATTCAAACGAGAGACTATAGAGATCATCTCCTTTCCACCACTGAGACAGCGAACCTTACACCCTGAAAGCTTCACAGAAAGAAATTTCTCAGGATACCAGGACACGAAAAGCAGTTAACCTTAAACTCTTAAAAAAAATATATATGCTTACTTTCACATAAGCTGAACACGCGCTCAACGGCTCGACAGTAAACATACACGCAAATTGATTGTTCTCAAATGGGTAAGAGAAAATAAGACTTATTGACCCCCACAAGCCTAACTTATGGATACAAGACCGCTTTCTCAGGGTCAGTGGTCTCCCATCATAAGGGGGCCTAGTAGGGACCCTGGGAAAATTAATGTTTTTAGGGAATTGAGAGAAAACGTACTTGTATGCTAACCATTTAGGTCCGATCTACCCAAACCCCTCACTCATACGGTGGACCTACTTCTAGGCAAACAAACTAAGGATGTAATTTTCCAGGTAAAAATCATTTGCCTGAGCCGGGACTCGAAACCGGATCTCAACAGAATGACATAAGTGGTGAAACTCGTGGCATAACAGTCCGGCAATTGAGAGATACGGGTTTGATTCCCGGCTAATTTAGAAGCTTCTTTCCATGAAAAGCTTCATCAATGACGCAAATACTTTGCACCCGTGCGCGTAACTTCTAACGAAGTCACTTGTTGTATGCACTGCTTCTATGGCTTCGAAAAGGAGCAAACTTGATTTCAAATCATTCTTATCTGAATATATTAATCTAACTTTATCTAATATTCGTATAAAAAACGCAAAAAATGAAACCGTGGGAGATGACTTCTGCAACGGTAATCCATCGTACATTTTCTTTTTTTGCCACTTGTTTTTTAAACTCATTTTTTAAACCCATCTTGGCGTATTAACAACTAGCATGATAGATTGGATCCGTAAAAAAACTCGGGAGGCTACACACTGGTCCAAAAGTGATTAAGCAATTTTGAACATTTATCTTTCAGTACATCATAGAAGCTATCATTTTGGGAATCGCAATATTTTGCGCGATGACCGATAGAAACGACCGAAAAACAGGGATTTATTCAGATAGGGTCGGTAAAGAAAGATACCGCTCTGCTTCAGGGTTAATGATAGGAACTCCACCACATGAGAAAAATTTTAATAAAAGATACACTTTATCGGGTGGCTAAGTTCTGGTTTCCCATCGACCACAACAAAAACCTATTGAGGCGGCTCGCGAGGTAGTGTGTAGATGTATACTTATGGCCGAAATTCGATCGTACGGAATGTTTTGACAACAGCGCAGACCCGTCTAAAATTCCGTTTCTAAACGCGTGTTTTTCATTCCCGGTGCCAAGTCACGTTAATGAAGTATTCAATACTCGGTGCCAACTCCAAAATTCAACGTATTTAATTCCTTCAGTCAAGTCCACATCATCATCATATTGAGTCGTTTTCAATGCCAGTCAATTTGAGAGCGAAATTAGGAAGAATAAATCTTTGGTATACAATTGTGACTATAAAGAGGCGCCACGTATTGAAATTCTTGCGGAAAACAGGTACTACGCTCAGCTGATTCATTAATTCCAATACAAAAACGACGTATCGTAAATATATCCAACACATCAATTAGGAAGGGGATTTTTCCCCAAAACAAAATAAACACTCCGTATGAGGGATGACCTTAGTAATTATTCACACTCCACTCACCGCAAGTTCATATACAGATAGCAGAGCGTACGCACGAGATAAAAAACTACTATAGTAAACCAGCCGTAAAGGAAATTACGTCGGGGTAATCCCGAGATTCCAGACCACCACAGGAAACACAGCACTCATAGACAAGGTGGCGACAGTGGTCTGACATCCGGCCAACAACACGCGTCTATTATGCGAGGAGAATTGATATCGCATTGCCAACATATGTTTACATAATACAGAGCCGATCGAAAAAAATTAAAAAGATTTTCAATTACAATAATTCCTATTCTTCTTTATTTCATCCTGGATCAACGAAATCAAATGCCTAGATTGGCATGTAGCTATGACACAGGAGAAGCTCAAAATTGTAAATCAAAGCTCTAAGCTGTAAATTGAGTAACATCCAAATATAATATAATTGGACAACCCTAAACCAGTCCAAAAGCGAGGCGACAAAATTTTAAGTCTAGATCCCTTCTACAGCCACTATATACGAAGATCATTAAGCCGTCATTAACAGTAAAATTCGTAAGTATTAAGACTATAAATATCGGATAAGGTATAAGGTCAACGATTGAAGACTTTGCCTTATAAGTACTCTTAAACCCATAATTGAAACATACTGCAACGAATTCAGCCCACATATCAAGGTATTACTCTTCATATAACAATTTTTCATCTTGTTAGAATTGAATGAAAGTGGCTTTCGAAATCGTAAAAAATACTAGTATATGTCGTGACCGTTAATAAATAAAATATTGCACCGACGCATTCCAACAAAGTAATCACTAATCATCTTATAAGTAATGCTATTAATGACATACATTTATGGTAACGAGAGCTTGTGCATTATTCTCTTGCCAAGACAAAGAAAAACCATTTAGAATTATTCTCGGAGACAATTATGAGGGGTTTAAAATTAATAATTCGTCGGCATCGTTTTATCGACAAGACAGGTAAAACGGAACATTCAAGTTCATGATCCACGGCAGCTTCAACGATATTATTTTAAGTCACATCCGTGAAATATTGAGAAATTGATGATCCCGTATTACAATTATTAGTAAGAGTATTCAGTCAATACAACCATGGTTCGTAAACGGCTCTCTAGGGAAAATTTACTTATCCTTTTAGGGCATTAACTTCTCAAGAAAGGCAACCAAAACTGACGGGTGAAACGCTAAATACGACAAAGAATGGCTTACCTACTACACATAGCAACAGCTCAAATTTCAAGTAACTAAGAGCTCCAATGAAATTACCAAACAATAACCATGAAAAAATATGCATTGCTATAGCTCAAGAATTTCACGGTAAATATTCAGCGGTAAATATGACGATTAAAAACTTTAAAAATGATAAAATTCCTACTTAGTCACAGAGATCTCGTTATCAACCTGTAAAACTCAGTTCTTATAACTTCGTTGTGTCCACAACGGCCGACATTAGACTTTACAAAACTTATCTTAAAATCATGGCTTGCTGTTGACACGAATATCGTTGAAAAATAGATTCTTTCACTTCCGACCGATTCCAAATAATCGCTGATAATTAATCAAAATCCAGCAAGCCGAAATAGTGGACAGAAACGTGTTTGTAAATCATTTTTAATTATCTTCTTGGTCTTCAATGCATACGTTCCTGGAACTAATTTCCCACTTGAATTCATAGCTTCAGTAAGGAAACCCCAACCGGATACGAAGACCCATGCAACACTTGTAATGTTTTCGGAAACATTGATGTTTTTGAAGAAAAATTACACAATATAGTTTTTCCAGAACATCCCCTGCTTCAGACACCGCGTCTTAAGAAGTGAGCGATTGTTCGACACGCAAATCGTCATAGCCGTAAGCACGAGTGATGACAAAGAAAGAAGAGAAAAATGCCCGGAGAGATCCCATAAGATACCACAAAATTAGATCAAAACAACTAGTTCCAAGAGTCACGCCGATGATACATTTCACGCAAATTTCTCAGCGTGATTCATCCAAGTCAGGCACGTTATTCCGGAGCAAAATCGCCATCAGCCACAGAAAGGAGATATCTTACGATAAAATGTTTATTTAGGAGCATAAAATTCATTTAAACTCGAAAATTCACATCGCAAATAATCCCATTTTTAGAAGAGTATGTAACGCAAATAATGAGGGTCAAATTCAGTCAAAGCAATCGGCAGATAGAAGGGGAAGATAAATTAAGGCGAATAAAAAATGTTCCTCATTCAGCCATTCACCCATGAGTAAAAAGTGAAAACAAGAAAAGACCTCCGCGAAAAAAATTGTGAAAATAAATCACAAACAAATGGGGAAGATTAAGTTTTCCCAAAATCACAATGTGTGCCAAGAGTAGTCCAGATATTGGTTAATTCCCCAGGAATACAGACGAAAGGATACCTCCAAGACTCAGACATAAAATTTTACTTCGAATATGCACAGTTCACCTTAATACAATGCGCTTTTCATCACCATCACTGGTAAACTATCCTCTCATTAGTTGACAATATCTGTGGTTTGACACAACTCTCCACTCAATCCTTCAGACACCTAATTCATACATATTTCTTCTCTTTCATATCCTTCTTTACCTGTTCCATATATTTGACTCGAGGTATTCCTTTTCCATTCTTGCTATCTATTTGTCCCTCGAAACTTCTCTTCATAGTGCTATCATGTCTCAAGATAAGGCCAACTAAGTTATTTTGTCTTCTTATCAAGGTTTTCACGAGGCTACTCTTCCCTCCAACTCTTCTTAGGACTTCCTCATTTCGGTCGATCCATTTAATCCTCATCATTCTTCTGTGGCACCAAATTTCGAAAGCCTCTACCATTGATTTCTCCGCTGCTGTTATTGTCGATTCTGCACTTTCACAGAGATGCACATTCCAAATGTAAGTTCTAATAAATTGCTTCCTTACTGTTACGAAAAAATTTCGCGATTGAAGTAGATATTTACTTTGATGGAATACTCCTATCGCCTGGGCTATTCTAATAATTTTTTTCTCCAATGATCACTAGTTCTGCTTCTGCTTCCCAAAAAACATAATTCATTCACATCTTCCAGTTTTTATTTCCCAACTTAAATCTTCTTCTCCACTACTTCGCTTCTAATGCATACTAATATCTTAATTTCCTTTGTGCTTATTTTCAGTTAAAATCTACCCATTCTCCGACTCAAATTTACCAGAATCTTCATCAAATTCTCTCATTATGCTATGACAGCTACGTCACCCATAAATCGATGCATGCTATTTTTCTCCCTTATCGTCACCTTTCTTTTCAGTTATCATTTCTACATCATTGTCCCTTAGGATAATACATCTAACGCCCCTTTCCTTGAAGTAGTTTCTCTCAATCATATTGGCGGCTTCTACTTCTTTTGTCGCAAACAAACTACGATTTATACACATCGACTTCAGGAGGATTCTTGATGATAGCTATGCCTGTGCTCCATTCGCCTACCTATCATTCCACAAGGAAAAACACAAAAACAACGCCAACGTCAAGGATAAAGAGAACTTCCGGAGATAATTTTCCCATTGTCTTCCTTAACACGTTAGCGGGAATTTCTACTACGCCTGGGCGAAGCAAGATTTCTCGATCGAGGAAATGTAATGCAAATCTATTGGAGGTACTAGTTTTCCTTTTTTTCCTAAAAATTCTTCAGGTTTTAATGATTTCAATCGAAACTAGGTTATTGTACAATTATTTCAGAGAAAGGGTATCACATGGTTATACGTTAATGCCACTATTTCCTGGGGATACACCCAGTTCATGTCAAGCATACAAAGAGCGCAGCGGATAATTGAAAGCAGGGAACAAATTAATTAAAAGACACTGCAATAGACTGCAGAAGGACTCAATACGGAAAATGACCGATCAAAATATCACATGACTTTTTTCATACCGAACCTAGTAAGGAAATAATGAGTGAATCGGCAGACCCAGTCCCTCGAACATAGAATATTTAGTGGCCAAAATGGTCATGAAGAAATACAAGCCAGCAAGTAGATGCCAGTCAATAAGACTCACATGAAGCATTGGAAAAGAAGGTGGATGATGACACCCATCAACAAGCGCACTGAACTTAGGATGATGAAATTTTATTTTAATTTGAAGAAAAATACACATTTCTGTTAGTAATACTGAAATGAAATACTTCTGTTCCACGACAATGTGGCATGTTTTCCCTTGGTAGTGAGTATTGCATTTTTTCACCCCATCCAAACTTCCTCTTAATAAGACATTGTCTCTGCTAGCCATGGTAATATTTCTCCCCGCCGACAAAGCTAAAGGTAATTTTTCAATATTAAAAACTAAGCAGGGAGCAACACTCTGCAAACAATAATACATGTTGCAACTTGCGACAGACGATTCACTCCGGCATCAATGCAGACGTACAAAATATTTGCTACCAATAGTACCCAGAAATCAAAGCCCTCAGAACAAAAAATGAACTAACAATAAGTTTCTATGATGAATGAAACAATTGAAATAAAAGCACAGATCTACGAAATATATAATTGTATTGCCAACATCGAAAAACGAAGGAGGCATGGGCAAAAATTAAGGCCCGAAAAAAACAAAAAAGGAAATTTGAAGGACAACAAACACCAATGACTAATCAACAGGTAATATTGATGTGCTGTCCTGGTTCTGAGTTTATCAACTCTTGCTTCGCACACATTTTCCATTACTTAATGTCTAGAATTCCTGATCCATCATACTCCTTACCCACTTCAAATATTTTAACACCGAAGATAACAATGGCATTGATGACTGCTCAAAGTGACCTATGGAAGGGAATTTAAGCAGTTAGCCAACAACTTAATGAATGAAATAATGGACCGCGGCCACGATCTCAACGAATCAATTTCATTGCTCTTCCTGATCCATTCATTCTCAGACCAAGATCCTACGACCAAGTGAGGTACCATATCTACTATAACCACAACCCATATAAATCAGTGATAAAACTTATATAAGACATTAGGAATAGATTTTTGGGGTTATTAACAGGGAAAGAGAGAATTAAGAGCGAACGTAATCCAATAAATGCATCCGCTTTTCAACTGAATGGCTTAAACATTGTTAATTGCAGATGCAAAACGACGAAAACAGTCCAAATATCTCACTTCATCGTTGGGCAACATTTAAAAGGGTAACACATTTTACCAACTCCAGTAAAAACCTCAAATTATTTCCTTTTAGGGAAGAAAAAGTTTTGAGAAAACTCGCTTCGGCATAATACTGGTCCAAACAAAAGGAGCCAACGAAATGGCAGTTAAAAGGACGTAGAGTTGAGATTGCCCTTGAATGTGTCCTCAGCATATGACTAAAGTCAAAATTGATATCCAACTTAAAAACTCTGGCATAGCCGCTACAATTTCGACCTTATAGATGCGCATCACAATCAGACCACAACAATAAACCGATCTCTCCCATTCAATTCCTATTACGAGCAAAATACTACAGAGCCGGGTGAGATAAAAAATACAACAAATGCTACTTCCCCAAAAGCAAACATTATCAACACCTTCATCGGTGATGTAACTACTCTATGGCGTCAAAAAGAGAAGGAAAAAGTATACCATAAGGTCAGAGGGATCATGAATATATGTTTTTGAAAAAATATCTAAATTACTACCAAATATAACCCAATCTCAGTCGTTCCATTCATGCGCCAAGAAAAATTCTTTGGATTCGAGCGAAGTATTGAAAGAACAAACACTACTCTCTCAGCGCAAACTTTACTCGCATCCATATCAAATCCGTAAGGTTACTTCTAAATACGCCAGAGAGAGAAAACGAGTGTCATTAAGGGGAGAAGAACTGTGAAACAATCACGAAACAATCTGTTAATAATCATGAATCACAGACTCAAAACTCTTCCCACACTTCATGCATGCAGAAAAATAAAAAAATTCCACAGTCCATCTGAGGCAAAGAAAAAAACAATATACGCTACTCTCCTAACGCAAACTGAACTAACACTTGTCAACAGTGCCGTTGCTCATAAATGAAGCTAAAAAAAAGATTTTTATTGGAGAGAGGGATCGCGACATTATCGCGGCAAAAAATATCTTAAACTATCGTGAAACATCAACTTAATCGCCATCATTCCATTCATGTTCGGAGAAAAACACGACCGTGCCTGGTGAGGCAACAAAACAACAAACACACCTCTCGTAACGCAAACTTTATTTATGCTTGTATCCGGGGCATAAAGGGCATAGCCGGATAAGAAGGTGAAAAGTCCCCCCTCCGGGATTTTTTGCCGTACTTGGGGTATGCGATTTGGGAACAAATAGGACAAACATTAGGATGGCTTCAGGGCCTCCGAAAACTGCCGGAAAGTAAGAATATACATAAGGAAATGAGCTCGATTTGAGTTTTCCCCGCGTTGTGTCTACGCACAAGTGTTGTTTCGTTTGTGGAAATACCGCTACAAATTATCTCCATCCTGTTCCCGTAGAAGCTAGGTTGCAGGTGAGAGGAGGTTGATCATTCCTTTCAAAAATGTGGTCTGTAAAGGTTATCTACATGATAAGCGGTTTTTACCTATGAAATTCCCACTTTCCGTATCTACTTCATACGTATTTCCTTGCATGTTTCTAAAATTCGTCTACATGTGGACTAAGTCGCATATTTATCTAGTCGCAGTTTGACGGCGAAACTTCCATTTTCTAGAGAACTGATTGTCAGCGAACTTTTACTGATTTGTCATGGGACCAAGTAACAGAGTTACGTATTGTATTAACATCGACGAGAAGTTCGGATATTAGGTCAGTCACTCAAGGGCTGATAGTTTTTCTTTTCAAGCTCCAAACCGGAAACATACTACCAGTACTAGTACCTCTTTGTAAACCATTCCCTATTTTTACCTTTGATTGGTTGTGGTTGATAAGCCCGGACTTTTTTTGGCCAATTCAAAATAATGCCGATTCTCTAAAATCAATCTTGCAATCGGCATATCAAATGAAAAATTTCATGAAAAAGGGTGACATTTTGATTCTGGATAGAGGATTTCGGGATAATGTGTCATATTTAGAAGATGATTTAGAGTTCAGCGTGCTGATGCCAACGTTGAAAGGCAAGCGAGCTCACTTAACGACTTAAGAATTGAATAAATTGTGAATCGTGGCTAAATTAAGACGGGTAATATTAAGGAAAAATATCATTAAAATATAACGAACTATAATTTTTATTTAGAATATACTTACAGCGAATGGCATCGTATGAGGCAGCATATTGAGATATTGCTGTGACTGTGGTAATTGAAATAGAAGAATAGAGTTTTGCGCTCATATAGCAGCAAAAATTTATTATATATCCAATGGGCAGTACAAAGATAAAATCGCAAGACCGGCCGTGATTTTAACTAGAATTGTTTTGACGGACAACATAATAACATGCATCAATGAATATTCAGAGACGAATAACTTTTCAAGACTGATTTCCATTGACATCCTGGAGTCAATATAAAATTGTATGGTGAGAATTCACCGAAAATTCATCTGTTCGGCTAGTTACTGTTCACCAGATATTTTTTTATTTGTATGCCAACTGGGAAAAAGTTGAAAGCCATAAATTTTTTTCATTTCAGCAATCAGCTATCATTAACTTATCATGAAATCCCAATTTTAGCATAGGTGAGGTAATTTCAATGAATTTATATCTGATAAGGACATTGAGGAAGTTCAATAAATTCTCATGTTGCGTTTATTACGGTAAAATCAAATCTATTCTAGCGTTTGAAAGGAATGACGGAGAGGGGTTGGAGGCCGGGAAATTCTTTTTAGCTTACTCGGGCGTTTTCAAGGGCCGAGAAGCCATTTTCGGCACCAGTATCCATACAATTCTGTCCCTGTGGTGGGCACCTTTTTCGGTAGAATACTATAATAAATAAAAAGGGGTGTTTAGGGGGGCCAGAGCATAGAGCCAAATGGCCGAAATCGCATATTTTTAATCGCATTTTTCGCGATGTTACACCACCTAAAAATTATTTTTTCAATACGCCAGCCGAAAGGTATTAAAGAACACCTCCAGAAAACGTTTTTTTTTTTTTTGGCCCTCTCAAACATATTTTATGAAAATATGCATTAGAAATTTTCAAATTGACGCCATATCTTCTTGTCCCGCAAAAGTTCTTGAAAACAATTGGAAATCGGCTCCATTAAATAAGGTTTCAAATGGCGCAAATCGCATTAAAAAATATGAATTCTTGACCGAGATATTTAAAAAAGAGTGAAAAACGTATTTTCGATCTAGCCGGCCCTGGTGGGCATCTAGCGGGCTGGAAATGTGGGGAGGTTTGTCCTATTTGATCCCAAATCTCATACCCCAAGTACGGGAAAAATCCCGGAGGGAGGACTTTTCACCTTCTTATCCGGCTATGCCCTTTAGTATGGCGTCTCAAAGAGAGCGAGAGATAATCATAAAGGGGTGAGTGAATGTGATTATTTATCGCGAAATAAAAATGCACGCTATCGCGAAGCGTACACACGATCCCCATCTTTCCATTCATCCTCGGAGAAAAATACTATGGGGTCAGGTGACGTAACTATTCATACGATACTCACTCAAGGAATTGCTTACTCACTTGCAAATCAGTGACGTTAATTCTTAATGGCGTCAAAAGAGACAGAAAAATTGCCATACGGGGCGGAGCATCAAGAAATAATGGAGAACAAAATATTGTTGTTTATCGAGGGCACCAACTCAACCATTTCGCTTCGCTCGCGCAAAAAGAAAAATAAAATTGGTCCAGGTGAGGTAAGAAAAAAATTAACACTACTCACTAAACACAAATTCAACAAACACCTATATCAGTGACGCATTCCTAAACGGCGTCAGAGAGAGATTATTCAAAGTGGGAGAGGGCTCGCGAAAATATCGTAAATTATCGCGAAACACCAACCCAATCTCCATCTTTCCATTCATGCTCGGAGCTATACACTTAGGAGTAAAGTAAAAAAACAACAAACTCTACTCTCTTGACGAAAACTGTAAACACCTGTATCAGTGACGTAAATCAGAATGGCATCAGGGAGAGAGAAATAATTACCTTAGGTAGGGGGGTTGCGAGATTAACGTGAAAACATCGTAAAATTATCGCCAATCTTCAGCCCCAGGACCTCCCTTCCATTCATGGACGGAGCAAAATACTACGAGGTCACAAAACGAAAGACCATACACTCTCTCGACGCAATCTCTACTCACACATATATCGGTGACGTAACTTGTGAATGGCGTCAGAGAAGAGAGAAGAATGGTATTATTTAAATAGGAGGGAGAGGTATCGAGAAATTATCGCGTCGTGCGAACGAAAGAAAGAGAGAGCAGAGACCGAACGACGCCGTCCCGCTTTCATGCGTGCGTGCGAATTGTGGACGCGATTCGCGCCGGCCGGCGGCGGCGGGGCGTGTACCTCACTCACCCTTCCTCGGGGAAAGCCGTGCCTCTTGACGTCACCACCATCACGTCTCCTGTCTTCAGAGACTATGCTACCTTAGCAGCGAATGAGAGAAAGGCATTCAGCCGGCAGGGAGGCGCGGGGTCCAGTTATCGCCATGGCAACGCGCAAGCCGCGAGAGATTGACTGCCTGGCCTCGTGACGTCACGCGCGTAGAGAGAGAGGGAGTACTGGCAGAGAATATAGGCATCGAGCCGGGTATTCCCTGGGTCCGTGACGCAAGCGCCCTTGACATCGTGCGGCCGTCAATCTGAGAGGCGAGGGAGGTCTGTGAGGTGAACCTCAAGGAGAGAGAGTCTTTGCCACCAAGAGGGCCGTAAAACGCAAAAGGAAGGCGAAAGTGGCTAAGTTATTGCTTGCATGGTGGTTAAACTAGGATTCACCCCATCGAACTACTTACACTTCCAGACGTACAGAATGTATTACAATAAACGTGATTTAGGAGTAGAATGAGCGGTCCTATTCTAAACATTACATATACATCAACAATTTAACACCGAATCACCTATCAGATTACGTTTTTCCTCAAACAATATAGAAATTGAATTGATGCGAGGCTAAACTAAGGCAGTAAAATAGTACACACCGAGCACCTTTTCTTTTTTTTCTTTTCTATATTCTGTACAGTTAAACAGTAGATAATGTTAACACCTTCCGCCACACCTACTGAGACTACTGGTGGGATAGCATGAGGATTCAGACGAACGGGAACAATTTTTGGTGGCACTGGCATCTTAAATGATGCGGCGGGATCTGATCTATCCACCGTTGATTATTTTTCATTATTATTTCTTCAATTTAGTGAAAGTATATATTTCAATGTTTCATTTCGAGAACTCAAACTGCCGATTGCAAAACTACTATTACCGTTTAACTAGTGATGTCGTTAAATTAATTATGCCCAACCTGAATTCGCAGTGGGTTGTTTCATAATACATGACCTGTTATAACACACAGGGCAAATATTTCTCTTAACTTTCCCTTTACCAGAGTTAGGATTACTGACCCATAATGCCCCCCTGCAGTCGCCACAACCATACTCGAAGAGTCTGCCCGCAAAGCAGCATCAAATGATATGCACCATAGATAAAGACTTTTACATAATACCTCACGCATTTATGAGCAATTGTCAAGGAAGGTTAAAATATGAAGAGAGACTTTAAAAAATAATTCTTAGATATGGATAACTGCGATGGTGCCGGGTATTCGAGCGAGTTACATGACCGGCTGAGACGGCGTGGACGCCAAATTTATTTTGGTTTCAATTCCTTAATGCGAGCGAAGCATTCAATGCTACTGAGGCGCTTATAGACACCAGACAAGAGCTCACGCGCGCGCTGTTTCTCACGGCTGTTTTCACTAACGTAATCCAAGACCTCTCAGCCGGAGTAGTAGTAGCGTAAAGAGGAACAGGTATATCCAGAAGGAAATAGTAACGGTGGTTGTAGTTCAAGCGGTGAATGAGAAGAGGCCGCCGATTCCGAGAAGGATAGCGATAACCTACGCGGCAAATGAGGCCGTCCACTTGAACGACTATCGCGGCGACCGCGCCATAAGATCAATTAAGACGCGCATTGGCGACCAAGAGAGCGCGAGATTCTTGGAAGCGGCGTGGCACACCCGCTGCCCGTGACGTAACACAGGAGAAACGAAAGGGAATCTTTAATGAATGGAGATGCCGACGGGAGGACGGCGACCTCGCCTCGGCAAGCAGAGAGGGCGGTTTTCAGGTCAATAATGAAGCGCCAGCCGATTCGCAGCCACTGACGCCGAAGCACACGCTCGCGAAAAGAAGCAAGAAGATCGGCGATGGAGCCCTACGGGCGCGGCGTCGCCTATTTCCTTAACACTACGGCAAGCAGTGAAAGTGAGGCGGTTTGAACTGAAGCAGTTTGACGTACAGGACCTCTTTTTGAAACCACTTCCCCGCACGTTCTTAAAAAGCTTGCAGGGCCGGAAAACATGAACGTTTTCACGCGAGCAGGCGTGTGCAAAAGCACGTTTTCCCCGAAATAGATCTCAGTGGGAGCATTTACGACCGTCAATGCAGATCACAAAAAAATATATATCAACCGAATGAAAAGGCACGTGTTAAAGGTACGTGCCGCATCGATTACGACTCCGGCAAATTTTGTCATTTTCCGAATAGTAAACAGAATTAGTCAAGTTGTAGGCTGCCAGGTAGCACCAAGCAAGTTTGGGGCTAAGAGTATTGAGGTAAATTTTATTGTGATTGCTACTCAACGTAAAGTCCTGGCCAAAATTTTAAATTAGTATTTACCGTATCCAAGAATAGCAATTCTAAATTTATAAACGACTTTCAATGAGTATAGGAGTTAGTGCTGCGTAAGGAATTCGTATTTAAAGGCCGTTTTACACGGGGCACGGAATTGCGCAGGTTAGAGCTGCATTAATTTCTAAAATGGCGTGGAATTGCGCGAATGCATGAACTAAATTAGAACAGGGGCTATTTTGCTACCTCACGTCCACGCATTCTCGCATGTGTTCTAGCAATTAACCGCTTTACTTTGACTGCGCCTTCGTACACACGTCATATTGTTCAAGTACGTGCCCCGTGTAAAACGGCCTTAACGCTGCTGGAAGTCGCAGGCTGTTTAACACCTGCTATTTAAAGGATACTATACAGTGAACAACATTCACTATTACTGCATCAATACCGCTATGTTCGCGTATTATGACTGCTAATGCCTAACCAGTAGGTACAGGATTACGTCTCTAAATCAAATATAGTTTATTGTAGCGACCGGTACTTGGAATTCCATTATTATGTCACTGAAAAGTAATGATACTTCGGAAAATTCCACACAAAATGTAAACATGCAAGGGCACGAAAAACTTTTTCACATTATATGTAAATTGATAAGATTCAAAAATTAGATACAAAAATATTATGAATTATCAAATTAAAAATCACTGAGAAGAATTTTGCGAAGTACAATTACTTTTTAGTGATCTAAATCTCATCTTCAAAAACTATACATCCCACATTTCAAGCAATTTACTGCATGTTAAAAACTTTTTTTCTACACTAATCATGTGACGCTTGTCATTATGCCACGCAATTCTTATCATTCTTAGCGACGGAACACGACACTTAAGGTTTCATAATGAAATGCGTAAATAATGGCCTTGGAATGGAGCTTATATTACTTATTTTCAGTAAACATGAAACAAAAAAGTCATTCATTTTTCACAGCAAAAAAATTAAGAACATGATTTTCAAACCTAATAAAATATTTCAAAATAAATATCAGGCATAAATTTATTTATGATAGCGTCATTAATTAATTCCTATGGTAATAATTGCCATTGTCTTTTGGGATTCCGACTGGGGTCCAAAAGCCAGGCATCGTGATTCACTTGGAAAGAGGTTCTTCCTTTCCAAGAATAATGATCGATTCATCCTCCCAACTTCTTCGGCGTCAAGGTTAACCAAGGAAATCTGAAGCACCCTCAACGACAACGAAGTTGCGTGTCTCAATCCAGCATCACATGTATTTTATCAGCAATTCTCGGTAGTCAAACATGAGCAAAGGAACACAAGAGGAGGAAACACGCCGTTTTTAATACGTGTACCGCTGTACACGTACAATCCTCCAACACAACTCTTTCAGTTTTTACCGATTTCCTGATAGTGATTGTGCTGTTTCCTACTTCCTCATTGATATCACGCGCGCGTTGAGAAAGTAGATTGACGCGTTGTACACTCTTCATCCATCTCGATACCAAACACTCTGCAAAGAAATTTATGCGCTACGTACATTTCTGACAAAGTTTTAATCAAAATCATCCGCCTTCTAAGGTGATCATAGAGATATGGTCAACGAACAAACGGCGGAGAAAATGTGTGAATATCCATGTAAATGCCCACGTAAACTGGCAGTACAGGAGAAAAAAATCATTTTCATTTTTTATTTCTTGGCAAAAAAAATCAAAATTTAGAAACGAACCACATGAAGTAAAAAAACTTGATATAAGTAGTTATTCCATAGCCGTAAGCCCCTGAATCGGGTGTCTCACCAACGAAATGTTTTCTTTATTATCAAAAAGGTAATTCCACTAATTTAAGTAGCAAGAGCTAAAATATGTGGGACAAATTTAAGGCAAATGATTTGCACCACAGCTTATCAATCTTCCTCTTTGCGACTGAAATATTTGCCGTCCCAAATTTTACTTAACACGTAATGGATGTAAACTTATGTTCATGAACAGAGACTAAAGTAATCTTGTCAAATCAGTTTTAAATATTGGAAGAGGTAATTTCAGGGAATTGAAGAGCTTAAGAGAGCTGTAAAAGGGCTAAGGCATAAAGTATTAGCCCGAACTACACTTCACACCAAATAACATTAGCAACATAAAACGCTTTCAATTGCAAAATAAATAATGAGTATTCGCGCAAAGCACCTAAAAACGCTAGGTGCAGGCTTTTCAATGCAATATCTGATTTCCTATTATCGGTATTGAAATTATAACTCATAATGACCCTACCTCCATTACCAGCCCATATCTTAAAAAAAAAGATTTTAGGCACTATAAATTAAATCGAATTTCCCTGTTTTATAAAGCCTTTTTGGATATGTTTGCGGCTCAACGTGATCCATATCTTGCCTCATTTAATCGAGAAAGTAAAATTTTGCAATGAAACGATGGCATACAGTGAATTCTCCGATATTAACAAGGAGGATGTCAGCCAATTATTTTAAATAGCCGCAATGTAAATGATTATTTTCTAATCTCCCACTCATTTCAATCTATTCCATCCACATTTTCCAGAATTTTAAAAGTAACTTTTAAACGCATGCCATCATCTTTATATGTTACTCACATGAAAGCGCCTCGAAAAACTGTTTTCCTTAGTTCTTTCCCGTATGCTTCATATTATCATTAATTTTATTGACAATAGAAAAAAAACAACTAAATACGTTACAAGTACGGTGATTTCCCTTGATGTGAACACCCTTGTTTTCATCTTGTTCCAACCCATAAATACATACCAATCGCCTAAAATACCATAATAAGAGGATAAGCATGGAAAAGGCAAGTATCGAATAAGACATTGCGTCAAATCTCCAATTAACTTCTAATTGGCGTAATTTTCAATGCACTCGCGTGATGCCAGTGTAGGATAATCGCGTAATTACCCAAAGAATGGCAGCAGCCTAGACAGCCAAAGAAAACGAGCGAGAATAGCAAACGCTGAGGTAGCAATAAACATCATTCCACTGCTAAGAAGACTCTTGCCTGACATCATTCATCTACGTTGGACCCTACGAATCACCGAGAGTACATACTTTAAGATAACTTGGGATATACACTTTTTCATTTCATACAATTTCATGCCATAAAATTCAATTATGACACGGTAGCTATATTTCTGGGCATTTCATTATGTCACTGCTGCCTATGTCAAAATTATGACATAGGCATTTAAAACAATACTTAGTGAATTCCCTTATCATTGTTTTAACATTCATATCTTATCTTTGGTTGCGTTACGGTTGCATTGGATAGGAATTGAAGAGGGACACCAATCTCAGTTCCTCGAAGGTGCCATACAATTATTTACAGGATAATTTTCGACAAATACAGTGGTTATCCACTGAATTTGAAGCAATTTTCCAAACAATGTTTCACATAATCCAAATCGCAAAGGGAAAAATTACCGTGAGTAAACTTCTCTCGGGTTTCCCACCGGGTTAAAGGCTTCATAATGGCCATTATGAAGCCTTTAACCCGGTGGGAAACCCGAGAGAAGTTTACTCACATCATTCGCCGGGAAAGCATCAAATCTTTCTTCGGAAAAATTACCTCTTGCACCGGGAGTAAAGTGCGTATTGGGCCACGCTTTCCCGAGATTTTCGTCATCATTTCCGGAGGGCTCAAGGAATAAAAATTTAACCAATAATCAACAATACTTAAGGTCTAAAATGAGTAAAAACACGATCACCAATACTTCCCAGGGAGTCACATCAGATAAAGGAAGCTTGGGTCGCGATGGCTAACCTTAATTAAACAATATCCCTCACCCAACTTGCACCATCACTATCGTAATTTTCCCCCTATTCCTCGCACCACCCGATGACTATGTATTAGTAAATACTGTTGAATATTTTTGTTATTGTTGGTTACGTTGCCTAATGTTATGAAATTATTTCTCCTGTTATTGTAGTCCTCTGTAATTGGCCTCGTGCTGTTTTTGGACTAAATAAATAAATAAATATCCATGACTAAGATGGACAACATTTAATGACATTGGAATCGTTACGTAGGGCGGCCCCGAGGGTGTACTCTCCAGAGAGCCGAGAACCAAGTAGGAGACTTTTACGCTCGCGCTTCCTCCGGGGGGCGGGGGGGACAGAGGAAGAAAAAAAGGGAAAGGAGGCGCCGCCGCGATGATAGCCCGACGACGCCTCCAGGATAGGGGTGGAAGGTAATGGGATGGGATAATCTTAACGCCGTGATCAAAGCGACCTGAGCTACCAATAGCGAAACCAACTTTTGCAGTTCCTACAGAAATGGAAGAATATTTTATAATTTAGAATATTCCACAGATTTTTCTGTGGGTATATAAATGACAATCGACGATCGACGACAACGATTTATCGGCGGTCGAATACTCTATTTTATATACTTATTTTTTATATTAACTTCGCCGTCCCTAAAATAACGCATTTAAGGACGGGGAATCTTACAAACAACAACGCAGGATGATCACAAGCCCTGGATAGGGGCAACCTAACCAGGCGGGACTCGAACCAGCGACATTCGAATTGGCAGGCGAGGACTTTATATCGCCGCCATCGAGGTCAGCAACATTAAAATAAATGAAGATTTTTCCATTACATTTCCAACTTAAAATACATAGCTAACGGGCTATGAGTAAAAGGTCCGCGTAGGCTTCTACCTGGTTTCAACTATGAGTTAAGGGGGAATAATTTTGAAGAAGTAATATTTAATGAAATTCCATTTTCCACTTTTTTAAACAATTTAATGAGACGACTAGTTTAGGTAAAAGATTTGAAAATGTGTATCGTATAAATGGCTACAGTATATAAAAACTATTTTCTACAAATAATTCGAAAAGAGAGGAATATTGCATTTCATTTAACAACTGCCCTCAGGCGACTAGCAAGTCCGTGCTTTGAATTAAGCGCCGTGAATCGCATCTGAACTCATAACAATAGAATGCTGAAGCTAGAGCCATGGACAACAACGCCTATAAACAATCGATGAACATCTATCACCATCTTATCCGTATTTTATTTTCATAATCTATCACAAAAAATCGAACTCCATCGACTAAATTTTTACGAAGAACGAAGATGGAGAGGAGCGCATATCGTGCTAGGACGTGGAGATAAACCCAAGGCAAGGAAGTAGGCGGGAATCGTTAAGGAAGTCGCGACGCGAGAGGACGGAAAGGGGAGGTACAGCGTGGAGTATGAATGGAAATCGTGGAGGATGAAGGCAGAGGGAGGGGCGAGGTGGCCGCGGGAGGAAGGGACAGGGAAAAGAGTTCGCAACGACTGCGGCGAGAGAAAATGAAGACCCAGTACATGGGATAGCTGTAAGAAGGAAGAGTAGATGATGCATTATCATATTGCTTTCAAAGGGAGCATACTTTCGTGACCGTATAACGCTGATTTCTAAGTCCATTTCAAGGAATAAGCCATTAACTTAGATAGCCAAGAAAATCATTTCAAGGTATAAGTTATCACTATACTTATAAATGAATGACTGTTTTCGCAAAAGTAAATTACATTATTGGCAGGCGTTTGCTAACTTTAATTTTTTAAAGATTTTTGAATATTTTCATTATAAATTACCCCTATACTACGAAAAAGAATAACAACAACCGAATTTGTTCTTATTGTCGTTTTCTGGCTTTCTTACAAAGTTAAGCTACCTAATGGTTGTAAATCCATAAGAAAAGCAATGTCGATAAATGAATGGAAGGTAATCATAAAGAAATTAAACCACCATGAATGAGAGTTAAATACGATATTTCGAAGAAAATTTCCTACAGAAATGGAAGAATATTTTATAATTTAGAATATTCCACAGATTTTTTCTGTAGGTATATATATATGACAACAACGATTTATCGGCGGTCGAATACTCCATTTTATATACTTATTTTTTATATTAACTTCGCCGTCCCTAAAATAACACATTTAAGGACGGGGAATCAAACAACAACGCCGGATGATCACAAGCCCTGGATAGGAGAAACCTAACCAGGCGAGACTCGAACTAGTACTAAAAGAATAAGACTGAATAATACCAGTTTTAAAATCTATACTGAGTTTTGGATTTTTAGACTGGAAGTTAACAATCAACGGAGAAAGATGCGGATTAAGTTACTGTATTGGGATATTTAAGGCTCTCAAAATCCAAACAGCTGTAGTAATTTTCCACACTTTTTCATTACCTCAACCGACTTCACAGCTTAAATTGCTTGAACATGTGGAATGCTGTTTGCATTATTACTTTCCATGAATTTCCACAGAGTCAACTTGTCGACAATCAATCTCACTCTCAAAAATCCGTCGACAACTTAGCGTTCATGTAAAATTCATGTAACGGAACAGACGTCCAGTACTTATATTTATTTCAGCAGTTAAAGTTGTTACCAAATATCAGCATGGCGAGTGAATAAGGTTTTTATATGGAGACTAAAATATGCTCCTTATTAAGCAGTTTAATAGTGCATATTTAGTGTCACTTCTTAAACCTTTTTAGATGAAATTATCACCATTCTGTCATATTTTTCTTTCATAACCGTCCCCTGGTCACTTTTTCATTCTCATGATTTTTGGAGCCCTGCATAAATATGTACTTATTCTTGTCACCAACGTCCTAAAGGCGCCTCAAGTCTTTTAGATGTGGCACCTAACACAATGGCTGTCTGATGCTGAGTCCATTTGCTTTGAATGAGACACGGTTGATATTTCGAGTGGGAGAGTGGGTGATATTTTTGTGGGCGTATTCAAGCTCTATGCCTCTTGCATTTCAATGTTGATTCACCCATGATTGCGCCTGTAAAAAGTCGAGTTGGCACGTACAAATTTCGGCCGATGACTCTCATTTTTCCCTCCATTGTGTCAACACTTTTTGTTAAGAGTTTATTTCAAAGCATAGTCGTCGTATTCCTCGAATATACCCTAATTGAATTCTGGAATTCTTATTGTGATATACCAAAAAGAATTTTTGATTGATCCTCTTCTTGGTATAAAAGAATGTTGACGATAGCCCTCTACTCATCCAAAGACATATGTTATTTCGGCGATTTCTTCTAGGGCATTCAATTCGACATGGTGGCATTGTATAAAAAAATGCTGTTATACGATACTTCCAACGGTAATGAAAAATTTCGAACGTAAATGATTCGTTGGAGATTCGTATCAAAGTTTCATTTTCTTGCTTTTTTTACGTTTTGGGAATATGTCCTTGCATGAAATTTGATTTGAGTTTTTCACGCAGTGTTTTACCCAATAAAAGTATCCTGTCGAATTGTGTATCATGATTTTTTTCTTATTTAATTAGTGGTCGTAATGGGACGCAAATCGAAACATTTATCTTGATAGAACGACAACTTACTGGGCACTGGCAAATTTATTTTAAAGCATAAGCAATCTCAAATAATAAGCCGTTCTTTTAGATAATTACTTACCATGTTGTCCTACAAGATACTCTTTAATTCTGAAACTATTCGTTATTATGGCATAGTGAATTTACTTGTTTTAGGTACGAATTCAATGATTCTGGCTTTGCTCAGTCATCGCGGAAGGATGGCAAATGAAATTAATCTTAGGTTAGTTTTTGCAGCACGAGAATCTTTTTGCAGACTGAGTCATCATCGCGTAACTGTTTACCACCATGAAGCCGGTGTGTGTTCTGCTAATGAAGCAGGGAATGACTCATTGAGTTTTGAGGCCCAGTGTAATTGATTATGCTAAAATGGAAGACATTCACTTTTAGTTGAATTTAAATCTCACAAAAAGTATTTTTAGCGCTTAGGTATACGCATACGTCAGTGGCGTATGTTTCTTCTTCGATATAGTTCTTAAAAATACGTTGTACACTCTCATCCGTGTTGACAAGTCTTATCTTTTATGTTCACAAACAATATTTGAAGCTGAAAGCATTTGCTAATATTCTTAGCACTGATATGATAATTCATTTTTTACGCTCCAAAATGTTCCCGCGCTGTATGAAATGTTATTTTTATCCATGAATGACGAGGGGTATAGCGACGACGATCATCTTCATTCGCTCTTTTGCGTGGGACCTTGTTAAGCGGATTCTGCGGCGATTATTTCTGCGGTGGTGTTTGATTTCGCGGAATATTGGGAATTATAATGAAGGTGAGAATGTTTTTGCGTAATAATCCCTTAGGATGGGTTGAAGAACATGTGGAAAATTCTACTTGCGTGGAGTAGGAAATAATTTACGCCGCATGTCATTCTTAACAGGAGTGGTTTTCTCGGACATCCATCGGTAAGTGCGTCAAAACAGCAGGAGACGACGACGCTGGCCAGCGCTAGAATCATGTAAAAATGAATCACGTTTAAAAGAATGAATAGGTTTTGGTGAAGGGCCTTTCAAAGTTTTGTATTTTTTACTTGGATCTAAGAATACAAACACTTTTCAGGAGGTCTATGTGGCTCCACCAATGAGTCTTGAAGCTAAATAATATTTTCAGGCCTTAAGTGTTGTATAGCCTCAATGCTACTTACATAAATCTTCGCGTCAAATCGGTGGATTAGTTCGGGCAGAACTCATAGCCTATAAAGGTGACCATTCTTCAAGAAAACCACGACATTCAGACAATTTCATTACCTGGAAAGCCACATAATGTCAAGAAAATTTCCAAATAGTCTGATAAAATCGTTTTCGCAGCAAATTTCAACAAGCAAGTTATCTTCATTCAAGTATATTTTCGATACATTCAACCAGGAAATTTTGGCAGTAATCTGGAAGAGGCATGGAGGTATCATGATTACATTAGAGTGGCCACCCTGTGTTTCTAAGCCTATCTTAGGGTTGAAGCACTTGCGTAAATGTGTGTCATTCTATTCAGCTCTAACCATCCGATCTTGATTTGTAGATGTAGTAATTAGTAAAGATTTGAGTAATTTAAAACACGATAGAAATTGGGGCTGAAACTCGGTAAGTTAAATTTCACAATTGGGGAAAGAACCAGACCAAATTAGAAACTCAGGAGTCATTTCCAGCGCTCATCAACGCAAAGGCCAAGATTACTGTTAATATTTCTTAACCCACCCATCCGGCTAAGGGCTGACTCACATTTCTAAAGCCGGCTAAAACTAAAACCAAATCCACACAAATTGTAAGGATGGACAAGCACGCACACATGGCGAAACTACTGCTAGAGAGGATTCAATCTGCAACCTGCCTAAGAAATCCTATAAGATCCTTTACAGTGATTAACAAATTTTTTCCACATTTAGATCCCGTAAAATCACTCGAGAATGGATGATATTGCGTTTTAACGGCATGGAAATGTACAATAGCACAAAGCAATTAACTACGTGGATAGACAACACATCGATCTACTTAACACATAGCTCATAATGATTGAATCTGGATATATCGCGAGAATATTTTATGCACCTACTATAAGTACGACACTTCTTACATAACAATTTTAGACAAAAGTATACCGAATCATTTGGGTCTCATGCAAAACACAATTTCATCGTGACCGCGTGAAAATAATTACTGAAAACAAAAGATATAAAAATAACTCATTATTTTGAAAATAAAATCAATCCAATGTCCATAATTTATCGAAAAATTGGTATTGATGGTGTTGTAACATATAATAATGTTGTTATTTGGAACTGAAATGCGTTATTTCATCACAATTTCAATTACGAAAATTTGATTTAATATATGTACTTTTCATTACATCTTGGTAACTAAAAATGAGCTTTGATTTGAATATTGATCAAAAAAAGACCGGACTGATTATATAACTTGTTTATTTCGACGGATACAGCTTAATCGAACTTGTCACCCTCAAAGTGCATGCATTGACTAACGACAAACCTTTACCAATGTTTCTTTCAGCTCTCGAATCTTGCCTGGTAAGCCGCCTTAGGGATCCTCTTCAGGTACGCCGTACAATTAGTTTTAACGTCCGCAATAGAGTCGAGTCGGTGCCCTTTCAAGGTTGATTTTGTCTTTGTAAACAAAAAAAAGTCTGAGAAAGAGCCATATCTAGAGAGTAGGGTGGCTGCGGGATCACGGAAGTTCTGGTTTTGGCGAAAAAACTCCCGTCGTGATTAGCGTGTGAGTCGGAGCGTTATCGTGGTGGAAACGCCATCATGAGGGACGAATTTTGATGCGACGCGCGTCATTCCCAAAATTTCAATCATAATTGTCTAAGAGGATCCAAAACTAATGTTCACTTCTTCGGCTACCTCCCTAAAAATTAAACGGAAATTTTTCCGGACCGATTCGTTCACCAATTCGACATGGAAGGACACTCCGCCCCGTTCGCGAATCTCCATTTGTCGAGGCCCTATTTAAAGCGACTGTACCACTCAAAACAATGGCTCCGACTCAAAGCTTCATTAAGAAAGGCTTTCTGAAACATTCCAAATGTCTCCGTTGCATTTTTGCCAAGTTTGACACAAAATTTCACTCACACACCCTGTTCTTATAGCTCCTTCATTATTGCTGCCATTGCATGCGGCTACGAGCAGGATAAGACGCGTACCGCGGCTGCTGCGTAACAACTCGACGTAAACAAACGCAACACCTTTCGTTTTAGTCGTCAGATACGTCGCAAGATGGCGCACTTTGTTTCGTTACGATCCGTTGAACGGTTTGCGCAGAATAAAAATCAGTCCGGTCATCTTTTGATCACACTATCTGGCCCGATCCAATCAGTTAAATCATCATGGGCTGCGTTTAAAGTGGGTCATTTGATTTGTGTTGCCCTTCATGCATATAATTTGTGATGCACTTCCTCATTTTCCGATTTTAATAGAACAATTTCCTCCAGAGCCCAATCGTTTATCTATCATGCCACACACCCATAGATTGCTTGAGCAATAAAGAACAAATACCTTTGGAAGCGACACGGAGAACATCGTATTAGCATCACAAACGGGCTATATTTCCAGGTAAGACAGAAACGATAAAATTAAAGACATTTTGCCGAACGGATAGGTACGGAATTCGTTTCTCCCCGAACACTTTAGTATTTAAATTAATAAAGGGTATAAATCAGGCTGAGTCAAATCTACCGAAACGCGCAAATGTATTTTATATTCTTGAACAGGTCACCGGTTTTTTGCCATAACACCTCTCACGAGATTTATTAAATTTATATTTTGAGACCATTAAGTAACTGGAAAGAGAAATAGTTTCATTCCCACACCTACCGCCACAAGCCTATTGAAGCGCCTTGCGGGGAAGTGCATAGGTGTGTATATATATAAGTAAAGTCTCTTCAACGTTAATGACGCATTTGTACCGCTAAAACTGTGCACACAGCCCTAAATTGCTGGCGATTGCGAAGGGCTTCAGCTCCATCGGAGACTGGGCATACCGCCGCAGTTCGATCGGGCCCGTTGAATCCCTTCAGAAGGTAGGAATTCCCGGAAAGCATTTCCCACGATTCGGATTCGAGTGGCCCGAGGGAAAATGCACAGCTAACGACCGGGGCCGTATCCTCGAGAGGAGCTAGCTACCCGAAATCATCTAGACGCTCGCCGAGGAAACCCTCCAGGACAAGCACAGCGATCACAAAGACTTTGACGCAAGATGAGCGGTGACGTAGGCTACCACCACCCGAATCTCCCGCGGCCACATCACGAACATTACAATAGAGGCTTATCCAGTCACCACTCGCGTCGATGACAGGCAAAGCAATCCCAAACTCACGAAAATACGAGGTCTCTATGTAAATAATATACACCCTTAGTTATATACATATAAATATACACCGATGACTGTTAACTGAAATTTATATTCCTGATAAGGTGATCTATTATCAAATGCATAGATTTTTAATGGTATTCCTCACGATTATAAAAATTATATAGTAATATTATGAATGAATAGATCGCTAGGCCATTACTGCTGCGTTTTTGTAAACCAATTAAAATGCGCCTGCAGAGGCAACAAATGACAAGCTCAAAATGACGGACTGTAGTCACCTTGGACCAATTCAATAAAATACGACTGCTGAATACTATTCATACATTTCGCGTTATACGCGCTCCTTACGACCAATAAGTAGCTTACAATCGGTGCCTAGTCGTTTACTAAGTTATTCAGCGACGGTTTTAGGAAAATCTACTTTCATGCTGCCAGCGATACTGTAATAGTAACAACATTCGGTAACGTCGCAGATGGACTTCACAGTATGAGCTATAGTACACAATGCGTCAGAATACGATCGGAGGAGAATTACCGCCATTGAAAATGCATTCGCTTCCACCTAAATGTAATAAATTAGCATGAAGTATGCGAGCTCCTGACGGAAATACCAAGGCTGAACTCGAATAAAAAAACAAACGTCTTTTGAAAGAAGTGTATTTCGATGAGCAAAATAAATAACAACACATGCACATAAACTAGAAAATAATATGAATACACAACTGTCAAAGTTATTCCAATAGCTCTGTTATTGTTCCGATTGTGTCTAGTAGAGCTACGACAAATCCCTACTACGCCACCATAATATTAACCAAATTCTTTTGTCGACACTCCCGTAATACATCTAAATCTCTCACGCCGCCACAGGCGAACTGTTAACAAAAGTATCGAAACAAATCGACAAACGAATCGATATTTGTAAAGATGATCGAATGACACAGTAGCGCATTTCATTTCGTAACTATTGCAAACATATGTACGACTAGTATGGGAAACTCCGAGAACCATCAATTTATCATATCTAAAACTGATCAATTTCACGGTCAATGGTAAGAAAGTAGCATTGGATCTGCTAATAAATGATGCTGCGAACAAAGCACGAATAAATGCCGTAGGTGCCAACAATCAGAACGCGTGTATTGGGTATTATTAAATTAAATTATTTTTTAAATTAATAAAATTACGCATGGGTATATGTTTACCTAAAACTAAATATTCAGAGACCGAACTGCGAAAAAAAATTCATCAATGCGCATATTATTTTTTTCGCATTTTCGCCTGAATAAAACGTGCCCTATAAAATTCCTTTTACTTCACCACTAAATGGACGTCGAGCACTTATGTAGGACTTATTTAAAACCTAAAACTTTCCTTGTGAATTAACAATGCTTTCACATTGTCAATTCACTTTTCCCAAAACTCCATTTCAAAATTCACCCAGAGTTTTTTTTAATCTTTATACATTTATGTCATTGATGCAAAAGTAAAATTTAGTGGTAAGTCTTAAATGGATTTTTATAAAATATTTAAACAATTACATTTTTCTTCCTCTGCGTTATGGCTCCTCCATTAGAGATACATACCGTAAGAGTATAATACAAGTCAGTAGATGTGATAACTGCCCCATAGTAATTTGAACGCCGGCAATGCTTGTTACCCATATTAATAGCAATATGCTTTTGACGAGCATGCGAACCTGTAATGCGATAGCTGTACTGTAGATTTTGATCATGCACGCAGTTACTAAGACTTATTTTGCAATTTTACTCATACCATAAGTGTTACTTAAGATACTATTTATTGTTTTGCTAAGATGAAATACTTCCATCAGAATCTGAAACCATAAAGGACAAACGTCCGTTGAATTGAGGTGGAATAACCCAACTATATTTATGGCATAGGAACTAAAATATTTCAATTCATACTTAGTATGAGGCGAGAATCCAAATTAATACGGAGTGGATGCGCAAAATGGTAGGCAGAAGGTGAATTCTACACCGTATATGGTCTTGAAGCCGTAAAAGTGTCTTTTCAGGACACCGCCACCGGCATTTGTACCGGCGAGTGATATGAAAGCATTTCAAAGGAGTTATTTTTAGCAGGACGAGTAGTTCGACACCAATTTTCAAAGGAAAAAAATAAAAACCCAACAAGCATCAGCTCAAGCCGATACAAAAGGGACTTTAAAAAGCGCAGAATTTATCGATAAAATGCTTCTCATATTAGGTTATATCTCCATCTGTACCTATATTTTACACTGCTACGCACCTCTAATGTTTTTCATATGGCAACTATTACCTGTAATTCACTGCAGTACACGTTGCATCAATTGAGATACGACCACCTAAATGTAAAAATATATGGCAGGGATTTCCTTAAATAACACATGTTACATTCTGCCAAAAAAAAGCACGGCCACACACAGCATTTGCATTTCATATCGAAGGGCAATACGAAGCACAAGCCCTTGTTACTATTAAACTAATTATGAGTTGATCGATGGCTAAAAGAGGAGATAAACATTTACGCTACATCGTTGAAGGTCATATTCTTAATTGGGAATGGGTAATGTTGTTGTGGTATCTTTTCGCCCACGAGAAAAAAATTCAATTCATAAGATTTAGATTATATTTCCCCGACTTAGTTAACCGGTTCCACGGAAGGAATATGAAAAAAAAAACTAAAACCAACAATGTAATTAGAGCAAGCAGGCAGTTTCGAACTTACGTCGGAAATAGGGAAGAAAAAACAAGAGGGAAAATAATACAGTCCACGGATACCTCAATCTTCAGCAGAGACATTTTAAAAAATTCACGATGAAATTCAGAATATATAGAATAAAATGAGAATTATCGAGTATTGATAATTTCAGGAATAATTCTACAAAACGATTTCTAAGGTGACCAATAAAAATATTTAAAAACACAATATTCTTTCGTAGGATCCAAATGTTTACAGAAATATAACCGGAATAGAGTTAGCTAATAGATCGACTCGTAAAATGAAGCATATAAAAATAAACATGCAATGCCTTCGAGGGTTACGTTTCATCAAGCTGAACCCATTGCGCGCGCATTGAAAGATTGATAAGTTCGGGCGTCCAAGCCAAAATTATTATAATATGAAATATATAACCAATTGAACAGGCGCCAAAGTCCAAGTACCTGTCAGTTAAATAATTTTTTTCCCTAAATTCAGGCTCTTCTACTTTTAACTTCCGATTCGCGGTTAATTTTGATTTACGTAACCCTTTTCATTTCCTTCTGCCGGAATGATTCCGTGTTCACCCATGAGCGGTTAAGTGAATTAAATGATGGGAAAAATACATATTACTTACATTACCTGCATTGCAAAAAAACTTCAGAGAATTCAGACTATTTTCTCGAAAGAAACTCATGAGCAAGAGGAAGCAGCAAGTACTGATTTCAGTACATTTCAAGTTCAATACATCATTCGATTATATGCGCATAAGACTTATCGGTAGCATTATCGCAGCAAAGCATTTTTGAAATTTTTCACTTACTTAGATTATTTCATAGACATAAGCAATGCCACTCTAATAGCCTTTCTGTTTCAAAATTCAAGGCAATGCTATCTGAAAAAAATAGAAACATAATGGCACAAAATGAAAGCATAATGAAAGTTAAAATATAAAATAAGACGATTATGCAAAGAAAATAACATATTCCCCTCAAATTCAGCATAATAACTAACTGTAAAAAGAGATATCTTAAAGTCACTCTCGAAATTTAGCAACCAAAAAGACCTCCATCAACACAGGGCTGATAATGATTTTTAAATCCGTTGAAACTTACAAATCATCCATGTTATAATGGAATGTTTATCTATTCGATGAAGACTATCACATATATTTTAAAAATAGTAAAATTACATTCTTCGGAGCTCCAACAAAAAGAAACGACAATTTTCCAAAGAAGAAAGTAACTTTCAATGCGATCTAATGGAGAATATTTTCACTCTAATGAACATAAAGAGCTGATGAAAAAGAGAAAGACAAAGCACATATTTTTTAAAAAACTTCGAAATCACATATATCTCCCCATAATTGTTTTAATGAACTCAAATCGTAATCGTTGCTACTTTAATCATCTTCAAAAGAGATTCGAAAAACCCACCAAATTCCCAAGAAACCATTTAATCATAAATATTTATGCGCCACACGTCGGAAACACAACAGGTATTTTGGACACGATTCTTCGCCACTCAAGTCACCACTTACGACGGTCGAGCGGACGATATTTTTTTCACGAAACTAAGCTTAATTTCCCACCGAGGGAACGGCACCTTTGCGGCTGCCAACGCAACCAGAAAGAAGAAAACAAAACGGAAGCCCCATATGGCACAAGCATTTCAGGGATTTGACCACGGATACCTTTACCACGGCAATAAAGTGGCGAAAATCACAATCTTTCGAGGGATTCGTGACTGATTTATTAGCACAGACGCCGCCGCTGAGACTGGCTCGTCCCTGAGCGAGGACACGTAATGCTCCCAACTATGCATTTCGGCCAGCAGCACCGGAGGGGCACGGCTGACTCCTCCGCAGCGGATATGTGCGCACCCCTCCCGGAGGGCAAAGGATTCGTGCATCCCCGCCGCTCCATTACGATTCTCCGCCGTTGCCAAGCCGATTGGCGGAATATTTTCAGGGCCACACCATTGTTCTTGTTTCGCTAAAGGTCTTGGGTCTACCCATAGAACGAAAGTCGCATCATTGAATTCGTAACCAGGCAACATTTGTAGACGCAGCATGTCGCAACGGTTAAACTAATATTCACCCTCACGTGAGCGCCAAAGAATTAATCAACTAAGAAATTTACATCTAAAAGTCGATAAGGAAAACAAGGAGGCAAATTACTGAATTATCACGCCTGTATGACGCACCCGGTTCTAAGAAACTTTCTTTTAAAACTACCAAAGGAAAAATATTTTTATATAAATAATAAATGACGACGATTAAATAATTAATGCATAATTGTTCAGATACAATTCTCACATCTGTAAACGAGCATATAAAAAATAAATGTAATTAATCAGTTTATTAGAGAATCAAATTTTCAAATATATATAAGGATAACAGAGAGGAAAGTTACCGATTTCGCATTTTTGCATGATAAACCCAATTCTTGGACTTTTCTTTAAGATTTTATGAAAATTTCTTTTAAACCTGGGCAAGGATAAATATTTTTCTAACAATAACAACGGCGATTAAAAATTAATGCATAAAGATTCAGATAAAATTTTCGCGCCAGAATAAGAGCATATAACATGTAAATGTAATTAATCTGTGTATTAGAGAATAAAATTTTCCCTCTACATTGTACAACTATTAAAACCGAATCATGAGAGGAGGAGGGAAAGGAATGATAAGAGAATAGAGTATTGCCTATTACTGGTGGTTGGTAAGGTTATCTTAACAAAATTTTCAGTTTATGGATGCATAAAAACTTGGTTACATAGTTAATACATCAACTGAAATAAATTTAATGCATTTATGAAATAAATTGAAAAATAAAAAATAATCATACAATTTCGTGACAAAAACACAATCACGCTTTGTTTGGAGATTGTCTTAGAGATTGGTGGAAAAATTCCGAAAGCAAGACGAACAACGTTCAGATCGTTTAACAACCTTTCCGGTTAACAGCTCCAAAACGTCCATAAAAGTATCGCATCCCAACATCACGCTCTTATAGAAATAAATGGAATAAAAATAACCGTCATCCAATTTGGCTATTAGCTCGAGTTTCTTCTTTTTTTTGTAGTTCAGTTCTTTATTCAACTAAAAAAATTGGGGGGCTAACGACTGGGTGAACTCAGCAGATGATACATTTCGCCCAGGAAGAAATATTAGTCATCCGGCGGCGCGCCGAGTTTGTCTCCCAGTGGACGAGATAAATCTCCATAATGTAATAAAATACGATCAACGAACCTCCCCCCACAACTCCGATCGAAGAAAAAAATTCGCCCAAAAAAGAGAGGGCCCTTCGAGGCCGAAACAAACAAGCCGAAGTGGTGATCGCTTCATCCCCGCGGTGTCCCTCACCTCTCCCCACACGCAGACCTCATCTCTCCCACAAAAGGCCCGCCTTCGAGTCCGCTTCCGACGACTTCCGCTTACTCATCGCCGAAGATCGTCAGTCCAGTCGCCGAGCATCCTGAAAACGCTCGTCGTTTTCCCACTCGGCTAGGCATTCCGTTGCGAGGAGTCCGCCGGACCACACCCCTCCCGAACACCCCCAACCCCACTTCCTCGGGAGAAAAAATCCTCAACTCCATTCCACAACACGCCGTTCCTCCGCCTTTTCCGCTCCTCCCACTACCTAGCTTTCCCTTCAAGCAACCCCGCTGCTCCTCTTCTTCCATCTCGCTTCCCCGATTTTCAAAGCGAAGGAAACTCCAGGAAGCAACTAGGAATCACCGATAGCGGTGGTAGTAGATGCGTGTAAAAGAAGTTTCATCTTTTCGTAGGACGTCCGGGGTATTCATCTAGCCCTCTCGGAGATAGTGCGTGTACACCATATAGGTCCTCTTTTTCCAGAGCACCGAGTTTAACGGGATGCATCGGATAGCATTGAAAAAGAGCGCGAAAAAATTAGAAAAAGAAACAAATGGTTGACTGGCGTTTCACATTGAGGAACCGAAGGTCTTCAGCGAGATGAAGGGAAAAGGAAACCCGGCGCCGGACGAAAAAGCTTGCAAGATAGCCGGCTATAAGACAATTTTTGTCGAATAAAGGAACACTGCATGCTTAAAAATTTTCTTCTCTTTGAACCGAAACGGAGACCATATTTCTCTTGAATTATCTCCAGCACCGTCAGGATTTGGCCCAGTCCCTCAGGATGGAGCTCCAACACTTCAGCCAACACATTAGCCAGACCCCCAAATATTATTTTCCAGAAATACTAAAGGCGTAATTAAAAGATGTAGCGGGTACTTCTTCGAAAGGCTACAAATGAAAATAAAATTTGCGAGTGACTACCCACGAATGGCGGCTCTGGCCATAATCATAAGACACGGCCATTAGACTTTCTGCAATTTTTTTTCTGAGATAGAGACCTTGCACACTTGGAGAATGAAATGTCATTAAGAGTTCGTTTACGTATATTTTAGCCTCCTAATCAAATTCCGTCATCCTTCGCAACTTCTTGCTGCGAACAGAGTAGTGCATGCCTTCTGGAAGAGTAAACAGGAGGGATAAATAAGAGGAGATAACTAAAATCACTACAAAATATTTTGCCAAAAAAGAGGGGAGATTTGAGATTCTTACTCCTGACATAACTGGGTCATCCGGAGAGAGATTCGCAGGATATTTCCAAAATGAATGATAATATGGGAAAAAAGAAAAATATTGAATAAACTATATGAAAATCACCCTTTACATCCAGGGCTAAACGTTATCCGAGAGGTTTAGGAATTCATTTTCCACCGAAAATGAATTCCTAAACCGTAGGACTTCAATAATTACTAGTTTGAACTGAACTCACGCATTCGAATCACTCAGAACACTCACCTATATTTTTTCCTTTTCTGTGATCCTTTACAGGCAAGCGGCTAATGCACACACCTTAGGCCACAAGCTTAATGAGGAGGCTTGTGGAGAAGTATGCAGATTCACTGCAGTTAAGTTCATATTTCTATGACGGCGTACCGCGAGCCCTTGGAGTTATTTATTTGTAATATTTAAGGTAATTTTTTCAGCCTGCATTCCAGTAACTATGTACTCTCTTTTGGTTGGCTTGGGCAATCGAGAGATGCTAGTAATCGTACAGGTCAAAGCAATTTTTTTCTCAAGGCGATTCGTCAAATGCCGACAGCATAACCACATTTTTCACACGGGTGCCCCTTCCGCAAAGTGGAAGGAATGCGTCAGGGTGCAGTGCCCTATCATCGTTGTAAGTCTAGCGATGGCGATCCTACCCTTTTGAACATTCCTGACGGAAGTGAAGTCATCGCTGCGATCGAACGAGCTCCGGAAAGGCATGAAAAACATGCGCATCAAGTCTTCAAGTCGGATATTAAACAAGATTCCCATCGAGAATCCAATGGCGACCCTAGAGAACTGTGCCTGCATACCTACATCAAATCACTTTACCTCGAAGATGAGTTACCTGGAAACATCACCGGGATCCGAAAACGATTACAAACTACGAAAACCGATCCATTCACAGTCGTAGCACGCGCCGCAAAGGGATGAGTCATTTCAAGCGATTAGTTTTCATCGAAATTCCTGGTAGAGGACATCCGGATTTTTCCCACCGATACGGTCGCGACTGCAGACTCGCAGCAGAAACATTTATGGTTCTCTCTCACCGCATAGGAGCTTCGAGGCTCTTACGAGGTGGAGTGATCCCCACCATGCCACCATCGCCTGAGGGAAGAGCAGAGCGGATATATTTGTCCTGATTCTAATTCTTTTCAGAGGATTTCGCCTCCGCTGACAACAACGCTTTCCAAATCACAATTCGTTACAACGACGCAACTTGTTTTTCGACAGAGTGAACAAGGCACAAGGCATTCACATCCATTTCCGGAGTTTTCTCCAAACTTTAGCGACGACGTCCAGTATAATACCAGTGACACTGAGACAGCAACTTGGTTTTCTTAAACGTTTTGCTTTACCATCCAACTTAGGAGATAAATCTACTCCACTTGTAATTAATCGTCGAGGGCGTAACTTGGTGGAGATCCATAATCGCAGGAATAGAAGGATCAACAATTTTGATATTTCCACATAATATTTTATTAACACCGACCATGGTTTCGTTACAGAGTAACATTATCAAGGTGTAGGAGTACAGACCTTGAGTGGAGAGGTACCTTGATAATGTTACTCTGTAACGAAACCATGGTCGGTGTCAATAAAATATTATGTGGAAATAGCAAAGTTGTTGATCCTTCTATTCCCACTCCACTTGCTTCAGCCGAGATATTTGCGTGAGAAATATGGTAACGTATGTACAATCAGATGATGATTCTAAGCAGAAATATAAGTCAACATTATAAGAGAACTACAAATGTACAAGAAAACGAAAGAAGTAATGCCAGTACAGAATACGACTCGCTGACCTCCACTTCTTTTATTATTGAATAATATTGCCCAGTACATGGACTTTAACAAGAAGCATTACCTATTGGTTACGGCATCTCTATCGCAGAATGCGTTCGATTTTTTTCGAAAATTTTACTGCGTGAAACTTCGGAGAGGTTCACTTTGTACCTCGATTAAAATGACAATTAGATTATGCAGATCGGAGGCACGAAATGCCCGGCCACTACTTCGCACAATGTAATTTACCCTATACCTTTTACTTTGGAGCATCAAAAATACGCCCATTGCGGAGAGTCATTTTATTTCGATTTTCGGGATAATATTTGAAGCTAGGGTGCGGATAAAAACGTTCCCTATCCGATAAATATTGCTCGCGACCAGTTTTGAATCAATTCGAATCGAACTCGAACCGAATCTAATATGTGGGAGCCAGACGGCACACAGTTGTTCGGATCGCGACGAAGGTGACTCCACTTTGCGGCAGACGCATAAAATCAGGAAACTCCTACAACGGATATTTAAGGAGAACGGCGAATGCGCCGGAGACTCGGTGGGGAAGCGTTTCCAAAACTCTCGGCCTTTCCCGCACGCACCCCTCTCTCCTCCACTGCACCCCTCTCCTCCACTGCACCCCTCTCCTCCACTGCACCACGGATATACGAGTCGCCCAATCCGAAACGCATTTTATCCCTTTTAGCCGCAGCGCTGAATACTGATATGCTAGCGTTACATACAACGGGCAAAGCGACTTTTCGACCCGCTGCCGCGCAGCGCCAGGGATGGGGAACGGCAATTAAGAACGCCGAGTGCACTAAAGTATGGGAGGAATATGCCCAGACGGAGACCTAAAGATTTCATTTTAAAAGAAGGAATTAAGAGCAGAAAGAGTGAAAAAAAAATAAAATGCATTGCGACTGGAAGCTGTAGCGAATGAAAATGTGACAAATTTTTCATTTTGGAGCAAGTGCCAGCGTAATGCGTTGATAACTGAGGAAATATAGACGGAGAGGAGGACACAGGTTGTCTGAAACTACTGCGAAGTGTGAGCTTTAACGCTTAAAAATAAAAGAAAATGAGTCGCAAAGGAGGCTATTGCCAGGAATGGAAAGTACGCAACAGAAGAGAGACCCGAAAAGATGAGGATAGAAGCTGGGTTGCGGAAAGACATTATCAGGACCAAGAACAAAGGGGGCATTTACAGAAAAAAAATACTTTTGGGGAAAAATCACGTGCATGAAAGAAAGCATCAACACGTGCCGCAAAACCATTTCAAATTGAGTTTTTTTCTTCGTATGATTACATGAAATGCTAAGCAACAAGCCTTTCACGATTTTTCCCGCAAAGTTTTCCACACTAAAGCCGCAACGAATTAACCAGAAGATTGCTTTTTTTGTATTTATGAAAAAATGCTTCGTCACAATTTTAAAAAGCATTTTTTTATTAAAACGAGCTAGAGATATTCCAATATTGAATTTTCAGTTTAAAACAAGCAGAACGTCTTCATAACAAGAAAGTAAGAATCCGTTTAAGAAACATCCTCACTGCTTAAGATTAAAATATCGTCCTATTAATGTATCATTAAATGTAACATTTAATACAGTTTTACCATGCCTTCTTGTCTAAAGCTGCCCTTTCAAAATAGCAAGAAAAATTTGATCCCAAATGTGACTGTTTGTCGTCGTATTGATATCGTATCCCGCTTTTATTGAAGTCAAATTGTGTTTTATGCGGTTGCTTTGTGACTGAAAGTTTTCCTTTTTTAATAAGTTAGGCCTCTCTGATATGTATTGCATGGTCTTTTGCCGATTGTGATCTGGCTCTTTGTATTATTATCTTCCTTATTAACTGCTTAACCCTGTTTTCCTACCAATCTATCCTTTACTTTACGACTCCTTTGGCATATCATCAACAGAATCCGTTTCAGAAACATCCTCACTGCTTAAGATTAAAATATCGTATTTTCTTAAAAGAATAATGTATCATTAAAATCACAACGTCAATGCACGAAAAGGAAATCGAGAGAGATTTAGTTTCACAAGGCCTACTTAGTTTCCTGTTTACTCTTTGATTCAGACTTACTGCGATATTCGTCATATCTTCGCGCTCGACTCGACGCGCCACTTCACTGCCTCCTCTCTCTCTACAAGTGCTAGATTAAGGATCTCATTATTTGGAAAGCCTATTGGGCGTTATGGCTGCCCCGGTAAACCAAGTCCATCCCAACCAGCCAGTTTACAATACATTTCATGTTATGCGCATTTGCCTATGATGTGGGTGATTAGTTTTGTTAGTGCTAGCAGAAACGTAAAACTAATAATTGTATAGAAGTTTTTCAGGAAGAAAACATTTTGAAAACTCTCTATCTATAAGCACTACCTTAGGATCTTTTTAAGTAGGTACTTATACTACCGGGGCATCCCAGTCGACTCAGTATTTTCAAGAACACCTTATCCACATCATTTTGAATAACTTCTAGAGCATTTACCGCGGCAATATCAAACAACAGATCCAATTTTTCCTTCCATTCCATATGATTCTTTAGCTGTCGCGTAGGTCGCCGACAAAAATATATCTTGAATATTAACAGCTCACTTCACAGTGCCTCTATTTTATTAATATCACGTATTTCTTGAATAATTTGAATTCTCGACATAATAGTCCGGAATGGGACCACGGACCTCATCGTTAGTCACGTATTTGCAAATACTCCTTGTTTCAGGGTTAACAGTGTTCTTATTGAGGATTAGATTGTTCCGAGTTCAGGAGTAGACGACTTTACACCGGAGTCCATCGCTATTGGTGAACGTAACATTGAAAACATGGGGCGAAATTAATTTATGTACATCATTCGACAACGTGTCTTGTTTCGTTCAACTTTTTAGCGTATATTTTTATCCAAAAAATTGCATCTAAGTTTGGCTTGGAGGATTCAACTCCTCCAAGTATGGGAGAATAAAATGCATGTCAAGAATCACGTTCGAAATAAATCTAAACATGCGGTAGTACATCTTAACCATATTGATCTCCCCATAATTTTGATGCGAAGCAAACGACTAGTAAGCACGGTTAATGACCTGCTGAATATGTTTCCCATTTATTCTAACATATTTTCCATAGAACCTATCACGAGAATATTTCATACCATTTTGGAACTACTTCGGTGAAGATGTAGTACGATGAAATCAATCGATTCGGCTTTAACTTTGAGAAAATCCATATTGAAATGAAAAATAAACAGCTTGATGACTTAAGTCATCAAGCTGTTTATTTTTCATAGGAAGTTTAATTTTCATAGGAAGTTTTTATTGGTACGACGGTTGTAGGTACTTGAAAATGACGCCTCATCGTTGAAACACGTCGTACTAATAAAAATATCCAGTGAAAATTTACCAAGGTTGTTTATTCTTCATTTCAGGTAGTAGGATATTAATGCGATAGTATTCTTCTCATCAACGTTTCGCGATATACATACGGATCATCGGGGGTAAAGTCGGAAATTCAATAAGCCCATGTAAAAAGCTGATTGGAGAGAGAAGAAATAAATAGGTGTACAGGATTTACTGATAGGAGAAAAGTGGAGAGCTGAGTCAAACCAATCTAAGAATTATCTAATTACGTACTGTAACGCCGTCATATTTGTGTTTATTTACTGGATGTTATTGATAAAATTGTTGCTATATTTGTGTTTATTTACTTGATGTTATTGATAAAATGGTTGCTACGGGGATGTTGGTTGTAGTGGTTGTGGACTGTAAAAAAGGAAGAGATTGTGTGGCGTTAAAAAGATATATGAAATAAAAGAGTGATATTAGCAAAGGTGGCGTTACAGACTTTTAATTGGTGGCTTAACGGTGGGATACGACGTAACTGGTGTTTCGGCGACTCGGCATTAGAAGTCTCCTGAAGAAAAAACCGGAACGGTGGAAGGAGATATACTTCGGCTGCAGGGAAGGAAAACCGGAACGGTGGAAGGAGATATACTTAGGCTGCAGGGAAGGAAAAACCGGAACGGTGGAAGGAGATATACTTCGGCTGCAGGGATTTAAAAAAAATATAAAAAAAGAAGAGTCAAGACTGAAGTAACCACGCAGAATTTCAGAGGTAAGTGCCTGGGTTGGCAGCGTGTTTTATCTCAGTGACGAAAAAAAAATTTTTTTCGGGCGTAGTGCTAGTCAGATCTTGAAATATTACGATGAGCTATTTAGCTCGATATTTAAAGAAAGATTTGTTGTTGTTGGCGGAAGAGTTGGGAGAAACAGTTCCCGAAGATGCAAAGATTTTTTCGATAAAAAAATTGATAACTAATAGCTGCAATTATGAAGAAGAATTCTGTAAAGAATGGCTTCAATTTCGAGAAAGATTGCGCAAAGAAGAAATTGAAGAGCGGGAACGGTTACGAAAAGAAGAAATTGAAGAGCGGGAACGGTTACGAAAAGAAGAAATTGAAGAAAGAAGACGAAGGGAGGAGACGCAGTTTGAGTTAGAAAGGCTAAAAATTCAAAATAATGGACTACGCGATGGTGTGTCAGATCAAAACATGTCAGTTAGACCAAAGTTTAAATTATCAGATGTCATGCCATGCTTTGACTCCAAGGAAAATGACATTAGTCTGTATTTGGTCACTTTCGAAAGGCAGGCAAAAAGGGCGCAAGTTCCCGTAGAGGACTGGGTTGTGCATCTCATAGGGCTTATGCCGCGTGACATTGCGGAATTAATTGCCAGGGAACCAGAAGAAGCAGCGAACAATTTTGCTTACGTAAAAACACTATTGCTGGAGAGGTTCAAGTTAAGTTCAGAAAAATTTAGACAGCTATTTTTCAACAATTTGAAGACAGCTGAAACATCGTGGAAGGAATTTACGTATAAGTTGAGGAATTATTGGAATGGTTGGATTTCTGGTTTGGGAATAAAGACATTCGAGCAACTTAGTGATTTAATGGTGACGGAACAAATAAAAAGGAAGGTTCCAGCAGAAGTGAGAGACCATTTCCTTGATGAATGGTCTTCGTTTAAAGACGCTGATATTTTGGCAAAGAAGCTGGATGATTATGCTAACGTACGTGAATTATTCAGCAGGAAGACAATTATAGAAGATCAGAAAGAAAAGTTTAAGTATAGTGAGAACCGCTGGTTTCCCCGACAGAAAGATAATTGGAATAGAGAAGATAACCCACCGAATATCAAAGAAGACTCCAAAGAAATTGAAAATGCTTTTGAACAAAGAGCTCTTCGTAAGTGTTATATCTGTCGGTCGACTGATCACCTAAAAGCTGAATGCCCTAAGCTAAGGCCCCCCACGCAGAGAACGAAAGAGGTGGTGGGATGCGTAATGACATTCGGAAGTGATGAGTTAATGAAAGATTTTATATCTGAAGGTTTGGTAAATGGATACAAAATGCCGATTTTACGAGATACTGGCTCGTCAATAGACATCATATCTCAAGATTTTTTAGCCCCGGAAATGCTGACTGGCGAGACAATATGTGTAATGACTCCTTTTTCCCAGAACCCTATTACACTTCCCCTGGCGGAAGTCGAACTAGTAGGTAAATTTGGACGCGTGTTTGGGAAGGCAGCTGTAGTCAGACGCGAGCTGGATCGCGGCATATATTTGCTGGGAAACCAAACGGCAAAGCTTGTAGAAGAGGCAAGGAAGCGAATGCCAGAGCCAGAGTGGATGTTTGCGGTTCAGACCAGGGCAATGAAAAGACATGAAGAAAAGGAGGACATATCATCCCACAAACAAAACTATGAAAAATTCACAGGCATGGATGAAAATGATCTGCCATCACAAAAACTGGATGATGAATTGCAACAGTTAGCAGAAGCAAAGGCTGATGAAATTATATTGGTACAGGAGGAAAAGTTAAGTCAGCTTGAACAATTCATGGAAAGTTGGAAAAAAACAGTAGAGAATGAAAGATTATTAATGAATTACCGGATTGAACACCGAGAAATGGTAGGACATCAAATTAGAGAATCTTGTAAAATGGCAGTAGAAAACATAAGCAAAGAGTGGATAGAAATTAAAGAAGCATATAAGAAAATCCAAATGCACCAATGTAAACTACATGAGCTCGAAAATAACATAGCAACAGCAAAGATGGTACTAGAGCAGAAAGAAATTCTTCATAAAGAAGATTTGACAAAGATAGAAAATGAGAAGCGCACTGCTGAGGCGGAGTGGAAACATATAACTCTTGAAAAAGAAAAAATTAAAACTGAGAGAGCCTCAATGGAAAAGGACAAAGAAAAGCTAAAAGAAAAGATAAAATGTATTGAAATGCAAAGGAAAGAGTTGGAAAACAGAAGAGAAATATTCAAGGAAGAGATAAGAGTTGGAGAGGAGATACAGAAGAAGGTAGACGAAAAACGCACCTCAGGAATCATAGAAGAGCAAAGGAACTTGGAGAAAAAGCGGGAAATGTTGATGATTGAACATCATGATTTGTATAAAGCCAGGCAAATATGCGATGCACATCGAGCTATTTTAGAGTGGGAAAGAATGTGCATTGCCAGGGAGAAAGATGAGGTTCAGGATGAATGGATGCAGTTAGAGAAGGAGAAAATGGCTCTGGGAATCATTAAGGCAACTAATGATGAGAAGATGATGATGCTTGAAACTGCATGGAAGAAAATAAAAGAAAAAGAATATGAAATGGACATTCAATTCAAAGGATTGGAAGAAGAAAGAAAATGTATAAGCGATGAACGTATTTCCCTTCAGAGTAAGAGGATCCATCTCGATGAGTTGAAAACAACTGTACTAACAAGAGTAAGTGAAATTATCACTGAAATCAGTCAAGTTGAGCAACAAAAGAAAGAACTCTTATCCATGACATCTGTTATAGGTAGGAAAAAATCAGAACTTGAAGAGGAGAGGGTGGCTCTTAAGCTAGAAAAAAGAGAATGCATGAAGAAATCAGAAAGAACTGGGGAATCAGATACATCATGGCAAGATTACAGGTTGAAACACTGTGAAATGGTTAAGAATATTAAGAACAGAATTCTTGCACTAGTTGATGAGGTTAGCTGCATGGAAGAAAGATCTTTAGATGGAGCAACCCAGAATGTACATAACTACAAATTGCACCACCAAAACTTTGATCTCACAAAAAAATCAGAACAAGGAATTAATGCAGCAAAACTGGATGAAGATCATGATACCCAAATAATAAAGCACCTAGTGAAAGCTGTGAAAAGCATGGAAAAAGACACGTGTAAAATGAAATCTAAAATAAAAAGGAGGCGCCAGCTTAAGAAACAAGTAATCACCTTAAAACAACAAGTGAAGAGAATGCGAGGACAGTTATCCAATCTGCAAGAAAATTTGAAGGAGAAAAGTGAAATAAATTTTAATGCTATTGACCTGATGAACAAATTTATGCATCCCTATCAAGAAAGCCTAATCGCTAGAATAGATAACGGAAAGAGTGATGAATGTGGGGCGATCACCAGCATTAAAAATATAATGAAAACAAGAGCTGGTAAAATGGCAGGTGACTGGAAAAGCACAAGTTTTCTCCAAACAAACTATTGCCATCAGTGTTTCAATGTTATAGAAAATCAAAATGCTGATAGCTTAAGTAAATCTATTCAGAGAAACGTCACTGAGGTAGAGACGGTGTCGGGCTTGGGCACTTGCCATTCAGATTAAATTAAACAGAACTTCTTTGAAATAAGTTCGTTCTTAAGGGGGAAGAAGGCTGTAACGCCGTCATATTTGTGTTTATTTACTGGATGTTATTGATAAAATTGTTGCTATATTTGTGTTTAATTACTTGATGTTATTGATAAAATGGTTGCTACGGGGATGTTGGTTGTAGTGGTTGTGGACTGTAAAAAAGGAAGAGATTGTGTGGCGTTAAAAAGATATATGAAATAAAAGAGTGATATTAGCAAAGGTGGCGTTACAGTACCAGTGATGATGTACATCAAAGCTGTACCTTTTACACCATTCACCCAGGAAGGTAGGAGGTAATGAATTTGTTAAGAATAACCCTCGGAGAATATCCTGATGATAATGTTATACTTTTGACAGAAATATACCTATGAGGTCTGTCGCTCCTGCAAAGTAAGTCGGCATACAGCTGCAGACATAAAAAGATATTTAATATTCTATTTAAAGAAGCGAATACCAGAGAATATAACAGGATAGAAGGAATTCATTAAAAAAAACTTTTCCCCAAGACCTTCCTCAGCGCTGGCATAGGTACACTTAACAGCCTTATAAAACAAAAAATCATTTTAATGCATTTATTTTTATTCACAAAGTTGAAAATTGATCTTTAAATAATTTTTCAAAGTTTTGACTAAATAAAACTGCGAATATTTATAATTCATATACATTCAGTATGAAAAAGTCGTCGGCATGACACTGCAGGTCTAAAAGTAGTCAGAAAACGACACAGAGAATGCCCTCAAGCTTCCATTCCATTGCTTTAATAAAACTACTCAAATAAAAGGCTTCATCACAAAACAAAAATCGCTTTAACAAAAAATAACATCCATTTCGAAACAGGAATGTAAAAAATTGTGAATCGGCCATGAAATTAGGTAAATGCACCATTATAAAAACCTTTCAATCAATTTATCCACGAGTTTATTTCAACATTGGGCAAACGCGCGAGGGGCCAAGAGCGCAAATCCGCGCGCCACTCCAAAGAACTAGGCGGACGTTCCGAGAAATGGGTGGGGCAAGCCCCGGCAACGTCTCAAGGAGCAGGTGTCGTAGTGCCCTTTAAAAAAGAGCACCCGCGCAAACGAGGGGACTATAGCCAGGGTAAGCGGACGCACCCCCGCGGAAAGGGGACGAAGGAAAAAGGGTGGTGGAGATTGGACAGATGTGTGCTCGCGGGGCGGGGGGGGGGGGGTGGGGTGCAGAGAGTAGGGGATGGAGCGGAGGGGTGTGGGAGCGCACGAGCGTGAAATTAGATTTCTTCGGAGGCAAGGCATAAGAGCTTGCGGGTATAAAGAATCCCCGACGCACCAGATAAACCAATCCTAGGAGAGGTGTGTTTTCATTCGAGATCCTGAGTTGAAGAGAAGTGGATGCGGGATGCTGGGGGTGAGGAATTGGAGTAAAGAGGGGCGAGGCGGGGAAGGGGAAACTGAGCAGAAAGATACAGCGACACGTTCCTATATAGTATAACTGAATGAATGGGAAGAGGGCAGTTGGGGAGGGCGAGGCGATAGAGATATCCAAATCAAACTATCCAAATTTTATATGGGCGACTGATAAGACGCCCTAAAATATACGCTGGTCCTAAAATATATTTGTCGTACGCAAACAAGCTATCGGGTACTTGCGGTGGCCAGGAAATTGGCTTTCAACCCCAGGAGGAATAAGGTTCGATCACAAAATTATGATGGCCAATGTAGGTGGACTGACTGTGCAGTAGCGTGAAATCCAAGCCAACTTTACACCGCCTGGCTTCCTCTGCCATAATGAAATATCGATAAGAAGCAATCACACGATGATAATGTACTGGGTATCAAGAGATTAGAGAACGCGGAAAAATTAGTAATTCGGAAAAATTGTAACGAAAAAGATAACATTCGTTGATAAACAAGAAAAAATTCCTTAAACTTTACTATCACGAAGATGAAACTATGTTTTGCCCACACTTACGATGAAAATTACTGTGAAATGGCGGAATAAATAGATTGGCTGACCCACGTAGTATACCGCGAAAGGTGAATGCAGGGACAGATATAAAATTTATTTTAAAAAAAGACTAAGGAGTTCTGCTCTTAATTTTAAAAGTAAAAAATGTTTGGCAAACAGTGTTTATTTAAGTAATATTTCACAACAATTTATCAAATAGCAGCCCAATCAGGACGTACCTACATAGATCCAACACATGGATTTCATGATTGGGGGTTATCCTCTGGAAACCAAGGTTAACGACTAATTTAACCAGGTTATATCGCTGACCCCATCCATAACCCGTTTTACGACAGTTTAATTGACCCAAAGCATCTGGTGACGCAAAAATGGCTCCGAAATTTTGATTGGTAAAAGAAAACATTCATAGATAAGTTTATCGTTAAAACAAACAACAAAACTGATTGATCATCAAAAGTACCCTCAAACGAAATTCTTTCTGTTCCTAACCCAAAATTAGGGAACTATTCTCAATGCGATAGCTGTATTTCAAAGATGGCCAATTCTCGGAATGCAAAGGTCAAGAGAGGAATTATTGTTTGCTCTTTCCATGCCTTTATCTATTCATGAATTCATTAAAACACGATAAGAGGAAACAGGAGAGGGTAGTCCAATAATGGATAAATTCCTCTGGTTTATTTTCGTTTGATTTTTAAATGATGTGTTTACAGCGGGCAAACTCCGATCCCCAAAAACTTAGATTTAAAATATTCTCTCGAAATGACGCTTTATTAAATAAATTTTTAGTAATTAATTATCCTATGAAAACACTATAAATAAATGAGTTAATGAAACACCATGGATTCAATTCTACCCTTCATTGGCAATAGTGGCGGAAATAAAGATGATAATTACAACCGCATTTTTGAAAACAGGTTTCACTGTCACTCAAATACCTGAATCAACTTTGAAAAAGTGTCACAATAAAGAAACGGCCAAAATATTCACCCCTCAGTTCAACAACAACACTTATCTGTTACCGATGATTTCATTAGAAACTTATTTCCCCAACAGTTTAACGCAATCTAATTACCATGCCTCCAAAAAAGCTGCCCTAAAAAGTGTAACTCAATAGGAAATATATGCAGGCATAGCAGATAAAATAGCAAATGAAAAAATACTTTCAGTTCGTTCGTTCGGATACATGAATCGATACCGTCATTGGTACTTTACGCTGGCCATATACTTGAGCTGTGTATAATTCTACAAACTCAGGATCACGGTTTGGCAACGTTTTCGTACCTACGACCCACATGTTCCAACCATTGCCAGGTGAGGCGCAAATGCTAGCACTTTCACATGACATTAAAAAAATAAACTAATCAGGTTATTTGAACTACACAATATCTCAATTAGATCTCTCATTATGTTCGATAGCGCCAATACCATTTCTGTAAGAACAGTAAGGCCATTTATCACAAGGTTCAATTGACATTCGAGGGCTGACCCCACACAAAAATCATGTCATTGTAAGATATTATGAAACCGTTTAAATATCTTCGTGCGAACACTCAATTTAATAGAAAATCAATTCAAACTTCACAGAACAAACTTTAAGGAAAACAGAGAGCAAAGTTAGATTTTTCAAACTACGTGTGATAACAATTCTCACTAATGTTTCACAACGCTAATAAAGAGTCATAAATCAACTAACAACTCAGTTTTCAATACTTTTTATTTAACTTCACATAAAGTGTCTCCTGTGTAAATGAAGTGATGCGGTGCCTATCCAAAGAGAAAAAAGTCCGTTGACAGACGCATGAGTCAACGACAGGAACACTCTATAGCAAACACATTCTAACTGCTGCTCTGACATCCAAGCTACCTTGATACACAAATCACAGAGGGATAAACTTGTCCTAGCGTTGAAGAGCACGCTCCACAGTCGTTCTGGGCGGGGTAAACAACAAATGAACTCCACCTCAAACTTTCAAACGAATATTAGCTTTGGACGCAGATGATATTTAATCATTTCATAGGCAAACACAATTTCGACTTAAATTTGGCTTAAGTACGTGGTCCATCGATGGATTTCGTGTGCAGAGATAGTGAGTGAACTTTAAACTATAAGAGACGGTGTTTTACGAATTCCTAGCAAAGGATGATAAAATAATTTTCAGCTGTACCCATATCCAGCAAATATTTACCAAATACACTCACTGAACCAAAAAGAGCATAGCCGGATAAGAAAGTCCCCCATCCGGGATTTTTCCCGTACTTGGGGTATGCGATTTGAGTTCAAATAGGACAAACCTCCCCACATTTCCAGCCCGCTAGATGCCCACCAGGGCCGGCTAGATAGAAAATACGATTTCCACTCTTTTTTTAATATCTCGGTCAAGAATTGAAATTTTTAATGCGGTTTGCGGCACTTAAACCTTATTTAATGGAGCAGATTTCCAATTGTTTTCAAGAACTTTGAGCGGGACAAAAAGATATGGCGTTGATTTGAAAATTTCTAACGCATGTTTTCATAAAATATGTTTGAGAGGGCCAAAAAGAAAAAACGTTTTCTGGAGGTATTTTTTAATACCTTTCGGCTGGCGTATTGAAAAAATAATTTTTAGGTGGCTAATTAATTTAAAATGGCTTCTCGGCCCTTGAAAACGCCCGAGTAAGCTAAAAAGAATTTCCCGGCCTCCAACCCCTCTCCGTCATTCCTTTCAAACGCTAGAATATATTTGATTTTACCGTAATAAACGCACCATGAGAATTTATTGAACTTCCTCAATGTCCTTATCAGAAATAAACTCATTGAAATTACCTCACCTATGCTAAAATTGGGATTTCATGATAAGTTAATGATAGCTGTTTGCTAAAATGAAAAAAATTATGGCTTTCAACTTTTTCCCAGTTGGCATACAAATAAAAAAATCTGGTGAACAGTAACCAGCCGAACAGATAAATTTTCGGTGAATTTTCTCCATACAATTTTATATTGACTCCAGGATGTCAATGAAGATCGGTCTTGAAAGGTTATTCGTCTCTGAATATTAATTGATGCATGTTATTATGTTGTCGGTCAAAACAATTCTAGTTAAAATCACGGCCGGTCCTGCGATTTTATCTTGGTACTGCCCATTCGATAAATAATAAATTGTTGCTGCTACATTAGCGCAACACCCTATTCTTCTATTTCCATTACCACAGTCACAGCAATATCTCAATACGCTTCCTCATACGATGCCATTCGCTGTAAGTATATTCTAAATAAAATTATAGTTCGTTATATTTTAATGATATTTTTCCTTAATATTACCCGTCTTAATTTAGCCACGATTCACAATTTATTCAATTCTTAAGTCGTTAAGTGAGCTCGCTTGCCTTTCAACGTTGGCATCAGCACGCTGAACTCTAAATCATCTTCTAAATATGACACATTATCCCGAAATCCTCTATCCAGAATCAAAATGTCACCCTTTTTCATGAAATTTTTCATTTGATATGCCGATTGCAAGATTGATTTTAGAGAATCGGCATAATTTTGATTGGCCAAAAAAGGTCCGGGCATATCAACCACAGCCCATCAAAGGTAAAAATAGGGAATAGTTTACAAAGAGGAACTAGTACTGTTCATGTTTTCGGTTTGGAGCTTGAAAAGAAAAACTATCAGCCCTTGAGTGACTGACCTAATATCCGAACTTCTCGTCGATGTTAATACAATACGTAACCTTGCTACTTGGTCCCATGACAAACCAGTAAAAGTTCGCGGACAATCAGTTCTCTAGAAAATGGAAGTTTCGCCGTCAAACTGCGACTAGATAAATATGCGACTTTGTCCACATGTAGACGAATTTTAGAAACATGCAAGGAAATACGTATGCAGTAGATACGGAAGGTGGGAATTTCATAGGTAAAATCCGCTTATCATGTAGATAACCTTTACAGACCACATTTTTGAAAGGAATGATCAACCTCCTCTCACCTGCAACCTAGCTTCTACGGGAACAGGATGGAGATAATTTGTAGCGGTATTTCCACAAACGAAACAACACTTGTGCGTAGACACAACGCGGGGAAAACTCAAATCGAGCTCATTTTCTTGATGTACATTCTTACATTCCGGCAGTTTTCGGAGACCCTGAGGTCATTTAAGGCACCAGTATCCATACAATTCTGTCCCTGTGGTGGGCACCTTTATCGGTAGAATATTATAATAAATAAAAAGGGGTGTTATGGAGGGCCAGAGCATAGAGCCAAATGGCCGACATCGCATATTTTTAATCGCATTTTTCGCGATGTTCCACCACCTAAAAATTATTTTTTCAATACGCCAGCCGAAAGGTATTGAAGAACACCTCCAGAAAACGTTTTTTTCTTTTTGGCCCTCTCAAGCATATTTTATGAAAACATGCATTAGAAATTTTCAAATCGACGCCATTTCTTCTTGTCCCGCTCAAAGTTCTTGAAAACAATTAGAAATCTGCTCCATTAAATAAGGTTTCAAATGCCGCAAACCGCATTAAAAAATATGCATTCTTGACCGAGATATTTAAAAAAGAGTGAAAATCGTATTTTCGATCTAGCCGGCCCTGGTGGGCATCTAGCGGGCTGAAAATGTGGGGAGGTTTGTCCTATTTGATCCCAAATCGCATACCCCAAGTACGGGAAAAATCCCGGAGGTGGGACTTTTCACCTTCTTATCCGGCTATGCCCTTTGTTCGCCCACATGGGCCGATCGATTGTACTTAATCAACTATATACCTAAACATCCAGTCACTTTTCTAAAAAGAGCTACACACATTACTTGAAAAGAAATTGTATACTACGTAATTGTTATTATGGTATTATACCGAATATGGTAGGTTTACTTGAAATACTAAAAAAGTAATCTGGGAGCCTCCCTTTACGTCCAGCACTGTCTTCTTCAATAGGGTAGTTTCCTTCATCAAAGAAAACGAAATGCATTGATTGCTATTCGTTACCCACCATTAGGGTTTTCTTAATATACAAATTATTTGGTTTAGAAATCCCAGTTTAGACGAATGGCAATGGTCCATTTTATCCTCATTTGAAAAAGGCCAGATTGGCGCTCATGCGATGCCACTCCACGTGACGTCACAGGGACCTAGTTTCTACAGGAGAGGATAGGAGTTTTACATCGTCTGAGGTTACCAATACATGCATGAGTCATAGAGCTCAGGGAAACATCTCTTAATAATCACTTATTAAAACTGTCTAAGGTCGGAAAGTTTCCTTCGTTTGATAGGGGAATAATAATCCATATTTAAGCCAAGCGCTACCTGTTAGCAGCGTACTCTGCTACCTGCTAGCAGCCTGCGTCGTATCAGCGCTCAAGCCTCACTCAAGGTCACCTCACAGGTTGGCGGCGGGAACCGGAACGACGTCACACGGACTTTTCCCATCATTCCTACTTAGCCGTCGCGTTTTCGCGCGCTTGAAATTTTTCACTTTTCGTTTAATGGCGAAAAATAGATATCGTCATTCGAAAATCTTAGAGCGTGAAATTCGTACTCCAGGAGTAATAATCTTTCGATTTAGGCAATAAAAAAATAATAGGAAACCACCCCATTCACTGCAAGGCTCCTTTCAATCTATCAAAAAATCCTATACTCTCCCTTCCCCTCCCTCGTTTACCTAACACTCTACCCTCCAACACCGTTTTCAACATCCCCTCCCCGCTAAGTACTCGCTCCATACATACCTTCTGTCTAATCTAAAAGCTGCCTCTCTTCACCCACCATGTCTAGCACTTCGTCGTTCCCCCTCCTCTCCGTCCACTTCATCTTCTCCATTCTTAACCACACCAACATCTCGAATACCACCAGACTTCTCTCGTCCTCTTTCCAAAGTGTCCACGTTTCTGCACCGTAAAGCGCTACACTCCGGATATACTCTTCACTAACCTTTTATTTAAATTCTTACGTAGCGAACCTCTCAAAAGCTCCTTCCTGTTCATGAAAGCCTCTTCTGCTAATGTAATTCTCTTACTGATGTCCTTACGACTGTATCCGTTTTCCTAGGCACCCACTTCTCCATCCTTCGGGAATTTTTCCATTTCCTCACACTGCCTTTTCCACCAAGCCTCGCTTGCCCTCTTATTTTCACGCCGTAATCGATTATTTAGTTCCCTACACATTCTTTTGTCCTGCGGTGTCCACGTTATTCCACTTCTTTCTCTCCTCTATTACTTTTATGAATGCCTCCGTAACCCTAGGCTTATTTATCCGTCTGCTTTCAACGCAGCCAATCTCCAACGCTATATAGTATTACCTATATCCCTATAACCATCACTCCAATTGTCCCCCACCCCATCCTTCCACCTCACTTAGCACAATCCTTAGATATCTATCCTCCCTTTATCCATTTCTCTTTTGATATTTTCTAACTTCCCGCCCTCATCCTGTCCTAACATTCTACGTCCCTACATTTATCGCTAACTTATTCTTCTCCTTCTTCATGGTCTTCTTTTATTCTTTCTTCATTGCTGCTGCTGCTGCTGATTATGATACGTCTCTGTAAGGATTTCGCATGTTGACGATCCCGAGGACCTTGCCGACCTCGCTGCCGTGAACGACACCCGCCCTCTGCGGGCGGGACCCGTTGGATGAGGTTCCGAGGCTCATTTGGTTGTAATCATGTTTTCAGGGAAGAGATAGTTGGTAGGGTTTCCCACTTCCATTCCAACAGTGTTTTTTACGTGACACCATCACGTGGAGTACCTTTCGTCTGGCTCCTACCCTTCGACCTATCTGGCATTAGTGGCCCTACCGGGAATAATTTAGAATTAATCCCGCCAGTGCAGCTCTAGGAGTCATAGTAACTCGCAAGCCTTTCCACCGCGACAAGGTTGTAGTCCAAGGGAAAGGATACTACGTAATAAGAAACATAAATCGGTGTGCGGGGATAATAATCTTGAAAACCACAAAAACTGCATTTTTTTATTTAAACGGGTAGCTAAACACACTCCAAATGTTTCAAAAACGATTTTTCGATACTAGCTGTCTTTGTAAGAAAGTTCAAGTACAAGAATGCTCTCATTAAACCAATCCATGCTATGTCGCGTCCTAAAAAATTATATTCGCGGATTGGGACGCACTAAATGGACTGCTATTTGACTGACTGTGAAATACTGTCTTAATAAACACTGTTTTCCAAGCATTTTTTTACTTTTAAAATCACAAATTATTCTTCTTTCGTTGTTACTAAATTCAACGCTCACTCTGCACTAGCTTTTCGCACTATATTACACGGTTCAGCCAATCTATTTTTTCTGCCAACGCTATATTCACACACTTGCGACTTAACAAAATCTCTATTCCAATAAATCGATCCAATAATCAGATTTCACTATAGATCCACCCAACAGTAGTAGAGCAAGCGGCTGTGTACTCCTCCAAATATACGATAAGGGAATATGACATTCATTCCATCCAATTGCAAGTTCAAGTGTAGAGAAGTTTTACGATAGTTCATCGCTAGTTCTAATATTTTATATCATCCACTATTGCCCCAACACCTCCTATCCTTAAGCCTCTCCTCCATCCTACCCATACAATTATCTAATTAAAAGGCAATGCTACAAAGCAGTTGGCTCTTTGCACATAACGACAGTTTCTAGGCTAAGGCCGAGAATAGAGCACAATGCTATTCGATGAAGTGAAATTGAGTAAATTCACTGCGGACTAATATATTCACGCGATGTTTTCTAAATACTATTTATAATCATCCTTTTTCAACAAGCACTGTAAAATTCTGTTAGTTATAAACGTAGATACCAAGAACAGCTGAAGCTTCAACCTCTCTATAATTGCAAGCGATTATGCTAAATACCAAGGAAATTCAAGAAAATTTAAGGCCTATAAGCCCAATAAAATCTAACCAACCAGTCTATCCGAAAATACTCTACCACGACCCTCGCCGAAATCTCACGATTAACTTTCCCTTACCGGCACATCCGCAATTCTTCCCTTGGTCTCCCCTGCCAAAAAAAACTCATTCCGTCCGACACTAAATTCCTTAATCCCACAATACCTTCTCAACTCAAGGAAAGCACATTCATGGGCCATTAAATACTGCTACATTAAATTTAAATTTACTTTTCGCTATATTTTTACGACTGACATTTACATATTCCGTACCGAGTTCTACTTGTATTCGAATAATTTATAAATCGAGTACGAGTACAATTTCGATTTCCTTCCCGAGCGTTGAATTCATCTCGAAGATTTTTACGTCTGGTTCTTACGGGAAGTCCCAGAATGAGTTACTTAGTACACGTAAATAAACATGCAAAAGAGAAAAAAATTGTATAGATGAAATGGTTAGCTGATAGGAGAGCTGCCTCAACTTCTCATCTGATTGCTCACCTGAGGTGATGTGAATTCAAGCAGCCGGTATACTGTTCTTAAAACTTATTCTTCGAGTAAATAAATTTATGAACGCAAATTTAGGCGAAGTATGAAATAAATTCTATGAAATGAAATCTACCAGCACGATACCTTCGTAATAGAGGTGAGAATGTTTTCCAATGACGCTTATGATAAACTGACGTCTGACCATAGATCAAGGACACCCACCAATAGGCCAACTACCTGCGACGGACTTCCACCAGACACTTTTTCAGTTCAGGGAGAAGTGTCGAGACGAGGGAAGACCTCACCGACATCAAATGACCACCAACAGGCAACAGGGTGCGGCCGCCCGGGAGTTAATTGCCCCGGGCTAGAAATTATGACAGGGGGAGCGTTCACATTTATACGGCATCACGGTTTTACCGACGCAGGGAGAGTTCTAGACGAGATTCACGCACCACCCTGGAGGAGAGATCGGGATTCCAGCCTTAACCTCCGCCTAAGCCGAAAACCGATCCAGCTCTTCCGTGAGTACTTCAACCGATCACACAAATCAAAGTAAGCCAGCATGATATTTGGTGAGCAGCCTCATAGGTGTTTCACATGGTGTAATAATAATTTTCAAAATGCACTAAGCTAAATGTGACATTCAATGATGTGGTAATATTTTTCATGGCGTGATAACATTTTTCGAAATGTACTTAGCTACATGTGACGTTGACATTATTGAAAAGAGAAAAAATTACTCTCGACCGGGAATCGAACCTAGCACCGTTGCACCTCAGTAATATTGCCATTGGAATGAAAGAACCTGAATAGCGTAATAGTCTGCCGAGAGTCCCAGATAAACAAAGGTCCATGCATCCATTCTCTGTCCAGGGGATTTTTTCTTATGGCCGTCTTTGTGAATTTCATCGCTCTACACGTGGCAGGTTTGAAATTAACTATACGTGACGTTATTTAGTCTTGCAAATTACTTGCTAAGATTAGCAAAAAAATTGTGACAAAAGAGGTCTTGAACAAAACATTTTCACCCTTACAGGTAAATTAACCAACAACCCTCCAAATGGTCTCACGGAATGTCAAAACACAATAGCGAAGCCCGGTAACGTCTTGTCCGTGAATCTCAAATAATTATATCGAAATGCTTTTCACAAGGCGAAAATATGAGCTCGTGGTTTCCGTTTTCATAGCCAAGCGCATAATAATCTGCGCCTTTGCGGGAATAACTTCAATATAATACGCCACATCATTGAGGATGAGAGAAAAGTAATCATTTTCCCAACATAAACAGCTGATTACTTTATATTATTCTCAACATTACAGTTTAATATCCTTCACATTCGTACATATGCAAAAGAATCCAAAACAGATCACATCATCAACAGGTATTCATTCCAAGGGAATAAATTGGGCCGCACTTAAATGCGAGACTGAAGAAATTCTGCACAGGGTGCTACAACAAAAATGTTAAATTAGTTCACCACGCCCATAGTTCACACACACGCAAGCAGGTCTATGCAACGCTCTAAGCAAGGCGAGTTAAGCCATTTTCATTAATAATCGGACATCCATCATAAAATAATAAAATTGAGCAGGTCACCAAACATACAAGAATATACCGTCAAACTTGAAAGCAATTAAACCACCATTAATCAATTCAAAAAGAGAAAACGTAAACCAAGGGGTGCAGGTAATTCACAGGTGTCTGACATTTACAACTGATTGAACAAATGTGCAACCACTGAGAAATAAAATATTACGTTTTACATTAAACGATGATCAACCTTAATAGTAAGTAGTTGAAATATCTTTAAATTATGGCGTTTGTTTCGGGAATCTCAAAAAATTCGATATTGTGAAACTTCAACGAACAGATGTAGGTCTACGCTCTTTCTAAAATACCTGATACCGCTTTTTAATTACTGAGTAATTAATTTCAGATGAAAATACGTGTTCAACATTTTATCGCTTGTAACTAGACCATCAGTGCAATCGATTTTTCGGAAATTGCTAACGAACTGATACCTACGCTGATACTAAACGATTGGTCTTGATTTTAGCTTCACGAAACATACAACATTAGAACGGCAACATCATTTGATATGAAAAGAAAACTCTCACACACGAGTATATAGTTTATATAGATTTTAAGTTTTGCAGATTGTTTCCAAATATAGACATTTTAAATGACAGGGAAGACAATGGATTTACGTTGTATTGATCCCAACTATTTTACGATAAATTTAGGCAAATTATGAAACTGAAACTTTATTGCATAGAATTTGCATTATTATGCTCAGGTGAAATTTCACCGATGCGCCTACCTCTGTGTCTATTCCTAACAATAGGAAGTAACAGGCAGACATATTTATAAGGCATTTTTCTCCATTCATTTAAGAAATATACCACCCACCAATAAAACAATAACTTCATCATCGTAATCCTTTACAGCAAGTCTCAAGCACGATCAATGACTGTTAAATTTACAAATTGAACATGAAATTAAATGACAGAAGATAACCATCAGTAAGAAACAAGTCATTTTACGGTCATAACGTATCACTATCCTACGAAAGACGCTTTCACGTTGTAAATACTGTAGTGAATAAATAAATGGACCTTGTAAACCGTAACACAACACCATAGGGTACATATATTTGAATCATTGCGACTACTGTCGGAGACAACAACAAAATTACAAAACTGTAACATCCGAAGCAAGTAGAAGGGATAACTTACCTTATGCGATGTTCATCAGATGGTTTCCAAAGTTTAGAAGACTTGACAACACATAACACAATTAAATGCACAAAAAAACTTAACACAACACACAAATTTCATCTCCTTCTTCTCGCCGCTGGACTTGTTCGGCGATTTGCCAGCCACCTGGTGTTACAGCGCGTAACTATAAAAAAATGACTGCAGATATAAGACAACGAGAAAACTGGAGAAGAGGGAAAAGACTGCGAGCCTGTTGTTGTAGTACGTGACTTATGGGACCAACCTTGGAGGAAATATTGTTAAGAAAGTAGCTGATTGTAGAATTTGAATATTGCTGCCACTATATCAGTGAAATATCTCAATAGCCTCTTTGAAAATAACAAGTATGCTATGAGAAAAGGTGTGTAAATCCTTGGTGATACGATAGTTACAGGTAAACGCCCACAAGCAATTGCGTTCGTTTCTGAATTAATACCATGCAAGTGAATTAGTGTTCATTATCAGCGAATATCGTGGTGGATATAGTAAAAACATTTACAATTGCAATAAATTTTTACATCTTGTCGTATTTTTCGAAACCCTTAAGATACTATGTTAATCAAGCAGGTTATAGTAATACCACGTACTGACCACCCTCGCAAATTTGTGCGTTTATATTATTTGTTTCTATTTAATAAGCATTGTCTCATGGTTTGATATTGAAGAAACTTCATAATGTGCGTTTTGACACCAAGGGCGTTCTGGGGTGATTGGGGGCCCTCGGCTGATGAGGCTCTTGATGCGCTTTTTAGAAGGTCCTCCCCTCGAAAATTTTAGGAAATAGTATGCCCGGAAATAGATTTAGACGCTAATGTGGCTCTTAAAAACTACATAAAAGTGAATAAAAATAGTAATTTCGCAATAAAAATACTATGAAAAGTGAGAATTCCACAGTTTATAAAATTTAATGAGGTATATTACGCGGTTCTATTGCCTATTTTAGCGATTTTTTTTCCCTGAAGCTGCACTGAAATCCAAAGGAACCTCTGTTAGCTTTACGAATAACCCTTCCAAAATAGCATTATCTCCGGACACAATTTTACTATTTTTTATATACTCTTTTTACACAGACTATTTTTTTTAATATAGCAACGTAGAATTTCACGGTTAAAATACATTTGGTTCAAGTAATCTGAGTTTTTTATTACACCTTTCATATACGCTTTACTATTGACGCGAGCGTTGTGGGGGGTCCCCCAAGCTCGGGGCCCTTGGCGACAGGCCGACTGGGCTAGAGCGCCCCTGTTTGAGACCATAAGGCATATATATTTGAATCATTGGCCCTACCTTCGGAGACAACAACAAAATTCCAAAACTGAAACATCCGAAGCAAGTGGAAAGGATAACTAACCTTATGCGATGTTCATCAGATGGTCTCCAAAGCCCAAATTAGTAGACATCCTTTTTCAATAAAATGATTCCCTTATACCTTTAAGCCGCTTGCGTTCCCCTAGTTTACCATCTAATAAATTTAACCCTCTTCAATTTCCCGTTGAAATTTGAGAGGTCTGTTTGGCAAATATATATTTATCAAGGAGATTAACGAATTAAAGCAAACTTCTGAAAAAACTTCCTCCATGAAAATATTGGTGAGAGAAAATAAAGCGCCGGGGCGGCGCCATAGATGACTAAAAAGCGTGCGAAATTAAGAGACAATGTCTTTTTCCGCATCGCAAGTCCACGTAACTCTTCAATTACATAAATACCGAATAATTACAGCATTAAATAGAAGATTGAGGTTTCAAGCTCCTACTTACTGTACCCTATAATATAAACTCGGCTTCTAATCCAACGAGTAAAAAAAGGTGCCGTCGAAATAAATTCATTTGGATTTATTTAGCTTCCACAAATTTTTCTTAGTTTTTGCTAATTTTATATTACATCTATGTGCGTTAAACTGCACAATTTTCATGGATCAACTGAGCAAAATTTTGTTCAGCCAAAATAAATACCACTTGTGCTCTTTTGATAGCCAATTTTGGTTACTACATATAGTAATAATCCATTGATCTCGTTGATAAGAATTTTTTTAACAATAGTCTTTTTGGATTTAAATGCAGAAAACAAACATAAAAATGTAAGGTAGTATAAAAATATTTTATTCGAAATATTCAGGTAGTCATTTGCATCAGAATAATAACATACTTTGTAACCAGCCACGTTTTCGACTGAATTTCAGATTAGCAACAGACTTGAAACTGCATGGGATACATAAATTTGCCACCAAAACTCTTCCAAAAACTTGAACAATCTGAGAAAAATAAATTTGCTGTTGCGTTAACAGATAAATAGTTACAAAATGTGCAATAAATAGTTTAAATAGCAATACGTAGAAAATAAATAATAGTATTATGCCACAGTTTGAGCTCATATAAATGATGGATGCGGCTTTGCGTTCCCAAACAAAGACAAAAGTCTTAATAAATATATAAATTAAATAAAAATGCATAAAATTGCACTATTAAAAATGTGCATACGCACCACATGTATAAAATTGCTTCTCTCGTACACACAATGAGTTCATAAGATGAACATTTCTATAAGAAATATGGCGATGATGCAATAAATTAATGATGAAGGCAAATGTTCAAAATACTTCAAAATACCTTCTCTCTCGAGCATGATGACTCATGCAAAATTATGACAATTAAAGCTTCATGAAATGAAATTGAAAAATTCAGATGATTCCACATTAGCAATAAAAAATAAATAAGTTAAAAATAAATATCACAAAAATCTTGGTAAAAATTAATTCTGTTCTAAAAACAATAATTTAAATAAATACCTAAGTTCTATCAGTGTCCATGGAAAAACCGAACACATCGCCTCTCAGGCCAAAGGGAATATGATGCACAATCGATCAATATGATCGGAGATCACAGACGAATCATTATCACAAACATCATATGCCACCAAAACAGTCTTCCAGCTACACCATGGAATGTGACAGCTATAAAATCTCAGGCTTTTCTATCTTCAATTGGTACGAATCAACAGTTGAGCACACACATCCAATGTGAAGGGTATACTCCTCTTCTCGGTTCAATGATGGGTACCTCACAGTGATTTTCTGCGATACCTCGGTGCACATCCTATTTTTCGCACAATTGCAATCCGCCTTCCCCGCTGTCGCACAACGAATATTCCGAAGGCTCTTCGGAATCCGCTCTGGGTTGTAGTCGACGGTAACATTCCAGGGGCAGAGAGGCGAGTCCAGCGTGATGGAAGTATCCTTGTCCGCCTCTTTCGGCTCCTCCATGATCTGGGTGTGGGGTTCACAAGTCACAGGTGCGGAGCTCACTCGCGGCACACCGGTAGGAAACAGCAGGACGATGAGCAGCATGCCGGCAAAGAGCGACGGAACGACAGTGGTAGCCGTAAAGAAAGCCATGTCGACTGATAATAAAATAGAGTACTGAAATGGATGTCGGTAAAGTGTGGTATGGCCACTGAAGGAAAGCGAACGTTGAGCAGAGGAGAGTGGTCTACTGCTGTCTTGAGCGCTCGCTGAGGGGGCAATGGTGATATTCGGACATCACGCCGGAGATTATATACAGGAATGGAGTGGAGGAAGAGAAGCGATTCCCCGGAAGGAGGTCGAACTAGTGCTGCCTCCCGAGTCCACCCTCGCGCTGTGCCCCCCTCTACCTCCCCTTCCTCCTCCGCCACGGAGGAAAGTGGTGAAAAATAAAGGAAAAGGAAATTCCCGGAAAAAATTGACAGTTGCCTGGGATCTGAAAGAATAACGTCAGTTATTCGTGTCGTTAGTGGCGATCCCCATAACACTGAGACCACCCTCACCGGAACATACTCGTCTCCGTGGTAGATAAGTAGCGGTCTTGACGGTAGACCACGGAAAGCTTCCTCCCAGGCCACAAACTGTCTCCGTTCCCGTGTGTGCTGACGACAATGATTGTGTCAAATAAATAAATTAATTAAAAGATTTTTTGGCTTTCTCTCACTTTTTCGCGTTCACAGTGACCTCTGCACATGCATATCCTCCCGCCTCATTTGCCCCTGATTCCTTCACCTATGCAATGGCGCGGACTGTTTTTCGTCCAGCGTTAAAAGGAACAATTTTTTTATGACACGCATTATTTTTTAACTATTCAACACTTTCGAACGGTAATGACACGAGGTCAGAGTCAGATAAAAATTCTTAAGTGTTGCATGGAGAGATTGGGTATATTTCGGGGGAGGTACATTTGCAGGGGGCAAACTTAAGACCGCATCTCCTAAACATTTCGAACGGATTTGTATCCTTGGACGTCCTGCGCGCAACGGTGTTGGAATTGCCCACTTAGGAGGTGGACCCAAGAGAATAATACTCAAGGGTAGTATCCAGCCAAATATACGTTTTATTTAGGAAAACAAAATGAACAGAGCTAAGTGCTGTCTTTACGAAATTGTCAGGCCCGTTTTGTAGTATTATATGTAACTTTTATTATATCACTCCTAAGTTTCGGAGCGGATGATACCAATTTACTATTTCCCGGAATTTCCCAGCACAGGATGTTTTCTGGCCACCACATTTCGACACTCATCTTCTATCTGCTTCCACTCTTATCGTCCTCTCAGTTTATCATCAAACTTTTTTCTATGCCTTGGTGGTTTAATGTGGCGCGGGAACTCACATCTCTAATTCTACACATTTGGCAAATTTTCGCACAATACTACCAATATTTATAGCAATTATCGTCGGTTTGTTAAATACCAAGAATGTGCCACGATCACTCAGTTAAAATCATCTCCAATACGGTAAATAATTCCCCTGCCGTCACGGATTATATTTCCTCGGCAAATGATTACACATTGAAATTCGAATAAAAATAAAATAAGCGTAGGAATCACTGATCATAGTCAAACCTGTAGTTCAGTTTATCACAGCGAGTTCTCCGGGAAGATATTATTGGTGTAGGAATGATCCTTATTAAATTGAGCTTATTTTCTTAAAATGTGACACAAAATTTACTTCGTAAATATTGTGAATTACGATGATTCGTTGGTAAAATTTGGTGTAAGAATTAAATAGCTATCATGGAATTTTGTATCAGAGATTTCATCGATGGAATGAGAAATGAATTTCACTCCAAAAAATTATTATCTACATAAACAGCCTTGTAATTATTAGCGAATTTTAAGAAGTTTGTAATGAGTTTAACTTACACTAACCAGGACTACTCAGCTCTTTATACCTGGAGGAGTGTAATAAGAGGGTTAATCAAGGTAGGTAAAATTAGTAAACACAAGTTGTATGTTTAGAAAAATAATTTATCCGAATACTGACATTAACACTTGCTCGCTTTTGCACTAGGTCTTAGTGCAGATACTGTAACTTCTTCTACTCAAGGTATTTCAGCTACTAGCAGTTGGTGGATAGGTTTGCATTATCACAGCATCCACATAAGATGACATTTTATGTCAGGGTCGCCCAGAGATTTTTGGGGACCCGAGTAAATTTTTCTTTTCTCGCATTCATGAACCTGAGAATGGGCGCACCCAGCGGGGGGCAGCAGGGGGCAGCTGCCCCCCCCCCCCCCCCCACAGAAGCAAAAGTAAATTTATTTCAAAGCGAAAGTTTTGAACAAATTTATTCATATCCAATAAAATTGATATTAGTGTACAACATGTAATTAAAATAAACATATTCTTTTCGAGCAAATAATTTTAAAAACTAATAAAGCGTAGTAATGATTGCCTTGAAATTTTGGTTTCCTTAACCTTTTCTGATCCTTGTTAAAACTTGAACGACCGCCGCTTGCCCCCCTCTAGTTTTGACCCTGGATACGCCCTTGTACCTGAGAATAATTTTGGAGCCCGGGAGACTGGTCGTACTCCCCCTCCGGATGATCCTGGTTTACTCATTAGGGTTAAAACCCGGCTCAGCCGCTATTGCATATCGATTCTGCTTCCGATTAGCACACTTGCTTACCCAATAATACAGGATAGGTACGTGCGAAACCTCTTGGTGCAAGAAAAACCGCCGTGATTCTCATATTTAGGATCGAATTCACGACTTCCGATAGCTTTTCCCTCAGAAATTTGTAACCATCCGACTCCAGGATTACTAAGAACATCTTTGAATATCATATTCATCAGAGCAAAGGGGCAATAACCCAAAATGTACCCAATATTCCGCATTAAATATTAGCTTCTCATTCCAAAGGGTTGGGAAATTCTGGTCGAAGTGGAGATTTGTCAGCGAAATCCTGGACAGGTGACAGGTTTTAGTCATTTATTAGTACTCTCAGTTATAAATTAACCCCGCCACTAGATCATAACTTAAATCTTAAGACCTCTCGGCGTCCAGATAAAGAGTCGCCTAGTTCTGATAGGATCGAGTTTTTCCCCATTCAGCATTTCCAGCCTACTGTGAAAAAATCATAGAGGAAAACCACCCGCATAAATTAGATTTCGATTCAGTACCTCCGACATTGATTTCAACCCCGGCTGAAGCTCAATTACTTCTCAAGTTCTCTCAATTACTTCTCAAGCTCAATCACTTCAAGTTTCTATCTGCTTCTGAGAGCCGCTAATTACGTGTTTGCGATTTCCTTACGATCCAAACCAAAAATCTGGAATTCAAAAATGAATAATTTTCCATTTGTTTAAGCAGAATATCGAATTTGGAGCCTGATAATGACTGGACAATCAATGGCTCCGACTCCATGGGGCCTACGGGGGCCCGAACCCCCTCAAAAATTCGTTATAGGTGTGAGGAAAAAATGTATCAGGCTTGTCGATTTTCCCCGGATTGTCCAGATATCGAGATTCGAGTTATCAGTGTTCTAATGTTGGTCATATGACTCTTCAAAAATGCTTAAAAAACTTAGAACTCACTACTTATAAAATTTCCCGGGGCAAGATCCCCGGTTTGGGCCCCCCCAATATTTTTTGTAAGTCGGCACCCCTGTGGACAATAGCATCTATTTCACAAATATTTATCACATATTTTGCTTCAAACTAAAGGCTAACTACATTAATGACCATGATTTAATTTTAGCGGTAATGAGATAAGGAAATACCGTTACTTTCTCTTCATTCATGCTTACACAGCGGACAAGGGCGAATGTATGGGGGTAGGGGTGCCCCCACGCGAAAAAGGAAAATAAAGAAAAAAAATTAAGTACCAACCTAATTTAAACTAAAGTAACCTAACTTTGCTGTAAACTTGCATCATTCAATAAAATATCATCTATAGTCCCTATAGAGTGTTTGCATGGGTGAGGAATAAGCATGAAACCCTTTCCATTTAGTGCATACATGTTTGAAGTTCTCATATGTTTAATGAAAATTCCATGTGTTTTGTTATTAATTTATTATTTAAGTTTTAATAACCTTTGTTTTAGCATCGAAATTCTGGAGGGTAAAACGACCTGTAATTGGCTATTCGTTACGTGACGTCATCTCCCATATTATAGTTGCAAGCAGACGGGATCATTGACGAATAACTTATATTTCACGTATTTTACGCGATATTTCTTCATTTTTCTGCAAGTAAATTTGCAAAATGGAACCTGGTTTCGTTAAGGCTTCTTCAAATAACCTCACAGACGTTGACTCCTTCGTGATCGGTGTATACCTAGGGCCTATCTTCGTTTTTATAAGGTCTGTAACTTCATTGTCTCCCGAGTTGGGAGAAAATAGACTCGTGAAGCGTTTCATCCAACAATTAAGTCTCTAACTCGATTGCATATAGACGATGAAGTAAAGAGTGAAGGTAACATCTTCGAGGAATTTATTTCTTCCATGCTGGTTCAACCAACCGTATGCATTTCGATCAAAGGTATCTGACTATTGCGAAGGGGATATGTTTCATATTTGGACTAGTTGTGCCTTAGGGATACATCGAACGCGTATTAATTTGCATTCGTTTGTTCGCTTCTAAGTTCTGTTTGATTTTATTACGTATTAACCTATTGCCAATTCATTTTGAGATTTAGTCATTGTTTACATTTCACGCATATTCGTTGCGCTTTTGTTCGTTATTGTTTTGGTCATATGTATTTTGGTTACGGTAGGAGTGATAGTGAAATTCCAAGTTTTTTGATGTTACAATAACTGGTTTAGTAGGTAATTTGTTTCAGTCTATTCATTTAGTTGTCTTCGCAATGTTAACGTGAAATAACGTAAACTGATTCTAAGTTGTTAGTGATGTGTGGGAAGTGAGATGTGAAGAATCCTTACGAATTTTAAGGAGTGCAAATTCTTTTAGTGTGGTGTGCAGAGTGATTGGAAAACCGATAATTATGCTTTATTAGTGTTACATAATAGTGTTTTATATTTATTGTGAGCCAAGTTCTTCATTGAAACAGTTGATTCGGCATATACTGATTATAAGTATTAAAAAGACAGCTCGTGAAATGTGTGCGTGGTAGTGCTATTTGTGATATGATGAGCAATAAATAAGTACAAGTAAGGGTAATTTTGCATAGTTTTTTATTCATTAACACCTCTAGTAAACTATTTTTCCCTATGTTTCCGCACTTTTATGCTGTCAATATTTGAAAATTTAAATGTAGGGAGGCAGGTTGTTGTGTTTCCTCAACTATAATATTTTAGGGGTAAACATATGTTACTAATTGCTCGCATGTAGGTATTTGCAATGCATCAAATTTGTACCATTTATACATTTACCGTAACGTTATTTTCTTTACGATTCTTTACTGCATTGTAAATTCTTTAAATTTTCCTTTTCCACTCCAACGTTGTTTATATCTGCTTTTCGAGTATAAATGCTTAAAATACTGACGTTACCAATTATGTTTTTCCATAGTCATCAAGCATACATAATGAAAGTAAGCATCCGAAGTGAAAAAATATGCAATGTATATCATCAATGAATACACGGCCGTTTGTATACAAGAATAACTGGATCTCAAACATTCATATGCTTCAGTATTACGCATTAGTCTCTCCTTTCTGAATGGAATAATAAACTCTTTTGTGTGTAATAATGGCATCGACTTAAGATCCCTCCGGGCTGCCAATAACCATTTCCGTCGTAGTTCAGGCTTATCGGGAACATCCACAAAAATCTTGTTCGGTGTAGAAACACGGGTGCTCCCACGTATCGGAACAAAACAATATTCATTCCGGAATTTTGTCCCACAAGCCATTAATCTATCTTCGCTCATGGCTACGAACTTAAAGAATTATTGTACGAAATATACCACTAATTTATAGTAGGACAGATGGTTTATTCCGTCAGATTCACCTCAGTGTTCGTAAACAACAATAAACAAGGTTTCCATCAATCGCAGATGATCGGAGGAACTGCAGTCAGTTGAGTATGGGGATTGACGTCACAAGCCGTCTGGCATGGCGGCGGAGTGTTTTAAGCGCAACATTGATTTTGGAATGTTTATTTGTTAATAACAAATTCGCCCATGGTCGTACGACTGTAGGAGTTGGAATTTTGCTTAACTAAACCAAACTGATATTTTTAACAGGCCTCACCAAAAACGTGCAAATACTCTATTGACGGCAGAAATGGGTTAGAATTGGTGAGCAATATTTTCTTGCATGACAATTTGGGAAAAGCACGGGAGATAATTATCCGGTCGGGGATGCAATTTGGATTGGCTTGTTTTTTGGGACATTTGATAACAAAAAGTCCGCCAACTAAGGCAGGAAGAACCACTGGAGGAAAGAGAAGGAAGACCCAAGGTGAGACCCAACGGAACAGCCGGCAAGGCAGCCCGCGTGGATCAAAGAGGAAATAAATGTGAAGCAATCTATGACGCGAATGGGAAAGACGAAGGAACATCGACATGTCCCCGATGTAAAGACAATTCTCTCAAGGAGAGAATATTGAACCTCAGTTAAAGCGACCAATCACGGCTGGTCTCCTTATCAAGAGCCAGCACTCTTTAAAAGTGTCCAAATATATAGCGATCAGCTCGTAAAATTGACATAAAAATAAGGACAAGGCATTGTCCGATGATTCTCCATAATCATCAAGCACGTGGCCAGAAATGTTCTTGGGAGAAGGGGATGAGGCTCACTGTAATAGTTTCGGCTATGACGGTAGCGAAATGTAATTATCCTTTTTTTTTATTTCCTCACTAGCACTCCAACTCCGCCTACCCAAAGAAATCAGAGTATTCTATGGCATGAATCAAAGGCAATCGTCATGCGTGGAAAAACTTCGGGAGGAGTGGGTGGGGGGGGGGGCAGAAACCCCTTCAACTCCCTCGGCTATTTTCCAGGTGACCATCTGAAGGCTTCTTACTACCTTGGGGACGCGAATTACGAGGACAATATCAAACGATTTTGAAGCGAATTTGAAGATTAATAGGCGATCTACTGCTACGGAAACTGACTTCAAGGACATATAGGTGAGGTTTTCAGGGGTACGTGGGAAGAAAAGCTGGAAAATAGATAGGAGCTGGTGATGAGCTTTCTTGAAGTTAGACAAGGGGTTCTCATTGTTGGCCTCATGACAAATCCACTTCGTCTCGTACCTACTTGCAGTTTCTCATTCATTTAACCACAGAAATCATCGCGATTCCTAGAAAAGCTGCCGAAAAATGACCTAAGAAGGCAGCGACGTCGCAAATATTATTCTTGGAACTTTAGAAGGGTTCGACTCCTTGGCTTACTTGGGCCCCATAACAAGCCTTCTGCAAGGGGTTCCGCCACGGGCGTCGCCGCCATAGGGGACCCGTCCCCCCAATATTTGAAAAGTCAGTCCCCCCCCCCCCCCCCCCCCTAAAATGTATAAAAAAATTTAATATGACCCCATTGGTCCTCTATCAAACGGGGAAAGTGATGATGCTGACGACGCCATTGGGTTCCGCCACCACTGCCTTGAGGCAGCAGACCCTATCAATGACTAGTTCCAGTCCGACTACAACTCAAATGGTTTCTTCAATAAATATAACAATAAGGACATATTTAGTAAAACCGCATTTTCATCTCTGCTTTCCGGTTGCGGCGGGGTAAAGTCCTCGCCTGCCAAACCGAAGGTCGCGGGTTCGAGTCCCGCCCGGGTAGGCTGTTCCTACCCAGAGCATTGTTGTTTGTGATGGTCGTTGTTTCATGTTATATCCCCCGATGTAAAGGCCTTAAATGAGCTGTTTTCGGGGCGATGAAAATAAATAAATAAATTTTCCGTTGCAAACCCTAGGCCTCATTGGCTAACCCGTCATCAACCGCAGATGAAAAGTGAACATCGGTGAGAGTGTGCGGAAGAGAATGATGACGACGAGCAGGCCGCAAAATAGCCCACGATTAGAAACTACCATCGGCGAGTGACTCGCTCTTATCATAGGTGAGTCTGAAAACGATTTCCCCGGTTTCCAAAGTGATTATCATTCTGTGTGATATGTTGAAATGGAGATGCACTACATCCACGCATTCGGATGGCCCAGCAGCTTGAAAAGGCCCTTCCGTTAACATCGCGTGCACAATCTTCCGGAGCGGTAACCGCTTATCCATCCGCCGGTATCGGACGTGGTTGGGGCAGGGCCCGACGCTCATCTCCTCCCGAGGCTACATGACGGCGAGGAAACCTATAGTTTTCCGAAGACACGACGGAGGATATACATAATTAAATTGGCATTTGGCGAAGACGGCCGACAACTAAGGCCATCGACGCCTTTAGGAAAGGCAGAGTAGATAGAAGCAAATACAATATATATGTATCTATTTCAGTTGTTATCGCACCAAGTGGTTTCGCAGATAGGTACTCCTATTTTATTTAGAAAGAAAGCATGAAATACAATTTTTAGTGAAATGAACCCCCCTTGTGCTTGCCCCCTGAAAAATTCAACTGAAAATAAACGCAAAGAAAACCAAGATAATAGTATGCAGCAGAAGAGAAGAAGTCAAGACTAACATTAAAATCAGTAGCGGATACAGAAAAAACTCAAGGGGGTGCAAAAGATATCTTTAGCTGCCTTTAATTTTGTTGTAATGACAAATAATTAAGTCACAAGCAAGGTTTAAGAAAGTTTTATTTAAAATGATTATACGCATGTACAAGCCAATGCCATCTTGCGAAGTAAAAAGCCACAATTGTGGTTCTGCAATGTTAGGTAATGCGGGCGGACCCGCAAGGGAGGTGCGTGCCCCCTGTGCCCCCCATTTGTATCCACCATTGATTAAAATAGGGAACCAAACACTAGTGAAGGTGGATGAATTCTGTTATTTGGGAAGCAGGATCACAAGCGACGGGAGAAGCAAGAAAGAAATTATCATCCGAATAGCCCAAGCGAAGAGAGCATTCCACCAAAAGAGAGACCTGCTTACAGCAAGTAGCTTAAATATGGAAGTAAGGAAAAAATTTATAAGAACCTACATTTGGAGTATGCTCCTATATGGACAATGACCACAGCAGAGAAAGCAGGGATAGAGGTCTTTAAAATGTTATGCAACAGAAGAATGATGAGGATCAAATGGATCCACCAAATTAAATGAGGAAGTCTGAAGAAGAGTAGGAGAGAAGAGAAGCCTCATGAAAACCTTAATAAGAAGACGGAATAACCTTATAGGCCACATCTTGAGACATGATGGCCTGATGGAGACAATTGTTGAGGGACAAATGGATGGCAAGAATGGAAAAGGAAGACCTTGAACGAAATATATGGAACAGGTAAAGAAGAATGTGAAAGAGAAGAAACATGTGGGTGTGAAAAGATTAGCTGATAGGAGAATTGAGTGGAGAGCACTGCATAAAGGCCTGGTTACACAATACATTAACATGTACGGGTTAATGTCTGAATGTATGAATGCGAGAATGAACGCCAAAATGCACCGTGTAACCACCCAACTTGTGCGAATGCATGAACGGAAAATAGAACCTGTTCTAATTTGGTTCATGCATTTGTACATGTTCCGTTCCGGTCCACAAAAATCATTCACGCAAACGTACATTAACTTGTATGTGTTAATGTACCGTATAACCAGGCCTTAAAACCAATCTTAGGATTGTTGACCAGTGATGATGATGAAAGCACGATGGTGAGAAACTAACATCCATGGGTGTACAGTCATTAAGCTAATAATAACAACCCACTGCTATACACAAGAATAGCATATATTCAAGATGAAACATCCAAAAATCAAGGGGGAAGCCGTTTCTGCTAGTTTTCTCTGCAAATACTCACAAAGTACCATAGATAACTGAGAACTTCAGGCTTGACTTTGTGAAACCTCTCCATATTGGAAATAAAGGAGTAAAACTTTGTCAGGTTCATATTATATTAATATGGGCACGACCCGGGTTTCGTAACGTAGTTACATCTTCAGGTTTTCATCATCTTCACCGGAAGATGTAACTACGTAACGAAACCCGGGTCGTGCCCATAATAATATACATAATAGTGAACCAGACAAAGTTTTATTCCTTTATTTCCAAACACCATAGAGAATGAATATTTTCTTATGCCGTGAAATGATCCTAACACCATTCACCAAACTAGATGCACGAAAGTGCCAAAGTGTAACATTTGCACGGAAGCAAACTCCCCCACTATAGGTAAAACTGTGAAGCTAAGGTATGCACATCTGACATTAACTGATGCCACTGTGAATGAAAATTGTGAATGTGTGATAGCTTCCCATCTGGTTTCCAAGAATCTTTTATTTTTGATGCAATAAAGAAGCAACCGATGTTTAAAGTTTGGGTTGAAATATATGATTACTTTTTGGCTTACTGGTGGAAAGGAATAAGGATAAAACCCCAAATAAAATAGCATATAAATTAAGGAAACAGAATACAAAGGTTAACTTATTTAAAGTCACATCAAAATTTTCAACAACATATTTTTATCATTATTCCAACACTATGCCCTTGAAAAAGTGACCAGCAGTCGGTCGCGAAACGTCGGGGCTATCTCCATCACGACACGCTGCATACACCCGTATGTGACTTATTTTTAATATTTTTATGCAGTTTCCCCCGTAAACCGATGCAAAGAGCCAGTCGGGATATTTCTGTAGTATGAAAATGACCTCTCAACCTCACAAGGAGTGATAGCCTATGATAGCCCATCGGCTCCTAGGAGGAGTATATTGTTGTGCTCACCATAATTTGGGAACAATATACCCATGAAATCAATGTTTGGCAAGTTTACTTGGTGGCATTTATACATAGTAATACAAAAAATACTCATTTGGATTCACAAATTTATTTTAACTCAACCGGTTTCAGCCTTCACAGGTTATCCACCCGAGTATTTTCGAGTGAAAATAAATTTGTGGAATCATCTAAGTATGAATTTATTTTATTACCGTACACTAGAGATTGAAAGTCATGTTGCACCTGGTAGTGCGACTGTAGGGTACAAGAATGGGATAAGGCCCATAGTGAAACTGAAGAGCCTGATGCTTAACACCTCAAATTCATTAAACAGTTGATTTAGATGTATAAATATTTATATTTGAGAGCTCTTTTGCTCTGGTCGAAAGAAACATGGGCAAAAATGTGATGCATAAACAAATTTAAAGAACTTATGTTGATGCAAAAAAAAAAACTGGGAAAATAAGGGATTCTTTCAATTTAAGACCTTCGCATCGGCCATATGCGCATAAAAAGGTGCAAAGCGATAAAATTAGCATTTCAATGCAGTTACAGCTTGATTTTTTTCATTATAAATAGCCCTGAATGAATTTCTACTATCGTAAAATTTATTTCCCTAATAAGAAACATTAAAAATTTTGGTAATACATATATCTCAACAAACAATAACAGTTCGTATGAACTTTTCTAAAGTATTAGACCCATATAGTTTCCTCATTAAATGCCTTCAACCTAACCAATGTATTACCATCCAGGGTTTCTCTGTTAAACATATTAAATTATTGAAGAATGGATTTTCCCAAATCACTTCGTATGTATATCAAAAAGCTCACCCTCCACAGTTCAGATTTTCTCTGTAGCCGTTGCATGGAGTAACGATGAATTGGAAACATCAGTCCAAGGAATTTTATTTGTATGCATTTTATTTTATTAGATGAATTTTTCTTGAAAATATTTACAAAATATAAGAGCTGAAATGAGTAAATCATAAAAAACTGTAAAATGCTATCTTATCAGTATTATATTTATTTATTTTATTTTTACAGAAACCCTCCAGAATCATCCACACCAAGAAAAACTGCTTGTGATGGAAAAAAGAGGTTTGAGATTTCAACTGATCACATCCCAGCTGGGAGACTCGCAAGGCAAAATATTCTGCACTAAGCACCAGGTCCGTCACTGTAGACCAAAATAAATATACGACAACTTCAGTGTTGAATGCCTTCCGCTTGTTGGTGAGGGGTACCCTCTTGGACACCATTATAAAACACACTGTGGAGCATAGGAAACTTCAAGCGCTGATTGGAACTTGTTGAGAGAAGAACTTCTAAAATTTATCGCTATGAAACATGCAAGAGGCATCTCAGGACAGAGGCATTTGCCAGTAAAGAGTTGCTGGGACAAAACGTATGGTTCAAAAATATTCTCTACCACAACGCCTAGGGATCGATTTTGGAACATTACGAAGCATTTAGGCTTTGATTTGAAAGCGACTTGGTAGTCAAAAACTGAGGACAGTTAAATTTTGTTAGGTTTATGAAATTTGGAAACATTTTGTTAATAATTCTCGAGCCTGCTAGGATCCAGGTGAAAGAACAACAGCCGATGAACAGCTCTATCCAATGAAACGCAGGTGCCCTTTTATACAGTATATGCCAAATAAACAGGACAAATTTGGAACCGAGCACTGGGTTTTGACATATGTGAAATCAAAATATGTACTACCTAAATGCATTTCCATATTGTGGCAAAGATGAAGACAGCCCATCAAATCAAGCATTGTGGGAATATGTAGTTACTAGATTGACCGAACCATGCAAAAAATTCTGGAATAAATGTAACTTGAACCATTTTTTTTCATTGATCCCGTTAATTGAAAATTTGAAAAAAAATGAAAAATATCTATTGTAGGGACAATCAGAAAAAACAGGAGTTACTTATCTCCTTCGGTCTTCCCGAATATTAATAATATTGCCCGAATGCGTAATCGTAATCAGTCTGCCTGAATCGTAATGCCCGAATTGTAATACATTCCACAGGAGTGTTCAAAAACAGGCTAGGCCATACTCGCATGCAGTATCTGGCAAAAAAGAACAAGAATGCACTTTTTCTCCGCACTCAGATGTCACTATTGCCAAAACAAATAAAAGATAACCTGAGTCCATCCTATTTTATAAAAAAAACTAAGTGGGAGATGACATAATGGATAGCGAGTGTCGAAAATATTCCAAGCAGCCATCTACACGGAGGTGGCCTGTCTATGTATTTTACAATTATTGGATCTGGCCTCAATAATTAACAGTTGGGTGCTTTACAATGAAACTAAAAAATGAGCCATAGGAAACATATTCAAAAATAGGTGGAAGAAGTTTTGAGAATCTCACTGATGCAACCCTCAACCTCATCATATCAATTCAGTTATGCATCTTCAAATCCAACAGGCACATCCATGGGCACAAATAAGAAAAGGGGCCAAATATCACCGAATCGTGCCAACAAATGCTAAAAAAATTACTGTCTATCTGAGATGTACAACAAAGTACATAATATTTTTTCAAACTTTTACACAAATAGTATAAATCCACTGTGCCTATTGTTAAAACATAAAAGAGAACTTTAGTATATTTTGCGTGTAAATTCATGATTATACCTGTAATTGGTTACAAAATATGACTCAATTCATGATTAAAAAAATAAATGTTATTAATTTTTGACATTGGAAATAATATTAAAAAATGTTAAAAAGTGTTTTCAAATGAACTGATTTCACAATTTATACATTAACACTTAAGATTAAATGAAAATGAAAAAAAAAACCTTGTATTCTAAAAGACACTTTCGGGGTCAAATGACCCCTAGCCATACTTCTGGGTAGCGCCAAACTCCCGTCCTCCTGGTGTTAAAATTTAAAGTTCTTAGAAATTTATAACTTAGTGCATATTTTAGCATTTAAAACTCCTAGTAAGTAATTATTATGTAATTTCTGTAAATTTTAAAATCAAAAGATGAAATTAATAAATTGCAGATTAAAAATCTTCATTTAATTCTCCATAGCTCATATGAAAATATTTAGCACCGAAACTTAAAACAGCCATAAAATTCAACACATTTGAGTCCAATAAAACCACACAATTCATCATCACAATAAATCTCACCACTTTAACCATCTTGATTGATCACTCATTCACAAAGTAAAGCGAATGTAGATAAGATTTTAGAATTAGTCAATCTGTTGAAAAAGCCTTCACTTAATATAAACATTTCATAAGAGTTTTTCTTTGCAGATGTTAATGCTAAACCAACTTTAAATGCTTCTTTTAGAATGGCATCATACCCAGGAGTTAAGAATGGATTTAAATCCATTCCACACATTTTTTCACATGCTTCTATCTTTTCATTAATCCTGGAAATGACCAGCTCTAAGAGATCCAATACTGTGGAGGCCTCAGAACCCTCCAACCCAACTAATGACATAACTGAAGCTGGTATTGGTGAGCAGTCTCTGACCACAGAATCATCTAAAATTTCACTTAGTAACTGAGCACATAATTTTGCCAGGGGCAACCATTCTCCATAGAGATTAGCTTCCCCCTTGTCAAAAACTCGTTCCTGAAACATAAAAAAAAGAGAGGATTGTCAACTTAAATGTAGAGAATAAGAGAAAATAAATGTAGACTGGTAAGAGAAAAGGAGAAAAATAAAGAACATGACAAAATAGGATGAAGCAGTTAATATCACAGAAGTCAAAACATAAAAGTTAAAGTGCAATTCCAAATTCTAAGGCTTAAGGTTCAAATATTTCCAGGAATGTCATAGGGACAAGAACCAATGATAGCCTAGTTTTTAGCTAATGAACTTTTTCCACACTATCTATTGTCTATAAATTTATATTCAAGGTCATAATTCTAAATAATATCAAAGATGCCTCTGCCTGCGCCATTGGGTTTCATCACTTAGAGATGTGACTGAGAGTGAAACAGTTTTAACTGAGTCAAAAACTTGTGTTTATTCTATAGTCCGAGAATCTCACAGAAATTCAATGAAACACCTAATTGGGATATTAAAATTTTCAGCTTCCCTGTCCATGATTAATGATTAATTCAATTTTATCTTTTTTAATTTATTTTATAGTTGAGTGCAACATTCAATACCTGATTAAATTTACAAGATAAGCAATTCAGCCACTCATTTTTTCTCCTTTAACCTCTAATCTTCTAGCCATTCTTTTGCTTGCATGATACATACATATTCGTAATGCTTACTTGCTATGGATGCTAATAAATTGAGCCAAGTAAATTTCAGAATATAAATTAAAACTTCCAATAAATAAACAAGCATAACTAGTAAGAAAAACATGACACAATACCAATCTGAAGCACTGTGACAACTCCTTGATCAGTTTTACAACTCTTCACTTTTAAAAGATCCCAACTCTGTATTCCAAAGAGAAGTTATCTCCATCCTTGAAAAGTTTTACTCATACAAGAGTGTTTCCATTTCAGATATTAGCATCCCAAACCGAAAATTTCATTGAAAATGTAAGAATCAATCACACAAAAAGTGAATTTTAAGATGCTCTGCTATAACCTATTACTTTAAGATATAAATAGGTCATGCATGATTTGAAAACAAAACTATTATGTTAACTGAAAATTTAAAAATATGACAAATCTACTACTTTAAAAGAACAAAGATGAAGTAAATGTCACAAAATTTTAAACATACTACCAAAGAGACACTAATTCTAGCATTGTCAAGACCTACGCTTTGAATAAAACCCTAGTTGCAAGAGAAAAATTAGTAATAATACAATTCAAATGAAGATTAACTCAATTACCTCATTCATGCTATCATCTCCTTCTTCACAGCCCTCATCCCTTAAAATTAGGACCAGCAATGTAATGACACATTCATATTTGTTTAATGAACCAAAAACTCTACAAAAATGAGAAATCACGAGCTCTTTCAATCTTTCTGGACTGATATCAAGATACTGATCTTGAATGGGCATTTCAGGACTTTCAAAACATCTTTCTACAGTGCTACTTCTTCTGCTACTTTTCTCTTCATCACCATGCAAACATTTCTGATGAGCTTCGGAAAAATCAAAACTCTCAGATATTTTGGCAGCAGTTTCTCTGACATATCTACTGTGGTCTCCCAATAAATCCAATAGCACGACCAAAGCTCTGCAGTGATCCCAAGCTGAAAAATAGACCAAAAATAAAATATTACGCCATCCTGCTATATGTTAACCACTAGATTAATGTTTATCTATACTTAGAAAAATGTTTACTTTAAATTAGTTTAATAATTTTTGTATTCTTGCAAAGGAGTTAAGAGAGGGCAAATGTAAATGCATGGCTACAGGTCCCAAACGTGACAGGAGTTTGAGTTGTATTTAGCCTACTGTAAAAACGCCCTTCTCTTCTGGAAAATATTTAATACTCCCCAAACACAGATCACAACCCCTCCCCCCCTACCAAATTTGATGCTGATATCCAAATTGACAAGCCTTCCCAAAAATATCCAACAATGCACGTCAGACTAAATTACAATTTGAGCAATGGAAGGGGAAACGCATATATGTAAATGAGTGATTGAAAAAATGTAGCTCTGATCTCCCCCTGATTACTACACAATTCCAAAATTTTGTATCAGTTTAAATTAAATTTAACGTTTTGTACAGAGAGCGAGAATTCTCGTCATTTTTTTTTCCGAATGTTCCGAACAGATGACAAAGATTCTCGTCATTTAGGTTGATGCACCTAAATGACGAGAATCTTTGTCATCCGTCCGGAACGTTCGGGAAAAAAATAACGAGAATTCTCGCCATCAATATGTATTTGCTTGCGATACGCTTTATAATTGTTTAGGTTGATGTGCTTAAATGACGAGAATCTTCATCATCCGTCCGGAACGTTCGGGAAAAAAATGACGAGAATTCTCGCCATCCGTACGCAACGTGTTAACATATTTACTCGTGTATCCCGCGCACCCCCAATTTTTGGGCCCGCTCTCGGGGAAAAAAACTTCTAAGCACTTTTAGCGGTCTAATATAATTTTGAGGATTTGTGTAAGCCGAGCACACCACTTTTTTCACCAGCATTTCTGGAAAAAAGGTGCGTGGCTTCCACGAGTAAATACGGTAATGATCTGTCTTCCCCCGAGTGCCCAAGGGCAATAAAAATTTGTCATGGTTCCCCCCTTTCTCCACTCATATTCCTCTAACACACTAGACTCCGTTCATTTTATCATTGCGGGTGAGCTGGCATGGCTAAAGCGAGTGGGGGAGAGGGGAGGTAAGTTTCGCAACACGTGACTTTCCCTTTGCCAATCAGCAGACAGCAGGCATGGCCCGGAGATTCAGAAATTCAGTCGCTCTCAGACCTCCGTCATGTCAACATCGTGAATCTGCTCATGGACCAGTGCCGCCAAACCTCACGCATTCTCCGTGTATGTTTTAAAGCATGCCTTTAACAACGATCCTGCATTCAGCATGGCAGCTGACAATGTCGTGAGCTTCTGGGAAGTGATTATCCTCAACAATGAATAATCACAATGAACTACATACCAAGTATTCTACTTTAAATTCAACTGCAGAGGACAAAGTATTGTGTCGTCACAATCCTTTTTGACATCGAAACAGCTTTCATAAAACGTAAATGATTTTCAAAAAGATAGTATCATCTTTCACCAAATTAAATAAATAGTTTCAACAAACAATTATTGTCTGTTTACTTTAAATTCATTACAAGCAGAATATAGCAGTTGGAATTACATACTAAAATAATTATTTTGGTAGGGCAACACTACATGGATACCCTAGATATGAAACATACAGTTCAAGATTAGAGCAGGTTTTGTAACATTTACTACTTAAAAGCAGCACAAAACAGAATAATTCAAACTTTCACAGCAGCAAATCAGTGGTGGCTCATGGCCTTTCAAGGAGGTCTGACAGGTTCACTTAAAGGTATGTACAATATTCTGCAACCCCCTCTCCCTCTCTCCAACACATTATTAACAAAAACAGTTATATATGTAGTATATACAATTTATAATTTTAGTCTGGAATGTACCACAGTCTATTGAGGAAATTTCAACTGATGCAATATCATGAGGGCACTATCTAATGAGGATTATATACTTATATAACTTTATCCTTCCCTACACTCCCAAAACTGCACACCAAATAGAAAGATATAATTTATTCCAATGATTAGGAACAGTGGAACAACTCGCATGGATGAAATACCTAGAAAAATATGTTCAGTTATTACGGCAGATCTCATTCAAAGTTTGTAGTCAACAGCACCTTTAGACATCAAAGTCTAATTGGAGATTAGGTTTGTCTCTTTGAATGAGATCCTTATTATCATTGCCCTCCCATCCTATCAATTGGGATTCCTAGTCAACAACAAACTACAACACAGTTGGCAACTAGAGGTAGCAGATTTTACGGAGAAAGTACACAAATTTTTAAACGTGGACAACAGAAGGATGGAAATGGGTCGCCAGAACACAGACAGTGATAACTGGATATGAGGAAAGTGTACAAAAGTTCACTGCAAAAGGGAAGGGCTATCAAACGCAAGTGGTAGCTATGGCAAATGACAATCTTTTATGGCTTCATGGTATCGTCTCCCTTATTTACTCCCTCTCATCACACTCTTAAGTTGCCAAAGCTCACCTAAAAGGCGACTCAAAAAGTTGGTGATTGACAGACAGGTCAATGTCCCACGAGAGATATAAGTTATCTATTTCTATAAAACTATGAGAACATTTTAAAACTATAACATTACATAAATCGATGGGTGAATTTTTCAAATGATATGAAAATAGATTTTCTTATATTTACTCTCAAACAATAGATGAAGTGGCACTTCACTTATATTTTATGGTGAGCCGCCACCACAGCAGTTGATCACATAAACAGCAAATAAATGCATATTTTCATAGGAATAGAACATACCTGGGACATTAAATGCTTTTTCATACAAAAGTTGGTGATTCTTCACCATGGCTTCAGCAACAACCATTCTGCTTCGCTCACTTTTATCAGCTGAAGAGAATTCAATGAGCAAATCACAATAAACAGTTCCTGTTTTAGAAGTTAAACACACCTGAAAATAGTAGATATGCCTTAGCCATGAAAATAAGCAATTAATCATTGAAATTACAACATTAACAATGAAATCCCTGACATCTAAAAGAACACAAGTTTGCTGCAAAAGGGAAGGGTTATCAAAAGCAAGTCACCCAGCAAGCAGTGGCATGGTAAGGGAGGGGTCCAGACCCTCCCCCCCCAAATATAAAAACACAATTATTTTCCTTCATCAAAGAAAACAAGAAAAATTCATGAATTTTTATAATATTTCTTAAGCAAATGACCCTTTTTCAATAATGAAAAGTGTCAAAATTAATTCAAAACCCCCCTGGTTTTGGCCCCCACCCCCCGAAAGAATTTCCATGCTACACCACTGCCAGCAACGGGTCGTGTCTCTCCTATTTACTCTCTCTCTCTCTCACCACACTTTTAAGTAGCCAAATCTCACTTACAAGGTGACACAAAAAGTTGGAAATAAAAAACACAAAATTAGATGATTAGTTCTTCCTGAGAGAAGACTGAAACACAAAATATGTATTTCATTAAGTTTCATCATCAAAGTGAGGTTGGCTTTAATGAGTATTTTATAAATTGTGCTAACTATGGCCAATATGTATCTAAATTGACAAGCCTTCCCAAAAAATCAAACTATGCATGTCAGACTAAATTACAATTTGAGCAATGGAAGGGGAAGCGCAAATAAATGAGTGATTGAAAAAATGTAGAAATCATTATTGATAATTTTCCAAGAATATTATTACTCATAATTTACAATAATTAACATATTATCTCAAAACACGAGAGAGGTAGAGAAGATACAAGAAACATGCACAGATATTAGTTAGATGAGCCATAAACTTTTTATGACTAGCCTCAAAAACATTTATAAATGGCTCTTAGATATCAAAAAGCCTATAACAACCAACAAAATTTGTGAAAATGCTGAAGGATGAAAGTCTATCCTTGTAATGTTCACATATAATGCACTTATATTTTGAAGCATCACCAAGCTTACAATCGACTTCATCAGAAAAATTACATCAATATGCATAATAAAGCTAAAAGTGTATCCTGTTTGTTCGCGCAAATTATTCTCAGTCAGACAATGTTACCCTCAATGGACGCTTCTGATGGCAAACTCCCTATTAAAGAATGGATAGCTAAAAATGTATATATATTTTTTGGTTGAAGTAAATTGTTGAAAGCGATGATGGTCAACTTAAAATATTCGAGATACAAACTTTTTTTCAACCGTTAAGATAAAATCCACCCACTCTAATTAGAAACTAAAATAAATTCATTTGGGATGACTAGTAAGCAAAATATGACTGTAAGCAATAATTATGCAAAGATAACCTAACTCTACCTTAATTTACCTCAGTTATGCTGGCATGCTAAAAATACAGATGGCATTCAATATCAATAATTTGGTTCAATAAAACCTAAATATAGTGTTACTTTTGATTCACAAAAACATGGGAATAATCAACACTTAATTTTTTCCCATCGTAGTGTTCCAAAAAAAGGGGGTTGTTAGAATAGGGAAATTGCATACTTTTTATAAACAGTATGCTGATATACTACAGTAAACACTTAGTACAGCAATATACTTTTTTCCGCTTAAAATTCAGTTTATACCCTAGAAAATGACTCCCAAAAGTCGCCCGAGTTTCGCGGGCTAAAAAATACCGCCCCCACTAATCTTTGGCTGTGACGTCATAGTTCAGTACGAGTCCAAGATCCAAGCCCAGTAACTGCAGGTTTGGAAGAGCCACGTTGCGTTTAAAGGAGAACATGGGTGAAATAAGGAAAACATACAAGTGGTGCATTGTTCCTCTGTGCAATAACACCCCAGAAAATAATTTCGTCTGCATTCCCACGGAGGAAATTAGAAGAAAAGCCTCGATGCATGCCGTCTGTCGGGATGAGCGTTTCGGAAAAATAAGAGTATGATAAACCCGTGTGCTATTTGAGCGAAGATAACTTTAATATTAATAATATTTCCATATTTCATTGACAGAATAACTTGAAACATAGATTATTCGATAATTCGGCCGCCGTAGAATAAAAACTCAACTTCCGAACAAAAATCGAGATAGGTGTTTCTCGATGGTTACGATCGTTACGATGGACTCAAATTATTAAGGCACTTGTCAAATTTCAGTTACGGAAGGACATAGAAAATTCCATGATGTTTAAAATCAAGGGAGGAAATATGAAAATATAGAGCAACGTTGATCCTCATGCATTCGAGTGCCAGCCAAGAAGACAGCGTTTTCTTCTACTGTCGGCGTCAAAATGATGTGCCGCTGTACTTGGAAATTTATATCCTGGCTTCACTACATGCTATAATAATGAACTATACGTCATTTTAAAGGAAATTTTATCCTAAATTCTGATTTATTTTATTACAAAAAAATTGAAAAATGTAGACACGGTCAGTGCAATAAATGACTCCGCGCACCGAAAAATTAGCCGTTTTGTCAACTTCATGAACTTTGCAACTCAACCTAAGGAAAACTACTACGTTTACAGCATTAATCTTCCACATTAATTTACACTCATCAGTGCGGATTAATAAAATGGCTTTTGGGTATTTTTCGAACTTATATTTTGTTATAAATTAATGAAAATATTTTAACATTATCTTGTCCCATGGTTTACCCCGAAAGATAAAGGAAGTTGTAGATGGAAAAAGAATGGAATCCAGAGGTGGTCACAAAAAATGAATCGCAGCATTCTTTGATTTTATTCTACGCCGTTGCTTGCTTTTCAAAAAAAAAGTTGAGTCACAAGAGGAATGTTCCGCTGCCTTTGATTTGGAAACTATGGAGATAAGAATGGACATGTGTGGATCAGCAATTTCCATTTAGTTGGTTGTCAGGATAAACCAAGGATCCATTTAAAGGTTGTCAGGCCATCGTATAAAGATAGGACTGATGTGCACCACAGGGGAAATGGTGTGTTTGAGGGAAAGTCAAACCCAAAGTTGCCCAAAGAATGCGCAGTTTTATGTTGCTCTTTCCCCAGTTAAAACCAAATAGAAATTGGATTGGGATGATATTTTCACCACGGGTTCCAGTGATAGTGAGAGTGCAGGTGATCACGGTCATCGTCGAAAGTCATCCCTCTAGGATTTCCGATATGGAATTTTTAAGTGACAACCGATCGCAATGACGATGAGCTCGCCTTTAGCGTAGGTTTCAGATATATCGTTAGAAAAGCTCCCAAAATGTATTAAAGACTCTGTTTGGAAAACATGCAGATTTTAATGCTAATTTAGGAAGTATTTCATTTCAAAAGTAACTTATTAACACCTGAAGGCGTTGTGTTTATTATATTGATCGAAGTGCGATTGACCGATTCTTTCTGCAGAATAGGAAGTGGCTTCGGGGTTTTTAGTCACAAGATGGTAGATTGTGTTGGAAGTTCGTCTATATTATCGCTACTTAATTGAAACATTGATAGTCTGGCTTCCTCAGAGCTTCCTGTCGCCCTCCAGGCAAGGTATTTTTAAGTTGAAAGTATCATCGACAGCTTCGAGGTGGAAATAAGTTCACCATAAGACTCTACCGGACTGCCAAAAGAATACACATTTCACATGAGTATACGCTTTCGGCAATATTATACGCAAGTCTCACTTTGTTATGAACTATAAAACATTACAGATGCACATCAGCTACCTTTCCATTTCTCGGCATCGACTTTCCGAGCCGACGAAGTCTACAGTTTCACTAAAATACCCTGTTATCATGATGGAATCAGTAACAGGAAGCTTGCTAGGATCAGCGTAAGAATAACCATATGCCTTCATCTTTACGCAATCTATCGCTTTCAATGGAGGAGAAATAGATCAAATAATAGCCCTGAAGTCACAATGAACAACTCCGATACGTCTGCACTTCAGTAAATGAATCATAACCACGCCGTCGCATGTATTCAATTATGCAACCCGTGCCGCCGTGCCTCGTACTGAACTATGACGTCACTTTTCTACCAGCCAATCATCGGGCGTTTTCGCTTCTCACTTGAATTTGAAAATTTTCGTGAACTTTGATGCATTAAATATCGCAAACCACGTCATAAAATAATAAAAAAACTTTCACCGAGGTATGCAAACATATATTTTTATATAATTTTGGGGCTATTGATTATATCTGAAATATATGCAAGTTCCCTATTGTGTTCATCTTACTAATTAATAATTACAAATATCTTAATAATTACTTTTGTGTTGAAATTGGACGCATGCATTTTTCAATTTTTAATGGAAAAAATTACAACTTGAGACCACTGTATTTTACACCAGATAAGGAGATAGTGTTTTCATAAGTAAATATTAAACGTACACTGTAGTGGTCCAAGAGATCCAATTCACCACTTGCACAGCAATAATTTACATTACTACCATAGTGTTAAAAGTAAAAAATCAAAAATATTTAAGTCTACGAACAATAATAACTTTAAATCAGAGTTCACTCCCTTCCATAGGTATATAATTCCAGCAAGCATTATTGTTATCATTATTTTATACGCTCTAAAAATAATAATAATAATAATATTTTATTGGTCGGAACACCTCACAGTGTCAAGAGTCACTACATCTAGGCTAACATGTATTTCATGCAAAATTATAAAGAATTATTCAATATGAACAGCAAATACATTGCCCACTCAGTTTATATGACCCTAATGTTGTTGCTGTTATATTTTAGTTGATTTTGTTAAATTTTAAATGAGTGATATTTGAGATGTTTTTTACCTCGTTTGCTTAAGCAGAAATTTCATTTTTTCACACTGCAAAGTCATGATTAATAAAAAATCAACAATATTTCATTAGATAAACTTGACAATTACTTCATTATTCAAATATAATTGGTGAATCTTTAAGAGTCATAATAATATACTTTCATTTCCACCAATGGTGAGGAGCTAGGTTACCTAACGGATAGGAAGGAGGGTGCTGCATTACAGTCACACATTCTGGTAGACAAAGGCAGTGATAATGGCCAGGTTATAAAAAATGTGGAAGTGGCATATGGAGATATGTATAGTATAACAATAAACTTACCTCAAGATCACTCCCTACCACTTTATGAACCAATGCTGAAAGACAAAATAGAGCTGAACGTCCCACATTTTCTGGCTGTGACTGGCAGAGGTCCACCAAATATGAGAAAGGGTTTATTTCAATAACACCCGAATCTGGCATAACTTTTTTCCACTCAACACTCAATGATGATATGGCTAGATAGCCAACAACTTTCAGAGCCTTTTGCAAGAGATGAGAATGAGTGTTGTGCAATAAAAATTTCACAGTAGAAAAAGCTAAACTTCTATCCTTGAGGAAGTATGTTTTATGTTTTTGTACTTTATCTATCCAGGCATTTGTCCTAGGCCACTCAAACAATGGAAGACCATCCTCCTCTTCATCACATTCAGAACTTTCTTCTCCAAAAATAGAGTTTATGAAACTTAAAGTCACTGTTACACATGGAACCTGGCCAGAATTATCTAACAGGGAACATAACATTTTTACCACCATCTGAAAGAAAATGGGTCGCACTATTAAGACAGAAATAATAAACCCTGAAACAAGAAAAAAAAATCGAAAATTCCAAGCTGCACAATTTGTTGCATAGCGTTAAAAAAAATTTAAGTGGTCTTTTTAGATAAAAATTAAGCAGGTGTAATAAAAAAAGTTTAAATGTGGCTACAGTAACCACAAGCAGGGATGGATATAACATATATATCATCCAATAAATAAATAATAATTTCGTCTTTATTTTTCAAGTGAATTTTGGACAACATTGTCCTCTCTTACAATTAACTTGATTGACAATCACATCCAATCAAGTTAGTGAAAGGAACTCCCAACTATTATGCCCATTTGGCAACGTATGAATTATGCTATGTCACAAGATTATCAATAAAATGGCTTAAAAGGTCAGCCAGAATCATGCTAAGAACGTAAAATAATATCTTGTACCTCAGGAGAATAATCTGCAATTACTGCTATTTCCAGGAGAATTTGGGTGGATCTCTGAATCCAAGTTGAGGCTGCTAATTCAGGCTGGCATTTTGACATTTCTGTTGAGAAATTAAAATTTTTGATGTGCACATCCAGAACACCACGTATTTTGTCCCACAAATCTCTGGGAAAAGATGAACCAACTGCAGACGAGGAAATGAAGAGGAGATATCGAAGAACTCGAACATAGGCCTCTTTAACTATATTGTGATATTTTGATCCTCCGCTTAAAATTTTCATAGTACCACTAATCCAAGGTTCTACTTTTTTACTCAGAACTTCAGCATTTTCCTTTTGAGGATATGGTACTTCCAAAAGCAGCATCGATATCTGTGGATGAATGATAAAAATTTTTAGCAATCCAGAAAAAACTATGACTACAATATATTTCCTATCATGTACAACAATTTGGATTTTCATGTAGCTTGAAATAGATGGTGAGCCAAAATGCAGCATCTTGGAGTTTACAGGGCACATATTGATCAATCAGATAATTTGGGTTTGGCAGGGAAAATGTTGCAAAGTAATGTTAAGAAAAAATGTCAAGTCTCTGATCAATTTTTCATGCAATTAAAAAACAGCTACATATTTTATAATTAGGTAACTAAGCTTTGTGTACCTCCATAAGGATTCCATGAGATAAATTCTGCTCCTCACTCCTCATTACATCATCAAAAGCTTCATCTAAATGACTAATGTATCCAGTTGAAGTAATCAAGGGAACCGTAGCCCTTGCAGCAAGCTCACGAATTTTATATATATTGCTTTTTAAGCAATATCTTAAAGGTGGAATAAATGCAGAAAGCTAAGAAATAGAGAAAAATCAACATTAATAAATGGACTCATGAGCAGTATGTAGGTATATTCTGGATATTTAATTTCAATACAATTTGCTTAAGTGTATATGAAGAAATTCTTAGAGACATTAATACCGTTGGTGTAAGACTACATAGTTAATTATGTGTGACTTCACAAATGCCTAATGAAGCCTAGCTTTGGCACCAACTCACCTGCATATTGGAGTCAGTTCCTTCCAATGACGATGGATAAAGTCGAGAGAGTAAAACAAGCAAGGGAAATAGACTACGGTGGAGGCATAGTGCTGGATGTGAGGTATGGGAGGCACCTTTTACAGGGGAAGCCATTGTGGCCAACTTTAATTCTTCTAAAATGAAATCATATAAAAGAGGATAGCGCTCAAAGAACACACGGCCAGTCATTCTATTTCTTCTGTGCATATCATCATGAGAGTGCTTCACACCAAATATTCTGATCACTAAGGCACCAAACAACAATGTAGCTGAATTTCGCTCCTGCAAAAAAAAAACAAAATTGCTGATATTCCTTGTTCAAAAACATACCTTAAACTACATCACATATATATGTAAAGATAATTACGCACAGCCCATGTGTGTCCTTTGAAGCCTTTGATGGAAGCCATGACTCCCCGAGCCACATATGGAGTAACAAACTCTCCTAGCAATGTGTGACGAAATAAAGCCCTTAATATGTTCATTGCATGCGTACGTGACTCAATTTCATTCTCTTTTTCACTTGTCTCATCATCATTTTCATTTCCTCTTCTTTCCAGCAGACCTAAAAGGATGTCCATTGCTTCTTTTAAGGCCGTAGGCTGTCTTACATCAATCTGAGTAGTCACCAAAGCCTAAAAAATTATAAGTATGTATTACATGAGCCATTATGTCTGGTTTCACAAAAGAAATATGACTTAACTGGAGCATCGATAACAAATTTCTAAAGAATGTTTCAATGAGAACATACTGCATGTGAATGTTTCATTCAAGTGAATATGAGCCTAAACTTGCACAAAGCAACAACTAATAAATTAACCATTCCAGTAATTAACCCTTTCCAGACGGTGGAGTTCTCGTCTTAGCATGACTGCTGTACTGAGCCCCGAGAGATTCTTCCCCCCCCCCCCCCATACAGAGCATTATTGCAGGACATTTGTTAAGAAGGGTGTCACAGATAATCACACACTCTCAGCACCAACCTTTTTCAATCCTTCCTAGCGGGGACTCCACATTATCTCGGACTCCAAGGGTACTTGGGCTCCCTCCTTTTGGGGTTTATAACCCTACCAACGGCATTGGTTCGCGGTCAATCACGCTTTGTTTATATGAATTAGCTATATGGATAATTGTTGCTTGAACATAAATTGCAGACTTCAAATTGAATACCTCGTTTTATTCTGAGAATTGTCAAATTTAAAATGAAGCTCTACCGCCAATATTAACGCATTTAATGTAGCAACAATTTCCATGTTAATGTTTATACTGAAATCGAGATATAAGTTAATATTTATCATAGAATTTTGTTTAAAAATTGTAAATGCTGCTCAAAAGACAAATAATTCAATTCTTAGTTTATATTTTTTGAGAAAGGAACAAATATTTATTCTGCAAAATGACTGGATAAACAATTGTATGACCGCAGTCCCTTACCGCTAAGAGGGGTAATATAAAACAAGGGATACGGTACCTGCTCCCGAATTTCGAGGGTAAAGCCTAAGTCCCACTTTGTTGGGTCCCGAATCAAAGCTTCACGAACCCATGACCATTTTAAAAGGGAGAAAGCAAAGAAACAAATTTTCGGCATTCGAACTCTAGCGTAGGAAAATCTCAGACGAAAATTTGCGACTTTCGTCTCCCGGATCAAGACATATATTTTCGTCTTCAACTTCCAGACATATATTTTCGTCTTTAGTAGGGAAAAGGTTACATAATAGCAAGTTTTTCATCCTTGATGTATATTTATTTAGAGGAATGTAGGCATTGTGTCTGAAAATATCCAGCAATTTCTAGCAAAAAATATATTACTTTATAAGCAATACCAGTCACTTTAACCCTTTAACTGCACAAATAAGCTGAAATAGAGCTCCCTGTAGGCGCAAAAAAAATGATAATATTTTTTATTTTTGCATAATTTTATTAATTATAACTTTTTACTTAAGGAAAAAATGTTTCAAAAATATTTCATTGTCTTATTTTCTGCTGATTTTACTTCAAATGATGAACTTTAGGACATGTATTACAATTATGCGAAAAATAATTTCAAAATATGTATATAGATAAATAAAAATCGTCAATAGACGATGGGAGCAGTGTGCTAAGGCGATCGCTTATAGGTGATGGGAGCAGGTTAAGGGATAAAGGGTGACAGCACCACATTACCGAAATTGGTTACATGAATTGAATCATAAATCTATTGATCGATAGGATTTGATCACACCTTCAAATTAACTATTTAACTATTTCTACTTAGAACCAAAATATCCTGAAAAATTTTATTCCTAGCAAACATTGTAGCTCATTAAGCAATTTTTTCTTTAAGTTTTATTGACTATAAGTAACCAAAAGTCTCCACTCAAAGGGCATTTAATCTCTAGTCTAATCCTTTTATTGTCAAATTCAACTGCAAAAATATCATAAACTAATAAAAAATATTATTTCCTTCATTATAATCTTAACTAAATTTTCCTTTTATCTCAAGAATTTTTAAAATGAAACTTTCTTGTTAATGACCTGAGTACTCTTGTTAATGACATGAATATTTTATCTTTGGTAAACAATTGATTATCTGCCACAGATACACAAAGCAAATTCGAAAAATTGCTGTCACATTGGAATGATTCATTAAATTAATAAAATAAAGATCTTAGCTACTCATATCAGATGGCTACCAGCATCAAAAAATTAACAGTTTTTTAATCCAAACTCCAACACTAGATGTCTTTCACTCAAAACCTTAATGTTGCCAAGCAAAAAAATTAAGTGCCTTCAACCGAACATGACCACCAGATTATTGAGTCATTACCTGAACAATAAATGGTACTCCAGCACTTCTTCTGGTAGCACATAATTTACTTGATTCTTTTCCTTTAGTAATTGCACCAAGAATTCCCTTCAACCATGTTTTTGGAAGAGCACTTAGAATTCCGCTGGGGTGCCTAAAATTAGATAAATATTTAACAATGCATAAATTAAATGGACAAAAAACCACAAAACACTATTTTTGCATCAATAACCTACAAAATAAATAATTAAATAAATAAAGATGCATACTCTCATACTATAGACAGAACTTGATAGAGTATCAGAGAATTCTACGAAAAAAATTAGTGCTCTCCCTCAGAAGACTGATGAAATAATTGGAGATCAATGGATGGGTTTAAGCAGCGATTTGATATCATTAGAAAATATGTTGAAAGAACATGAGGAGTGGAGTGGACTGGCAAGATAGCAACTTACCTCCATAGTTTCTTGCAGAGCTGACAGAATCCAACATAAGCTTGCTCAAAGGCCCCTCTATGCTTAGTTTCAGACAACAGTTTGGTAAAATGCTCACCGATTCTTAATACCAGTTCTTCACTGAGTAAGTGACATTCATCATTATCTCCAGGTACTTCTTTCTGAATTGGAGCATGAAAAGATATTTCTCCAAGGAAAAGTGATACCTAAATCATAAGATAAAAAAAGGCTGATCAGAGTACACATTTGGTAAAACTGCCTAAGGTCTAAAAAAATTTTAATTAGCAATAAAAAACCTACCAACCACTTTACCTTCAGAATATTTTACACGAGAGAATTCCATCATGTGTGAAATAAAAACGAGTGGAGTAGCTGCACCAGATAATAAAAAATGTGGTGTCCTTACCATCCACATCAAAGCTCTACATCCATTAAAGAAAACTTTAACAGGCCTATAGTGAAATGTGAGTCACTTTACTTCATTGCGTGCCGAACAATGATATTTTTTCAAGATAAAATTTGCCAAGGCAGGAAAGCTGTCTACTTATATCCTCTCATCAGAAATGCTTTCATAATTGGATAACATACCGACCTCTAGTTTAAAATATGCAAAAATGCAGGCACAAATGGGAGAAAAACACTAATGAAGAAAATATCACTAAAAAGAAGCCCACTCTGTCAGTAACTCATGATGAGTATAAATTTCAGCATTTGCATTATGAAGTTTTAAGTTTATCAAGACAATTTTATGGTTTTGCAAAGTGTGAGAATGGTCAACAAATTTATAGTGTTGCATATAATCAAAATGTCTGGTTACATGCAACATCACTTCAAATTTTGCCTTTGGAAGCCAGATTTGTGTTAAATAAACAACATTTTCAAATATTATCCCTTAATATAATGTCTCAATGAAATGCATATTCAATGACTTATTCAGAGGAAAAAAATATTTTGTTCATTAAGATAATGAATAAGTAAAGCTTGAATAGCTTTTGCACGTCTTAGAATCTCATTGTAAGCTTTGTGATGAAATTTCAAAAATCTGTATGATAAAATGGTTAACTGGTTAATATTACAGGTCCACGTGAGCAATTCTTCCTCCAACTCCTTCCTATCTTAAATTATGTAATACCATGAATACATATGTATTTCATATTATTTTCACTACCTTAGTTTAAGCTTAATCTTTAATTTTTGGTAGTGGTTTAAAAAAGTGCATTACCTCTTTCACAGTTCTCCAGCTACATAGTAAGACCATCTGAGCAGTAACTGGTGGATTCTGGCCACTAACTTCATTTTTATTGCACAACATATTAGGTACATGCGGCTTACTGGAAATGCTAAGATGAGCAGCTACAATAAACATTTATGAGTTAATTAATTCTGCCATTATTAAATTTGGTAATAAACTTTAAGACAAAAAAAGACTCACCAGGCTCAAAGTCCATGGGCAAGTGTCCTTCTGGGGATGAGCTATTTACAACATGAATCACTGCTTCATTAATTTTGAAACAAAGAGAAATCAGCTCCAATATAAGGGATTTCCAAAGAGGATTTTCAGCCACAGCTCTATTGAAAAATAACATCGAAAACATAAAAAATCAGATAAGGCCACTGCATCACCCAATTTGTATTTTATCACAATAACCCCACTTTAAAACGTCTCATTTAACAATTATCTTCTAGTCAAAGTAGTATTACAAAATAAACTACGAAGTCTCATAGATGAATGGATTTAACACAATACAGAAGGGTGCGACTGATTAAGGGGCACATTACAGCAGAAGACCAAATGATATCCATAGCTTGAGCAATTGATGCCCATAAGATTGTTTCGTAAAATATTCATGCATACATATTTATTTAAAAGTTGTGCCAATGGCCCCAGGAACTCTAGAAGAATACTGGAAAATTCTGTAGTATTATCTGTCTGAGTCTCACCCACCGTTGAAAATGACCAACTGGATAATGCTTGTGGCTTTACTTTGTGGAGCCACGATATTAGTACCTAGGAAAAGGAAATTCAGTTGGCACATTCAATTCTGACACTAATACTCACTGCGGTTTGACACTAATATCATTACAGTACATTCCCGATTATCCGGGCTAATGATGGGGAGAGACGGCGGGAATAAACGGAAAACACGGATAACCCTAACTTTCGCTTAAATGTCTTGCAATGTTCATTATTTACCTAAAACAAACAATATATTATTATTTATGCAGTTATTCTGTTATTTTAGAGATGCTTCTGTTATTTTAGTGCTTCCCGGACTCATTGAGAGTTTTCTTTGCCAGTTTGCAATCTTTTTAGGGGTTATTACAAGGTTGTACTCATTATTAACCCATTTATGCCGAAGGTTTTAAAAATGCGAATTTTACCCTGATTTTTACATATTGTAGGTAAAAATACGTATGAAAACAATATCCGAAAGAATAAACAATGTACCTCTTGCCAATTGTTAATTATGAGGTGTTCCAAAAATGGAACACTAGGCAAATCCACTACTATGACGTACTCATTGATAACATGCAAAAAATTTGATTAAGACTTTTATTAAGTCAATATTAAGAATGATATCCAGGTGAGCACTTAACATGCAAGGATACACTGCAATTTTAACATTAAAAAGTGGCATTTTTGTACCATTGGACACAGTGAGTTTGCTTTCTCTGCTTTACATCATAATGATTCATGCCGTCATGACGTGAGCCAAAGTTACCCTTCATAGATGGTCTCCCTTTCTTACCAGGCTCAGCAGTATGACAATATGCCTCTACATATATAGTGACAGGTCACACGGCAATGAAATTCAAGAAGATTCATTGGCTTCACATCGTTTATTTTATGCAATTGCCAAGCATTTTGTGAAGCCAGCTCAAAGCAGTATAACCGGAGGGTTCGAGTACCATCTCTTTCCACGGATTGATGCTTGACACTTATCAACTTGGTCCACTCCTCTGTTATACTGATTATGCACCTTGATTAAAAATTTTGCTGAGTAACTTGTATCTTTTTTCCTGCTTTTGAGAATAACGACTGACTGTTGCAAAGGATTGACACCGGCACCGGAAGATGCAACAGCCACAACACTGTTATCATTCCATCTACAAACAATATTGCCTTTTCCATCAATTCGGTAATCAAATGTGCCAATATCTTTTTTATTTAGGGTAGCATCAGATAGTAAAGGAGGTTTGTCTATGCGATCTTTTCTTGCTGTGCCTCTTGCTTGGTTGCCCAGTGAGTGAAGTTTATCAAGGAGTAAAATGCTCGTAAAAAAATGTTGTCGAACACAAAATGGTATTTACCAGGATGATGCGCTGGGAGTGCCTCAGTCAATCGCAAAATAACTGAAGCACATACACCATATTATTGGTATTGAGTGCACGGGTTTTTTCCTTGATAAGGCTGAAACCAGCAATGGTAGCCTAGACGCGTTGGACCATACAAGAATTTATACCCTAACTGAATAGGCTTACCCCGAATGAACTGTTTGCACTCATTACGACCGAAATAGGGAATCATGGCCTCATCAAAGCTGAAGTATATTTCATTTGGTACAAATTTCATACAAATGTCATTCAGACGCTCAATTAGAGGTCGCAGCTTGGAAAACTTGTCCACGTGGTTCAAGTTAGAATTGTCAGCAAAATGCAAATTTGAAAATATTGTTTCAAAAAGGTCACGTTTCATTGCACCACTAACTAGAAAATTATGCGAATCTGGTCTTTGCTCCCAAAACATATGTCGTCTCGGAACAGAGACGTAACTACCCAGGGAAATTATTCCCAAAAACCAGATTCAAGTTTCAAGGTTCACTTCAATATCCAGATAGAGTTCTAAATATTCTGCTAGGGTTTTCATTTTCGTGATTTGTTCTTCTGGAACTACCTCCTACTGGCTGGGCAGTCAGATCGCCTTTCTTCCATTTGCGCACAACTTTGGTTACCTTTTTTCTTTGAGCAAGAAGAGGTTGAGGCGAAGCAGAAGCCGATGCACCAAAATTTTCAGTAGTTTCACCATCCGGTGTCAGCAAAAGGTCAGCATTGTCAAAGTTCCCGTCAGAAGAACCATGAATGAGATGAGCAGAAGCGCGCAGCAATGAACCGGGAAGTTTATTAATTGTTCCACATCAAATTGCTTGCTTGATTTAAAATTAAAGTGAATACTTCAGTGCACCTGAATGCATGCATAATAGTAGTGGATTTGCCTAGTGTTCCAAAAATGGAACACTGTTAAATAAAAGCTTATAACTAAAACAAAATATGTTTTTTCAAAATTTTCTTAATTAAGCACTTTAGGTTAACTATTACTGAACATGCCAGGAAAAATTAACAACATTTGGGCTTAATGGAAAATAGTTAATAATATAACATTAGAGATGGTCTCAGAAAAACTGCCTTGAAAAAAAAGACCGATATTTCTAAACACACTGGCTGCGATGGGTTGGCAAAACTGACTAAATCTTTGCGCCCCATAATACAATATATCTTTATAAAGAGGCACAAGAAGAAAAACCGTGGCATATTGGTGTATAATGAGTCGTAGTCATTAAATTAGAATGTCGCGTCAGGTGTTCCAAAAATGGAACACTAGGCATAAATGGGTTAATGCTCCATGTAAGGCTTGTTTTGGAAAGCCACACATGGGTGGCTGTGTGACCACGGATACAGAAAAGTGGTTCACCCGAATGCTTCCAAACCACTGCTCGACGTCGGAAACTACACTGTCAGGCACCATGCCACATAGTCGCGTCTGACAAAAGTTGTCTGGGTTGCAACTGCTGCGGAATGTGAATCTGCGAACAAAGAGCGCGGTCGAGGCTCGAAAAATAGGAACATGGTGCTCCCGTGAATGCAGCTAGTGTGCGATCGCTTCCGTTTTATGAATGGGATTCTAACGGAAATAATAAGCCCGGTGTATCCTAATATTAATGCGGTAATTCTGATGATTTTGAGTCCGATTTTTTTTTTCAAGATCGCGGAAAAATTGAGCGTGAGTGAAAATCAAGCACAGATAATCCGCAACCCGGATAATCAGGAGTCTGCTGTAATTTTATTTATAATGACTTAAGTTTGAAACCATGGTCAGTAATGAGTAGCCAATTTTCAACTTGATATAAAGTGAATTTTATTTTCCTATCACTCACTGGGCGCAAAGCAGCTTAACAGGGAGTAACTATGGCTATACACTCACTGTTTGTAATTTTTATCTAAATATTTTTTAATGATTTTAACACACATTTTCACGCAAATTTATCCTAAACATTTTTACACATTCTAATTATACAAATCACATTATTTTGCATAGAAATATCATCCTCTTTGACAAGTATTATTCTCATTAATATGGGTTAAGGCTGTAATTATTTTTTACAAATGGATTCACCAATGGGAGGTAATTGAGCAAATTTAAAACTCCAAGTTATCCAATGCATAGGATGACATAACATTTGAAATGAATCATAGGGATTAAGAAGAGCATAAAATTATGACTTGCTTTTAAAAAAAGAGCAGACTCCCTATCATCCGGCTGCGGTTTATCCGGGTTGCGAATTATCCGCGCATGATTTTCACTCTCGCTCAATTTTTTCCACGATCTTTTTAAAAAAAGTCAAACGAAAAATCATCGGAATTATGGCACTAATTCTAGGATACACCTGGCTTATTATTTGCATTGGAATCCCCTTCGTAAAACGGAAGTGATCACCTGATAGCTGCATTCACAGGAGCACCGTGTTCCTGTTTTCCAAGCCTCGCAGTGCACAACCGCGGTCCTTGATCACGGATACAAGTCACACAGCAGTTGCAACCCGGCAACGTGTGCGAGATGCGACTACGTGGCATGGTGCCTGACAGTGTACCAGTGACAGTTTCCAACGTCGAGCAGTGGTTTTGAAGCATTCGTGCAAACCACTTTTCTGTATCCATGATCACACAGCCACGGATGTGTGGTTTTTGAAACCAGGCCTTACATGGAGCATTAACCCTTTCAATGCGTAACATTTTCTCAGAGTTGTTTCACATTGGCGGAGAATTTTTTTTCACTGCATTCACTTTGTTTTTCGAAAATATGAAAACAATTTCAATAAAAAAGGATTTTTATATTCATTTCACTATTTATTAAACAATTTGTTAATGGCATCACAGTGATGCCATCCGCACCCATGTGATAAATGCTCCGGATTTTATGCAACCCGTTATACAAACATTAGGAATCACGGATAACATATTTTTACGTAGCAACTAAGAAGCTTGAAATAATTTCTGAAATGATGGCGGGATTGAATTATAAAATGAGATAAATATTTTTTCAGATCCATGCATCAAATTTTGAGTAAATGGAAGTTTTTGAATTTTAATTTTCACATTCCTAAATTTTTAAATTTATGGTAACTTAGATTTGCATGCAAACATATGAAAGTTATTTTATCTTTTTGATACATATTTTCTTTTGCGTTAATGCTGCAAAAATTAACTAATAATTGTGAAATTCTTTGAAAAAAGGGTTCAAACACAGCCCTGGAACTTCTGCACATCATACACCACCAGAGGTATACTGATTCGCCACTTTTTAGTCGTTCTTAGAACGTGAGGAGGATTATTTCTTCTGTTTGTCCTTAGATTTTCAGTGGTGTGTCTTTTTTGAGTAACTCAATAGATATTTGAACAGATAATTATAATTTTCCATGTATAAACTCAGTAGGGTAGCCACGGGAGGGGGGGTTATGGGTTACAAACCTCGTTGAGGCGCCAAAAACGGGTAAAATGGTCCCCATACCATCCGAAAGGGCCCCAAAATCTCCATCAGAAACCCCCCATTTCAAAATCGTAGCTACGCGACTGTATAAACTGTGCCCACAGAGGAGAAATCCAAAGATTAATTTTCACACGACTTTGCATGTCCCCTGCCTCCAACATCACGATCCTTCGCCCCAGTGTAAATTATAGCTTTTTGCACGAGGCCATTAGGCTCAGAAAGCATATATAATTTCATTCCGTGTTTGTGACGCCAAAGCAACATGCACTCGTGAAGCAGAGTTCTTTACCCGGATAGTATATTTCTTTCATTCTTTGAGTGAATGAATTCAAAAGGGGTCGAATTTTATGCAAGGGGTCTCATGGTATCGGATCATCTATTCCAGGGTTCTTGCCAAAATGCATGCAACGGAAAATTAGTAGAAATCGGTCTCTGGAAAAAGTGCTGTGAAGGCAAGAAAAATCTACGATATTTTCGTACCTTTTCCAATAATCTTGAATGGATGGCCATCTTACAATACTTCATACAATAATACATTTGGTATATTAGACCAAAAATGTCTCCCATTCCCCAGAAGTAAGATTCCTATGCTCGGTTATCCTTGAAGAACTGAATGTTGAGACGCATTGGCAATATGGATTAAAGCCATTCAGACGAGAATATTTCCTCCAGCTCCCACATACTTGCATCCTCAACGTAAACCTCAGTTAACACCTATAAAATATACTACAATAAAATACATTACACCTACAAAATACACAAGACTGATGAGGTAGCTCTTTTGCAGCTAGAGAGAGATGTAAGCGTTATCATTTAGAACCGACGTACAAGAAATATCTAAACGTGTATGTTTCAGACAAAAGGATAACGTATAATAATCCAAAAATAATTGTTTCTTTGCGCATAGAAAATTTTGCTGACTTCCTTTTCTGATTATAATAGCTCTATTTGGTCGAAGTAAAATATGTAAATTGCTTCAAAATTAAAAACAAAACCTTCGCTGAGAAGACCAAATGCAGTGTTCCATGTGTACACTTGAGTAAATTGTGCGAGAGATAGTTTTATGGCGAGGAGATATTCTAAGCCTAGTTCACTAAAGGCATAAACGGTCCTTGGGGTTTGAAAATAAGAATAAAATTAAAAATAAAGGTTTCTCCCACATTCCACGTAAGTGGCTAAATATGTGTAAAATACTGAAATGCCCAATATAAATAGGCCATGTGGAAATATTAGAAAAAATAAAATCTCTATAGAGGAGTGAAAATGCACGCAATCGAAAAATATCCGAAGAAGAGACTGTACTAATGGCGAGAGTCGCAAAAACTGGGAAGGAAGAGCTGACCTTCTCCACGACATGCACACAACAGAATACTTGCATGCATTTCTAATAAGAATGGCAAAAATACTTCTAAAAATAGAGATAACATGCGACACAGAGTGACTTGTAGTCTATTCTGTGGTGACGTAAAACGACTCTTTTATTTGAGCCCCGAAATTCGATCTTTTTTTCCCCAAGGATTTCCCCAATTCTAATTTCTCATTCAAAATGAAAAAAATATACCTAAAATTTTTCCTAGATCCTTTATTATGTCCCGTAAATAACGAATTGGTGGTCGTAATTATTCCCACCTAGTAACTTTAACAAACTCATATGAAATAAATGAGAAAAAGTCGAAAAAATCTATTTCTTTTCCCGTAACCAATATAATCAAACCCCTATTGAAAGGATCGTTCAGAAAATGAGTTGCAAATATATTATGGAAGAATGTTATGAGTTATAATGGCATTATGTAAATATTAAGTTTAAACATCAGCAAAAACAGCAACAGATGATTCAACTGTGTTTAGCGAGTGTATAGTAACTGTATTTTGAAATAAGAAAATATTTTTCGTCGATGAGATGGCAGAAGATTATGACTAAATATTGTTTACAAAAATTTTAATAGGACTAAAACGAGAATAATAATCATCAAATGTGGCAACATTTAGTACAAATGTTCAGAAGAGTAAAGAAAATATCACATTTAAATTTTTTTGTAATAGTGAAAAATCTTACAAATTAAAAAGTACTCCATAAATGTAAAAAAAAGTTCTCAAAAATATAAACTATTTTTCAAAAACGGAAGGCATATCCAGGTAGTCTAATCCAGTGCGTGTGCGGGAAACAATCATGAGAGTAGAAAAAACAGAGCGGAGGAGCTTAAGGAGCGATTGAAGGACATAGGTCGGCGTGGCATCAATGTGATGCCACCCGCCCATTGGCAGGACCTATGCTGGGCATCAATGCAATGCCATCCGCACTCAAAGGGTTAATAATACGAGTACAACCATGTTATCGCCGCTAAAAAGATCGCGAACTGGCGAAGAAAACTCTCAATGAATCCGGGAAGCACTCTTAAATAACAGAATAACTGCATTTATAATAATATATTGTTTGTTTTAAGTAAATTATGAACATTATAAGACATTTAAGAGAAAGTTTGAATTATCCGTGTTTTCCGATTATTCATGCCATCTCTCCCCATCATTACCCCGGATAATTGGGAGTGTACTGTATTATATTACTGATAACAATATGTACATGTTAGGGGAAAATCATGGAGTAAGGTTGGATGATGGTAGAGAGAGAAATTAACCAGCTTATTACAGATTTATTGAAATATTATTATGCACCAAAAATATGAGCAAATGACACATTCAAGTATGTCACTGAATGAGAATACAGTAAACTCTTGATTTTACGAAGCAGGATTTTACGAAGTTTTCGATTATACGAAGTGATATTGCGGTCCCGGTGAAAAGCCTATGCTAAATACATGGCGCTATTCGATTATACGAAGTTTCGATTATACGAAATTTTTTGAATTTACGAACCTCGGCTCGGTCCCTAGGAGCAAATGGCATTCGTTTATACGAACTACGGCGAAAAATTTGTCAACAAAACTAGTTACGCCGGCGTAAGTAGCTAAAAAATCAGCGCTTCCAACTGTGGTCCATCAAAAGTGCGAAATCGTAAATGATAATGCAACTTTGGAGAGAAATGGGTCGCCAAAAATCTCACTGTGGGAATTAAGGGGGAGTAGGAGTTCAGTTAAAATATCGCGGCTGACATTATGCCCCTATTTACGTGCCTGTTCGTAAACATAGAATCGACAATAATTCGTAGTTTAACATGTCAGGAAGGTCGCGCGGAGTATTTCGTACACCCCTAATTAACCCTTTGCACTGCTGTGAACGTACTTCGAAGACTACTTGACTACTTTTCGCCGAAGCACTTCGAAGGGTCCCTAATCCGGGACCCTTTCCTCGACGAGCTCACCCTCGCTGGCCCCTGAAACTGGGCTATTTTTTAATGCGTTACCTGACGCAACCCTGGGTTTCAAAGGGCAAAGGTGCCATGGGGGGAAAAAGAGTAAAGTGCGTGTTACTGTGGGGCTGTGCGTCAACCAAACGGGCACGGACAAAATAAGCCCGTTGTCATTGGGATATTTGAAAGGCCACGGTGCTTAAAACATGTAAAATTGGAAGCCCTCCCCGTTTTTTACCATGCAAATAAAAACAGCAGGATGACCCGAGAAATTTTCCAGCAAACGGTTATACGTCTACAGAGAAAAATTGCTGGAGAGAACAGCAAAATTGTTTCAATAATGGATAATGCCACCGTTCATAAATACGTGGAAGATCTAAAATTGGCTAATGCTCGAGTCCTCTTTTTACCCCCGAACTCGACTAGCAAGTCCCAGCCCTTGGACCAAGGCATTATCCAGGATTTTAAAGTCCTATACCGGAAGAAGCTTGAGCGGTATTGCTTGCGATGGATCGGTATGTATACATTCATCTATTTTGCTCATGTGCGTTTGGATATCGATTTAGATATTTTTATTCATAATTATCATTCTTTCAAATCTATTTGCTACTTTTATAAATGGGAACAGAAATTAATAACATCCCGAAATGGACGTTGATACATGCAATCCGCGCCATAATATCTTTTCGTGTATATATTGGCCTTTGTGAATGAACAACTTAAATATCTTAAGTACTGGGCTCTATTTACCGCCAATTTATATTTCAGGCTTCTCGTAATGAAGACGCACTTCCAAGTCTAACCATGAACTTTCTTCTCACGCGCTTCCCCGTTCTCCCATGCTGGGGTTCTGTCTTTTCAAAGCCGTCCCTTCCCTCCTGCCGCCTTTGGCTGATCTTGCTGACACCCACCTTAAGCATCCCAAACCCCTCCTTCCCCAGCATTTCCCATTCACTCCATCCCTAAGGAGACTGAGCTTGTGTGCGTCGCAAAAAAATACGGCCCCCAAAAGTAGACTGAGGCAGAGCTGAAGGCCATTTCCCCACCCTTCTTTGTCCTGCCTCCTTCACCAGTCCTTGTGCTGACCACACTTCTTCCCTCAGGCAATCCCCATCCCACTCTTATTCACCCCACCCACTGGGAACGTTCCCCGATTGTGGAGAAGGGCATGGTTCATCTTTACCTGCAACGGGGGAAAGTTATTAACCGGAGAGAGGCGGAAGAAGTATCTTCCACTATCGGGAAAATGGTGCCGCGCTTATAATTGTCTCTCTTCTTCTCAGCTGACTTTTCAATTGAAATTAATTTCTTTGCTCTTTCCACACTATATTTATTTACGATTATGGCGCGACTATTTTTTAGTGCTAAAACTAAGAAAATCTTTTCTCTATGTCAATGATCCTTCGCCTAACTTTCAATACGGCGGAGAAAGGAACACGAAAACTAAATGAGGTGACGGTACAGGTTTTTGCGTGTCATTTTTTGGGAATTTACGCTAGCGAACCAATAGGTACTTAACCACGTTGAGAAATGATAAAACGTCTCTTGTAGGAAAACAATCAATGTGGATAATAACGTTTCTATCTATATTTCTCCGATACTGTAAGATGTTTCTCCTGTCGTTTTCCGGTTGGAACCTTGCTCCTGTCGGCATAAAAGGAGAGAAACATACTATATGAACAGGTCACCTCACACCCGGTATGAAGAATACAGTCCTGATGAAGAATTAAGTCTTTTATGGCAACGTCTGCGAAGATGATGGAACACAGTAGTCGGACGGAGAACTCTAACAGAATTTACTTCAAATATTCGCCAGAAGATAATCACATCCTACGTTATTTATGATCGTAATTGAATCTCAGTGAAAATAGAGCACATTCTGCTGAAAATACGAAGTAACTCGAAATATTAACTTACGAAGGTTATTTTGGAAACGGACTAAGACCCTTGTTTTTCTTTTTTTTCTCGTCACTGAGCGATAGAGGGCGACATAAATGGCGGTTAGGCCGGCTGCCGCTAAAATTCCGTGGGTGTCAGAAACAAATATCTATCTTTTGCATACTTAATAGTAGCTATTGGCTCCTAACCACAAATTTATTACTGTTAATTCTTATAATAAACATTGCAATTCATTATTTGATTACGTTTTCTAAACTGGTTGGGAATTTCTTTAGCGATCGTTGATGTTGAAGTATGAACAAGAAATGGGAATTTTATGGTGGTATAATTATTTAACGATTTTTCACATCATAAATCGATAGCAAAAAGCCTTTTCTATGAATTATACCGAGAATAACCACCGAAAACATTTAAATAAGACCACTAAAGACAAAAAACGGCGGAAGAAACAAAAGCGAACATTTTTTCGTGACTTATGAAAAAGGTTTGAATTTACGAAACTCAATTTTACGAAGTGACAATTTTCCGGTCCCACTGACTTCGTAAAATCAAGAGTTTACTGTATAACTAAAGTTTCTGAAGGATAAGAAATCAGAGTGCTACACTTACTTCCAATCTAATATCTTCAGCAAATAACGTATTGAAAATAAAGTCCCATAGATAGGTCCACTTCCAGCTGCTAGCAGCAGATTCTCAGCTGCAACGGCATATTCTCTTTTAAGCTGCTCAAATAAAATCCAAATCATGCAAAATATATTCCTTTGGTGGAAATTAGACTCTCTGAAATTCAGAATAACGTAAATTACATATTAATCCCATTATGACTTTACTGCCCAGGAAGCTATCCAACGTACTTAGCAATAAGTAAAGCTATCCAACGTACTTCCCAATCACGCTGAAATCAGGAGAGTATTCAGGAGATACAATGCTGATAGCTTTATCAGTAAGAAGAGTTTCCGCTTCCGGAAGTGATGCAACAAACTTAAGAAGATATGCCGCAGTTATGCAGTCAGGAGGCTTCACACTTGATGCCAACTTCAGTCCTACGCTTAAGTGCTCATTAATCCATGACCGATCCTGACAAATGAACCAAGCATTTCAATCCTCTTCGAGAAATGATACAAATAAAATAAATTCACAATGAGAAAAGTTTCCGAAAAAGGAATTTTCAAAGTCACTCTTGAGTGAGAAAAATTGTTGAAATTTAATATATAAAGAAAAGTGATACCAAGAATTACCTCTAAAATAGGAGCAAATTGGCATCAGATTTTACAAACCTTGAAACTGAGGTTTTCCGCTGGAAATTTTGTCAGCAGACTGAAAGCCAGGTTTTTGCTGCTCTCAAAGCTGTCTTTGAATGAAATTAGAAGTAGATTTGCAAAATCTTCATTCCCTTTCAATGAAAAAAGTTTAATCTCACCATCCTCCACTGATTGATTACTTGAAGTGGAAAAAATACCATCTAATAATACTAAAATTTCCAATGCTGAGGCTCTCCTGGTAGCATTAGCTCCCGGGAATAGGCACTTAAAGCAGAAATTGTAGAGCCAATCCAAAAATTTAGAGTATTCTTGTAGGATTTTCCTTGCCTCAGCAACCTGCGTTTCATTTACATTTTTGCTATTTATAATTTTCACAAAAGGGTAAGCACTCTCTCTAATTCTTGTTAGGACCTGAAAAACATCAAATTGGGTTAGGTTCATAACATAGGAGGCAAATAAATACACTATGCATGTCTTATCATGAAGCCCCATTCTGAGGCTCTCTGGTACCTTTAGCTTCAGGGAATAGTCTTTTGTAAATTGTGATTGGTGCAATTTTTTACTTTCATTGTATCAGTAATAGATGGTGATTAAGTGTAACCCACATCACAAAATACTAGTTCATTATTTGACTGTTACTTCCTCACTAAGATCAATAAGAGCACTGTATGCGAGCAAAAAAACATTGTGCACGTAATTTTGGCGATTCCAAGTTTTCAAATTCAACAGTGCAAGAGAGATTTGACTAAGCAACTTGCCCAAAAAGTCATATTGCTTGTGTTGTGGTTTAATTATTTCACACAACAGAAAATTTCAGAGGAAATTCAATACTTTCCTGATACATATTTCAAGTGAAAATAAAACTACCTGAGATTTCCCAGTCTTCCCAGTTGTCCAAAGAGCAGAACACCCTGTATAATACGAACCTTCTTTTGAAGCATTAAATTCTTCTGCTTGAGAGATGGTCCATCACAATTGATATTGTACCACAAGAAGCATTTTACTAATTCTAGCTCTTTGACATCAAATCTCTGAGTGGTTTTATTAGATTCAACAATAAGGGATAAAGCATCTAGTCGAACCTGAAAAACAGGAAAATTATTTCAAATGAAGGTTGTTTTCCATAAAATGAAGATGCATATATTCTTCACTTTTTCCCTAAAAAAAAAAAAAAAAATGAATGCATTGAGCTGAAAGTTTGATTTTTGTATTATATTTCATGCAATATAAAAGCAAGCATATTATATAAGCATATTATTATATTCCGTAAAGCGCGGAAGGTTAGAGAAATAAGGATGAAAAGTATTTGTGAAGACGTGCAAAACAATCTTAAGCACAGAAAAGTAGAGGCCGCCTATAGGATAGTGAGGAACCACATTAAGGAAAGGGGCGTAAGATGTAATACCCTTAGGGACAAAAACGGAGAACTAATGATTGAAAACGAAGAAAAAGGGAAGAGATGGAAGGAATACCTGGAAGATTTGTACAATGGAAAAAGCCTCAGAAGGAATGCTATCGAAAACCAGAGGGAAGTGGATGCCGATGACATGGGAGCCCCAATTTTAAGATCGGAATTTGATGCGGCTGTAAGAGACCTCAGGATAAATAAAGCGTCTGGCATTGATGACATTCCTGCAGAACTAATTAAAAATTCAGGAGAGGGGACGTTGAACCAGCTATACAAAATCATTAGTGAAATGTATTCGACAGGTGAGATACCAGAGGACTTTGAGAGGAACATTATAATCCCTATCCCTAAGAAGAAAAGAGTGGAGAACTGCGAAGATTTTAGGACCATTAGCCTGACTACATATGCGTCGAAGATACTGACAAGGATCATCTATAGAAGAATAGAACGAAAAGCAGAAGAGTACTTGGATGAGAACCAATTTGGATTCAGAAAAAACAAAGGCACACGGGAAGCAATATTGGCCCTAAGACTGCTCTTAGAGAAGAGAATGGAGAAGAACCAGCCAACATTCGTTGGGTTTGTGGACTTAGAGAAAGCATTTGACAACGTGGATTGGAGCACAATGCTTGGAATCCTAAAGGAAATCGGGGTTCTTTATAATGACAGAAGAATCATCCACAGTTCATACAAAAACCAAGTAGCGGTGATAAAATCAGGGCCCAGCTGTGAAGAAGCAAGAATTAAGAAAGGAGTGCGACAAGGCTGTACATTGTCACCCATAATTTTCAACGTTTACATTGAGAAAGCCATTAATGAAATCAAAGAGATGGCATTGGGAGTGAATATTCATGGAGAAAAAATTAGCATGCTAAGATTTGCCAATGACATAGCCGTTATAGCAGAAACAGAGACGGATTTGAAAAATATTCTGGTTAATATGGGTAGGGTAATGGGTAGATATCAACTGAAAATAAGCACAAAGAAAACCAAGATCTTAGTATGCAGCAGAAGAGAAGAAGTCAAGACTAACATTAAAATAGGGAAGCAAAAACTGATAGAGGTGGATGAATTCTGTTATTTGGGAAGCAAGATAACTAGTGACGGGAGAAGTAAGAAAGAAATTATCAGCAGAATAGCCCAGGCGAAGAGAGCATTCCACCAAAAGAGAGACCTGCTTACAGCAGGAAACTTAAGTATGGAAGTAAAGAAACAATTTATAAGAACCTACATCTCGAGTATGCTCCTATACGGAAGTGAGGCATGGACAATGACCGCAGCGGAGAAAGCAAGGATAGAGGCCTTCGAAATGTGGTGCTACAGAAGAATGATGAAAATCAAATGGATCAACAGAGTTAGTAACAAAGAAGTCCTAAGAAGAGTAGGAGAGAAGAGAAGCCTCATGAAAACCTTAATAAGAAGACGGAACAACCTTATAGGCCACATCCTGAGACATGATGGCCTGATGAAGACAATCGTCGAAGGACAAGTGGAAGGTAAGAATGGAAAAGGAAGACCTCGAACAAAATATATGGAACAAGTGAAGAGAGATGTGAAAGAGAAGAAATACGTAGGTGTGAAAAGATTAGCTGATAGGAGAATAGAGTGGAGAGCTGCGTCAAACCAATCCTAGGATTGTTGACCAATGATGATGATGATTATATAAGCTATAGATATTTGATAAGTAGTAAGATCGCAAATCATGACGAAAGATCTCAAGATTTTGTGATGATAACATACATTTGTAAAAGAGTTTTTGCATAAATAAGGATGCATATACTAAATCAAAATGGGCATGAAATGATAACAGAATATGGAGTGGGCTTAACAGGCATTCAGACCCCATTGGAGTCCCATTTGCACTATGTACAATACTGATCACAAAATTCTCTCTCAAAATTTATGACTTCCTAATGTAACATGACACCCAGAATGTCAATCCAAAAAAAAATAACAAAAAAAATCGGTAGGTTTCCATGGAGTTTTTAACACACTGGATCCTAACGCCATCTATAGATGACATGCTGGACTCGGCCCAGATCTGAGCATTGTCTATAAATGACGGCCAACTTCCCTCGGTATCCTCAACCTTGAAAGCTCCATTCTTCCCTTTGCCTTTGCTTAGCGGCCTCAGGTCTTCACTGACGTCAGAAGTAGATTATCAGGCATCTAAAGTTCGTGTTGGTTCAGGTTTCAAGCTTTCCTCTGTCAAAGAAAGTTCGTGCACCTTTTTACGAGTGCAAATTTTCACTTGATTGTGGTGTTAGTGATGTAAATAATTTCTCTACTCTCTATTTTCAATATTTCTACACTAATTCATTGCTGATCATTCTCTACTTCAATAGGCTAAAATTTACCGATGATTTAATTTAATTTTTTTTTTTTTTTTTTTTGAGCTCCAGAAACTTGGAAAGGCATTCTTTGATATAAGTAAGTTCTGTTACGTTGAGTCTCAAACTTTTTACTCTAATACTTTTTTATTGTTTACAAAGAACTTTTATTTTGATTAATTAAATATAAAACAAACTTTTAACTCGTAATCTTGTGCAATTAAAATTCAGGATAGTTTAATTTTAGAATGAAGTGCTCCACCCATCGCGGCAATCTTTCAGCTGCAGAGGAGGAAGGGCATCCTCAGCATGCTTCGGTAATACTTTTAGATGGAACAGATAATAGACAAATATTTAATCATGTAGAGCATATTAAATCGGAACAGGATCGCTAGGATTGACATTTCCTGCAGAAAGCTTACTTTGCAAGATGGCTGGAAATCTATCTCGTCATGTAATAGATTGATGGGGGCATTGACCGTACCAACCATGGTATACTCTCCCTGTGATCTCAAAACAAATGGATAATCAGTTCAGGAGGTTAGGGATTCATGTAGTTAATATCCTAATGCTTTTTAATTCCAATGTCCAGGATCAGAAGCCTGGCACACAAAAACTGAGCTTGAACTCATTCAGGTTGTATTTAAAAGACACCTTTGCCAAAGGCCAAACAAGAAGAAATTAGCCTCTTTCACGGGCTCCTTCCTTATTATCAATCCTGAAAAATTTTGAAAAGAGGAATAAGAGCAGGTCCAAAAACAACGCAGACATTGTTCAAAGATTGGAGATAAGACCCTTGTCACCACCTTCTGCTCCAATTGTCCTGAAGGCCATGGCCTCAGCTTGGATCCTTGCTTCCAAGATCCCTCTCCACTGCCATCGTAACATTGTAAACATTTAAATTATTTAATACATGGAAAATAATTAAGAATCCACTGTTGACACATATTGTATATGATTTCATATTTCAATTTCATGTAGTTAATGATTTGATATATTCATATAGTAAATTATTATTGTAATTGAATTTCTAAGTCATGACGTTGTAAATTATGTAATAAAAGTATTGAAAATATCTATTATACATACTTGTTTTGTAACATAAGTAAATTCAGATTGAATATTCTGTAAAATGTTTGGCTGAATTTTTTCCCTAGCTACACTCTCACCGAGTGATTTACTTTCCCAATGTGCTAAATAACATTAAGAAACTAGGTCATAAAGTAGTGACTGCATTTCTGTTCTATTTTAGATATTATTAAACATATTATTTCAATGTTTTTGTTAAACGGTGTACACTTTGTAGCCATGCAATCCTTAATGGAAGAGGAAATTCCCCTTGCTGGATAGAATTTGGAAGGTGTTGGGGTTTGATGGCCTCGCACTTCCTTTGCAAACAATACGCCCGCTGCCTCCAAGCCCTGAAGGAGTCGGTGATATTGTCCTTGGGTCATAGTCTTTTGAAAATAGTTATCCTTTTTTCACAAGAAACAGAGGCATTTTTGATGGCTTATATACACAGCCAAGTTCTCACGAGTGCGTCGGGAGACTTGTGGATTAGGTCCTCTCTTCGGAAGGTAAGGAGTAGGTACAAATGGGACATGCGTGTTCATTACTAACTATATTTTTCCGTTCCATAGGATACATGAAAAGAGATATTAGTCAAATGAATTAAATGCTTAAGTGTTTCCATCAATTTCAAATATTCCTGTAAACAGCTAAATTTTGCATGAATCCCTTAAAGAATATCACCATTACTCGCCAAAACCCTGCATTTCCTGCTACATTGGCAACCAAGTCAACATTCCTGCATTCATCGTTTTTTGTCTATCTTTAAAAACAATAAATCAAGGTTTCAATGTATTCTAAAAATTTTGCTACATGGAGGTTTGCTATAATGGAATTTAATGGTACATTGTAAAAATAGCATGCAAATTTTCAGAATATCATGCATTCAATGCCATCAAACTACAGAGTAATGTATAATAATATAAGAAAACCGAGGCTAAAAATCAGAAAAATTATAGGATCATGAAGTACTTCACATAGTTTCTTCTAGTAAAATAAATACAGTAGAATCCTGATTTAACGTTTTTAAGGGGGGACAAAATTTAAGACACTAAATGCAGAAAAACACTAAATGAGGACCTGCCATTTTTTTCCGGTTTTAGGGTTTGTAATGATTGGAATGGCTTTTTATGAATAAAAAATATTATTTTAAGTAACAAAAAGGTGCTGCATGCAGCAAAAAATTCATTGATTAAATGTTCTCTGCCCAATGAAGGTTGGATAATACTTTTCAGGAATCAGCTAAAAAAATTCGGTAGTAAAAATAAGTAATGAGAGGATGACAATTGTTTTAATGAAATATTTTAAGAAAATTATAATATACATCAACTTAAAAGCATTCCCACATGGAATATTATTATGGACATTAGTGATTCCATTTTTATGCAAATTTCAGTGGTCTTGATGAAATTTTAAAATTTTTTCTGTAAAAGTGACATGTAGGTGACTACAGCATTTCTAATATAACAAGAAAAGGTGTCAGAGAGCACTCAAAAAATCATCATTGCATCAATAAAGATGGGTGAAATAAAGGGACAGCAGAAGATCGCTAATCCCGAATTCTAAACTACCAAATATCTAGTAAAAGGGAGGTTTTCTGGAATTTTTCCAACTTAACGTGTTCTGTTGCCTCGGCGAAACAAGGGATTTATGAGCCTTTAAAAAGCCTCCTGTGTGCACATTTTGGATTTCGAGGTCATCCAGAAAAGGAGAATCTTATTTCTAGTATGCATACAAGTCAATGGTGATTCAACTCGATGATAACACCAGATTCGTTGTCATATATCCGTGGCCTCATGCAGGTCGAATGGAGCCGGGAGAAGTTACTTACGCTGATCACCTTGACTCCGACTCACTTTATTTCTCAGCAGCTTTTAATAGAATTTGGTTGGAACTTGGATAACAATTAGCTAAAGTCTGTCAAGTGAAAAGGTAAAATCTTCAACAGAACTGGATTTCATCTGAAAAACTGTCATTGCCTCTGGAGTTTGGTAATTTCGTCAGAGTTATGATGTCGAAGGCAACCACAAAGGGATTCCTACTGGATTTTCGTATTTTTCCGCGCTCAGCTATTTTACCGTGATTATTTAGCAGTGATTTTTTTCCAGCATGAGCAATTTATTTAGAGACATGGACCGTGATAGTTCGTCAAAACTCCATTTGTCATTCTCTTTTGACATAAAATAGCACCAGATAAATATCTTTGAATCGACAGCGATATCAACCAGCCGCATGTTGGTAAATGGGCTCCTGGATATCTAAATTACGATGTAAAATAATGTTGTTGTAATGGAAAAATATTGGGCTAACAATGGACTGTCCGTAGAGAGTAGAGTTGAATTGGGCATAAGCCATCAAGTGAAAAACATTACGAGAAAACCGTCATTGTAGCAGCCCACGGAGAATAACTCACGTCATCAGTCATCACATAACATCGAAGTCAAGTCCAAGAAGTGAAGAATAAGGTAGTTACAGGCTATTAAGGGATGACTTAGCTCCATTAGATCGGATCTGATACAAAAAGTGTCTGGTGTGTGGATCAGAATGGGAGCGAAACATTACGAGAAGACAAATCACCCAGCTTGCGAGTTGAAGGTCTCAGCGCTGCATTTCGCGGAAGAAAGCAGTTGAAGAAGCGTTCCCCGGTATATTCTATCGACTCTTGGTAAACTTTCATGAGACTCTTCTAGTTGATGAGCAGAAATTCGAAGATTTGGATAATCATTTGCATGAACCGTCATGAAAAAACATTAAATCCGGCAAAAAAATCTTGTTCGGGAAAACTTTTTATGACCATAAATGCGGAAAAACACAAAATGCGGAAACATTACATGCAGATAATTTTTACATTGTCCTCATAGGCAATGAATCGGAGCCCCAAAATATAAATGCCAAATGTGGGAAAACGTTAAATGCGAAGACGTTAAATCCGGATCCGACAGTATTCAACCTAAATCAGACTATTAACTCACTGATAAATACTATAAGTAGAAGGTTTGTTGAAAATTAAAAATAAATTTTTTAATATTGGGTGAATAAATTTCGAAATATTGTTTTTTCAATCTACCACATAAGAATGCACTGAATAGTAGAGGCCTTCATGTTGTAGGAATCCATCTTACTGATTTGTGAATGAAAAACTTTGCTGTTTCTACAATTTGGAACTTTATTTTCCTGACTAGTTTTGATACACTGTATCATATTCATAGGACTAGCAGTACAAGTATCGTCGTTGTGGGTTATATACCAAAGAGGGGAAGAGTGGAGGGAGTGGGGAGGGGAAAGGGGTAGAACGGGGAGGAACCTAGCCATTAGAACACAGACGAGACTACATCAAGAAAACGGGGATGTCCCAGTTTGCCTCCCACCTCCTTGAAGAAGGACATCAGGTGGATTTCACCCTGGAGTTGCTGCACCGTGTGAAGAAAGGGTCAAAAATGGACATCAGGGAGCAACTGGAAATTTTAAGAATAGTCAAGAAGAAAGAGCCCATCACTAATGACCACCTTTTCCCATTCCACTCCCCCCTCCTGGACATCCCAATTTTGCACCTGAAAAATCCCCATGACACTAACCCACGCCGCCTTCCCTAAGTACGCTTCCTTTCCTCTCCCCCCCCCCTTCCTAGGGCTTTCCATATTACGCGAAGCGCAACAATGTAGCACTCTACAGACATCTCCTCTACTCCACCCCTTTCCCCTCCCCACCCCTTCCACTCTTCCCCTCTTTGGTATATAACCCACAACGACGCTACTTGTACTGCTAGTCCTATGAATATGATACAGTGTATCGAAACTAGTCAGGAAATTTAAGTTCCAAATTGTAGAAACAGCAAAGTTTTTCATTCACAAATCAGTGCCACATAAGAAGTTTCTTTTGATTATTCACACACTTATTTGATACATGGAGAACAAAAACATGCACCCCAAAAAAAATAATAAACTTACTTCATTATCACAGCTCACCAATGCCAGCATCAAAGTTTCATACTTGATAATTCCTTTCCACATACTGGGATCATTTCTTTGTGAACACATCTTCTCCAATAGCCCTTGTCTGGCGCCAATTTTTAAGCAAACCATCACAACTTTCAATTTAGAATTTTCAACAGTACCATCATCTAAAGTAGATAAGATATGGTCCAATAATGCTGGGCATACTGCCATTGCTTTGGCAATAATACTTTCTACAATATAACCAACATTTGATTTGTGATAAGTATCAAATAGAGGAAAAATCCAAGTAAGCACCCATTTGGCTTCATTTTCCTCTTTGAAGTTCTTCACCATCAGCATCTCATATGCATTTGATGCCTAAAATATAATTTGAAAAATATATTAAGACTATTTATTCCATGGCAATTAAAAAGAATGAACCTTAAACAAATTAGTAAAGGTAGTTCTAAATTTTCATACTCTTAAATTTAATATAATTCTCACTTTCAAACATTGAGAATGGACACTTTTTTATCAACTTTTGTAAGTAAAATTAAGTATTTAGAACACTCTCAGTGAGCAGTGGGCACTATTCAATATATATTTTGTGGTAGCGCATTTCATTAGTCAACTGTTTCAAGCAGCCGTGTCTGTTGTGTGATATTTCCTAGAAACATAACCCATAAATTTACAAGTAACTCAATAGGGTAGTTTCCTTCATCAAAGAAAACGAAAGGCATTGATTGTGATTCGTTACCCACCATTAGTGTATTCATAATATACAAATTATTTGGTTTTAGAAATACCAGTTTAGACGAATGGCAACAGTCAATTTTATCCTCATTTGAAAAAGGCCAGATTGGCGCCCATGCGATGCCACTCCACGTGACGTCACATGGACCTAGTTTCCATACGAGTAGATAGGAGTTTTACATCATCTGAGGTTACCAATGCATGCATGAGGCACAGAGCTCATGGAAACATGTCTTAATAATCATCTATTAAAACTGGCTAAGGTCGGAAAGTTTTCCTCGTTTGATAAGGTATTAATAATCCTTTTTTAAGCCAAGCGCTACCAGCAAGCATGGTACTCTGCTACCTGCTAGCATCCTGCGTCGAATCAGCGCTCAGAGCCTCGTGCCAAGGTTACCTCACTTGCGGCAGCGGGAGCCAGAACGACGTCACACGGGAGTTTTGCAGCATTCATAATTACCCGTAGCGTTATCGCGCGCTTGAAAATTTTCACTTTTCATTTAATCGCAAAAAATAGATATCGTCATTTAAAAATCTAAAAGAATGAAATACATACTCCAGGAGTAATAATCTTTCGATTAAGGCAATAAAAAAATAATAGGAAACCACCCTATTGCTTGACTTTATATACATTTTCAGGAACACATGAAAATTCAAATTTTCCAGTACATTACCAAATTCAACCAAAGATCCAAAAAAAATAGAAATCTTGGTTCAATAGAAGTGAATGGATGCATGTACAACTTAGAGTCTCATAATTTAGACAGTGGATTAGCATAAACTACAGATGGGTCGAATAGCAGATTTCTCAAACTTGATTATCGAATTCGAATATTAAATCATAGCTCGAATATTTGAATATCTTGAATTTCGAATACCTGGAATGCTACAGTTGTACGAAGAGTATTAAACGTTATTCTTCCATTTCACTTGATGAATGTGCAAATAAAAAAAGTATACATCAAATACATTTTAAAAATCTACTTTTTTATTTTGAATAAATTCCCCACATTGATTGCTGTTGAATTACATCACCTATTTTTGGTTGCACTTTTCCTATGGTACAGTGGAAGCCCCTTATAACGACAGCTGTTGGGAACAGAGAAATCTGTCGCTATAGTGAGTTGTCGTTGTTACCGAATGCAATTACATCGTCACAAAAAAATCACTCATCAGGCGTCACCACAGCTGTTTCTGCCGAGAGGCGAAAATTGCAGCATGATAGCCGTTTTAAATCATTATTTTGAACATTTAATTCACTAATGATCATATTCACTTGCAATCTATGATCAAATCATATGTAATTATGCAGGATGCTATATGCCGAGGCATTAAGAAGTCGATTTTAAAAGTGCCAGCTTCAGACTCACTCGTTACTGAACTGTGCATTATGAGCTGTTATTATCCTTATTACTTGGATGCTCCAAATATACATGACATAACTACCAGTTATGGCGGTGCATCAGACTATTAAATGCTAAAACTTCGGAATCTGTTCAAAAATTCATACCTTCTATCTTTCCGAGTAGTAATGAAAATGATGGGTGGCTGCTGCAATTGGGTGACGAAAGGAGCGTGATAAAATTTTAGGGTTCCACATGAGCATTGCAATTCTATCTTTTTCAGGTTAACGGCGGAATGAAGGTGGAAGTAATCTTCTTATGCTTCAAGTCTGCCTGTATGAATGGTTTACTATCGTGTTTCAAAACAGCCGACTCAAATGCTATCGGAATCATGAAACCGAACAGCAATACGGCATCTAAAAGCATATTAGTCATATCAATTATCTTCGGTGGAAAGGGTGAAAAACTGTTTCAAATAAATAGAAGGACAAATTATAAATGAAGTCCACTCTTTGTCTGTCTGTTAGCAATATTTATGTTTCGTAGAAATTCACGCAATCAGACGCAATATCAGCGGACGTAGAGACCTCTAGCGGCAGTAGCGCACACTTTTTGATAGGAATGCTGACTGGAACTGAAGAACGCTCGTAGTGTTAGGCGGCAATAACACAATTTTAACGTTTCTTAGTTCTATTGGTGGGTGGGCTGGGCAATTGTCAATGAATAATATTACTTTTTTATTCCTTCCACCAATCCTGGCATCAAACGCTCGTAACCACTGCGTGAAGATAGCAGCCGTCATCCAAACATTTTAATTTGCTTCGTAAGTGCAAGGGAGAGTATTAACTCCCTTAAAACATCGGGGATGGGCGGATTTCCCCACCACGAATGGTTTTAACTTATCTGAACCATCCATATTGGCGCATAAAAGAACAGTTACGCGGTCTTTACTTTTCTTCCCTCCTTTGCAGGGGTCCGTTCGAGTGGCGAGAGTTTTGTACGGGAGAAGGTTAAAATATATGCCCGTCTCATCCGCGTTGTAAATATCGCAGGGGCTGTAATTGTCCAAATGGTCTCTAAGGACCGGAGCCCAGCCTTCCACAGCATTAACGTCAACACTTGATGATTCACCGGATAGTTTGTGAAGGGATATCCCCTTCCTATTTTTAAATCGTGCAAACCATCCATCCGAGCACTTAAAATTGTCTTCACCAAGCCTCTCACACAAATACTCAGCTTTAGCCTTCATCATTGGGCCGGTGATAGGAATCCCTGCGGCTCTTTGCTGGCAAAACCACGTGAAAAGAGCAGTTTCTAGCTGCGGATGCTCTCCGGGCCGCAGGTGTTTTTGAGTGCTTGGACGCCCTTCTTTAAGCACTCTCGAACGAATTTGTTCTTTTTTCATTAAAATAGTGAACAATGTCGATGTATTAATTCCAAATCGCCTCGCTATTTCACTCTTTGAACACTCTCCACTTTCACGATCTGCAATAATTCTCATTTTGGTTTTTAAATCCAAGGACTTGCGTTTACCAGCCATGGTGCCAGCAGACGGGCGGAATAATTTTTAACCTCACTGCGGAGGCGCGGGAGGGAGATGACAAAAGAGCAATGAAATGTGTACTCGAGAAATTTATTAAGGAAAGAAGAATAGGAGAATACGGAACATGTAGACGTCGACGTTGGCGGAAAAAATGCCGTTTTAAAAGCATTGAATTCCAGAGATGAGGCACGTGGTCAAAAAGTCAACCTGTCGTAATTACGAATGGCGCAAGAGAGGAATCGAGCCATTATCGCTAATACGAATTTATTTTACATTTAAATTATAGGGTTTAAAATGGTTCCTTGGGTAGCTGTCGCTAATTCGAGCTTGTCGCTATATCCCGTACTCGTTATAAGGGGCTTCCACTGTATCTGTTTTTGTTGGGTGACTTTGTTTAGAGAGACTTGTCATCTCCAAAGCCAATTTATTTTTTATTATCTCAACTTTATTTGAATCTTGGAAATCACTGATTTTGAATCGTGCATCAAGAATTGTGGCAAAAGTGAATAACTGTTCTTTTTCCAGAAATTCATACCAACTTTTAATGGAAAATAGCAAATCATTGGCGTAACCTTGTATGACTAAGCAAAAATTTCTTAGTATCTAGGAAATTAATAATGCTATTGACAAGGGAGATATCTTAAGAAACTGTGACTGCACTTCCACTAGCAAGAAATGTAGCTGCTTCAAAAACATCCAGATCGTCAATCAATATGGCTTGATTGCATTGCACTGTGTTGGAGTTATGTCTACATTAAAACTCAGGTTAGCAGCAGCTAATGTTATTGCCTGTTCCAGAAGACGCCTCATCATTTAAAAAAGGAAGATCCATCTTGTGGGTTCATCCTGGATGAGCTTAGAATGAGAAGAGGTGAAAATAATTTTTTGAATGCTAGTGTATTGATGCATTCAGCCAGAGGCCCGTGCACATGCCGTTTTTTACTATTACATCGATGAAATTTTCGATCCTTTTTCAAATTTTACACGTCAATGTGGAGCCGCCGTTCGGCATAAAGAATCAAAACTGATGTCAGGGCAAGCCTGCATCCTTCGAATTCGTGATGACCTTCCCGATGAGTGGAACAATTCAGGAGCAGTAGCTCAATGCGTAACGGAAGGTACCCCAAAAGCCGATTTTCCACCATTTTTAATTTTTTGAAGGGTTTCGTGGGGGACACCAGGGATTTTCGGATTTTTTCCCCAGTCATTATCGCTTCCCCACATCGAACAATATCTTTTCACCACTCTCATCTGCCAATTTGATGTAGTTCATCAACTTGCCGCTTCCCCACATCGAACAATATCTTTTCACCACTCTCATCTGCCAATTTGATGTAGTTCATCAACTTGCCGCTTCCCCACATCGAACAATATCTTTTCACCACTCTCATCTGCCAATTTGATGTAGTTCATCAACTTGCCGCTTCCCCACATCGAACAATATCTTTTCACCACTCTCATCTGCCAATTTGATGTAGTTCATCAACTTGCCGCTTCCCCACATCGAACAATATCTTTTCACCACTCTCATCTGCCAATTTGATGTAGTTCATCAACTTGCCGCTTCCCCACATCGAACAATATCTTTTCACCACTCTCATCTGCCAATTTGATGTAGTTCATCAACTTGCCGCTTCCCCACATCGAACAATATCTTTTCACCACTCTCATCTGCGAATTTGATGTAGTTCATCAACTTGCCGCTTCCCCACATCGAACAATATCTTTTCACCACTCTCATCTGCCAATTTGATGTAGTTCATCAACTTGCCGCTTCCCCACATCGAACAATATCTTTTCACCACTCTCATCTGCGAATTTGATGTAGTTCATCAACTTGCCGCTTCCCCACATCGAACAATATCTTTTCACCACTCTCATCTGCGAATTTGATGTAGTTCATCAACTTGCCGCTTCCCCACATCGAACAATATCTTTTCACCACTCTCATCTGCGAATTTGATGTAGTTCATCAACTTGCCGCTTCCCCACATCGAACAATATCTTTTCACCACTCTCATCTGCGAATTTGATGTAGTTCATCAACTTGCCGCTTCCCCACATCGAACAATATCTTTTCACCACTCTCATCTGCGAATTTGATGTAGTTCATCAACTTGCCGCTTCCCCACATCGAACAATATCTTTTCACCACTCTCATCTGCCAATTTGATGTAGTTCATCAACTTGCCCAAAACGGCGCTGCATGCACTAAACGACTATAGTCCTCTATGTTTCTCTGAGTCAACTACAAACGACGTGATTGCGACAGTGTATGGTGCGAAATTCAAAGTATCCGAGGTCATACTTTTACCATAATTAGTCGAGATCTCGAATATCGAATACTTCCTAGTATTCGAATACATATTCGCGGATACTATTCGCGCATCTCTAGCATAAACACATAATTCTCATACTGATAGACACCTCCTTTGCAATGTGTACCTACCAACAAAATTAACATTTCAAGGGAGGCTTAATCCTTCACTAAAAGGAAAGTCACACTTCACTATTGATGCTCAGTGCTTAGGATTACTTAGGAAAAGAAGTGCTGACCATGTTCATATTATTGTTTGAAGAGTCATGTGATTCTAAGCAAATCAAGAATGTGACTTAGGCTAAAGAAATTTTGACAAGAAAAGTTTTAAAAATATTATAGGTCCATTTATCATTACTCATAGGCCTTACATTTATCATATGACAATCCTCCTACTTAATTTACTCAAAAATGTTCAAAATGATTTCTCATTCCTTAGCTTGAATATTAAAAGCTAACCAAGTCAACTTCAGTCATCAATACCAATGGTAAAGTAGCCAGCTACTTAGTCCTGAGATTATATGCCCAATTTTTGCTACTACATATTATAAAGTATCAATAAATACATACTTTCATCTACATTGTTACATCAAATTAAAATAGTGTATACAGTAAAATGAAGCTTTTTCCTTACATGTGATGACATGGAAGGGTCTTCTAAAACCTCAAGTAAGGTAGACACCACATCTGGGAAGACAACCCTTAATTTCTGAAATCCAAACTCATTAGCCAGTACAGCCAAGGCTATGTACTTAGATTTCTTGTAAGAAGGTAATTTTCCAACCATATTGATGATAACATCTCCCAAATGGACACCACTTTTATCTGAAACACAGGATTATGACGATTAAAATGAAATATTGTAATGCTGATAGTTAAAATACCATAAAATGCATGATGAGATAGCCAAATATGTTATCATTTGGTATTGACCTTTAATTTAAGTAAATAATGCTGCAATGGCAATGCCTTATTCTTTACGCTAGAATTAGCCATAACCTCTACCTAACTATGCAATTGTTTCTATGTGGCCAAACTTTGATAGCTTTTATTCAATTGAAGACTAAATTTTGTCAGAGGAAATGATAGAGCTAAGAACGTAAGATTGACTTCAAATGCAAGCATAAATTTGCAAGATTCTCCTCTGCACCTTACTGAAAGCAAAATACTAAATTTATTACCAATTAAATTACACCAATTAAAAAACAACTTTAATTCAACATGAGCTTCAATGACACAATTGCATAAGATTATAGGGATGCAATGGAAGGGAAAGGGTAAGAGGTGAAAAGCAGTGAAAGGCCTCGCGCCGGCAGGAGAGAGGACAATGAATATGAAAAGCCAGGGTGATACAGCTCGAGAGTAGAGAAAGGTGGTGTAGAGTTGTGAAAGCAGCCAATTGTCAGGTGATAACAACTGTCAACCTCAGTACAAACATTAGAAAAAACATTATAGATAACATTTTTATTAAAGGAAAATGCAAAATAGCTGGCTGCTGGGAGATACCCTAACAATTAGTTGGCTTAAAAATTTTCACGATTTGAAACAATCCTTTCTCCACTAGTCAATTGAAATGGCACTACACTTTTCATTCACTCGGTTCATCACTTCAAGGATATTTAGGGTGGGTGACAGTAGAGCTCACCCAAGACAAATTCAAAGGCTAGTGAACCTCACACATTCAGGGTAAGGGATCAGTTTCTTTCTCCGGACCACCTTACATTGACTTCATTTTTGAGGCATTCAGAGTTTTCAACCACAATTCAAATGCAGGATCCTGAGATCAGTAACCAAGAGATCAACTTACTAGGCCACCATACCTCCATACTTTTCAATAACATAAGAGAATTAAGGGATTGGGATCAAAAATATACTATTTAACCGGACTAAATTGCCCTATGTCACTAACCTTTGTTGTGCATGAAATCTGCTATTTGAAGCAAATAATGCAATATTGTCTTCGCAGCATGCCTTACACAGTCCACATAATGGTCCAGAGACACCCACACAAAGTCCAAGCATAACATCAAAATATCTGTATTTTCCAGCACTTTCAAACAATCTGGGGAACAGCTCTTGATTGCACCCGTGTGTAAAATTTGAACAGCTTGCTGAAGTGCTCTGCTGCAGCCCAAGCATAGGTTGTTATCGGTACTGTTCAGAGAGATATAGTTTTAAATATTAATGTTGACTGACAATGAAAATCCCCCAATATAAAAATAGAGTTTATCATAAGTCAAGGATAATTTGATGAAGTTGTATAATTAAAGCAGTTGAGGAAAAGTTTGCATTTCATAATTACAAAATCATAAAAGCCAAATGCAGACAACATGAAATAATTTGATACGAGAAAAGAAAAGGGAAACTAGAATAAAAAGATTAAAACTGTTCATAAGGCTATGAGAAACACAGAACAGGGCAGGTGAAGTAATTCCTTAGCCCCGAAGCTGCCTCGCTATGGCTTATATGGCGAGCAGATCTAATATCTGCTTGCCTTGTAACCATCTTCAAACACCCAAGAAAATATTTAAAAATCTTTTTACCCGGCAATAAAATTGTAATCATACATACAAGTGGGAATGCCAGCAATAGGCAACTGACACTAAAAATAGCATTTGCACGAGTACATGTATGTATGTGTACCTATAGAAAGACTATCAACTGCATTTTTTTAAATGATTTAATGCTGAATACTTTCATTTCACTTTATTTCTTATCCACACCTTCATTGCAAATGCTCCAGTCGCCCACAGATCTTTATTTATTTACACTTTAGTTCAACTTTAGTACAAATTGTATTCCAATGACATAATGTATAGTCTCATTTTGGTCACGGGAACAACCAACCCTGAATTAGCAGTACTATGACCTGGGTTTTGTTTGGTACAGTATCTTCAAGGCCAGTATGTGTGCGGAGGTGAAAAAATATGGGCAGTGGTAAGATGGTAATGTTTAAATGGACAAGGAAAAGCTTAACACTGATAACACTGGATGATAATGGAAGATCAGAGGGAAGGTGAGGCAGATTGAGGCAGAGGAGCCTGTCAGTCCTTGATGTAAACACCAAACTGAATATGTATGAGAAGGTTTAAAAAAATTATCCGTATTGTCCCAAATATTGTCAGGGAGTGCTAAATATTCATTAGGGATGCTAATCTGGAATTCTGATTCACCAATACCCTAACCTTAAAATAAATTTCTCCTCTCACATACAAAAAAGAGGATTATGTGAACAGCAAAAATTCTAATATGCCAAATCAATTAAATGGACTGTGAAATAGAACACTCATCATCTTATTAAACAACTAGAGGTAATAAATAATAAAAGGATATGGGATAGCAAGCATACCTTTCACTGAGAGCCAAGAGTTTTTTGATTACAGCATCCACAAAATACTTCTTTCCCGATATATCACATTTGCATAAATCCTCAAGAGGCATGATATTAAGAAGGCCATAGCATGCACTCATCTGAGCTAGCTTTGATTTGAAATTAATATTATCAATTAGTATCATGCCCTTTGTGGATGAGTAACTACCCATTAACTTGCTCATAACCTAAGGGCAAAAATGTCAGTTTTGTTATCGTTTTGGTGTCATAAAATTGAATATCCAGCAAAATTTCTATACAAAACAATAGTTAATTCATGTGAATAACATAAGTGCAACACAAATAAATCATCTGAGGAGTAAAAACTGTTCCATATCATATAAATTTCATGATGGAATAAAAGCAATAATTAGTCAATTTGAATTACGTAACTTAAAAAAATGATGCTTCTTTCCTCTTTTTTTCAAGCACATAAATATTTCTGTTCGCTTCATGAAAAAACTTACTCATAAAGTATTAGTGAAGAGAGTATCAATCCAGATTTGGATTATGATGAATTTTCAACTAGAGAAAACATAGGGAAACCTAAAAAATCAAATTTATTTAAATATTGTATGACTTACCAAATCATATCCTTTATCATACATGACCGAAAACAGTATCACAACTATCAGTCCACAATTCAACTTAGAATCCATGGGAATGAGTTCATGGTTTAAAAACTCTGAGCAGGAGTACAAAATATCATCCACACATTTTTTCTCATCCCCACCATTATTTTCAACTAATAATTTAATTCTTGATCCAAACTTTTGGAGAACAGTTACAGCTCCTCGTAGCGCAGAATGAGTAGTCATTATCAATTCATTTTGCTCCATTGGTGAAAGATTACCACTAAAGATGAGTTTAAAAGATAAAAGAATATTAATACATATAGATTCCTTAAATTTGACTCTGAGTGAAATGACCATGAAAATTTACAAAAAATCAACTAAACTAAATACTTACTGAATAACTCTATGACCCTATTCAATATTTCGATGGCTAAGTTCTAACAACACATATCTTAAATTCGGCCGGTTTGAGACAAGTATCTTAAACAAAGTGTAATAACATTTAAAAAATAAAATACAAGCAAAAAACAACTCTTCGTTTGCAATGCTTCTTTTTCAATTTTATGAACTTTTGGTTTTTAATTCCAGTGTAAAAGTAAAAAAAATTAGCAGTTTTTTTGCTCTCCTGAAAAGTTGCTATTTTTGAGATACTGTTGGTAGAACTTAGCCATCGATATACTCTAAGATAAGGTTAAAGTTATTTAAATATCATAAATACATGGTTTAACTCAATTGTCTGCAAAATAAATGCACGGCAAAATACCACAACATTATCACATTAAATAATAATATTTATTGTTCTTCTTGCCATGTGACAATGGACTCATTATTTACATAAACAACAAACATTAGTAGTGCAAGTAAACTCAAATGATGTACAGTAATGTTATAAAAACAGATAAACGTTAGATATACATTCGACTTGACATGAATAATATAGAATCAACACTAAAATAAACACTCCAGGATCATCATCCTCATACTCATGTATGCCATTATGCAATTATATGAACTATTTTAAATAATCTAGTTTTTTTAATGGCCAGGGAAGAAATTGATTTCTGGAAACTTGGGAGCTTAGTACATATTTTTTAGGCTTGATGAACAGGACCTCACTTTAAATATTCCATATTTTGCCCAACAACATGAATATTATTTCTTCGGCGAGTCATGTATGCATGATATTTGGTAGATAATTGTTCAGAAATCCACTTTTGCTTCCTGTTTTACTATGAGCATAAGAATACCTAACATCATATCCCACAGACCTTTTTTTAGCGAAGAAGTTGATCGCTTTAAGAATTTCAGCTGGAGTGGGTGGGTCAGGTAGGGTGAAGAACAAATAAATGTTCAGGATATTTTGGTTTGGGTTAGGAAGGGCTTTGTTAACAGATATCAAGACAACTAAATTTTTCATGAAAGCAGTTGGCAATTGCCACAAAGGCAGAGATGGGCAAGTCATTGAAACTAAATATAGAAGGGCTTAACCTTTCCCAATTACTATTTGAACGTTGTTTGATAACATCTTATGCTGATTGCACGGGATTATTAGTAAAAGATAGTAACTGTCATTTTCAGCTTGAATGAAGTCCCATATGTGCTGTTTATAGTTTGATGGAGTAGCAAGGTAAGCACCACAGATGGAGAGATCAACAAATTTGCTCTCGTAATGCAGCTGGCACACATATTTACCCATTTCAATTAAGCCTTAAGGAAATCTGATTTTTTTGTTGGTTGAATTTCATGCAGCTCTCTTGAATGGAAAGGCATGATTAAAGAGAATTTTGAATATATTCAAGAAAATCTTCAGTTTGTTGTCGACATTTATGGCAGCATAGCCATCCTTCCATGTTTCAAACGAAAGATAAGTACGTTAAAAAATTCTTGATTGCCCCCTCACAATAAACGCATTTTAAAATGACTTTTCAGGATGCAAAATTTCACTTCCACGGCATAGTGGTAAGATGTTTCATTACATATTACTCTCAAATTAGAAGGAAGGTCAGTAATAATAAGTCATATATATTAAGTGTTCAGGCCTTGTCAATGACTACATATCTAGTAATTGAAACCCAGGGTCGGGTTTAAAAAAGTTTTGTGAACACTACAAAGTGAGCTATTTCACACCATAACTAAATCAATCTCAGCTAGCAAGAGGAAGCACTGGTCACTAACAAAGACTATTTAAAAACACAAGTGCGATCCAAGAAAAATGTAATACCACATTGAAAATAAAGTCAACTGGCGATCGGGTAGGTATGGTGTTGGCTTCTCACACCGTGGGCTCAGGTTCAAATGCCACCATTGGCAAAGAATTTTAAGAGACTGTCCAACCCCTGCTTGAATGTTGTGTGGAGGACATTTCAGGTGCAACACTCCGTTCGTCAGATGGGACGTTAAGCAGTGAACTGGCACCTTTGTCAAGAGCAGGCTAATGCCGACGCCGGGTTTCTCTCCACCCTTCATTCCATACCCTTCCCTATGGTGCAAATGACCTCAGCTGTCGGTCACCTTCTCCAAATACCTACCTACCATAAAGCCAACCTAACAAACTACTAATTTGATTTCATTTCCTAACAGCTTCATTGAACTGTTGCGCTAGATATCAATAAGCCCTCATAGTTCAAGTTACTCATGAAATCTACTTTCAGGACTTTGTAAAAAATCACACAGAAAGGAACTGCTATCCCCAGTCACTAGATCTCTATTAACATAGTAACCATTTCATAATTTAGACTCAGCCACAAAAATCAGCAACCAAGAAGCCGTCTACATCATTACCACCGTAAATACTAATACTTACCTCAAGTTTTCCAAGGTGTATCTCAGGCATTGACATATATGTTGCAACACTTCTTTAAGGCACAATGATATTGCATCAACTCCAATTGGGAAGTTATCAAAGAAATCACATATTTTATTTAAACTATGTCTTTCTCTGAATAAACTATTGTTTTTCATCACTTCAATTAGTTTAACACTTAAGTATTTTATGATTTCAGATCTATATTCTGGAGGGAACTTCATCAGGGACCTGAAATTAGAAAATAGTTTTCAACCTAAGATATTAAAATTGAAAATAAATAAACACTTGGCTGATGTATCAGTATGTAGCATTCATCTTCATACCCCTTAGGCCATTAAATCCACTGGCTAGTACTAAAGGGTTAAATTGCTTTAAAGCAAAGAGCAAGTTTGTGCCCAACAAATAGCACATTAGTGGAAAATTGGCATTGAATGATGTGTCAATGGTTTGTGACTAACAACAAATTCTTTCCCTTACCGAGATGAATACTGCTTCAGAGGATTCTTCGGCTCAGCAGATAAAAACACATGACAATTTATCTGATAACAGAGCTCAATAGCTTCAGTATCCTTTTTAGAACATGCCTCCTCAATTCTTGACGATAGCTGAAATCACCAAAGACAAGACCACAACACTATAATTATGCATAAGTGCTAATGATTACCAAATTCAAATTCATTAAGCAAGAAGCTTCCATGATATCACAAAAAATAAATTTTATTCTCATCATGCAACAAATTTTATGGGCACTACTATTAGACCACTATGGGCACTACGGATTAGACCGACTTTTGTAAGAGTTCTCCTCAAAAAGATTGATGAAATTTTTGAAGGTAGAATTGGTTACTTGAGAGGGATACTAACCAAATTCCAAGAAAGATTCAATGCTTTCCTTGAGAATAGGCTGAGTGAGGAGTTTTCGAAATTCCCGTTGTGCCAGGAACCACATTCCTGCCGACGTTGAGATGTCTGACTCAGCTATCATCCTCAAGTCTACGAGTTATTGCCCTTAGGACAATGACCAAGTCCGACATGGAGACATTAATAGAAATGCTATTCTGAGATCCCTTAATACAACCAAATGTCCTTGAGGACAAGAAATAACTACTGGACGCAGGTCTGGAGGCACTCCAGCCGAAAATTCTGGAAACATGGTATGGAGGAATACAGAGAAAGCAAGATGGACAGAGCAAATGGAATGAAGCATACTTGGCATGGAGCAGGCAGAAAGAATGTTGTTAGATGAGATAAACTAGGAGGAAGATGGTAAGGATGAGCCATGAACTGATGGGCAAGGGCATGCTGAAAGAGAGTAACAGAGGAAATGAATGTAAGGTAAATAGAGAGAATGATAGGAGAGGAGAATGGATGACAGGAAACCGACTCATGGCAAGTTGATGAAGGAAATTGATGAAGAAACCAGAGGCATGCAGATACAAAAATAATAAAATTGTCATTTTAGTTTAAATCATATACTCCTTGAAAGGTAATGGCAAATTACTACCTTGAATGGTAAATTATCCCTTGATGTTACACCCCAGAATATGAAATTTTTAGGAATTGCCTTAAAAATATATTTTTAGCACATCCAAATACTTGCTTAAAACCAAGAAATGGGGTATAGGGTTAACGTAAATGCAAAATATTCTCCATGAACTCAAGAAGAAGTTCACACCTGTACATAGAAATCCAATGACACCAAAACTAGCAATTCATCAAAATTATAAGGGAAATTGAATTCTGACAAATTTCTTTTCTCGAATTGACACAGCCACAAATAACGGCCTGCTTTGCATCACATACTAGGATTAGTGATTTAACATGCATGGCTAACCGTCATATTGACATCTGTTGATCTAAGTCTTAGGCGAGGAAAGAAAATATCGAATGTAAAATATACATAGTATTATTATTACCCCTATCAACAATAGGTTTTAATTGACTCAAAAAAGCGCTTTCACAAATAAAGTAAAAAAAAACATTTCTTGCTACGACAGATTTTGCGTGAATTATAAAAAGATGTTTCGTTTTCAGATATTGCTACACATCAAGGTAGACCTCTGATAATTGGTAATTGAAATGTGTATTGTAAGAACAACTTAATCAACTTTTTCACAGAAAAGAAACCACCAATAATTAATATTTTTCTTCGGTATTCCCAACAAGGTTTAAAACTAACATTTTCTACTTAATTAGATTAGCAGTAATTAAGAAAACAGTGAGTAAGATAAGACAACAAGAAATGCTATTACCTTCGACATTAATGATAGCTTTCCATTCAAATCCTCCCGCTCAAGGTCCGAAATGAAAGTTGATATCGCATGGCAATTTACAGCTTCACCTCCTAGCATTGCCGGCCGTACTTCACCCATGGTTCACCGCAAAAATTGTGAGGAACATAGGTCTACACTGGAGTAAATTTTCTTCCTGTCAATAACAGAATTCAATAAGAATTCGGAATCAAACAATCACGGCGAATCATTTTCACATTAAACGAAAGAAAAAGTCATCACAGCTGTGACTCCAAGGCACATTGACAGGGAAAGGTTGCTGCATTCAATAGCATGTGATGACATAAGACCTCAGCAACGACTGGAGACCATTGACTAAGAATAGTTTGAGAGATTTATACACACAACTGGCCTCCATCCCAAAATCAACCACGCCGGGACGCCGGCGAAGCAAGAGTAAACTGAGAACCAATGAGAACTCAGGACGTGATTCGTCGGAAATCTATATCACAGGATATGCCAACAAGACACGAATTTGATTTTTAAGTTTAATGCTTTTTATCTCTAGTAAAATAAAATTAATAGAGTATTGTATACATTAAAACATTTCCTAAATTATAAAGGAAAATAAATCACCGAATTTTTATTTTTTCATACTTTTCATGCTCCAATTACAAAAAATTTACAACCAACGAAATGATTAACAAAAGTGATGAGCATGATAACACAGTAGTTACATTCAAATTTTCGGATAGCTTTTTTCATCCGATTGTTTCAGCCAGTACGTGTAAAATACATTAAAAACGTAAATAAACAAAATTTATTCTAAAAATGTTTCCTTACGCTATCCCTCATGCCCGCTATCTCCCTCGATGTATCCAAAGGAGGAATAGAAAGGCGCTTTTCAGTACTTCAGCATCTGCGTCCCTTTCCTTAATTGTTGTCAGAATCGCATTCGATGATTCACGTCAGAAAATTAAGCCATGGCAAAGATTTAATCCTTCACCAAACTACGATAACAACCGCAATTCATGTAAAGAAAATTAATAAGATAAATCCGTTAGATCCCAATAATATACACTTTAACTCGTTACCATTAAACAAAAATCATTTCTGATGTTTGTACTGCCGACGCTGAAGCTCGAACACAGCCAGACCTTTCACCCACGGATTTCCACTCGAGAAAAAAGGCGCGGGTGTAAAACGAACATGAGATAACCAAGCAATGGAAATACAATTGAATGTGTGTGTATCGTTGGGGAGAGGATATGCACGACAGCGAGCTAACGAAGATAAGGACAGTTGAGTGAGGGGCAGTGATTTACGCCGTGGGACGACAAAGATGGGAACAACGAAGGACGAAAGGACGGGCGAGAATCTTATGAGGTTAGGGGGAGGGAGGTGGGGCACTGAAGAAAGATGGGTCGAGGTACGGGATAAGCGAATGCCTAAAATCAGCTGCATCACATCGGAATAAAATTCACATATATTTCCTAGTTGGTTTAAAACAATACAAAACGTTATAGCCAATCCGAGGAAATCAGAAAATTTTATACATACCAAAATCAGCGTAAAAACCTATCCTGATACAATCGGTAGCTGGGATAAGGGGGGATGAGGCCCCCCGAAATTAAGGCAATTCCCAGCTATTGAGCAGTCGACCGCCTGCTGCTAAGAGCTGTCGTAGCACTTTTCTTATTCCTATATTGTACCAACATGGTTCTATGCTACATACTTCCTTATTTTTTCAACTTCAAACTCATTTGAAATATAATTTATCATGGGGTGTCCTTATTTAAAACAATTTACCTTACCCTTACATTGACCTTGCCGCTCTCCTCCCCCTCCCTCCCCCCCACCCCCCGAGGATACAGTCTGCAATGTGCCACTGATCGGAAACAAAAAATGCCAGCAATTTCAATCACACCTTTCTGAATCTGTGATAGTATGGCGTACTTTCAAAAATTTCAAACTGAATGAGGCGATTGGAAGGTACATTCGTCATATTTCTTTAAAACGAAGAAAAAATCCTCTAATTATTTCTTGTTAGGATACAGGAACGCTAAATCACTCATAGGGAGGAATCTATCGTAGAAGAATAGGAGCTATGACCGAGTTTTACCACACCAATTAATCTCCATTAGTACCATGTATTCATTAATCATAAATTAATTTTATAATCGTAAATTTAGAACGGGTGTTCGAGACTAATTGAAATATAATTTAGGCGTAAAATTCTATTCATTAATATTGACGAAGGACGCTCAATTGTCAAAAGTATCTGTTCCTATCAAATTAATTCCACCCAGTGAATAAGAGAAGCAAAGCAGCATAAGGTATACAGAGAAGGACGCTGGGTGAGCTTCCGAGATAACCAACTGATCCCCAAATTTATGACTCTCCTCTCCTCAATGCCATTCATCCCGTCCAGCTCATCGTCACGAACAATTTAATACTCTCCCCATTATTTTCTCAATCGTCCTCACGCTCCCAATGTGGATGGTGTTCAATTAAGAACGATCTTTCATTGACCACGGACATAAAATATACCTACGCATTTGGGACGAAGGCATTTAAATGAGAACTTAAACAATTAATACCTCAAGCGAAAATACAATGCACTTTTCGGGATAAATGAGTAAATTCACATAAACGAAAGAAGTAATAATTAGATGGAAGAAATGACGTAAACCTGGACGAATGAAGAGGTCAAAAAAGTTTAAGCAGCGCGAAAATCTGCATGAAAATGGGATTCAGGCAAAAATGAATTAAGTATCGCAGGCTTTTAAAATGAGTAAAAGGGGCTGAAACTAGGCTAAAAGGTGGCTTACACTGACGAGGTAGCAAAGACATTTTCAAAATAAAACGGGGCGAGATAAATTACCTCCACTAACATTAAGTGTCCATGAAGGGATCATGCTTCCTCTGAAAAATCTTCGCCTTCACCGGGATTCGAACGCAGGCCTTACTGATGGAAAACCGACACTACGGCCAAGATGGTCACTTCACGAACCCGATCCGATTATCGGAATAATAAACTAGCGTCGAGGCGAAAATGAGACCATATAGGTACTCGTTTTATGAAGGACTCCTTGCAGACAATACCTGGCATGCTCACTTTTGAAAACCAGCCGTACCGCCCGCTTTGCTAAATAAAACTATACTCTTACGCTGCAGCTATATTTCCGCTATCTTGAAATCGATTTTGAAAGGTGACGATAATATGTGACGAAATTATAGCATACACTTTAATTCTCAACCGGGAATTATGAATTGTTGATGGCCGTAGTATATCAGCACCGGGTGGGTAGGCATTCGTAATTGTTATTACGAGACTTAAATTAGTCACTACTGATGAAAGAAGGATCATCTCTAAAAAATTTCCCTTTTCAAAATGAAGCGTAATCAATAATAATAAAATTCATAGCTGGATAAAAGAAACCACACCGAAATGCATAAGCACGACATAAATTAGTATATACCGCTGGACAAAACTAGTAATTCCAAACTCAATCGTCCAAATTAGAGTAACTTTCAGATGTGACTCCCACAGATACGTACCTGCTGGACGGTTGAGCTAGCTCGACTCGGAAAATGACTTTGAACTCGACTCAACCTCCAAAAGTAAATATACTACGCCCGAAACCCCGGTGACGAATTTGGGAAGTTTATTCTTAGAACCAACAAAATGGGTGGAAGCGCTGGCTAAGCATAGAGAAAGATTGCCCAAAAATCATTCACAAAAGGATGAAACTTTAGGAGGATGAGAAATAACAACTAACGGTAACGATTACGCAATTTTACTATAAGTGAATTACGTTTAACACTTTCCCATACTCTTCCGTGGAAACTTTATTGCAGATCGGTAGACTTGGAAATTCCGTTCTTCGAAATACTCTATACTACTGAGTACATACATTCCATACTTGAATTGGCTTTCAAAAGCAGTGATTTTCCTTGATCTTCCCTCGCCTACAAACACATTCTTTCGTCGCAACATAGGTACCTTGAAAATTATAAATGCTGTCAAAGTTCAATTTACTTCGCATTCCTGACTTCATGTAAAAATATGAAAGTTTGGAAAACAATTAGTCACATATAACTTGTATATAACACAATTATGAGAGACTGCGAAAAAGGAATGCCGATGAGTCCGGTTACCTCGGTAGTATGGGTAGAGGTTTAAAGGCCGTTTTACACGGTACACGGAATTGCGCAGGTTAGAGCTGCATTAATTTCTAAAATGGCGTGGAATTGCGCGAATGCATGAAAGAAATTAGAACAGGGGCTATTTTGCCGTCTCGCATCCACGCATTCTCGCATGTGTTCTAGCAATTCACCGCTTTACACGACGCAATTTTGATTGCGCCTTCACACGTACGTCAGAGTGCGCAATTCCGTGTACCGTGTAAAACGGCCTTAACACACGGAGGGCCTCCGTTCAAATCATGATTGAAGCAGAAAATACTTCCGGGTTTTCCTCGAAACAACGAATCAAAAGTCAACAAACCAATCTGCTCTTGGGTGATTTGAGGTGAGTGCTGGCGTACCGTCCGTCGTGTAGAACGTTTGGCTGTGGACCCCTGTCAGTGTTTGTTCAAAAGCCGCTGATTTAATCATTGCCAAAGGCAGCCTTCATTCAGCGAGGCCTTCCCCTCCACTAACACCCGTTATGCTGGCATATGTTGCCGATTTGATTTGAATATTTTGGTGAATATCGAAAAAAATAATAAATATGCCAAGGAGAGAGGAAAACTTACATTGTGAAATGAATTTTTCAATGGTTCGAGCATTACGAAATTCACCGACTAAAAACATAACTTACCCATAAAAAATAAGTGAAGCAAAAAGAAAGATCTATATTCAGAAAAAGGCAAAGGTAAATACAAAAACTGGATAGCCTTTTTACGTCAGTGAACACAAATGAATTCCAAGAAGCTGAAATAACAGACTCATATACTCCGAGAAACAGTCATTGACACATCGATATGCGATACCTTTTCATTTCTTAAAACTACATAGCTAATTTATTTTTACTACAATAGAAAGTTTACCGGTAACTTTTCAAAATCTTCCCAATATTTTTCGCCGTTTCTGTAAAAAAAATATCAATCAAAAGAGAGAAATACTTGAAAACGGCAAGCATCTAATTTTGCGTTGAAATAAGATATGTAGACTTTGGCGAAACAGCGAATAAGACTAGAAAATGCGCTTATATGAATAACAGTTTTCTATCCCGGAAATCAAACCGAAATACGAGCATTTTAAACCGGTTTTCTGTAATTGCACAGAAGATGCATCAAGATGCTTGAGCAAGGCCACCGCGTGCCTTTTACTTGATGCGGATACCGGGATGTCAAGGTTGCAGTCTCCTCACCGTCGTGATCTTTCCCAGAACAGCAAAGCCTAACCTTTCTGGTTTCGAGAAAATTAAGCGCTTTCATTAGTGATCTTCGGCTTTGGAAACAGATTACAGCACGCTGCTTCACAGATGAGAGCGTACAGTGCCAGCGATTTAACCAGAATGCAGTCAAAAGTGGCATTTGGATTTCGCAATGAAAACGTTGGGACAATGAAGTAGTCAATCCTCTGAACATCAAGCATCGGTACTATGGTTATGGATGCGTTTGCACAGATTTCTCGCGTATGCTAACATTAATTATCTCCCACTTTTACTGCAAGATTTCTATACACACCCTCGTAGGCACGGGGGCACGTGCCCTCTAAGACGCGTAAGAGGTAGACAATTTTCTGTACCGTATTATTTTATCCTTGCGTTTTTTTGTGTATGACGGAGCCTAAATCATTTAGTTTCATATTAATAATTTTCATGTTTTAATAAAGAGAATATGTTGTACAGTAATTGTTGTGCTTTCTCTTTAATTTCAAGTATGAAAAGATCATTAGCCTGACGGACCCTTGTGCACCCCCAAGAAAAAAATCCTAGATCCGCCCCTGCACACCTTATCTCACAGATTTTCTTTTCAAATTTAAGTCACAATATGTTTACGCCATTACCATAGAACTATTGTTTCTCAAGTCAGAATAAAGTCGTTGAAAATATACTCATGTAATGTCCTATATGCAATAACATTCCATTTTATCTTCATCTGAAACAATCATCAGCACTTGGACATTCTTCCATCGGTTCTCTCTGTTCCAACCTTTTATATGGCCGCATCTCAGATGCTAGCCGCGTATTTTGATTTTTCTTGCATCACTGAATCGAGGTCTATTAATACGATTCGTTTCAGTCTCCTCGACATCTAACTTTTCTTGATTTCTAAGCGATCTTCTTTTGGGTACACCTATGTCACTGTTTAAAATATAAGCTAGATTTTTAATATTTTAAAATGTGACGCGGACATTTTGCACAGCGAAAATTTTAAAAGATTTTCTTGACTTATTCGACAGCGTTCCAAGTTCTCTCTCATGAGCGGCATGCCTCCTTCACGAAGACTTTTCTTTAAACCGTTCAAGCTACTATGCCCAAACATCTCCCACATGTACCGACAGAGCAAAATTTTTAGCTTACTTGCGCCATTATTTGCTCTCAAAATTATCATTATTTCCTCCTCATACGTCAGTGATGGATTGAAAGCTATCAAAACTGAGATGAATTTTCGAGCGAACAATTCGGCATCTTTCTCAAGCGCCTGGTAACGATTTCACTCTCACAGTTTTTTATACATGAGAACGCCGCTGGGTCATTAGTTAATGTAACCTCCTAAAAAATTCGAAGATTTTGGCAGACCAACTTTCTTTTAGACTTATATTTCATCACTATTCTTAATAGCTATCTATCCAGTATGAATTTTGAACAGAAGTAGACCCTCTTCGCGCACAAGTCTATTGATGCCCTCCCTCATTTTTCATTCTATTCCCTCGTGCTTCCAAGAACTCATAACCATTTTACTCATTAACCCATTAAAATTTGCTTTTAACTCAATAAAATTTGAGAAAATTGAAAGTAAGTACCAATAAAAAGCGAAGAAAGAAGTCCTACGTTACTTCATGGCTGGGTAAAGAATATATTCGTGTTTTTGACGCTTAAAATTGTTTTCGGCATTGCAGAGGTTGATTAATAAATATCTACAAAATAAAATTATTGAATAAAATTGCCTTATTTATATTTATCTTACACCTTATATTCTAAAACAAAATTTGAAAATATAATTAAAAAATTGCAAAAACTAAGTAAAAAGCAATACTATTTACATGTTCAAACCTTAGCACCCGCTCTCAAAATACGTGGCTATTGACAACGACACTGGAGTACAAGAGGAGTTTATAAGTGCTATTGGAAATAAGTTAAGCGAAGAATTTATTAAGGAAGTAAGTACGTTGAAAAGGTTAAACTTTGAACATCTTTCATCATGGTTAATTCTGCTACTTCGTGCAAGGGAATTCTGAAAAGTTAGAAAATGTTTCTATGCAATTAGTGCCCTAATAGTAATATTCCGTTGGTAGGTCTGCCGAGCAACAAGGATGAGAGGAACATTTTTTTCCACGACCGTATAAATTTATGGGCGCCTCGGGTGGTCAAGAGCAGCAGCGAAATGAGAAAGGAATGATGACGTGATCACGATTCCCCTTGAATTGACAACGAAAAGAAAGCTCTAACTAAAAAAGGGAGATGGAACGGATTGGAACTACAGATAAGCAGAGACGACTCGATCGTGATTGCCTGTTATTCGTTCCTGAAGCCACTGATCGAATAAATTATCTTTTCCCTTTCATTCTCCACGCCTTCTTTGAACTTTCGCAACCGTGAAATGACATACGTGTAACTCGTGTGATTACGAAGTTTGCCCAAACTGCGGTAAAGCAATTAGTCCTTACTGGGTCGTATATGAGCCCAACCTTCGCCCTGGGCCCTCTAGAAATGAGGAAATACTGTGTTTCAGTTGCCCACTGCCCTTCCTATCCATCACCTAGTTCTATCGTACAATATTAATCATTTTATTTCACATTTATTAATAATCATAACATATCGTGAGGTATCCTAATTTAAAATTATTTCACCTAACCTGATCTTGCCCCGACTCCTAAAGATATAAATTATAAACGCTAATGATTCACCACGAAGTTTCCGATAATCCGACAAGATGTGATAATAATTCGTTACATGTTTTCTTCATTGACTATCATTGCTAGCAGTGGCAGCTTGCCCATAAGGACTCTCGGACGCCGCCCCTCCCAAAGATTTGAAAAAGGAAAAAAATAAATAAACAGCCATTCAATTATAATTATACATCTAATTAACCAAAGTGTTTCTTTCAATCGCATACATCGAAAATGTAGTAAAACACGCAAAAATAGCGACAGAAGTTCGCATTTGTAGCCGCGGGGCGCTGGCCAGAACGTCCCAATCGTCCCAATCCATCGCTATGCAGTTATATGAAGAGTGGTAGTGGCGGGGGCTGCTGGTGCTATGACGCGTCTAAGCTTGTGCCTTATGGAAGTCTTGGGATGCCGCCCGAGCATGCGCAGAGTGACGTATCGACATTATAATCTGGCGTCTACTTGGTGCTGCAGTGTTGCAGAATACCTTGTTTTGGTTTAAATTTATTATCATAAATATTTAAATTGTATTATTTTAAATTAAATTTAATACCTAGATAGCCTTAAAACTCACTAAAATACACAAACGTAAATCACGGAACTCATCTCTTTTCCATCTACCTCTCCACCGTTTATCTGTGAACCAGAGATCCCTTACCTACCGGCTACCTCTTACCTAAAATTCCATCAAAGCTCCTTCTGTTGATATAACATCATCAATTTCATCATTTACGACCGCCATCAGGAAACTTCCTCTTTAAATCCCTCTTTTCTTTCTCCGCCCTTCCCAAATAACAAATGAGCGGATGAGGCGTTCATAGATGTAAAGTATTACGTGATATCTGAGAGTATTTAATCATGTTTTTTGTTGTTGTTTCTTGTTACACTTTATTATTTGACCATTTGTTTAAAAATACAATGTAAAATGTCTCATGTACTGTTTTTGGGTTTATTGCAAATAAATAAATAAAAAATTTTGACCTCCCGGTGAAGTGTGCCCCCTCCGAGCATTTGACTCACGAGCCGCCACTGATTGCTAGTGAACCAATATTTATAATGATGTTACTGGTGAACCTTCTCCTAATTGCACATTAATCCTTGCGTAATTTAAATATAGTTTAAGCTTAAACTTATGCCGTGTGAGTTAAGCCTGTAGTGACTGAAACGAGTTTCATGGCGTATAGTTAATGTTCTAGGGAGGATCCGACATCTCTCTCACCCGGAAGGAAAACGGGATCCGTAACGTCAAAACGTCTATAAATATTGTTTCAAATAAGGGATATGTAATCGTTAAGCATATGCCCATATAAAATGCATCGGGTTGAGTAGAGCAAAATGCGAACAAAATGTCATGCTCTAAAAGAAACCTGCATTTCACTAGGAATTCATATTTTTTCTTTACTCAAAGGACGTAAATACATCGAGGAAAAATATAGATAAATACCAGAGCTCGTGCTTTCGCGGCGGAAAGAATGATACATTATTTTCGAGAGGGGCTCGGTAGGAGTTATGGAGCTGACTTTTCGACAGCGGAGACAAGCCCATTCCACAATAGACTCAAAACTTGAACCGTAGGAGAACTGCAAAGATCAATCGTAAGTCGTATTGGGCTGCTGTTAGATAAATGATACATCTCCATCTCCTGATGACGAGGAAGGGCCAGGAAATAGGAGAATATCTCACCCACCACCGAAATAAGTTCAGCATTTCACTACGTCAGACGTGCAATCGCTGAATGAACTTACGCTGATCGGCCAAGGTTTGACCTAAAGATGATGAAATCCTAAAAGCATTTCCTCTCTCTCTGAATGGCCACTAAAAATATTTTGCGAACCACGTTGCAATTCCATCATGCGAACTTAAACTGATATAGAATTATTAGGGACCCAAATGTATAGCCTTTTGTTTCATTGAACCTTTTATAATATTCTCTGGTTATCGTGAAATATAAGATGATCGTAGAACTACAGCGCTTAAATAGAATTAATTCGTGACCTGAGGTTACGATTTCATCTTGCTCACGCGGCACGCTTTCAAATTTATAAGCAAACCAAAGCACGAATTTTACCCTCAACGCCTTTCCAACAAAGTTTAGAGAAGATAACGACTGAGATTCGTGGGCTATACGGCTATATCCTCAGCTTCATTTCACATGACGTGGTGGTAGCATCTCTGAGGTGAAATACCGCGTAGAAGAAATGGTATAGCACAAATAGGCCAAGCTAAATAAACTTACGCTATTACTCAATTAATAACACTACATAAAAATTTATATTCTCCAAAACTCTGCTTTTTTTCATGATGGAGATTTGATAAATCGTCAATAACTCAGTTCTTAAGCAATGCTTCGACATGTCTTTATAAAAAAAACTAGTGAAGACTATGAAGAAAAAATATCGATAAGACAATGGCATTCCAGTCCACACTTTTTTCTTCAAAGATATAATTAAATTTATCGTATAGAGAATGTGCAACTTATTTCGGGTCAATTCAAGAAATTTCATTGGACACTCGAACCAAGATCAATTTAAAGTTGAAACACAATATAACGGAATCATATTGGCATTTTTACAGCACGCATTTTAAAGCAGAATAAATTATACTCCATAGAGGCTTTTCACCATTTATTAATCATTCATAATCAGCCTTGAACAAACGTGAAGACTGCTCTTAATCTCTTACCATAGAATAGAGTCGTACTTGCAAACTTGGACTCCTTATGAGATTATTTACTGGTCTGTGAGTGATTTGCATACCCACTTAAACCTAAAACATACATTATTCCCTCTTACGACTTCCTCAAAGATCATTTCTCAGTGCCATCCTTGGTCTGAAAATGTTAGAGACCTTGATAATAACTATCTCCTGCCTCCACTTGGAAAATCGAACTATACGAAGTGCGTGGGTACATTGCGCCTCCAATCAGTGGTAGCCGTAGGGCAGTAATATATGTTGAAAAACAGCCCGTAACGTTTATTTCTTCTTACTAGAGTACCTTCTCTAATTTCAGAGGCAGGCCATCACTCAGTTTAACTGCTATGAGTTTCATGGCCAAACTGAACGCATAAGATCTGTCCATTATAAGATGCAATAGAAGAACGGAAACAAAATATCAGAAAATAAAATTGGAGTATGCTTCTCTGCGGAAGTGAGGCATGGACAACGACAGCGGCTCAGAAATTGATCGTGGAGGCTTTCGAAATGTGGTGCTACATTTTTAATTTTTTCACTCCCCACTTGCCTTAAATTTTCTCCTAAATTTTTATTTGAATAAAAAAGAGCTTCTCCAGGCGAATTCCAGGAACTATAATTTTAGAAACTAGCTATCTCAATCAAGAATAATAATACGAAAATTTACCTATTCTTCAACCAATTACTACAAACAATGAACAGAGTGAAACTACCATTTCTCTGAGAATATTTTTTTTAAGAATTCCAGCAACATCTATAGTACTCAAGAATTTTTTTTGTTAAAATCAAAATAGAACGGCACTACCGTGGCATTAGCGCGATTTACAATTTCAGAGGCATAGTAACAGATTACCGCCAAGTATTGCACGCTAGTTTCCTTTTCCCCACGGTTCGCGTGGGTGGATAAGTGGCGGCTTTATAACAGCGCTAACGACCCGAACTTTATATCACGTCACATTGACGTCTCGACTCTTGAGGGCGCGAAATACTCGTAGGAAGAACGTTACTGTGAGAATATACTCATTCGCCCAGGCTCGTTTACGTCACTGCGCCTGATTGCGAAGCGTGCATTGTCCTCGAGGAGCACGGTAATCGGGGGCAAAGTGGCGTCGGAATCTCCGTTACCTCGGTCGGTCGTGACGATGGCATCCACACACACACACGCGCTCGCAAGAGGGGCTTGTTTTCATCCGGGAGATGAGGGAGAGTGGGTGGTGGCCCCGTTCCTCCGCTCCTTTCTCTTCTTCCTCCTCCGCTTCGCCCATTGTGGCGCGTACGCAGCGTGGGAAATTTCTTCTCGCCCTTAATCGGGATTAATGAAAACCGCTGATGGATACGGTGGAAGAGGGATTCTGAAGGGAAAGATTTGGCTATAGAGGATCATTCAGCGAAGCTATAAGGGCCACCGAGGATTAAGGGAGGTAAGGAGATAAAATAGGTAAGAAAGGTAAAGAAAAGGTCAAGAGTGAACGAGAATCGTGCTAGGGTTAATGAAAGATAAAATCGAAACATGGCCAAAACAAACCATGAGTAAGATCACTTGTTTCTTCATATTTTAGCAGCCATAATTTCCACTGGATATCGCATTAACTAATTTCATCAAAATTTTACCCCAAAATTTGATATCATCAAAGAGTAAAATGAAAGATTTTCTCCTGTCAAATCCTTGACACGGTAACATCGCTAATCGCTATCACTTAAATTTGAAAGTTTAGAGGTATGAATGGGTTACCATGTTTTGGCGAGAAATTAGAATTCTTTTTGGAAAAGACTAACATGATATATAGATGGAAGGTTAATATTTACTAGTTTTTTTACACACTGACACCTATCATTTTGAATCTTAAATAACGCGAGTCACTAGGGTTAGTTTGAAGCTTTAAACCTCTTGCACTCGCGAGGACCGCCAAGGAGGCCATCCGTCTTAGTACGAGAGATTTGCATTAGCCTAGTACCAGTGGCGGATCCAGGATAGAGACTAAGTGGGGGTTGAAATTCCAGCAGTAGTGGGGGTCGGAAAAAATCTATCTAGTGTAAATTGGATACCCAAGGGGGGGCTATAGCCCCTTTACCCCATACATCCGCCACTGCCTGGTACGCGAGGCGTCTAAAGCGAGGTATGATCGACGTTTGAAGTACAAATGATGGGGTCCTAGAAGCTAGAGATAAAAAGTATCTTAAACGCCGTGTTATAGTGATTTTTTCTGAAATTAAAAACAAAAATTGAAGCCTAAAGCCTCCAATTACTTTCGGATATACAAGGAAAATTATAATGAAAAGTAAGTATAATGAAGAGAGCAGTGTGCAATCAATCTATTACTTTGAATTTTTTGTCATTAAAACAGTAGGGACTAAATTTAATTTTAAACCATGGCCTAAGGTGAGTAAATACATCAAAGATGTAAAGGGAATGTGTTTCAAGCCTTTAACAGTGATTCTTTTATCACCGTGACTCTTATCACAATTATTATTATTAATTTTTAAAATATCAATTTTTAAGTGAATTTATGTTTTTTAAATATAGATTATACAATTGCAAATGTATTATTAGCAAACAGTTATACAAATTTAGTATTTTTTTATAATGGGGCTGTTGCCGGTATTTGCTAGTACGTATATTTATGCATGCGTGTACAATGCAATAAATATCAATATCAATAAATATCAGGGAGACTCCGTTTAACATCAATGTGAGTCTGATATATAAAGCAAAGAGAAAAATTCTGAATAGTTAAGCGACTTTAGAACACTTGGAAATGGCATAATTATTCTCATATGAACTGTGCATTCGAAACAAAGGATTGATTTCGACAACAGTTTTTGAGTCTGTGCGAAAAAGCGCGACTAATGGCACATTACCACATCAGTCAACCGGCTAAATTTCTCGGGATTTTATTTATTCATATAGAAAATGAGAAAATTTCACATGACTTGAGACATTGTATCCGTTATATTCTTACAGATATTCTAGCCGCCTAAAGGGAAAGTGAGGTAGGAGATGGCATGAACTGGCTTTGGACATTCGACCGAAGACAAAATTTTTATGAATGTTATGATGATGGTACCCTAAGAGGTACTAAGCAGATAAATTATTATTACTTACGTTGAGAAAAATCATCAGTACGGGGAAATCCCAACGATCATTAAATTTGGATTCGATTGGTATCGCCTAAAAGACGTGTTCCGTGACCTAAAGTCGCGACCGTGGAATACCAAGTGATTTTCAGCTGTTCGTCATTATTAATTAATTGGAAATATTAGGATGAAAATAACATACTGCGGACGTAATACTATACTTTATCTCACTGTCATCAGTATCGGAAGATGCTGAAAGGACTTATCTTTGGAACTTTAAGATCCCTTTAGATTTCTCCTCGGTGTATAGAATAGCCCTGGGATTAGCAGATATGAAAGTGGAGTGTTGAGCTGCGTCAAGCTTATCTTCGAATTGTTGACTTGTGATGATAATGATAAAGGATAACGTTGTCCATTATGACAATGAAGCTGGCAATCAGTGCTCATCGCCTCAAATCCCAAAATATACTAAATTCACTATTTGATTTCCCGGACCCTAAAAATGTTACGGCATTCCTCGAAGCACCTATCATACAAGTAGCGATAATTTGTATCGGCACAGGCTTTTAATTCCAACCACATTGCCTGAAATGAATGCCAAACATGCGGGATACTGGCGGGGCAAGCAAAAGTAGGTATCATCTGTCGCATTGCAAACCTTTGCACTGCGAACTCATACACCAACTCAAGGAGCCGGGTCGAGTAACCAGATATGTTCATTTAAAAAAGTTTTTTGGGATGTCATTAATCTATCTAACATGAATTATAACTCTGAGCTATCACTGAGCACTGATAACATTACTTAGGAAAATTTGTAGGTAGTGCACAGAATTTGCAAGAATTGATATCTTTCGCTCGTTGCCATGACAGAGAGAACATTTTATACGTTACGAATGACCGTATTTGCAAACGCTAAGGGTGCAACTCATGCATAATTTTTCGAGAGCAATGAAGTAGACGTAATACTCTCTCACCTTGACTTTGCAGATAGCAGGATAATAATTGCATAATATCTGAAGGTCGTTTAAAAATTTCCTCACTGGGGCAAGGACCAGTGTTTCACGCCCCTCGAGCACCGAGACGGAAGATATGAATCTAGGTCACTTAACTCTGTTTTTCTTCCGCAGGCACACTAGATGATCTCACAGCGGATCATGCATCAATCTAGTAAATATCCATAGTATATACGGAATTTCTTGCGGAAGCATGCTTAATAATAAGAGGAAATCATTCGCTAAATAACTTCTTCACGGTGTAAAAAATATACGTCAAACCCTAAGATCGAATTTTTTTTATTTAAACCTACTACAAGGTCGCAAGGAGGGCCTTTACAATCTAATTAGAAGATATTCCCAACAGTGCCAACTTTGACTGAAGGAGTATATTGGCGTAAAGGATATTAAGTCCACGTTGGGCTTAAAATTGGTACGGTTTAATATTATATCCTAATGTCAGAATAAAAAGAAAATAGATTTTCAAGTATTTTTAACGTTTTGAAAATTTTGGACGCATAGCAAACATTAATATTTAATAAGCAAGTCAATGAATAATAAACAGCAACTTTTAATCGGGTTTTAATACACAAGCGTCGGCTGTGAACAGCCATGAGAAAATAGCAAAAATTAAAAGTAAATATGAATATTTTCAACATAAGATTGAGACACCAGATCACAATAGAAGGTATCTAATGCCACAAATATTATAAATAATAGCTCCTCGGAGCATGTGTTGCAAGAGATATCGTAAAAAAAGGTCAACTATAAATTCATAATTTTCGATAGTCTCTTGAACGAAAAAGAATAATAATAGAGTAATAATTCAAGCTAAAAAGAATTTGATTCCACCGCAGAAGAAAAGAAAAACCTGTGGAGTTACGCTGCCTTTTGGGGTATTTTAACACACTGGTACGGGGAGAGGATTATAACCGTTGTTATTTCGTAAGAATCCACTCGTTTGTACCTAACTATGGGAAACAGCCGTGGAAATTTTTGGCATTCTAAAGCCGACGTCTTGTCCTCAATCTACCGTGAGATGTCGTTAAATCAGAGTTTTATATCTTGGCTCACGAATATCAGAAGTCGCGGGAATATGGCAACTAGGCTACACATATGTATACAAGACCGAGATGAAATTCACCTTGCGTGAAATTTATTAGAAATCCTAATTTATACTCGAAAAAATTGAAATTAATAGTCTTAAAAGTTTCAAAATTAAACTTATAACATTTTAAAGTATTTTTTAGATGGCACAGTTTGTTGCAGGTTTTAGATGTGCATTTGTATACTCCCCAAGTACACAGACACTGATACCGACACATCCTAATCATCGTATTCCAATAAATTGAAAAGGCAATTAAAATTCTTGAAAATGTGCTTGGTGCACCTTTCTAATACTGAAATAAAAGAAACTCATTGTCGCTATTCATTGATATATCGATATCCATGTTGATAGCAGTTCTACTCAACTGCTATAGATCATGCACTTCTGAGCATTTGAATGAGAAATTATTAGAGATAATACCTCTTTACAACAATAAGCGATGGTTTACAAAAGTCACATTCACAGAGATAACATTGGTTCCTAGCTCTATGGCCACGATGCACTAGTCGTATATGAAATCAATCACAAATGCGTGAAAAACATGCCCAGATTTGTCGCCCTGAATCATGGGTGGGCTCATCGCTGTAGTAAGTATACGTAGAGATTCGTTACTCTTAACAGGATGGTTTCCTGTTACTTTTTTATTGCCTAAATCGAAAGATTATTACTCATGGAGTCACGCTTTTAGATTTTTAAATGACGATATATATTTTTCGCGATTAAATGAAAAGTGAAAATTTTCAAGCGCGCGAAAACGCGACGGGTATGAATGCCGGGAAAAACTCCGCGTGACGTCGTTCTGGTTCCCGCTGCCGCCCTGTGAGGTGACCTTGAGGCGAGTTGAGCGCTGATACGACGCAGGCTGCTAGCGGGTAGCTGAGTACCCTGCTGGCTGGTAGCGCTTGGCTTAAATAAGGATTATTAATACCTTATAAAATGAAGAAAACTTTCCGACCTTAGCCAGTTTTTATAGGTGATTATTAAGACATGTTTCCCTGAGCTCTGTGCCTCATGCATGCATTGGTAACCTCAGACGATGCAAAACTCCTATCTACACGTATAGAAACTAGGTCCCTGTGACGTCACGTGGAGTGACATCGCATGGGCGCCAATCTGGCCTTTTTCAAATGAGGATAAAATTGACCCTTGTCATTCGTATAAATCGGTATTTCTAAAACCAAATAATTTGTATATTATGAATACACTAATGGTGGGTAACGAATCGTAATCAATGCCTTTCGTTTTCTTTGATGAAGGAAACTACCCTACTGTCGTACATGCTTAATTGGGCAGCTACTCTTGGATGTTAATCACGAATTGTCCCAAGCAGGCAGGTAACCAGAAACGTGCTTCAGATGGGAGCTTGAGTGGTGTGCGGTTTGCTTTTTTAAAAATATTTTTGTTGAAAATTCAAACGCATCGGAATACCAGATATATATAGATATATATCGATATATTTCGTCTACGTAATGCCGAAAGTTCTTATCTACTTAGGTATGACGAGGGAATTTTCCGCAGCCAGTAATTGAAGTTCAGTATGGTTGCACAAAACTGCGAGATTGGCCCCAAATAAAAAAGATCACCGTACCAGCCCCGGAAAAAGGCTTTACAACATAGGTCGGCTTTCACATCTCACAATTATTAAGTGTTTTACGGAAAAGGATACAAAAGAAGGAATACAGCATAAACTCTTAAATAAAATAGACGGTAGGAAACAAACAGCGAGATAAATTTTCATTTAAACGGAAGAATTTCCCTCAAAAATTTCCCTCTCGACTTCACCTTTATATTTGTGTGTAAAAATCTTATTACGATATTTCGGTGAATCGAAGCTACACTCACCTGAAGTTGCAATAAAACATTTTTAAACATGCCTCTTCTACACATTGTGACGGAAGTTGAAAAATACATTTTATGATTGCGACGTTGGCATTTAGAATAGCATCTCATTGGATCAAAAATTGAAAATACGGAAATTTTTTAACATAATAAGCACTAAAGCCTTAATGTTACAGTGAGTTTATTGTGAGAGTTAATGGGAGACGTGGAATAGTTTTAGAACTAAAACGAACGAGCAAGTAAAATGCAAAGCATCCTCGCGTAAAGCGATAAATGTAACGGCACATTTATGCATAAAAAACCCACCCTTATGTTTGCTAAGAGCAGAACTCATAAAATTATTTGAATTAAAACTGCGATAAACTCTTCCCCGCTAATTGCAATCTCGTTCAATGGACTGCGATTTTAGTGAGCCTGAAGACGAACCCGTTGGAAAGCTGAGAAACCTTTGAATTAGGGGTTTCACGGTTACAGTGGTAATTTCAAATAATTACAACATGGTTTTTCTAAGTATAACTTTTCAATAAATTGAGACTTCTTATCGTAAAATAATGCTAAACGAGCTCGGGAAGTAGAGATGAGGTTTATTTTCTCGCCCGTAATAACCTTCGACATTTCTCACTTGTAGGTCGAATTTCGCGAAGTATCTGATATAGAGAAGGCTAAAAGCCTAGCCATTGCTCAGATGAAGAAGTTACTTGATGCTTTTCTACTTTTGTCGGCGTACGAACGAAGTACAAAACCAGATTCTGGGTACCATGGTCAGAGCCATGAAAAAGTAACTACTTATTTCGAATATGGAAAATTTCATTGAAAAAGTATATCAAGAATACATCATTTTTGCTATGAACTCATAAGTGAACTGTGAATAAAGTGAACATAAGTTGAATTAAAAATACGCGAAAAATGGATAATTTTTACTTCCGCTAAGGCTTAAGTAAAAAAATTCCCTATTGAAATCCCCATTGTGACTTATCATTCAATTCGGTACGGATTAACGACGTACGATTGAGATAAAATGTCGCATTTGATGTTATACGACCATAATGGAAAAAAATGAGGGGGCTGAAAGCAAGTTCATTTTCCCGAAAAAGATTTTTAGCCCAAATACGGGACACCCTAATGCACATGGACAGTGAGAATTAAAATTGTCTCACCTCAAAATGTGGAAGACCGCGGACAAAGGCCAATAAAATGATTCTCTCCCACCGATAGCAAAAGTCTATTAGCGCCTTCCCAAAACGATAGTTAAACGCTTCACAAAAAAATTGAAATATTTAACACTCCACGTTTAACACTCAAAAGAACGCATCAGATTAATCCCCACAAAAGAATTGTCAAAAAAAGGAAGAAACCTTAAAATATTAACATTAATCCGTGGCAGAACGTTGTATCATAGAATAAGTATATGCTTACTCTATGGTTGTATATAATATTTTTTTTAAATAAAAATTTGAATGAAGACGTGAATGAGTAAGAGCCTTGTGCTGAGCAATCTCTATACTGCGAAAAGCGTGGCCAGAGAGTGATGCTACATAGCACGAAAATCCTTCTAAGATTGTTTTTCATTATTAGTCAGCGACTTCTCATAAAGGTATGGGGTAATTAGGTCTTGGAGAAGCAAACAGGCATTCGAAGAGGAAAGCTGAAATTATACTAGAACTCTGAAGTGAAGATCTCTAGATTATCTCATAGCTTGTGCGATAGAACTGAATAATGTATGAAATGCAATGCCCACTCTGTGCCGTATTTACGCTAACACGCATGAATGAAGCTCTAACGTCATTCAAAGAAAATCCGGTTATGCTCCATCGATGAAGAACATTAGTATGCAATTTGAAGATGGCTGATGCAGAATCAATAGGAGCGAGAGTGAATCAGTATATAATTCCACTTCAACTTCCCAGGTTCCCTAAAAATCACGAACATCCGTATTCCTTCCTATGGAATTAAGAAACATAAAATGCTGGCATACTTCCGTCACACTAAGATGAACACATTTTATCGTTAAAATACTTCCTTTCTCTGGGATACAAGCCTTTCTAAATGCACTAAATTATTGTACCAATCGCCATCTTTGACCCTTGATTAATCGCAGGAGGCTGAACCCGGAAAGAATCCAACGCCGTGTTGGGAAAATAAATGCTTTGAGTTTTCTGGACATAGCCACTCTTTCCCAAGGAGTTCAGGCTTTTTATGACCTATTGTGATTTAAGAATAGCCCCAGCTCCTAAGACTGAATCCGTCGGCTAAACAAAAGAAAAATTCCTTTTCCACGGCTTACGTCGGTAACCATAATTTTCTTCAAAGTCTATTTTTATGCCCAAAGATGACGAGTGATTAATGTGAAAATAATACAAAATAAAAATAAATTTTTTATAAAAAACAACGTTTTAAGCGCGACGGATTTTGGTGGCCCTTTTTTATCCCCAAATTTAACTTTAAATTATGAATAAAAATAGAAATACAGTTGAAATCATGATAAAATTGTTAGAATATTGCATTGTCACCTGGTCCTGAGTTACCCTGAAAATTTCAGCTATATTGCTAATCGGTAACTAGGTTAAAATTGGGTTGCAAGATTTGACCAGGGGCGGAATTCTGTACACGGATACCGACGATCGTCGGTGTCGGTAGCTACCGACGATCGTCGGTCGCACCGATAGAAATGTGATTCACAAAACCCCGCTACCGACAGATTGTCGGTGCAACCGACAAATTCGTGACGTAATGCTTTTGTCGGTACGAAAGTGGCACCCGCACGCGAGGCTAGGTGCCTCGACCAATCATATTTCTCCTTTGTTTGCATTAAACAAATGAGGCTCAGAAAACGCCATCTGTTATTCGTCAGCCCGCGAAGAAGTTAAAAAGAGTTGATCACTGCTTTGTGAAATATTTACGATGTTTAATCACTCTGCGAACACAATTTCTTACTCCCGTTGGTGCGATGTGGCTTGTATTCCGAGATTTTGCTGTATTTACCATCGGATTTTTTCTAGCCCAAGTAAAAAAGCCTTTATATTCAAGGATTCAACGGTCGTTGATAGAACAACATTAGGTGCTCAATGTATTGGAATTTTCAAGTATAATTGTCTTGAAGAGGACTTCGTCTGCTAGATAATTGTTCACCTACGCTTATTATAATTGTATTCTTGGGATTAGCAGTGACGAAATTATTTTTATTAGTATTGTAACAATGTACCTTCATCTTGAGCCACGGCTTGTTTACATCGTTTGCCTCATTGTTCGCCGTAAGTCCGATACTTCCACAAGGGTAATTATTTAATTAGAAAACATTTTTGTCGCTTGAATTCACATTTTGGGCTATTTAAAATACATTCGTTGAGAAAAACACCGAGATTCCGCGGATGTCACGGAAGGTATCATCGCGTCAAGTGTTGTGATTGTGAACTTGAGTGACATACTTTACGCTATCTATTTGGAAGTGTTAACTTTTGCATTTTGATACCATTTGTGTGTTATTTCAAACTTTGCGTTGATATGACTTTGACTAAATATGCTTGATCAGTGTTAATTTGTGATATACCGTTGGAGGTATGAAGGTTTTCTCGTGTTGAAATTAAATTTTTGTAGTTTTATGATGAATAATTCATTAAATGTTTCCTTGTTTCGTGCAATCATTCTTTTTATTTGCCCCTTTCTACCGATGGAGTACACGGTACGTACCTACTCAGTGCTCTTATAGTAATAATGAAAATCTATCTTGAAGTCCCGTACGGTGTTTGGTTAGTATGGTGAAGTAAATTCAGCACTAATTTTACGGGAAGTTTTGTGCACCGGTAACGACGTCAAAGAGTGAGAGGAGTTAAGTGATGCCATTTATATTCTTCTAAAATATAGTAGCAATATGCTTTTTCTATTTCGTCGTTGCTGTCTGATGCTCTCAAGAGTACTTACGAATGTAGGAGAGTTATTTTCATTATAAACCCCATTCTCAGACGCTCACATAGGGTATTGAAGTTAATATAAAAGTGAACGAAATGTCCACGTATATATTTCATTGAAAGTGCATCAATAGGCATTCGTTTTAATTGAAAATATAAATTATTTTCGGATCCAAACTTTACGAATCAACAATAGATACCTATCGTGTCTTGTTGTGAGTAATTTAAAAGCAAAGCAATACGTTACATACTTAAAATTACGGAATATTTATAATGTAAAATACCTTACGCTATTGGAACGCATAATGTAATATACGTTTAACATTGGCAAAGTTAAATACTGCTCCCACTATGTAAATTTTACGTTTCAAGTGTTTAATCAATCATTTTTATTATAAATAACATACAATTAGAGCACTTCCACGGATCTAGCGTCGTAGATTATGATTTAAAATCGTCAGCTTAGGCCGAAAAGTGTAAACAAAAGTCCGCCATGTTGCTAAAAATTTGTCGGTAGGTCCTACCGAGCGTTTTGAAATCGTCGGTATGTACCGACGGGTTTACCGACAACTGTCGGTGGGATAACGACAATCGTCGGTAAAACGTGTCACCTGAATCGCTCGTACCGAGACTTATCGGTAGGACCGGCTTACCGACACCGACAATCGTCGGTACGGTGTACAGAATTCCGCCCCAGTAGGGGCTTTCTCTAACTCGATAGCAAGTCTTACCGACGTTGCTACGTCGTTAGCTTATCGAAAATCTTAACTAACGACAATTGACTTTCTCTATGCTCGCTTAACGATATTTTCTCGGTAGCACTAACGAAAAATGTCGATAGCCTATCCGGGGACTTGGGAGCCCGTCTTAAGCTTATCGACGCCCGCCATAATGCTTTTCGGTATCGGTTTTAAAGTTTTAATTCTGCTACAACAAAGCGATTAAGGTATTTTTACTTGAAAAATTATAGGAATACTTTTGCGAAGGAGGTGGAAAGCATTAAAATGTTTTGCAGTAATCAATGATTATAAAAAGTGGCATTAGAGACATTAGTTTTTTCGGGGGAGTAAACATGCCGTTTGAAGTAGATAATTGGTGTGAAAATAATATTTACACATTACAATTATGGTGCTCCGATTATTTTTTGTCGGTAGTTTCTTTCGGCTCGATTGATGGGACTTCACTTTTTAGGTAGGGAGCTAATCACTCTTGAGGAAAGAGCAAATGTAATCAAGCATCTAGTGCAGAGAAGACGACTTAAGAAAGCTCAGAATCCTAATTTTCGAAGGATTTTTAATTCGGAACCTTTTCAATAACCCCCGATATGGCCCTAACACTGACGGATGTTTGACGCCTTTTTTTGGCTGGCTAAAGCCACCGTTCACGAAAAAAATATCGGTTTCCCTCTTTTACTCATTAGTCGTCACCATGGTCGTCACTTTTAACTTTAATATGCCCGTGTTTTGATGAGTACATGCATATACTTATTTTAGTATTATTTGCAGTTGCTGATTTAAGTGATTTTCTATGTCTAATTGTGGCTACCAACGATTAAGCTATGCTACGTTTTGCTTTTGTGTGAGTTTAATCAGTAATTCGATCCCTCAACATGGTGAGTGGCTATGAAAATATTTATATTACTTCCTTAAATGCACATTTTTTCTCTGTTTACTTTATTGTGCTTATCTTCGCTTTGCGTGGAATATAATATTAAGTAACAACACCAACAACATTAACACTTCCGTAATATTTACTCAAGAAAATGACACTAAAAAGCGTTAAGTATGTGACACGATTTCACAATCACAGCACTCGCGATGATTCCTTCCATGACATCCGCGTAATTTCGGTATTTTTTATCAACGAATTGATTTCAAACAACCCAAAATATGATGAAAGCGTCCATAAGTTTTTCTAATTGAATAACTACCACTGTGGAAGTAGTGAACTCATAGCGGAAATAAGGCAAACGATGTAAACAAGCCGTGGCTGAAGATGCACTCCGAAATTTACATTGTTACAATACTAATAAAATAATTTTGTCACTACTATTATCACGAGAGTAAAATTATTCTAGGCGTAGGTGAACGAGTAAGTAGCAGACAAAGTCCTCTTCAAGATAATTATACTTGAAAATTACGATACACAATGCACCAAAAGTTGCCGATATTCTTCCATCGACGACTGTTGAATCCTTGAATATACACGCTTATTTACACTAATTTTCCCCTTATTTTATTTCGTTCATCATGAAAATATATTACGACACATCATAAAAACAGTATATGAATCCACTACTAAAATAATACTCATCAGTTTTCTCCATCATTTATTATTCTTTTCCAAATCGACCGGTTCGTTCTTTAGCAGCTTCTTGTTTATTTATGGTGACTATTTATCGTTTATTAGTTACCGTAGTTAGGCACTGCTTCTTGATGCTACCGAACGAATAAATCTAGGCATTGTGATTGGTTGAAAATTCTAGCCTCACTCGCAGGCGCCGACGGTGTATTGTTTGCTATCGACGAGCCGTGGTCTTGTTTTGCAACGACGAGCTGTCGTTAAGGTGAGATACAGAAACACACTTTCGATAAGAGGGTGTCGTTGCAAGAGAGGACTTTCGTTAACAACCCGTTAACAACAATTCGTTAACGAGTTAGAGAAAGCCCCTACAGTAGGGGCTTTCTCTAACTCGTTAACGTTTTGTTGTTAACGGGTTGTTAACGAAAGTCCTCTCTTGCAACGACACCCTCTTATCGAAAGTGTGTTTCTGTATCTCACCTTAACGACAGCTCGTCGTTGCAAAACAAGACCACGGCTCGTCGATAGCAAACAATACACCGTCGGCGCCTGCGAGTGAGGCTAGAATTTTCAACCAATCACAATGCCTAGATTTATTCGTTCGGTAGCATCAAGAAGCAGTGCCTAACTACGGTAGCTAATAAACGATAAATAGTCACGATAAATAAACAAGAAGCTGCTAAAGAACGCACCGGTCGATTTGGAAAAGAATAATAAATGATGGAGAAAACTGATGAGTATTATTTTAGTAGTGGATTCATTTACTGTTTTTATGATGTGTCGTAATATATTTCCATGAAGAAAAAAATAAAATAAGGGGGAAACTAGTGTAAATAAGCGTGTATATTCAAGGATTCAACAGTCGTCGATAGAAGAATATCGGCTACTTTTGGTGCACCATGTATCGTAATGTTCAAGTATAATTATCTTGAAGAGGACTTTCTCTGCTACTCGTTCACCTACGCCTATAATAATTTCACTCTCGTGATTATAGTAGTAACAAAATTATTTTTATTAGTATTGTAACAACGTAAATTTCGGAGTGCATCTTCAGCCACGGCTTGTTTACATCGTTTGCCTTATTTCCGCTTTAAGTCCACAACTTCCACAGTGGTAGTTATTCAATTAGAAAAACTTATTGACGCTTTCATCATATTTTGAGATGCTTGAAATCAATTCGTTAATAACCGCGGATGTCATGGAAGGAATCATCGTGAGTGTTGTGATTGTGAACTCGTGTCACATACTTAACGCTTTTTAGTGTCAATTTCTTGAGTCAAGATTACGGAAGTGTTAATGTTGTTGGTGCTTTTATTACTTATAATTATATTCTACGCAAAGCGAAGATAAGCACGATATAGTAAACATAGAAAAAAATGTGCATTTAAGGAAGTAATATAAATATTTTCATAGTCGCCCACCATGTTGAGGCATCGAATTACTGATTAAATTCACACAAAAGCAAAGCGTAGCATAGGTTTGTCGTTGGTAGCCACAATTAGGCATAGGAAATCACTGCAATCAGTAGCTGAAAATTATACTAAAATAAGTGTATGCATGTCCCATCAAAACGCAGGCATATTTTTCGTTGGGACTTAGTTTAACAGCATTGCAAAAGTTAAAAGTGACGACTAATGAGTTCTGAGTAAATGAGGGAAACCGTAATTATTTTCGTGAACGGTGGCTTTAGCCAGCTAAAAAAAAGCGTCAAAAAATCTGTCAGTGTTATGGCCACATTGGGGGTTATTCAAAAGGTTGTTTTGAATTAAAAATCCGGCGAAAATTAGTATTGTGAACATTCCTAAGTCGTCTTCTCTGCACTAGATGCTTAATTACATTTGCTCTCTCCTCAAGATGTGGTTAGATCCCTACCTAAAAAGTTAAGACCCATCAATCGAGCCTAAATAAACTACCGACTGAAAATAATCGGAGCACTATAATTGGAATGTGTAAATATTATTTTCACAAGGTAAAATAACTTTCTTAAATCTACTTCAAACAACATGTTCACTCCCCCGCAAAAACTAATGTCTTTGTTGCCACTTTTTATAATCATTGATTGCTGCAAAACGTTTTAATGCTTTCCATCTCCTTTGCAAAAGTGTATCTATAATTTTTCAAGTAAAAATACCTTTATCGCTTTGTGGTAGCAGAATTATAACTTCGCCACGCACTGAGCAACCGATACCTAAAAACATTATAGCGGGCGTCGATAAGCTTAAGACGGGCTCCCGAGTCCCCGGATAAGCTATCGGCAATTTTCGTTAGTGCTATCGAGAAAATATCGTTAAGCGAGCGTAGAGAAAACCAATTGTCGTTAGTGAAGATTTTCGATAAGCTAACGACGCAGCAACGTCGATAAGACTTGCTATCGAGTTAGAGAAAGCCCCTACAGGACAAGATGACAAACAACAAAGGGAGTTTATAAAAACGTTATGACAAATAGCCGCAAGCACATAAGAGTGCGCAATTCTATCAAATGTATACGCTGCTGTAAATTAGGAGCACTAATAATTTGCTTTTCCAAGAACAAAAGCGAAAATATGTTCGCCCAAAAAAGCAAATTAAAAAAAAACATAATTACTAATAAAACTTCGCAATAAACTGGAGGAAAAAGTAGAAATATGTTTGGAAATTAGTTCCAATCAGTAATCCATTTCTCACAATTGATTATTTATAAATATTTTTTATTGTGACAATATTGGTTATTACAGCGTTTTCGAAAAACAACAAAGTTTGAAATTACGAGGAATGTTTTAAATTGACACCACTTACCGGTATAACATGGTAAATACAACTAATATATCATTATTTTATTGGTGGGAAATAAAAGTGTGCTTAGATGAAAATGAATGTGAGAAATTTGCGTTTCCCTAGCGCGTGGAATCGATCTTATTATGAACGCACGCACAGACATCTTATTTCTCCATTGTTTTGTGATTTCCCATTCTTGCAAGCAACGCATTATATAGATTTCGTTTATGAAAAGAAAGAGCTTGAGAAAATTCATTGTACGATTTCTTTTACACACCTTGCCGTGTGATTTCAGTATGTAAATAGAGATAGACTCTTTAATCTCACCTAGTTATGCGGGAGTTTCTGTAGTTGGGTACATGAGCAGCGGCCATGGAAGTGTTAACTGTGGCGGTAAGGATTACATTAACCCTCACACAAAATAATAAAAATGAAATAAAGAATCTTCAAACTTCTGTCTTTAATTTGGGGATTGTGAGGCAGTCCCGCCTTACAACACCTACGTTTTGCTGAATTTCGCGCACCTTTATTTCACCGTCTTCCCTTTGATCATATTAGACCATAGTTAAAATTTTCCAGTGGGCAACTCAAATTTTACGTCCACGAACCTTATAAGTTTTGACAATTTTCATTCTCATTTCTCATATGAATTATGTACGCACATTTCCCATTTTGTCTTTGAACAAATAACTATTGAACCTTAAAAAGGGTAGGATGGATAGTGGAAACAGGATATTGGAATCAGATTAAATTATATCAATATTTTTATAATCTCAGTATTATATTCTCCTTTACCAATGCATGAGTTCAAAGGAATTACTGAAAGAATGCGGGGTTTTTAATCTAAATTTATTTCCTGAAGTATACCTTTGTTTCAAGTTCAGTAGTAGCCTTCTCAGGAGCAAAATTTCTTTAACTTGAGATGCAGGAAAATGCAAGGCCGGATCCAGAATTTTTTTTCTGGGGGGGGGGGGGGGGCACAAGGGGCTGGCTGGCAAACGGTCTTCTCGTATTTGATATTAAAATAAACATATAGCAATTACTATGCGAAATATTTTCTTTAATTTAAAATGAAAGTTATTAATACGAAATTAAATGATTGAGCCTCCATAATATAAAAAACAAAACGAATGCAATGGTAACTGTATTAAAAATCTTGTCTATTTTTTAAGCGTCTGTGGGGTGAGGGAGGCACTTGCCCCCGTGCCACCCCCTCCCCTAAATCCACCTATGGGGAGAGGTATACAAATATCTAGTTTTATTTACCTTGAAATTTTCAAGGTTATAACGCAACTTTAAAATGAGTTACACGCTACGAAAAAGACAAAATACAACCGTTAGGAGGAGAGTGATAATTTCCCTAACAGCTTTCCAGTATAAGTATGGAATAACCGGATTTTTCTACAACTTGTGGGGCCAGAGAGTGGGTTTCCATTAATGAAATTGTCTCTGATATATTTCTTATTCACATCTTACCAACTTACGATTAATCTATAACCTAATTCTTACAGTTTGCTGCACAATAAGAAAGCAAAGAATCGTGCACTGTCTTATAAAGCGAGAGAAGGTGAATTATGCACCGGATGCTGCTCGCCGATTCTAAATCAATCCGAAAGCACATTACTTTCTCGGAAGGACATGTCGGTCGCAATACGAAAGTGTTAATTGCCAAACCTGACTACACGAGCAGAAACGCACGAAAAAATAGCGTTAGCGGCGTGAGGCCAGTTTTGAAACAAAAAAACATTATGGAAATGAGAGAGCGGCGAGACAAAGGGGAATTCCCACCCGCTCTGGAAGAAAGGGGTCGCCCACCATTTTTCTTTTGCGAAATACCTCGGGCGCGCTTTTCCAAATCTTGATTCTCTGCGATATTTTTATCCTGGGCATCCAGATTTAGCTTCCGCAGCCGTGAAATGACGAACTAAAATACTTGAGAACTTGATTAAAACTAGAGACTATAAGAAATCCATACTGAGCACATGTAATTATGCTGATTAGTTTGAAAATGGTAGATTAATGATACACAGCAAAAATGAAATAAAAATGGAATTCAGAAGTAAAAAATAGTCGTTGACTGAATTGCACCCCGCAATGAGTAAATTTTAAAAGAATACAGTAACTCCAATACTGGCTTCCGTAGTCTCTAATAATATGAGATAGGTTTTTTTGGGTTTCCCTCCGTGGACTGCCCGTTACTGCGGACAATATTTCGCCATTGTTCCAGTAGCTTCATCAGGCCTACTGAATTGTCGCTAATGTCCTTCTTCCTTCGGGGGTTAAAATTGCGAACTTAGTAATCTAAAATACTGGTCTTAACTGATCTAAAATAAAAATAACTAAACAAACTGTTTTTTTATATAAATCCAACGCAATATAAATGCATTTCCAAATCTCACGATGTCTCACTAAGGGAGGAGAAGGGGGGTCCAAAAATCGCCAAAATCGCCTGATGCAATTAAAGGACATCCCTTTATGTAGTGACCAGTTTGGTGCCTTTACGCTGTGAATTATGTGACTAGTTGAGATCGCTGGAAAACTGTAGCCCCTTAGAAGAGAAGACATTAGTAGAGGGGATAGAGTACTTAGGATTGAGAAGTATCATGGCATATTTGAAGGCAAGATAATAGAAAAAGGAAGAGACCTCAGACAATTCAAAACGTTCTAAAGGGCGAGATAGGGAGGTAACTGAGAAGAAAAATGTAAGCCTTACAGCCGTAGATTAATCGGGCATGTACCATGAAAACCGCTTGCTGGTTGGCAATTACACAAATCAAAAATGAAGAGCATTAACACATTAAATATGTGGCTTTCACGTGACACCTCCCAGCCCAATCAGCTGTATCTCACGATATCACACTTCTAGAACTTTCTGAATCCTTCATCCGCACAGAAGCCACAAGCATAGCACTGTAGACTTGATCTTTCCCGGGATTTCCGAACATTCCCTTGTTTTTCCTTTTTTAATCTCTCCTTATCTACAATATACCAAAGACAATAATAATGACACATCTCGACTTTTTTTCAAATAAGCTTCCTCTCAACTTTCCCTTCACAATCAACGCTTTATGATCCCTACGCGACCATATATCGTGCATCAGACCGCTGACCTGGAAGTCAGCTCAAATTTTTTCTCTATCTTCGCAGCATAATGCCCTATTTCACGCTGTCAAAAACAACTTTCCCCGAGCCTATACGAAGAATTTCAGAGGGTAATGGTATAATCTCCTTCAAAAAGCGTATTACACTCCCGTCAGTCTATCTGCAACTTAAATAATCTTTCCCAATAATATACTGCTCCACATTATGTTCCTGTTGGCAGTGAATAATGAATTATTCCATGACTTTGCATATATAAATTACGAGGGTGGCTTCAAGTATTTTTAACTTTTAAATAGACATGACAAAGAATTATCATAATTGATATCCCAAAATATTTTCTCGGGATGAGAGGGTTAATTGATTGAATAATATAAAGAATGGCTGTATTCAGTACTGAATGAAAACTTTAACAAGAGAGGTTGGGTGCATAAGAACCAAATATCATAAATAAAATAATTCCAACTGAACAATGAAAACCAAAATATCATCCACGTGGACTTAAAATTCGCAACAGTCACTGGCGATACCAGGACGAAAATCCTAGCGTGCAAAAATCGAGGAAAAAACTTCGCAATTGCTCATAAAGATAATGTATTTCTTCCTATCTAGGTTTCGGTCCCGTTCAAAAGCTACGGAATGCCATACACATACTTTGAATGAAAAAATTGATGAGCGGCGCAGAAACACCGGAATTAATCAGATTGGAGTATTTATGACGCTTAAAATTTCCAGGGTCACTGCGTATCTCTCAAGTTCACTCTTGTTCTTACATTCAATGACTCTTTCCCGCAGTAAATTATCAATCATTACAGCCGATGAGAGTGATATCTTTATTACGTGGCTGGATCATGATGGATAATAAATCTCATTCCATATTATTATAAATTAATGACTCCGCATACGACCATGCACGCATCAATTTTATTTTAAATAAAGGAAATAAGTTATTAAACTAGAGATAATTCCAGGAGAGAAGTGTAGATCAATGAAAGTGCGCATCCAGGAACACAGAATAGCCACAAGAAATAAGCAATTTCAGCTCTCCGCCATTGCGGAGCATGCATGGAGCGAACCCGGACACCAGATACTGTTTGACGAAGCAACAGTTGTTACAAAAGAAAATAGATATTTTCCCAGGCTAATAAAGAAATATTCAAGACACCGGAAAACATGAATAGAGAAGACGGCTACCCTCTCCACAGCTCGTGGAAGAGAGTCATACGAGAGAAAAGAAGGTGGACCAATCAGCATCCAGCATGAAAAATTGGCGCCAAAAATGAACTATATAAGTCACCAAAAAATTGAATCCCGACATCGACCTAAAGACGTCGGTTGGAATACCGGAGAAACTGTCGTCACAAAGAAAATCCCCGCGGTGAAACCCAGAAAGATGGAGACATCATCTAGACAACGCCGCGGAAAGCTACGCATCAGCTAGAGATAATTCCAGTCTATTTCTCCATTCGACCAAGTGAGTAAGAGAGCTGAAGATCAAAACCCATTCACATGCGAAATCTTGACCTCGTTGTGTGAACCTAAATGAAAGTAACTCATCTTAAATTCATGCCAGTGTTTGCTTGAGTCAATTTCACCAAGCAACTGCCCCCTGAAATTCACCATCCAAGCAGCTTCTGAGTTACTTATCCTCAAAATATCCTAGCGAAATCAATAAAAAACTGCATTAAAAATGTATGACTATCTATTACGATGATTTACAATAATAAACTGCAAATAATTATATACTCAATTGAAAGTATGGCTTGCGAACTCACACTCTCATAAAAATATTCTAATGGATTTCATACTAGGCAAAACTTTGGGTAACAATATTGGAATCGCATTCCTGATACTTCGGGCTCTATAATCAGTAATAATGATACGAGAAAACGCAAAAATACATTTGGTAATGATTGTTCAAAAGTTGCTAGTTTCACTTTAAAAAATGCATTTAATTGCACGATAAAAACACAAAATACGTCCAAAGACGGCCAACAAAGAAGCAAAAGAATGGAAGTGCGCACAAAAAAGGAGTGTCGCACTGTCGCGCTGTGTCGATAGGAATGCGGTACATTCAAGTATTTAAGCAGCGACGTCCTCTTTAATGCTCAGAAGAAACTATTAGCCACGAGTGCACCGCGGTATCCGCAATAAAGGAATTCATAGAGAGCAATGAATGTTTACTAGTATTATTATTTTGGTTGCACTACGGTCCCCAAACTCATATTTCATTTCCAAATCAACGAAGAGACAAATTACCCTCGATAAAAAAGGCTACCGTCATAAAAAAATGACACCATTCCATCAACTCCTCCACGATCCATGACCACAAGAAATGTGCGGCTTACGAGTGGGGTCGAGACTCATCTCCGCTGTAATACGTATATCCCATCACGAAGTCAACAATGACGAGGGTTTTTTGAACGTAGAGCAGCCAGGACCTACCAAAAAGTTAACACAGACACACTTACGAGATACGGTATATTAAGAATATCACGAATGCTTAAGGTGAAAGTGGATTTGAAAACACTTTGAAATAGAGATGACCACCTCGAAAAAATCAAAACGTTTAGAACGTTTGAAAAAAACTTTTCAATTCAAAGCGAAAAAACGCCTTTTTCGATAAATTTGGTTATTGAATTCTTCTTGTTTTTTCCGATAAACATGGCTATAGTCATTGGTTACTTTTGCTGTTGGCCTGCCTCAATTGGCAATGAATAATATATTTTTCTATTGCTAACATAATGTTAAAGAAAATGAGTTTTTTCTATGGTCGCTAGGCTGATAAATTGATTTCTTATACTTAGGGAAGTTCCTTCGGAAAATAAGATGCTAATGAGAGCAATATCTTCAATAATAATATTAAAGGATAAAATTAACATTTTTATAAAAAAACGCTTTGTTAAAAAGGAGAAAAAAAACTGCCAACGGACCCTTAAATTAATTAAAATTTTAAATATGATTGAGGAGAAAGTAAAATAAGTTTTAGAAGAACATTTCAGATAACAGAAACAGAAGACAAGGTGCGTATGTAAGATTTCACTAGGAGACAAATCTGATTTATATTGACCAGCTATTATTAATTTTATAATCCCACATGCGCACCACGTTTTCCGTTTTTTTTCATTTTTAGTTAAATATTCTAATTTTTCCGTCAGAGCAAGTCATAAAAGGAATGGTTAATCGCAGGCTATTATTGGAGATAAGAAACAGAAAAAATATGCAGGCACTTTACGTTTTACAAACATACCTTTCCCCTACTGTGATTTCAGCTCCTCCATTGGATTTAAGTGGCCGTTTTTAAGAACTCCATATTTAATTTTTACTTCCTTATATTAATTAAAGTGCAATTCCAATCGTGGTAAAAGTGTTAGAACATTTCATTGTCATCCAGTTATGGGCTATCCTGAAAATTTTAGCTCCCTGGTTAATCAGGAAGTGGTCGAAATTTGAGTTGTAAGATTTTTCCCGGAAGAACAAACAAGAAAGCGTGTATAATAAAACGTGGTAATAAATTCAAAATGCTTTAAATCTCATTTTCTTGCAGCGTGTGCACTTGCTCCCTGAAGACTCGATTTACTTTGCATTCAATTATAAGACTTCCCAAACAGACTTGTGAGTGACTTTGCGATGCGACGATGCTACTGAAGTCTACCGGCGGCCGTGGCAGTCCTGATGGTGTACCAGTGGCGGATACAGATGGGGGGCGCAGGGGGCGCCCCCCCCCTTGCGGGTCCGCTTGTATTGCCGAACATTGCAAAACCACAATTGTAACTTTTTTATATCATAAGATGGCATTGTCTTTTACATGTTTATAATCACTTTAAATAAAATTTTCGTATACTTAGCCTGTGACTTGATCATCTTTTATTACGATAAAAGTAAAGACAACTCAAGATATGTTGCGCCCCCCCTTGAGTTTTTTCTGTATCCGCCACTGTGGTGTACACCGCCCGTCAGGAAGCCTATGAACCATGCCGTATGTTACCTCCATCTGGGTCAGAGGTGTTCGAAGTTTCATTTCGCTGAGTAGAAAAGAGTTAGAGATGGGCTTCGCCGAAAAATGTTTTAAATGTTAGCAACGTTTGTAAAAAAAGTTATGTTCATTCAATTAGAAAAGGACGCGGATGCAAAACATTTGTTCCATTCATTTGATAAATGGGTATTACCACCTACTAAGACGATGGATTTGCTCTTTCGTAACGTACTGAACTTGCTGTCTAGACAAATATGTATTCTAAAGTGTACAATTCTCAAAGTAATAAATAAGAAAATATTCCGAAAATTCATTCATGAATGGAAAAATCCATGATTGAAATTGGTATCGTTAAGAATGTATGTGTACTTTCAGTCCCTGAAAACATTTCATCTTAAATTTAAGTAATGAACTCCCGAAAGGCCGTAAGTCCTAAACGAAGTCCACCAGGCATAAATTTAAGATAAACAGTTTTTAAGTATATTTTTAGGGCTGTTCGAGATGCATATTTGATTTTTTCTATGAATTAATTATTTGAGAATAATCTTCTCGATTCATGAAGAAAAGTCATAGTGATGGCATTGATAGGTTTGAAGACGCTAACATAGACGAATATGAAGACGCAGACTCAGACAAACACTGCGAAAATATTGGGATACAACCCAATTCTTCTTCTTTGGTGTTATGTAGAATATTATACGAAAATTTTTACCATATACGACAACTAATGGGGTGATTTCCTCATTAACCTCTACACACCGCTTGTTAATTCGAGCATGCAATAATTTAGAGGGTGATGAACCCAAGTTAAGGAACAACGCCATAGCACAAAAATATGCAGCTGAATTTCGGGAACGTGATTTCTCTACGATTAAATAAATCCTCCAAGAGGAAAGCGTATGTACATAAAAAAATCCTTCACCCTGACGATTCAAAAACCAGATGATTCAACATGATATATAGCTAGAAGTTTCCCCATTATACTATTGAATGCTTTGCTCTATAATGCTTAAAAGCTTCAACTATTAGTCGTTAAAAACTTTTGCAATTGTAGCTGATGGAGATGCTGATTTGATACATTTTTTATGAAATACTTTTATTCCTTTAAGTTCCCAGTCAGTTCTTTAATATGTGTCCCGGATATTTACGTGTTCTAGACCACTGAGAAAGAGAATTTTTTAATGATTCTACAAACTTCATGCTTCCATTGAATGCAATGGTGTCACCAAATACTTCAATATTACCTTTTAAAAACTTATATCCTAGGAAAAGGTAATATAAACAGGTCCGTTTAAGTGCTCATGAATAACATACACATTAAAAATTAGATACCCTGCCTTTTAATGTATATATAAAATTAAAGAAAGAAAATAATGTGGAAAAACGTCTTTTATTCGAATTAAAATATTTTCATAGCCTCTCTTACAAGAATGAATTATAATCCTTACATATAGAATTCACCAGCTCACTTGAAAGGCTTATGGACCAGAGATACCGCTAACAAGTAAATGCAGCACAATGTCTCAAGAGTCATCGAAAGAGACATTTTTTCCTTATATGATACAAATCTCTGGAGACTAAAAGGGTTAACAATTTATACAGACGTAATTGCCTACCGCGCACTAGCGCAAAGTGAAAGGAGAATTATTTTGCCTCTCAGCGTCGAGGAAGCAAATAGCGAGCTGAAATTGCAAATGAAAGTGTGAGTTAAAAATACATTGGATAAGAAAAATATCCCACGAAGTAGCTCAAGAGCTAAAATTCAATGTAAACTCGGTCACAATGATACCCAAGAATGTCGAAAACGTTCAACAAAAAACTGTCATCCACAAAGTGTTAGCTCTCAGCACAGTATTCAAATAGAACAAAATAGTTAGGCTACTGCATATGAAGGAAGAATGACATATTAGAAGAAAGAAGTGATATATATATGCGTAAACGATGATTCTTTATTTTAAAAGTCACTTTAAAAAGAATGTACAAACATTTGACTTCACGATTTAAAAATCACGTACTTTGAGCACAAATCGGCAGTTTTGAACGATAATGAATCGATTTTGCAACTCAATCGGAAGAATGGACCACCTAATTAGGAAAGGATAATTCAAGACGGCATCTTAAAGCCAAATTTTGACACGCAGTAAAATTGTAAGGATTAAATTCAACGTTCAATGTCTACTACAACAAGAAACCAGAAAAATAACGAATTATTATCTAATGGGCAATTAGAGTGTTCTGCACATGCCGATGCTGACAAATGACGATATGCAGCGAGATACATACTTCAAGGGCGTATATTAGAGGAGAATAGGGGTACGGGCCTTCCCCTCACCGATCGAGGAATGTACAGAAAAATATAAGAACCGGAGTCTGATTTAGCTTGATAAATTATCCGCGAGGGGCACAACCGCGCCTTGCAGTGATACTCCGACATAAAAAGTATTCGGCGTTTGTATTTAACTATATGTCATGGGGTATTCCAATTTAAGATGAGTCACCCAAAACTAACATTGACCTTGGCCCCCCACTATTATCAATCTATCATTCATGCACTGAATTGTTGAGGCCTTTACTTTGTAGAATTCCATATTTATTGCTGAGTGTCATTAGCCCGGGTGCACGGAGGCAGTGGCGGTTCCAGGATAGGAACAAGGGGGGTGGGGGGGTAAGTGGGAGTTCACCTCCCAGCAGTAGTGGGGTCCGAACAAAATTATCATCCTATCTAGAGTAAATTGGATAACCAGGGGGGAGGTATATCCCCCAACCCCTCTCTGGATCTGCCACTGGCTTGTAACATACCAGAAGCGTGTAAAATAGGTTCTAGTTTAGGGCAAATGTGTATTTCAATTCGCTAAAGTAGGTAAATATTTCGGAAATAACAAAATACTCTTGCACAAAGTGGCAACCTCCAAAAATTTCGATTTTATCTACTGCGTGTTTGGATCCAATGGGGAGGCTATAGTCCCCCATATATCCGCCACCTCCCGCTAACGTTAGAAGGAGGCAAATAAGAACGGCTGAAATCGCCTTAAAGAATTGTACGAATATTCATGAAGTGTCCCGACAGCCACGACCGCCTACATTAAGCTCTGCATTGGGGCCAAAATGATGTTTGCTGAATGGCATTCCCTTCACAGGCGAATATATGTATAGAGGGTAACCCTGCCCCGCGCCACCGGAAGGAAGATATAATTTGCCGCTGATATATATCTAAGCATACATCCCTCAAAACATCCAGGTATGTGATCGTTAACAATATTTATGACCGCTGAGCATTCCTGCCATCACATATAATGAAATTAATGCAGTATCATTTTTTCCATCACTTTCCAATACCCTATAATTTTCCTTTTCACCCACTCAATCGGTTCCCTACATCGATCACAATCGAAATTTTGCTATGGACAATAAGAGCGATTTCGGGGGTGCAAAACAACCAAGTCGATGCTCGGCAAAAAAATACCCGAACACCACCGCACGAATGGCAGTTTCCGCTGAGCATTCCTTTCTCTCATTTTTTTTCCCCACTGTTTTCATCTGGATCGACACTTTCGCTGCTCCTGATGCAACGACTGTCTGTCTATTCGACGTATCATGGCAAGGAAAGGCTAGAGCAGGTCGCCGACATCACCGGTCACCACAATTCTAGCCATTAATTCCTTTCACAATGAAGTTGGAAAACGATGAATACTTCCAGAACATACAGTACATCATGGTCTCAAACACGACCAACCGGTATCTTCCGTTTCATCAAGTATCTCCCTAAATTACCCTTCGCAGGCCGTAAATATATATTTGACAGTATATATTTTAATTTTTGGATATATATTAAAGGTACAGGTCGCAGTATACCCATGCTTCCATCTCCACAGCATGAAGTTAAACCTTGATGGTGTTAGAGATTTTTCAGATGAATTCCGACGTTTAATAGGGTGCAATGTGGAGGGCTAAGACTATTCCATCAGGTGAATTAAGTATACAATAGCTTAGGTAGCATTGGCTTTCTCAGCTGAGTACCCACTACCTCATCCTTCACGCAATATTTTAGCCAATACAGTTTCCAAAGTACTTATGATCTTCATAATAACAGTTGCATCGTTATTTGACACAATTCTTCCAGCCCAAAAAAGCCTTAATTAGGTTGGGTAACACCAGTTGCAATTTTTTTGATTACCCGACCAAAAGGCCCCGATCCAAAAGGATCCGATGCGGAAGACTTTTCGTTTCATTTTGAGTTCCTGCTGGGGTATTTTGAATGAGTAGCTACGTTGTATTCCTCGGCGTTTTCACCCATGAATCAAAGTTAACTATTTTTCATCTTTCTTCTCATTTCCCGCGAGATTTTTCTTCCCACAAACTCACTACAAACGTGCAATGGCACAAATTACCTCTTCTGCCATTCGCCTCCCACAATAATACTCCCAAAAAAAACTGAGCAATACCTCCAAAATAATAAGACGAAGCTATAAACAATGATCGAATCACTAGATCAAACAGAAAAAGTATCCTTCGAGGTAGGACAATACATGCTAGTTTACATAAGTATTAAGAGTTTTGGGCGCAGTTCGGCGTTATTAAATTCCTTGCCGGAAGATGAGGGATGGAAATGCCCGCCATACTTTATTTTATTTATATATTTCCATTACCCCATAAACAGCACATTTACGGCCTTTACAATGGGGAATTAACAATTAACAATGAAGGACATTCACACACGCCCATGCCCTGGATAAGGGTAACTTCCCCAGGCGGGACTCGAACCCGCGACCTTCGGTTTGGCGAGGACTTCACCCCACCGCCACCGAGGCCGACAAAGTACTCCACCATTAAACGAGAGTTTTCACAGAGATATAAGCACTTCAGGCATCTTCACCCATTTCATAACGAACAGTGAATTGTTTTCATTATTCAAGGTTTCGTAGATAATTTATACATAATACTTATGTAACGCTCCCAAATTATGACATTTTCGAATGCTCTGAACTTGCAAACAGAAAAAGAATTGAGCATTGAGCAAGAAATAAAATTAGGTATGTAGACAGTAGTTATAAATACTACCAACATATCACCACATAGTCCGCTTCAGTCCGAGCAAAAATTTATGTTAACAAATTTGACAAGCAATCTTTCGAAACACAAAAAAATCACATCGAATCGAAAATTTCTTTTCATTTTTCCATAAAGTTAGCATTTTTCAATTTAGTAATCAAAATATTATAACAATATTATGTATACGATAGGCCGGAAGGAAAAAGTTTTGATTAAGCTTCCGATTGATTTAAATCTGCTAGCCATTGGTAAAAAAAACTTCCTGCACTTACAACCTTCGAATTTCCAGCCCGAAAAGTTAACCAGCTCGTCAAGATACCAACCCAAGCAACCAATATCGTCGTGTCGACGCTCGTACACATTTCACCGCGGCTCACTCACCAACTGGAAGCGTATCAATCTACAGGAGTCTCGATACGCGCCTGCCCCAAATGTTTCAAAACAAAAATAAACCACGCATGCCACCACGATCTCACATCGAGTTTGATTTGATGCATAACTTGATTACTCGATCGGAGCTACCTCGACCCTCGTCACGAATTCCAACACATCATCGACAGACGAAAAAGAGAATCGTCTCGCGAAAGGACCAGCTTCCAATTTTTGCCTCGGGCCTGCCATCATCGCCCCAAACCTCGACCACCATCTCCGCCTTGAGGCACTGTTACAACAGCTTCTCCTTCCATCCACACTCCCACGCCTACCTCCCCGCCCACCGTCCCCCTTCCACTCTCAAGACCCACCCTACCTCTCGCAGTCGCTCCCTGCTCTCCCCCACCTCCTCTCCCCGTCAGCGGGACACTGCCTTTCACCACCCGAAGGTATTATAAGGGCTTCGCGAATCACGGGGTAATCATTTTGCCAGTTGTGTTTGCTCCTATACGGGGGTGTTTTTACCGTCGGGATACCTGTGGCTCGCAGGTCGGGGGGATCAGTGGGAGGTTTTTCTTTTCTCCTCCCGTCGCAGATCTGGACCAAAAATGACGGAGTTCAGGACGATGAGGACACTAGCGGTGAGTAGTTAAAAGACTTTCCGGAAGTTACACATTGTCTCCACAGTTTCTCGTCTTCAAGAAAGTTTTGAGAACTGATCGACCGTGAGACCTTTTCTCGTCGCTCCGCTGAGTATAGAAATGCGAGAGAAGTGCATCGGGAATATGCTTGAAAATGAAAGCGAAGAGGCGGAATCGAGGGCAAATAGGTATGCTCCTCACTGGTTCAAGTTTAGGTCAATGAAGAAACGTAAAGAAACACGAGTGCATAGTGGATCAAGACGATGTTCGACCCTTGAAGTTTCTGGAAATGTGAAAAAAAAACTCTGTATTCACATTAGTGCGGCGGTCCAATTCTGTGATTATGTTGTGCCTGAGAAGTGTCCATGGATATTAAACGTGATTTAACCCGCAGAAAAGTGACACACATCCGATAGGATTCATTGCGGGAGGGGATTCAGAGGGGATAATTCATTGAGGGGATCCAGAGAAATGGTGGATTAGAGGACATAAAGAGGTTTGAACTAATCAGATCTCCTGCTGGGCAAAAGGATAGCATATCAAATAATGCTGTACAAAAGGCAGCAAAATAAGATTTCATACATATAATGAGTAATATTTATAAGTCCAACAGTATTCTGGGTTCCGATCCAAGATAATAGGGTGGTTTCCTTCATCAAAGAAACCGAAAGGCATTGATTGCGATTCGTTACCCACCATTACTGTATTCATAATACACAAATTATTTTGTTTTAGAAATACTGGGTTAGACGAATGGCAATGGTCCATTTTTATCCTCATTTGAAAAGGGCCAGATTGGCGCCCATGCGATGCCACTCCACGTGACGTCACAGGGACCTAGTTTCTATACGAGAAGATAGGAGTTATACGTCGTCTGAGGTTACCATTGCATGCATGAGGCGCAGAGCTCAGGGAAACATGTCTTAACAATCACTTATTCAAACTGGCTAAGGTCGGAAAGTTTTCCTCGTTTGATAAGTTATTAATAATCCTTAATTAAGCCAAGCGCTACCAGCCAGCAGGGTACTAGGCTAGCCGCTAGCAGCCTGCGTCGTATCAGCGCTAAGCCTCGCCTCAAGGTCACCTCGCAGGGCGGGAGGGGGAACCAGAAATACGTCACGCGGAGAGACTTCCCGACATTCCTACTTAGCCGTCGCGTTTTCGCGCGCTTGAAAATTTTCACTTTTCATTTAATCGCGAAAAATAGATATCGTCATTTAAAAATCTAAAAGCGTGAAATACGTACTCCAGGAGTAATAATCTTTCGATTTAGGCAATAAAAAAATAATAGGAAACCACCCTATTATTCATTTTAGAGTTGATACTTCAGTGCTACCGAAGATGTTATAGCAAAGCATTACAGTGAATGACAATTGGTAGTGAACAAAAGGAAATAACTGAAAAATAAAAGGCATATGATGGGTGGACTGAAAAAAAACGAAGTGAGTGACTTTAAGGAGCCACGGGGAGTAATTGTGAACCTCAGGATTGAATGAAAATTATTAAGGCTCATGACTATGACAAGCTTACATAAGTAATGGCAGATCGGTAAAAATTCATTGATATACATAATGTGACCTCCAATTTTATATTATACTAGTAGAATTAGGCCGCGTCAAACTCGAAAGGCAAAAACATCTAAAAAGAGAGAATTCTTAACAAATATACGACTCGCGCGCGCCTTGCTTAGCTACACGCAGAAAAGGCGAAATTTTTTAGGGAAAACCTTTGAACCGAGAACACACAATATGAAATTGGAATAAAATTAAGTCTTCTACGCTTGGGTCCTACGATGCAAAGACATCCCATCCTATCACTCTAATTTGAGGCTCCCATGAATGTAGGATTATGAGAAAGGGGAGGTTAGAGTGATGTTTATCTACATGGATAAGAGAGAGACTAAATTTTAGACCGATTAAATTATTTGGCGCATGCGCCTCTATTATTATAAAATAGTGATTGGATGCACATGTGAGAAAGCGATGCAATCACTTTTCATGTTTTAAACACTTCATCAGGAAAGAGATTTGTACGCAATTTCTACTATCTATCGGGAAGTACTTCAACAATTCCATTGAGGAAATAGATTAAAGATTGAACTGGAGCTTTATTTTCAAATTTCTAAGTAAGAGGGAATCTCAAGGAATGGGATTCGCAATCACGGATCTCACTCCTCGCTCCACAATGCAACATAAACCGATAAGCAAAAATTTGGCGCGGCATGCAGACAGTAACTTAATCGCATTTCCGCAAACTATGTACTACCCAACACCGCGATGGCAAGGGAAAATGGCAAACGTCACTGAGATCGGCAATGGCGCCTATATATGTCAATAGTACGCCCGTATAATATTCATAACACAGCTTAGCAAACAATAAAATCACGAATTTGCAATACTTGCTTCTATACTTAAGTCCAGTGTTCCAACAACTACAATCGATTATTATCATATATACCACCCCTTACCCCACTTTGATGATTTCCCCCACGGAAAAATTCATACTTAGCAGCTTTATTTTCATTATATCTAACAAACCCAAGTTTTGCGCGCAGTCATATCACACTGTCAGCTACTGTGCTCTTCCGCTAAATTTCGCTTTAATAATGATTACTCTACTCCAACTTTAAGTTCAACTATTAGAACACTTGACCGAAAACTCAGAAATACCTAAGCTCATATCCTCAAATAAAAATGATTTTTCTATAGCGAAATTATTAATTTGTCTTAAGATATACTATATACACTCATACCTCGCTTAGCACAATTTCGATAAGAGCAATTTCCATACAGCCATTCCTCGGGGAAACACCCCAAAGCTGCTTAGCCTAACCAAATAACCTTTCATACTATAATTGATAAAATATGAACTTGAGCTAAGTACACACGAAATTACACTCATCATTTCACGCATGTTAATAGTATTCCTTGCCTCATATTTTATTCTTTGTTTATATATTCGTCGAAATCCATTGCGGCGCAATGGCCAAAAACAACGCTCGTCATGCGCCCAGACAGCCGACCTACTGAAGAGAAGGTGATTCCAATGGAGCCATACGGAGGAAAAATCAAGGGAACAATGGCAAAAAATAGAAATTCGGATAGAAAAGTAAAGTCATCAAGGAAAAGCATGCACCAAGAACAGAAATTGAAAGTGATCACTTGCTTTGAAAATAAAGAGCGTCAAAGCGTTATTCCGCGTAAGTTCAAGCTCACGATGTCGACATTCCGCTCCATTATTCTGAATAAAGACGAGATTAAAACGTCAGTGACATCAGCCGCACTAACTTCAGCCAAGCGGTCCAGGGGCGCAGCTAGGAATTAAGGCTAGGGGGGTTTCAGGCGCAAGTAATACTCGGGGGATTGGGGGTATTGCATACCCGCCAGGGTAAGTGGGAGGTGCGGAGGCCTTCCCCCGGAAAAATTTAAGATAAATGGTTCATAATGGTGATTTTTACGGCCTTCTGAGGGGTATTTCACTAATCCTCACACTATTCAATTAGCAATAATAATCCAATTAAGTAAAATAGATTTAACTTAAAAATTTCTGTGAGCTCTGGGGGGTGTTTTATCCCCCAAAACCCTCCCCTCGCTGCGCCACTGAAGCGGTCAACACGTACGCGAAGTTCACTGCTGAAAAAAACGGAAAGAGTTCTACGTACCTGGATTTATAATAAACGGTTGAATGATGTTCCTCTATCCATGGGCGCAGCTAGGAGTTAAGGCTGGGGGGATTTAGGTGCAACTAATAACAGAGTGTGTGGGGGTATGGAATACCCACCAGGATGAGCGGTAGGTGCGAGATTAATAAATAGCGGAATTTTAAGATAAACGACTCGCAATGGTGAGTTTTACGACTTTCTGAGGGATATTTTATTAATCATTACACTATTCTATTAGTAATATCAATCCAATTAGGTAAAATGGATTAAATTTAAAAATTTCTCTGAGCTCTGGGGGGGTTTTATCCCCCAAACCCCTCCCCCCCTCGCTGCGCCACTGCCTCCATCACAGGCAGGTATTTGTGCAAAAACTTGGCCTTATTTGAATGTATGAAAGAATAAGATGGTCAAGGGCGCGCCCAGGATCAAAACTAGAGGGGGGTTACCTGTGGTCGTTCAAGTTATAACACAGAAAAGGTTATGAAACCAAAATTTCAAGAAAATTGTTACCGCGGTTTATTGGTTTTTTTAATTATTTGCTCAGAAAAATATTTTTTTAATTAGGTGCATTTTTAATACTACTATCCCTTTTCTTGGATTAAAAGAAAATTTGATCAAAAATTTCGTTTCGAACTAAATTTAATATTGTTTATAGGGGGGCAGCTGCCCCCTCCTGCCTCCTGGGTACGCCCGTGATTGCTCGAGACATTTGGTGGAAGCTCCGGTTGGTTCCAGAATTTTAAATTTCGCGCTGGTGTTTTAGTGCTACGATATCTGCAGGTGCTGCAATCACAGTGGCCGCAACATTTTCTAATGAACTCCAATCTGTGATTGAGAGTTGCTCCTTTCCCCTCAATTAGTTTTTAATGTTGACGAGACGGAATTGTTTTATAAGAGAACAGTGGCGCCGACTCCATGGGGCTTGAGGAGGACCGAGCCCTCTCAAAAATTCGTTATGGGTGTGAGGAAAAAATGTGTCAGGCTTGTCGATTTTCCCCGGAGTGTCCAGATATCGAGATTCGAGTTATAAGGGTTCTAATTTTGATCAAACGACTCTTCTAAAATGCTTAAAAAAACTTAAAACTCACTACCTACTCATAAAATTTCCCGGTGAAAGATCCCCGGTTTGGGCCCCCGATATATTTTGTAAGTCGGCATCCCTGGAAGAGAATGCAATCTCGTTCATTCATTTTCAGGGAAGAAAAACCTGAGTTGGGTTTCAAGGCATTAAAAGACCGTTCCACGTTGCTGCTAATGTCTCGGGGGACTTCAAATTAAAGCCAGTTATGATTTATCATTCACTAACTCCTCGAGCAATGAAATGGTAATCAAAGTACCATTTGGATGAGCAACAAAAGCGCCTGGGTGACACAATAATTGTTTTTCGAACGGTTCATAAATTCGTCCACAGCCGGCAATGCATTACGAACCCCTGAGATATCATGTTCCTACATGTTAGCCCACCCGCACGATAGGAGGTACTTTCAAATGCACGTAAGATTTTTTTTAACGGGAAAAAACATCTTTGAATGTGTGCCTACTATCATTAAAGATTTTTTAAAACTATAAATGTTTATGTAAATATGATCTTCTATGGCTATTAATAGGTATGCATATGGTTTATAGGAAATTCTATACCCAACAATTGTGCCAACGGGAGCGCATCCCTATCTTCCCTATGATAAAATGCTCTCGTGTGATGCAAATTCGATTATCTCAAAGACCCCAAGGAACACATCCCTTGCGCTAAGCGAGGCATGGGTATATACCTTTTTTAGAGGGCAAAGATAGGAACACCAAACAAATTAGTCAGCTACGAAGAAAATCACTCGACTTAGTGGCGTAACTATGGGGGGGGAATGATGGGATGGATCCACCCCTAAAGCCGCAGAGAAATTAAAACAACGTTTAAAACTGTTGTCTAGTTTTGACATAAAATAGTTGCATCTGCTTAAGGTTAAATTTTAAGTGCCAAAATGGTATTCCCAGGGATGTCATTTATCAAAAATTTTCCGGGGATCCCCGTTGCTTATGGGGGGGGGGGTCCCTAGTCTAGGTCCCTTCATCCCCCCCAAAGCATATATGCTAGGAATATATGTTCCTAGTTACGCCAGTGACTCGATTTGATCAAGTTTCAAACTCGGATCTCTCGATTGATCGATCGATCAGGTAGGTACGCTACCAGTCATAGGCAGATTTAAGGAGGGGGCACGTGCCCCCCCAGGCACTTTAAAAATAAATGAGATTTTTAATAATTATTGATAAATTCTATAATTTAATATATATGTTATAAATATTTAAATATTAATAACTTTTACAATAAAATGAAGAGAATATTTCTTAGAGTAATTGTTGCACGTAGTTTTTAAATCCCAATTATGAGAAGACCGTTTGCCAGAGAGAACCTGGTGCCCCCCTATCCCCCCTAGGAATCAACCTAAATCCGCCCTTGCTACCAGTCATACATTACATTATAGTCACTCAATGATTAGTGTGACAAGCATATTACCTAATCCACAGTGTGAGGAAAATTAAGGGTGTGAGAGTTGAGGGGCACTAAGGTAGGCCACTATGCACAGACGGATTTAGGGAGGAGCAGGGGGCGTGTCCCCCCCCAATGCAATTGACAAGATTTTTAAACAGCACAGTTATCATAACATTCGCTTTGTTTTGTGCATTACAGAATCTCAATCATTTGACTCTTACAACCAAGTCAGCATGACATTTTCTGGTTATAGGTCGTTCGCTAGTCAGCATTCGAAAAAAATATCTACCGAAAGGGAGAGGGGCTTGTTGGTGGCGTTTGGGGGGAGTGCCTTGAAGTGCTTGCAGGCAGGAACCATCCCTGACAACTCGGTGAAATGCTATCTGTCATCTTTCCTTCCTCTCTGTACATGCACGTCCATGGAAATGCATTTGTGCAAACAGCTAAATCCTGAACTCTGGGATATTTCTCCACCTTACCCCGATTAAGAACATATCTTCGCAGCAGAATGACAGAAGATCATTTGAATGGATTTAATGGCATTAATACACATCCATAAAGACATTGTGTCAAAAATAAAAATCAATGATTTACTGGACACCCTAAGTAGGAAGAGTAAAGAAAATTGTCGTTCATGTATATACATGACCATAGAGTAAGTATATAATTTACTTACTCTATAGCATGACTTATACATATTTTCACATTTATACCTTTTATATTAAAATAAAGAGTATATTGCGCACAGTAAATGTTGAATGTAGTTTTTAATCCCAAATATGAAAACACCGTGTGCCTTGTAGACCCTTGTGGCCCCCCCTTTCCCAGAAAGAAATCCTTGATCCACCCTTGCCACTATGGCCTACCTTCGCCCCAATCTCTCTTGGGGGGATACTCAATGGCTGGATACACACAGTCTCCAGCTACCAAAGGTCAAAGTAGGAGAAGTAGGTCTAGCCAATATTGAAAAGACAAGATCGGAAATCAAATATTTTTTAACACCTATACTGGTGGTTATGATAATATTGGTCGATAGCTATATCAAAATAAATACCACAATATATCACCCCATAAAATACTGAATTACATCCAACTTATTGTAAGTATATACAATGACAAATAGCATATTTATTGTTTAGAGTATTGTACACATATTATTTATCACATAGTATAATTGGGAAATTATTGGGTGATACATCGTGATATTTATAACGGGAGCCATTATTTCACTTTGACTATCATGCGATGTGCCGCAACTTTTATCGGAAAACCATATATTGCAAATGTTCAATTCTTAATATTGGATCCCCAATACATCAAAATATCGTCCTCCTTTCTAGGGAGAGGAAACCATGGATAGTGTTAGCCAGCCCTAATCAAAAGGCACAATGGGGACTATGGATTTACATATGATATGACGGATGGGGTAAAGCACTTGAAGTACTTTCCATGCAGCACCAAAAAAGGGAATAGGATCCATTCAAGAGAGTAGATGACAACTTCAAAATATTAGATAGGGTCCATGAGTAAGGACTTCAGTCACCTCACCAACACAATCTTTAGCTACCAAGACCTAGTAACCTTGAAAATTAGTAACATTATTACACGAATACTTATATTACGTGGAGGTTTTGGAGAAATAATGGGATAGAGGAGAAAAAGGTTAAGATATACGAGGGTGGTTTGAAAAGTTCTCGGAATGGAATAGAAAAAATGTTCTTACATCACTGAAACTTATTTTATTTTTCACTATAGTCCCCTTGTAGATTACTACATTTGGTCCAACGATATTCTAGTGCGTTGATCCCATCTAGAAAATGAGATTTCTCTAGGCCTGCAAAATAGTTGTCAACACCGGCTATTAGTTCCTCATTTGAAGTAAATAATTTTATTCACCAGGTCCACCATCAAAAATTTCAGTTTTGGGAAGAGATGGAAGTCTGACGGAGGCACATCAGGTGAATAAATTGGAAGTGGCAACAATTAATACCATAGTTCGTGTTATTTTGCCATGGCGACAGCACATATGTGCAGGTGCGCTTTGTATTGATGAAAGATGACTTTCTTCCTCGTTAAACCTGGCCTTATTTCGCGTATATTTTGTTGCAATTAGTCCAAGAGGTTAGCATAGTATCCACTAGTAATTTTTTGCCAAGTGGGGAGACAATCTATAAACAGAATCCCCTTCACATTCCAGAACACTGATGCCATGACCTTTCCAGTCGAAAGAATTGTCTTTACTTTCTTAGATGGTTAATAATCATCATGTTTCCACAGCTTTGGCTGTGTTTTTGTCTCTGGGGAATAGTAATGGAGACAAGTTTCATCTTTGGTCACAAACTGGTGCAAAAAAACTTGTTCGTTTTCCCTAAAACGGGTCAAACATTGTTCCGATTTGTCCATTCTCATGCGTTTTTGATGCACCGTCAAGAGTCATAATTTTTTTCATCAAGACTCATCTCGCAGATAATTTTTTCATTTCTAATTTTTCCGTTAAAATATAATATACCCTTGTATATGAAATCTGGCAAGCAAGAGCAATTCCACCAACTTTCAATCGGCGATCCTCCATTACCATTTTGTGCACTTTTGCAATGATTTCTTGAGTAGTGACACTTCTTGGCCGACCTTTGCGCGGACAGTCATCTAAGCTCCCCCGGCCAAATTTCATTCTTTTGTCCTCTTGGCAACAGTTGAGTATGAAGGAGAAGAGTCCCCTAGTGTATTCTGGGAAACGGCATGAATGTCCTTTGCTTTCATACCTATTTTTACGAAGTACTTAATCACTGCACAAATCTCGATTTTTTCCATCTTCGCAAATCACTATGCGGGAACAACAAAATAGTCACGTCAACGACACAGATCTTTCCCATGAGCATTGATGTGGCATGTGTTTACAGCGATCAGTCCTATAGATATAACGTGAAAAGTTCATTGCACTAGCGCTGACAACTCGTGGTGATTCCGAGAACTTTTCAAACCACCCTCGTAATACGATAAGGTATAAAACGTAGGTCGCATGCTGCAAGTATGAAAGACACCTCAATTAAGAAATACAAGGAATCAAAGATAGGGAGTTTGCATGGATAACCTGCAGAAAAATCAAAGGGTGGGAGCAGACACCTGTGCACAGTCATAGAAAATGAATTATTCATCCATATATGAGGAGCCCTTCATTATCATCTCCACTTTGAACTTGCTAACACAAATTGGGTGATCAGAGGGACTCTCCCAATTTGGAAAAAATACCTTTGAGAGGTACCCACCAACTTGGTGGATTAAGCTATCGAGACCAGAAATCAAGAGGATTCCTGAAATCAACCCATGACTTGAACTGTTTTGAAACAAGACGTTTGTTAGAGTCCTTGAAAACTTCAGGATAATTACAAAATATGCCTGATGTGTCAAAGCATTTCAAATTATCAGCAGTAAATCTATCCTGTGCCATAAAATCAATTCAATATTCTTCACAAGGGCATTCCCAGGATCAAAACTAGAGGGGGACAAGCCGTGGTCATCCAAATTGTAACACAGAAAAGGTTATGAAACTAAAATTTCAAGAAAATTATAATACCACTTTACTGGTTTTTTAAATTATTAGCTTGAAAAAAATATTTTTATTTTTACTACATGTTTTATACTAATATCACTTTACTTGGATTTGAAGAAAATTGCTCATCAATTTCATTTTGAACTAAATAAACTTTTGCTTCTGAGGGGGGCAAGCTGCACCCTCCTGCCCCCCGCTGGGTACACCCATGATTCTGCATCACAAAAAATCACAAATAATTTCTTTAGGTTCACCCTTTCAAAGGTTTGTTAAAATCAAAGAGCCTTGTCCAATGGGTAGCAGCTCCTTCACTAAACTACGATCATCACCCAAAAGTGATTCCTTTCTTGCCAGGGAGGAGCCAACTTTCATCAGAGCAAATATTTAAAAGTATATGCATATATGTACCACTACGTGCTGGCAGCATCAGAAGGTGCTAATGGCAATCAAGGTGGTCACGACAATACCAATTTTGGTGATCGGCTGATTCTCCAAAATTTTCTATTTTTTCTTTTTGCCTGAGATAATGGCCTATGAACTTGCACTACTGAGTGGTTTTGTTACTCTGAAAACACATTTATCTCGGTAAAAAATTATGAATCATGATTGCTGATAAAGTTATATCATGTAATGACTATGCAGTCAAGTTGTTACTATAAAGAGTGAATGAAACAAAAATATTTATGAAGTTTATGTGCCTTTACACAAAGTAAGAGATCATTGGGAAAAAAGGTTAAAAAAAAAATTGTGGCTTCAACTGGAATTCTCCTGGTTAGCCTTGACGGCCCAACCACGATCAAAATTGGATATGCTACAGCTGAGCAAATTGAATAAGGGCCTATACCATCCAGTCCACACTTTACCAGTATCATAATGTTTTTAACATTTATCCACAGTTGGCGTTCCTGTTTTCCCTGGCAGCAAATGCACAATATATTACACAAGCTGAGAAAGGAGTCAAAGTGAAGCAATCTCGGTTGTCTGAGATGTCACCAAGAGCAGGACCGGACAGACCTAAAGCAGTATCAGTGCCACTTTCAGTCCTGACACCACTGACAGCATTAGGGGGATTAGGACGACATGTGACTATATCACCAAGTGCACAGAAAGCCTCACCCTACATTCAACCACAAATTCTGGGCCTGGGTACCGGCCAAATTGAACCACAGGTGTATTCTCTGTCCCACACAGGTATGTACAATCATATCCTGAAGTTGAATTGGACTCAATCTAATGCAATATATTGAAAATTTCACTTTAAAATTGTTTCATGGGACGATTGAAACTATCAGTAGCAATTTTATCAGTCAGAATAATAAAGGCTGAAGCCAATAATTATGTAGCTACTAGGAATTAAAATTTAGGCCTCTTGTTCTTAATTTCTAGCTTTTTTGATTAGCCTGGCAAGTGCAACCTATTCACGAGTATTGATTATTTCTCAACATGAAGGAAGTTTCCGACAGTAATCTCCTGACAAAAACAACGCCACAAGTTACTTATTGATGAGTCTTCACCAAGGCAAAAACCACTTAGGCCATATACAAGAGGATCCCTCATTTTTAACACTAAAATTTGTATTACTTATCTTTGCACTTTTATTACTTTATTACTTATTATTGCACTCAATAACATTTGGACTTCCGTCTCCGATAAACCCGTTCTAGGACGCATGATTCACTGAGGGAATATGCACTAACAATAGTCGAATAATCGCTAAAGGCAAAATTTTTAAAGCAACCAGAGAATGATTCCTAAAGTGCTAGGGTACTGTGCGTCACGATGCGAGATGCAGCAACTGCGCTAGGCTTTGAGAGACTTTCTCTTTTCTGTTGCTTTGTTTTGGCCTGCATCGCCAGGCATGGAAAAGGTGACAACCAGAGCTCAAAACAAAAATAAATATCAAAAGATATTGAATGTACTGCTGACATTTTACGTGTATGATCTACGTACATGCATTACTAAGATTCTACAAAAGACAACAGTACCGATCAATTTTCAACTGACTGACTGGTTTCGAAGTTAGCAGAGGTTTGCATTGTTTACAACAACTCCGTTAATTTTAGTGGTATAAACAATTTATTTTTGGCAAACTGCTAATAATAGATGTGGCCTCTTTATATCAAAATTGCAAGTTATAGGAACAAAAACTATGGGAATGCAAAGCACTCAAGGTTGGGCAACTTGATTTTACGCGCAAAAAACAGGTACTTTTTTGAGAAAAAATTAAGTACAGGAAATACTATTGAGACGAAATTTTTTTAACGTAAATGAAACAACTTAAAAAAAAAACTCTCTTTCGTATGCTTATTGTGGCATTGAAATTGATTGCTTTGTTTAGACGCTAAAGCTCCTCAAACTCGGGTATCTTGCCTTTTTTTTACAGACAGTAAGTATTTATTTGGGGACAATAGGTACCGTGTATATCTAATTATAGTCCCCTTTCTTTCCAAAAATGCCTTTGGTAAAAGAAAAGGGGGGGACTGCATTCCTGTGCATTTTAAAATTTTTTCCCAAAACTGAAGCCTCAAAATTAGGGGGGGGGGGGATTACATTCGGTGGGAGAAATACGATTCTTACGTTTATAAAAAACAAACACTGCGGTTTAAAAGGAAATAGCATTTTTGGATAAAAGAAGCACCCTAAATATGTATATTTATGGATCATTGTCCAGAAAAAATATTTGATAAGGATATTTGTTAAAGAAAAGTCAAATAGGGTCAAATAAGAAGACCCTTTACAGCACCAGAAGAAGGTCCTCAGAAGGTCAGAAAACATACTTAATGTCACGCAAAATTTTTCTATGATGATAATGTATTTGCTAGCAGGCAGTGGCAGATCCAGAGACGGGAGGACCTACTAGGCCACCCACCTAGCCCCTCCCCTTGTCTCTATCCTGATTCTGCCACTGCTAGCAGGTAGTACATATTTTAATATATCTATAACTTTTGACCCATGACAAGGCACTACTATCAATTGATTCCCAGATAGAGAATTTTACTGTACAACAATAACCACAATTCTAAAAATACATATTAAGAATATATGTCATGCAAATACAAACGAAGCATTGAACTTAGGGAATCAGCCTAACTAATGCAGATTCGAAAAATTTCCATATTGGAAGAATTAGGAAGGTGACCCATGGCAATTTTGATGTAAGTAATTATCTTGAATTGTTATTTGGATGAACTAACTTTGAAACCTCTATTATTCCAACTGACAAGAAATTTTATGGAAATAAAATGAGATTCTTTAAAAATTTTAAAATACGGAGATTTGAGTTTAATAGGGTTCTAAGTAACATGAGGTAATATGTGCATATTGCTTAAAAATCACACAGAAAAAAGCAGACAAATAATGACTGATACAAAAAATTTAATTACTAATTTTTTAGTACTAATTGGATGATTTTTTTTTTCATTCACATGAATAATTGAAGGAGCGCCATATCTACAATCTCAGAAGCCAAGAATAAAAGGTGGTTATGCTGTACAAGAACCTTCTCAAGAAGACTCCCCAGAGCCGACAACAAAGGCAAGTTATAAAAATTTAACTAATGGTGTCCAAAAAATTACTAAGTCATATGCTTAGTTATTAGATGCTTCAGTTCATTCAAGGGCAAATATTACAGCATCTGAACTTTACTCAAAATTAAAAAAAGTCCCATGGAAAATTTTCTCCCATCTACAAGCTAAATGCAATATAATTTATAGCTTTACTTCCACGATGGATGAAAGGTGGATTCAAATTCCTTATTCCTCCCTAAAATAAAATGCTGACAGCTTACGAATTAGTTTCTAAGTTACTAGTACAACAAACTGAGAAAAATCCTAATTTAATACAATCTTTCACTAATAGTCATCTCATCATAAATGGAGTTGGTAGAAGTGTGAGTAGGAAGTAGCAGATTTACAGACAGCAGTGGGGTTTCTAGTAAAATTTTCATTAATACGTACAAATATTCATTTTTTTTAGGCTTTCATTTAATGCAATTTAACTATGCTTACTTTTACCAGAAAAATATACACTACAAATGGAGGGTACAATAGAAACAAAATGGTCATTGCAGAATTGCTGCTCCCCACTCAGTCACTTAACTCAAGTTAGTCACAGTAAACTGTAAGAGGAAAAAAGTAGAACTTTTTCACTATAAGAACGCATGGCAACTTGTGAAACGAGAATTATGTAGAGTGGAGGACCATTGAGGAGTATGCATCAATAATACATACCTTACCAAATTGACACCTAAGGCTTTCACTGATTGGCTGTTTAATTGTCAAGTACTGACTTAGGTTGGTAAAAATATAGAGGTACAGGCCGAATTCCAATCTGAGAATACCAACTGAGTTCATACAACAGACTCAAGAACTTCTTCAGGACATACAAATGAACTGGAATGTATCTATGGACAACCAAACTGGTTGTACACTGATTCAGCTGTAAAAGAACTACACATATGTACTTAAATTAAAACAAATCACTTAGCTCTGCATTGTGCTGAAGGATATGCATTAAATTTATAGATAAAATGATAATTTTTATTAAACTGATCGTCTTATCATTAGTAGATCAATGCTAAGAGAATCATCGAGTCTATAGGAAAGTTGGAAGAATTAATTGGCATTGGGACAGAGGATATCATATGTCAACGAAAAGCTTCAATTTTGATTAAATAAGTTACACTGCAAACATAATTAATAAATTAAAAATCAGAAATACTGAAAGAGGCTAACCCCACTTGAATTTAAAAGCACCATTTTAAACTATCTGCTGGTTGAACATTAATGCATAGAATTAAACTTAAAAAATCACATTTAATGAGAAGAAAACTTTAGAAGCCCACACAGTAACCAGGTAAACATATGATCCCAAAATAAGGTGATAAACGTTCTATTTGAGGCTTTTAAACATAACTGCATTATGTTTCAAAATAATTATAAAGCTAAAAGTTAGCTTAGGTTTATAAAACAACTCTTGAAGAACATATGATATGGTCATATATTAGGCCTGGATCTGCCTTGTTTCTTCAGTGAGGCTGCAAGTCTGGTGCGGCTCCGTAATAAGCCTGCAACTCTACCAGCAGTGATAGTATTGTTGCTGTTGTGAAGTTTGCCCAGAGTTGAAAAAGAGACCCCACTTCCGGAAACTGTGGAAATTTACGCACCCCTAGTATATATGATAGCGGATTGGAATTCCGCCATTAACTAAAAGCTTGGCATACATACAGTAAATCCCCAACAGAAACAAAAATCCATAAAGAGAAATTATACAAAATCCTCCTCATGAAAAAGTCATAGCCCTGATGCCAGGACCTTTCTACGTAGAATAACGGCATAAATATTAATATATTGTTTGTTTTACGTAAATTATGAGCATTACAAGACATTTAAGGAACACACCAAGAAATACCTCCCGCAACAAACCTCAATACATAATTACAAAATCTCCTTAAGTTCAACAAAGTCCACAAGAGGGCTCCAGAGTGGAAAACTTTCTCTCTTTAGCAAGATACATATTTTACTTAGAAATTATTTTCAACATATTTATGTGCAATTTTACTTCTTCCACATTCTTCCAAGAGATTTTATTAATTGTGACCTATAGTCTAATTTTCACACACCAATTGGGTGTTGCCAAAAGCTGTGCAGCTTATCAGAAGCAGAAACTTTCAAAATTTGGAGGTGGTGGATATTTTTAGAGACTGCCCAAAATTTGACTGCTTTTTGGAAGGGACTTCAAGTACAGCACTCCGCCCATCATACGGGACGTTTAGCCATGGTCCCCTTGGTGTCTTTTGTGAAGAATAGGCTAACACCAATACCAGGTTTCTCTCCATCCCTCATTTCCTACCCTTTCAACATGACATAAACGACCTCAGTTGTCAGTCGCCTCCTCCAAATACCATACTGTGTTATGGTTGCATGCTTAATTTGCTACCACATTCAGATTTTCTCGTCCCTTCAAAAGACGTTCCAACATCAGTCCAATCCACACACACTCATTGCTCATCCTCCAAAAACACAACTTGTTAGCACTGATGTGCATTAAACCCCTTTACTCTGAAGTTGCTATTTTCCTGTTCCCGCAGAAGTCACTATATAGATGATTTACTGTGCACACAAAACAAATAGGGTGGTTTCCTATTATTTTTTTATTGCCTAAATCGAAAGATTATTACTCCTGGAGTACGTATTTCACACTTTTACATTTTTAAATGATATCTATTTTTCGCGATTAATTGAAAAGTGAAAATTTTGAAGCGCACGAAAATGCGACGGGTAACCATGAATGCCGGGAAAACTCCCGTGTGATGTATTTCTGGTTCCCACTGCTGCAAGTGAGGTGACCTTGGGGCGAGGCTTTGAGCGCTGATACGACGCAGGATGCTAGCACGTGGCAGAGTACCATGCTAGCTGGTAGCCCTTGGCTTAAATAAGGAATGTTATTACCTTATCAAACGAGGACAACTTTCCGACCTTAGCCAGTTTTAATAGGTGATTATTAAGACATGTTTCCCTGAGCTCTGTGCCTCATGCATGCATTGGTAACCTCAGACAATGTAAAACTCCTATCTACTCGTATAAAAACTAGGTCCCTGTGACGTCACATGGAGTGGCATTGCATCTGGCCTTTTTCAAATGAGGATAAAATTGACCCTTGCCATTCGTCTAAACCGGTATTTCTAAAACCAAATAATTTGTATATTATGAATACACTAATGGTGGGTAACGAATCGCAACCAATGCCTTTCGTTTTCTTTGACGAAGGAAACTACCCTATTGTGGTAAACTCCCAAAAATCTTCCACATCCTATGAAAGATTACATCGTCAGAACAGAATGAGCAATACTTGATCTCCACCCTGAGTACTGAATTCCCAACTACAGCAGACTCCCGATCATCTGGCTGCGGTATATCCATGTTGCAGATTATCCGTGCATGATTTTCACTCTTGCTCAATATTGTCCGCGATCTTTACAGAAAAATAAATTCGGACGCAAAATCATCGGAATCACTGCATTAATGCTAGGATACACCGGGCTTATTATTTCTGTTTGAATCCCATTCGTAATATGGAAGCGATCGCCGTCTACGTGGTATGGTGCCTGACGGTACAGTTTCCGATGTCACGCGGTGGTTTTTAAGCATTCCGGTGAACCACTTTTCTGTATCCCTGATCGCACAGCCACGGATGTGTGGTTTTCGAAACCAGGCCTTACATGGAGCATTATTAATAGGAGTACAACCACGTTATCGCCACTAAAAAGATCGCAAACTGGCGAAAAAAGCTCTCAATGAGTCCGGGAAGCACTCTAAAATAACAGAATAACGGCATTAATATTAATATATTGTTTGTTTTACGTAAATTATGAGCATTACAAGACATTTAAGCGAAAGTTTGGGTTATCCGTGTTTTCAGATTCGATTATTCGTGCAATCTCTCCCCAACATTAGCCCGGATAATCGGGAGTGTACTGTAGATACGACAAATAAAGTTTCTCTCACAGCACATAGGCATACTTAGCTGAGAGCACAGAGATCAATGAAGCAGCTAGAACATCTTACACTGAGCAAGGTTTTCGACGCCGGATGAAATTCGACTCATTTGTGCACTGGAAGAAAAAGAAAATTAAATATATCACAATAAGCCAATAACTCCTTAGATTCTACTTTGTCTTATTTGATGCCACCACTTAATAAAGGAAACTGCATCACATCTGCAAGCAGAATACAAAACAATTGGACAATATATTACTAAAATAAAAACAGCAATGGCTTAATTTGAATAGCCTAGATACACTTTTCAAATGAGTTAGGAGTTCTTTTAACATGTTTAATACAGGAATTTACGTAAACAGTGGGTGTTCCAGGATAAAACCATCAAAGCAGTCAAACTACAGCCATACTTTCTCCACCACAGCGATTTCAAAGCCTCACTTTTGGAACAAATTTTCAAGAACGTTACTCGTTATTACATATTTGCCAATTATTTCTGTCTAATGCAATAATAGATTCATGATTATTGTTCATAGAAAAAGAGGAAAATAAACCATTGTCTTAATATATGCATGCATTAGCTTACCACCAAGTCCATGCACACACAGTTCACAGAACGGCTTCACAAAACAGCTATTATATGGAATTACAAATTCCAAAAAATGAACAATCTCAACTCTCAATGAAAGTATGTGACAATTTGAGAAATTGTAATCATTTGCAACAGTCATTTATTGTAAGAAATTTTTACATATATGAATAAGCAATCACATCATGCATGAAACATTGAAAACCTCTTGCTAGGTACTGCAAGTGTTAGTCACTATGTGTTATAACTTAATACAGAAAAAAATTAATGAGTTATATTCCATTCAGAGAACCCAGCATGCGTCAGCAAATTTAAGAACAACACTATACAAGGCATGAAGGACTAGAATATTAGCATTATATATGAGCAATATAGATTTCAATTTTCACCGCTTGTAGCAACAGGTAAAAATTAATGAGAGACAATGACATGAGTGGTCAAACCCCTCCATCACAACAAATAAAACTGAGTGCAACGACCCAAAGGAATACTCAATAATTTCAATGAACCAATTACCGCCTGGTACTTTCAGCGATTGGTTGTGTCTTAATCTGCATTAAGCTTCCAAGTCCAAGGCCATACCAATTTTGTGACCTCCCTCATTAATACTTCTCGCATTAATTAGGGCAGCAATCGTAAATGAAATACCCTCACGTATTTTAGCCTGTAAACTAAGGCCGACGCCACATGATTCGTCCACTTTGGCCCGTAAGGTAACATTCTCATCAAGATCGTATTTGCAGCCAATACCGAATGTAGTCGCTTCTGAATCGTCAGATACCCAAGCTAATTGCACTCCAGTCTCCAGGTTAGGTTGAACCTTACGATAAATAGTCCCAGTATATTCCTTTAGTTTGTTAACACTCGTGTGCAACACAAAATCGCCCATAGAGTAACCAAATGCGAAATTGTTTTTCGATAATTCTGAGTTTTCAGATGAGAAAGCCATTTGATATCCCACCATAAACTTATCGTACGCGAAAACCGAACTGCCGCCAACAGTGGAGTCATCGGTTCCTAACCCATCCACATTCATAGTTAAAGCTAAGTTCTCCATCTTGTATTGGGCCTTCAAAGCACAGGATTTATCCCCTGTATCCGCAGAGAAAGATGTAGAAATGCCTAACTTTAACCCATCAACCAGGTTATCTTCATGTGAGACTCCAGTTCCAAGTGTGCGACTTGTGTCCCAACTTTCGGAAAAGGTGAGACCATGTTCTTTCATTGCATAAGACGATGACATATTCCCGAAGAAATCTCCACTGTCATTGTTTAACGAGCCGCCAGCCTTCACCTCAGCGAAATCTCCGATTTTCGTTTTGAAATTCAATTTGACTGCACCCAAAGGGTATCCTCCGCCGAAAACACCGCTGCATTCTCCCCCAAGTTCATCATACGTCGGAGCTAACTGGTTTTTAGGTTTGGGTCTCTTGGGAAGCTTTATGCTGTCGAACACATTTGGATCAAAACCTTCACCAATTACGCATTTAGCCTGGAAATAAAATTAATTAGGAATATCTAAACGTTCAAATTAAATTAGTCAATACGTATGAATAATTTACCATTAATGGAGCCGGTAACTACAATTTTAGCGAGGAATCCAAAAAAATAATAAATCACCAAGAGGCTGGTGAGCAATCTTCACGGCTTTACAAATAAATGAAGGCACTCTGCGCGTCATGCGCAAAACACTGGATGGGCTGTTGATGACCGTGGATGTAGTATTAATGGTTTTTAGCGAAAAATATTTTACTGAAATTCTATAATGACGATGGGATGATAGGAACAGTTTTAACTATTAGATATACATTAATAGATTTTACCAATTAATCCCACTGGCTCTTTTTCTCGAGGGCTGTGTAGGTAGTTTCCAGTAAAACTAATGGTTGGCACTCAAAAAGATTCGTATGGTGCGACAGTTCATGGGAGGTAGATTCTTCTTCAATTCCAGGTTATCCACTATACGCCTATCTGGAGATTCTTCTGCGGCACCCTGGATACTCTGATGACTTTCTTCCTGATAAAATTAATGCAGTTAAAACCAAACCTGCAATTGCATGGTTTAAACCAAAATCATTTGTAGTCACTCGTTTTTTCTCACTTAATCACCTTCTATCCACTGTAGCAAATCACATTTTCTACCAACCCACTATTCTCACCAAATAACTCAACCAGTTCATGACTTCTAATTAGCTCCACTTATCACCCTATAGTGCTATACTACACATGCCTCAACCCCTGGAATAATTGTTTCTGCGTGTATCTTTTTAGAAATCACCTCTTAAGTTCTCATGTTTACTGACCAATCACCGCCAGAAATAAAATATTAGATTTCAAGAGGGTTCTGAAAGTATCTCTTAACAGATAGAAGAGGTTTTTTGAATCTTATCGAAAACCTCTTTGGAGAACATATTGCTACACAATAGGGATTTTCTAATGGTTTCCAAGACTCTGGTTGGAGGTTTTTTCTGGTGCCTAATGTAAAGGTGATGATTGGGTTTCGTAACTGTTATGAAAAGGTTTTTGAAGAGATTTGTAAAAGTTTAACTTCAGTGGATTCATAAAGGAATACAATGAAGGGCACTTAAACCACTAGAGAATTTTTTTGTCAATCCCTGACTTTTTCAATGTAAACATTGCAACAGCAGGGTTTTCAAATGCCGTGCAAAACTTTGCAGCCACTTTCATTACGTTTTCAGGAGGATTTTGATGAAATGCTCTGAAAACCTAGCCAAAGTCTATTATTATTGGCTCATGATTTTTGTCAGGGTGACTTTTGGCTTTATGGGTCATTCACTTACATCTTAGGTTCTTAATGAACAATTCCTATATCAATATTATTGAGAATTGCCATATAAGGTATTGTGCTCTTGAGGACTATCAAATATTGCAAAGTTCTAGAAAGAGGGCATCCACGGAAGCCACAAAACCATAAACCGATTTAAAAGCCACCATATAAATGGCAGTGAAATGAATATTAAATGCCATGAGACATTTAGATTAAAAACTAATAACCAGGATAGTAAAGTGCTCAGCAATGTCTCCATGAATGGCCATTCATCATCCATCCAGTTCATGGTCCAGAGGAATTTGTCCATGCGGCAAAGCATGATAAATGCCAAAAAAATTCCCAATAAAATGAATAAAGATCCTGACTGGTGTAGAGGGCAAAGCATTAATCTTGAGAGTCAGTCTCATTGCATGGTTCAATGAGGTCATTCACCCAAGACTGGAAATCACAATAGATCGAAAGAATTCACCACCAAGATGATTCTCAGAACATGGCAGGCACACAGCCAGGTGGGGGGACGGCTTTGGCCCCTGAAATATTTTTCCATGTGGTGATTGCCTATGACCCACACAGCCATGCATTTTTGGGTTGTAATATTTCAGAATTATCACAAAATTACTTATAAGTGCCTTCTTGAGGCATAAAAAAAATGTTCAACCCTATCACTGCCATGATAAAAATAAACTCCTCCATTGTGGAGAGGTCTACCCTCTAATGAGGGTAAGGGAAGGATAGGACTACCCTTCAGCAAGGGTAGATGGAGCATATTTTAGAACATAGGTGGGTAGACTTTATCCTCCCTGGAGTGCAGGGTAAGGGTAGAAGGGTTTGGCCAGCATCAAAGAAGGCTAGGAATACCCTACCCTTCCTATACACTTCATCAAGGGTAGTCGGAGTGTACTTTAGAACATCGGTGGGTAGGCCCTATCCTTCCTGGAGTGTAGGGAAAGGGTAGAGGAAGGGTTGCGCCAGCCTAAATGAAGGGTAGAGGAAGGATAGGACTACCCTTCCTATACCCTTCAGCAAGGGTAGTTGGAGCTTATTTTAGAACATTGATGGGTAGGCCTTATCTTTACTGGGGTGTATGGGAAGGGTAGAGGAAGGGTAGGACTAATATGAAAGCTAAAAAATCCATAAATTAATATGAAAATATAAAAAAATTGACAAGCAACTAAATTAAAAGAATGGGGATGAGTTGTAACAGTAATATCTAAAATTATAACACAGAAAAAAAATTAGCCTTCACATGGACTTAAACCAAGGACTCACTCATGGAGAGATAATGAAGTAGCATCTTAACAACCTTTATAGTACAAAAGTTATAGTACAAAATCTTAAGATGAGAATATCTTTGGCACCTGGGCCTGTGTGGAAGAAAGTCATAACTTTTTCTACCATAACTATTTAGTTTCAGAGAAAAACATCAGCATTCAAATCCCGAACATCACTCTCGCGACGTCTCATTGTCAGCCACACAGATAGGTTACTTATTAAATATGTGAATAAAAGCTCTTCTTTAAGAGCTTATTCTCACACAATTACAGCAACTATCGTGTATATTATTCCTTTCCTTAGGGGACTTTTAAAGATTGGTGTGCAGCCCGTTTATCTTTGCTTCCAAAGGCTTCTTATGTTATTTTACCAAACTCAATACCATTGAGCAGGTGAAAGAAGCTGAAGAGATACTTTTAGGATATGTTTTCCTCAGCAATAAATACCAAGTCCAAAGGAAGGGTAGACGAAGGATAGTCCTACACTTTCCTTATATGTACCCTTAATGGAGCATATAGGAAGGATTGACGGATGGTAAGGGAAGGAGTTCCAAGGAAGGGTATATGAAGGATAGCCCTACACTTCCCTTACCCTCAATGGAGTGCAGAGAGAGGGTACATGGAACGTAAGGGAAGGAGTTGCAAGAAAGGGTAGATGAAGTATAGGCCTACCCTTCCCTTAATAGATGTTGGACGAAGGACAGATGAATGGTAAGCGAAGGAGTTCAAAGGAAGGGTAGGAGAAGTATAGGCCTACCCATTCCCTTAATGTAGTGTAGACTGGTGTTAAGCGAAGGAGTTTTCAGGAAGGGTAGAAGAAGTATAGGCCTTCCCTTAATGCAGTGGAAACGGATGGTAAGCGAAGGAGTTCCAAGGAAGGGTAGATGAAGTAGAGGCCTACCCTTATCTTACCCTTATTAGATTTTGGTGATAAGATAGACGGAAGGCAAGCGTAGGAGTTCCCAGGAAGGGTAAATGAAGTATAGGCCTACCCTTCCCTTAATAGATGTTGGACGAAGGATAGACAAATGGTAGGCAAAGGAGTTCCAAGGAAGGGTAGGAGAAGTATAGGCCTACTCTTCCCTTAATGCAGTGTAAACGGATGGTAAGCAAAGTAGTTTTCAGGAAGTGTAGACGAAGGTTTGTTCTTCCCTTCCCTTACCCTCCTCGGAGTGTAGAGCGTGGGTTGAACACCCACCATGATGGCTACTACCCTTCCTTTACCTTTCTTTTACCCACCATGGGGGAGTTTATTTTTATCAGGGTGCTGTGAACATACCTGGTACATTCACATGGCAGGCTGCTCTGAACTTATCTTTTCTTCCTCCCTGCCATGCGCTCAGCACTTCCGCCGCATGTGAGGGGCAGGTCTACGGAGATTGAGCAGCAGCTAAAGGGTTAAATATCCCATGAATTTATCTTCTCTCTAGGAACTTTGTACTTCAGAGAATTACATTCTCTGTCTAAGAACGTACAAAAATGAAATTTCTACGTGAGGATAATTCCAGTAAGAGCTTCTACCAACCCTCATACGGTTAAGTTTGAAGGTACCTAAATCTAAAAAAAGTTTGTATGTAAAGATTCACCACTAAGTTATGTTATATTCAACAAAATATTTCGAAAATATTAAAAATTTAAGCATGCTTTCGAAGGTATGGTCAGTGATGGGACTAGGAATACATACAGATATGAAACTTACTTTTCATTTTCCTTTAATGTACTTCTTTGTTTCATTCTTCATTAGATTACTATAGCTCTTTTCTACATTAGAGATGAATACATTACACTCTCGTTAATACGAACAACGTTATTACGAAGTTCTCGTTTTTAAGAAGCGAATCGTTGGTCCCGACGAAAAGGCCTATCCAAGCTACAGGAAAAGAAAAGTTTTTACGAAATTACGAACCTCAGTCCCGGTCCCGGCGGTCACAAAATCAACTTTATTACGAAGTTCCACCCATAAGCTATGGCATTTAGATGTATATCCACTACGCTAAATTTTAATAATCACGCCACGTTTAAGTTCTCCTCGTGCACTGTGACCAAGAGCGTCATTTATGGTTCTTTCTTCACCATACGCGCAACGTCATATAATAAGCTTCATTCCTGGGGAATCATGGTGGCAGACTCATTACAGCTCGTAAATTTGATGTAAAGTTAGTTCTCTCCCTACGCACATTCGATATACGAAACTTCAAAGATGCCATCATTCAAAAATTTCAAATTTAGAATTTGGCGCCTTTTGATTTGGCCGTTGCTACGCGTAGAGGAATCCGTACTCTGGGCATAATCTGAACAAAGTATCATTGAATTCGGTGTGACGTTAGAACTGTTCAGCGTTTCACCCGTTGTTACTTGCCGCGGAGAGCGATTTTTTTCGGCTCCGGCTGCGTTGCACGCCCAGCTAGATCAGTTCGTCACAATCGTGAGTTAGCACACAATTGTTATGATGTGTTGCATGCTGCAGGAAAGCCGCACTCCTCGATGCCTTGCATACAGTCTGGCCAGCGAGAGTTGTCCGATGACGGCACAATAGGAGGTGCGGATAACCCTGCGCCAGCACGGTTTGCAGCCAATCGCTGTCCCACAAACGCACCTCACACCATAGGCTAGTCATACAACGTTGTCAAATGCATAAAGAGCAGCGAAATAAGCCTGATCCACTAAAACATACCCTTTCTTCGAATCCCCAAAACAAGTGATTCTTCCACTGGGTCCTTCACGCTCGTCGTCCTTTCCGTTTCCTTTCTTCACGGAGCCCTTTATAGGCGTTTCACTTCCTTACCTGACAACGCTGCCCCGACCTAGACTGTTCTGCCTGTCATCCGACAACTCTCGGCGGCCAGACCGTAGGTTTATCAGCTTAGGGACAAGGTCTTGGAACGCATCTAGTTCGTAAATCGGACTTACTGTACTCGAGAGGATTTCAACCCTCGATTACGTCATGCCGCATGCCGAAACTGAAACGAATTTTCCTGTTTATATATATTTCCGCGTAATTTAATCGCGTTTATCACATGCGGTTTTTTTCGGCGATTCCCAAAAGAAACGTTCATACGAACTTCGCTATTAGGAACCTCCAGTTTTTCGGTCCCGTGAACTTCGTAATAACGAGTCTACTGTAACTGTTCATTTTATAAGCCCATTAAAATTATGTAATTCTGAAAATAATAGCATTCCTTTATCATTTAATCAAACTGTAATTTTACCTAACTTTCTTATTTCCAGGGCTATCAATTTGGTCTTGAAAAACTACCTTCAGAAAAAAGGAACTCATTGGAAGCTCAGCAATACCAGAACCCTCTGGTTATTCAACAATATCAAGCAACACAGGAGCAGGATTCTCTACCAGTTACCATCTATAGTTCACCCCAGCAACATTCACAAAGGAATCAAATAGTATATCCCGCACCAATCACTTACTACCAAGCTAACAAACATCCAACACAAGAATTTTCCCCTCAACAGCAACTCTATGATGAAAAAGTCAATACTCAATACATTCAAACAGGTTCTCCTATTGTTTCAACTACTGCTTCACCTCCAACAACGATTCATTTAACTTCCGTTAACTCTCCAAGTTACTCAAGCTCCACAGAAGCAGTCTTTCCCGATTCAAATAAACAAAACCAAGAGCAAATAATATATAAGGATGGGGTTGCATATGAAGTTGTGAACCCACTAAACTATCGCCAGCCTGCTGCTTACTACTCTTTTGCTCTGGATGACTCGCACAGATCATCTGCTCAGGGGGGATTTGAACCAGTATCAACAGACTTATATCAAAATCAAGTTCCCCAAACGACCACAGAGAAATCATTCCTTCCTATATCTAGAGGGTATCCTGTAGATTACAACCCACAAATTTCCACTGTACAAAGTGAAAATGCTGGTGTTTCAAGAGGTATCTATGACTCCAATGCACCAATCCTAGCAATAGGTCCACAAGGCAGAGATAGGGTAGCTGAACCAGAGGGAATATTTACATATATCCAGCAACCATTTTTAGGAGCTGCCAGTTCCGGTGATACCAACTATAATGGAAACCAGGGTAACTTTCTGCGAAATCCTATTGAGTATGCTTCACCTTTTGCTCGACAAGAGCTTTTGGAGTTGAGGCAGAAGAAAGGATTCTCGTAAATTCTCAGGTTAGGGTGTGTTTGTCATGCATACATGCAATTGCTAAATTGAATGAGTCCCTTTGATTTACGTAAATGAATTAAAGATCACATCCATAACTAAATATTTTCCATGACCACTAGCCATGGTAAATTATTTTACTAAAAGCACATGTTATCAATCTTGTGAAAATGCAAAGGGCACTAACTTCCAAAAAAATATGATAACCAAATATAAATTATTTTTACATGCTACTGAGAGGCTGGAATCCACTAGGTCAGAGTATAATCAATTCATGATTGCTAAATAGTAATAAAATTGCCTAGTAGTAAAAAATAAAAGTTATCGACCAAAATAAAGGAAACTGAGTTATTATATATATAAATGGTTAATCTCCAGAAGACTACAAATAGATACTATAATACAAAATAAAAAGATGATGATCAATTGGATGGATATAAGACACTCTCAACCTCAAGCATAGCTTATCACTTATAATTTAGTAAACTCAATACCTGGATTACCTTCAATAACCACTAGTTGATACATACTCATATCAATTAAACATGATTTCTTTTTGACCAAATTATTTGTCTTTTATTACACTTATACATACTCCTTCTTTAATACAGACACACAAAGAATTTTTTATAGAAGAAACCCTAAGCTATAAGAAGCAAATCACTTTATGCATATCTGACCGACAGATATGTATGTAGCTTTTATCCCACCTGTCATGATTAATAATCACTGGCCCCCATAAGGGTTGACTTTGTGCTTCATTCATCACAACCTAATGCAGTAATAATTTTAATGCAACTTCAATAGCATTAAATTAACAATTATTAGCTCTTACACCATGTAAGTTTTTTGCCATACAATTGCTTCCCTCAATACTCAATGGATTCAACGTGTTTCAACTGGGCCTGATGTCCCAGAAAGGCTCTTTAGAGACTTTGATCCTATTTATATCAGATATATATTTTGGGTAGATATGTTTAGACCTCTCTCTCACCACCCAAAGTTAATATGCATGTACCTATAGCATTTGCCAAAGGAGGTTGTCAATATTTTCATGTCTACGGGCTACATGTTCAAATTAAACCTCTATTTGGAGTTGATACTTGAACTTTAACATTATACTGTTAGAGACCAATAAATAACAACATTAATTTACCCAATATGTACTCGCTCATTGCTAGCATTTTCACTGTCTGAGGAGTTATGTTAATAAATACCTAGCTAATAAACTTGTGAGCTGCATTGAATTTTTCAGGGGCTAGGCATGATGTGTTGACTACGACCCCAAGAAAATATGAATGATCATTCATAAAAGACCACCTGTGTGCAATGTAAAGCGACGGGTCAATTATGGAAATGCTATAAAATTTATATATGTTTAGCATAATGAGTGGGACATAAAACTTTGAAGTCAATTTGTTTGATGGCTGCATCTCTTCATCATTAGAAATGATACCTATGAAATTTACATAATTGACCAACGGCTATCAGCAAACATAAGGCAAATGTGAATTTAGACGTGTAAGTTAGACTTAAAATAATTTGTAATGAGTTGTCAGAAAACAAAATAAATTTCTTCACATATCATGTAAAAGATCTCTCTAAAAAGATTAAAAATTAATATTCCTCTTCACTCACTCAAAGAGCAAATGAATATACAGCAGTTTCCCTATCATCTGGCTGCAGTATATCCGTGCATGATTTTCACTCTCGCTCAATATTTTCCGTGATCTTTATAAAAAAATTAAAATCGGATGCAAAATCCCCAGAATTACTACATTAACACTATGATACACTGGGCTTATTATTTCCATTAGAATCTCCTTCGTAAAACTGAAGAGATTGTGCACTACCTGCACTGAATTCATAGGGGGCACCGTGTTCCTGTTTTCCAAGCCTTGCAACACACGACCGCAGTCTGTGATCACGGATACACGTCCCGCAGCAGTTGCCACCTGGGCAACTTGTGCGAGAGGCGACTACGTGTAGTGGTGCCTGATAGTGTGGTTTCCGATGTAGAGCAGTGGTTTTGAAGCATTTGTGCAAAACCACTTTTCTGTATCGGTGATAACGAAGCCACGGATGCGTGGTTTTCAAAACCAGGCCTTACAAGGAGTATTATTAATACGAGTACAACCATGTTATCGCAGCTAAAAAGATAGTGAACTGGCAAAGAAAGCTCTCAATGAGTCCGGGAAGCACTCTAAAATAGCAGAATAACTGCAAAAAAAATAATTTGTTTGTTTTACGTAAATTATATAACATACAAGACATTAAAGTGAAAGTTCGGGTTATACATGTTTTCCGATTAATCGTGCGGTCTCTACCCATCATTAGCCCAGATAATCGGGAATGTGTGCTGTAATTGTATACTCTAAACCAACCCAAAAAGTAGCTGAGACACTGGATTACGCAATCAAGTATCTAAAACCTAATTGGCTCTTTGAAACTCTTTGACTTACTAAAATGTAATTTTTCATTCACATCAGTTACCTACCTCTACTCAAAGATTTCTGTGAAACTGCGAAGGTAAGGCAGAATACCTTCTGTCAGTAAGAAAATTGAAGTTTGAGCCCTTTCTGAATGGAATTAATTTCTATTGAGATAAGGTTTCTAGTATGTCCTTTATAAAATCTACCTTTTATAAAAAGATCATTAACGCTGTTCACTGAGGAAAATAGTACCTACTGAATGCTACATATATGTATGTACTACATGCATGCTACACATACTCCTCACCAGTAAAAATCACAATTTCATACGAAAAACTGATTGCTTATTGACATTAATGCTGTGAGACAAATGCAAGAATTATGTATGCAATGGATATATGTAGCACAAAATGACAAGGACAGAAGTGAAGTGAAAGATGGATTAAGCATAGTGAAGAAATACACGATGATACACTGGAAATCAAACATGAAATTTTTCAATGTAATACTGGATACTGTTTCAACTAAGCTAGGTTGGTAACCTATCACTGTAAGAGGGTTACAAGTAAAGAAAGAAGAGTTGAATATGAAAATATCAAGAAGTGAAAGTGAAAAGTTAACACAGACAGATGGTAAGACATAGGAAATATGCAGTAAAACATGGAGTCTTCAAGTTTACATGCCGCATATTTTGACTAGAAGATACCTAATGGTATGTATTCGTAGGTTGACGTTAGCATTCACAATATGTAAACAATCCCCATTCACTTTTTTCATTACCACTGGATAATATTTGAGATAATTAGCAGTAAATTGTAGTAAACAAAATTTGACTCAATAAAGAAATATGTAACTACAAAAATAAAATGGGAAATCAATCCTAACCACTGTTCTGTTCCTGAAAGCAAAGCAAATATTTCTTTTGTTATATTCCAAAGTAATAATAACCAAATAAAAAATGGATTTCATACAAACAAAACTGTCTGCTTTTTCATGCTTTTAATATCCAAACAAGTGAACCAGCCATCAATAGTTTGTATTACACATGAGCAATGTTTTACAGAAATGCTAATACCTAGCTTTGAAGCCACACCTACATAAAAATAAACATAATTTATTTAATATTTTTCATATTTATTTATCAACGGGCCAAGGCCCAATTACAAAGCAATATCTTTATAAAATGATGGTATCATATCAAAGGTAATCAAATACATATGTATTATAAAAATTATGAAATCTCAAAATAACAATAAAATACAAAAAAATAATCACAATAGGAGGACAAAAACTAATTATTGATTAATATTCACACATTTAAATAAACAATAGCAAATTAAGTATCAGGAAGCATCCTATCTGGTATCTTGGGCGTACCCAGCAAAGGGCAAGGGGGGCAGCTGCCCGCCCCCTAGAAACAAATATCGCAAAAGTCTTTAAGCAAAATCAGTACCTACTGAATCGAAACGAAAGTATTCAACAAATTTTCTTCAAACCAAAAAAAATAATACATATGTATCAGTACAAGATATGTAACTAAAATAAAATTATTTTTTCAAGGAAATAATCTCATAAAATAATAAAGTGCTGTTATAATTTTCTTAAAATGTTGGTTTCATTCACCTTTTCCATGCTAAAATGTCACAACTTGGCTTGCCCCCTCCCCCTAGACCATGCGGCTTGACTCCCCCTAGTTATGATCCTGGGTACGCCTCTCTGGAACTTTCTAACAGAAGGCAAATAAGCAAAAAATAGATCCAAGTTGTGACATGAGTTTCCATCAAGCATTATTTGCCCAAGTGAGGAAAAGTAAGTGTAATTGCGTGAATGATAACTAGTATCACAAGGAGTGTCACATCTTGTGAAATAAGATAGCATGATACCTCCACTACACAAACACTTAACTATCACCCACCAAATCAAATCCCCTAATCTAGGAGCGCAACAATACGAATGCGCTCAGCTGGTAGTAGCCGGAGCAAAAATGCTCACCTGCAAAGCTTGAAGAATTGTAGGTGAGTGGTTATGCTCCGGCTGCTGCCAGCTGAGCGGATTCGTAATGCTGGTCTACAAGATGAGTGACTTTGATTCGGTAGGCGATTGTTAAGCGTTTCTGCAGTGAAGGTATCGGGAACTTTTATGTGAATTTCACTCAGCAAGGCAGGGGCATTAACCAGGTTATTTAACAGCTTAAGTAGAAAAATAATATTGGAGCACTGCCTTCACTTGTACATGGACGAAAGATTAAATACATATAGGCAAGACACCAGAATAGCTATAGTCGACTATAAAATGCTTCGATTATTTGATAAAGATCTTTATCAAATAATCGAAACATTTTATAAACCATACGAACAAACTTGCATTGGTAGGACACTATGATATTGATATGAGAGACAAAGTAAGGTGACCATACGACTGAACAGTACTCACAAATAGATCTAACTAGAGAGGAGTACAGCACTTTGTAAAGGAGAAAAATACATTTCTAGTTGAGAAAGAAGTGTTTGTAAGCCTCAATGTAGCAAAAATTAGTCAATTGTTAACACTTCATGGATACTGAAACCCTTATTTCACAAATGAATTTGATTAAAAGATTTAATGGATTTGTCAGTTTATACAATAAGAAAGCAAAAGAAAGAGTGCAAGGTGCTCTAGAAATATCCCAGATGTAATCAGGATGACAATAAAACGGGTATTCTCCTTAACTGTCTGTCAAGTTCATAACTTAAGCATACAATTTCAGGGACAACTGCGATAGAATATTATCCATTAATTGTATTAAATTTTAATAAACTGTATATTTTAGTGGATGCTAAAACATGTACATAGGTAAGTCGTGAAATCCTGTAAATATGGGTTATACAATTGCAGTGTTAAGTTCAAAATAATAATGAAGTATGCATAGGTCTCATCTGAGGTGTTTCATACTTTATTACCCTTTTTTGATTATTGATGATGCCTAAAATTCCTAATGCTATTTTTAATAGTCCAATGCCTGGAAAAAAATATGTACTCAAATTTTGAAAGGGAGATGCATTGAATACTCCTTACCGTGGAAAATTGGAAGGAAGATCCGATTGTAAAAACAAATTTGTACTGCTAACCATTCTTCAATCTGTTAATATATACTAGCATTTCTTGGCTTTTCTAAACACATATTTTCAATAAAATGACACTTCTTTAAAAAAAAAAACAATGGTTGATCTCTGAGAGTGGAGATGAGGTCTATTGAGGAAGATACTTCATACATTCTGTGATGCAGCCCATAGTAACTTTGGCAATCTCCGCCTCTCTTCCTGATGAAGGGGGGAGGGCTTCTAATGTATCCCAAAAAGCATAGTAGATAGCACAAAAGAGCTTCGGAGCAACAGAAATGGAATAGGAACGTTTTGATACAGAATAGGGTAGTTTCCTTCATCAATGAAAACGAAATGCATTGATTGCTATTCGTTACCCACCATTAGGGTTTTCATAAAATACAAATTATTTCGTTTTAGAAATCCCAGTTTAAATGAATGACAATGGTCAATTTTAACCTCATTTGATAAAGGCTAGATTGGCGCCCATGCGATGCCACTCCACGTGACGTCACAGGGACCTAGTTTCTACACGAGAGGATAGGAGTTTTACATCGTCTGAGATTACCAATGCATGCATGAGTCACAGAGCTCAGGGAAACATGTCTTAATAATCACCTATTAAAACTGTCTAAGGTTGGAAAGTTTCCTTCGTTTCATATGGTAGTAATAATACATATTTAAGCCAAGTGCTACCTGCTAGCAGCCTGCGTCGTACCAGCGCTCAAGCCTCGCCTCAAGGTCACCTCACTCGGCGGCAGCGGGAACCAGAAATGCGTCACACGACTTTTCCCATCATTCCTACTTAACCGTCGCATTTTCGCGCGCTTGGAAAATTTCTCTTTTCAGTTAATCACAAAAAATATATATCGTCATTTGAAAATCTAAGAGCGTGAAATGCATACTCCATGAGTAATAACCTTTCGATTTAGGCAATAAAAAAACGATAGGAAACCACCCTATTGGTAAGTTTGATTCTGGAATTTCAGAAGCGAGAAGATGTATTTACTGGAGAAGGGTAGACCTTTGTAATGAAAAAGATCATCTCCCATTTGACATATACATACAAAGGAGTGTTCAAAATTGTTTGTGTAGCAGTGGATAATTGTACCTCAGGGAAACATCTAGATTCCTGATATGTAGGTTGGAAGAACATCTAAGAGTAACCAAAAAGAAAAGTTTTCGCCTTTCCAAAGCCAGGGCACACATTTTCAGATCTTGGTCATATAATTAATTATAATGATAAGGTGATAGTGGCGGAGCTCTAAATTTCAAGCGCCGTCACCAAGGCCAGCCACCTGGCTGAGGTCGTTGCCCTGGGACCCTGAGGTCCCACCTCCCTGCTGCCGCCACCAGGGGTATGCGGAACCTAGTGCCAGGAAGACACCGCGAGAGAGAGACGATGACGAAATGGCAACGGAGAAGGACTATTGCGCGTGAGAGACATCGAGCAAGTGTATCGCTTACCATCGCAATATATGTGGTCGAATTTACTTTTGTTTACTTTATTGAAGAGAGGTTAATTACTGGAGTACCGCATAACCCCTTCAGTGATTAATTTTCATCACCCGCAAAAATAAGAATTTCCTTCAGCTAACAAGGGAAGCCATCAAAATAGCATAAAACTCAGAAAAATTTAATATAGAAGACAGTTATCCATTAGATTCAACATTTGAGCATTTCCAACAGTTGAGTTTGAATTCCAATCCAGCCAATGAGTACGCACCTGACATAATGCATAAGGAAATGATCTGTATTTCATAACATTCAGGAGCTGATGATGCCTGCTGGAAGCCAGTTGAAACTGTTGTCCCAAAAACCTGAAGAGAATACAGTCAACAGGGGCAAAAATATTCAGGCACTCATTTGAATGCATCACCCAGTAATTTCAGCAAGCATAGCTTTTGATTAGATTCCTCCAGACTATAATTTTCTCCCACAATCTTGCATGCATTTGATGTGAAGCATGAATAATCTTTTAAGGTAAACTTAAATTATTTTAAATTTATTTGAAGAGTAATTTCATCACCTAATTCTAATTTGTTTAACAAAAATGCAAAAAAATCATGTCTTTAAGTCCAATTTCTGTCATAAAATAGAGAAATTGCCCACCAAAAATGGTGGGCAAGCACACAGCCTGACTTACACAAACTATTCAGAATGTATAAATACTTTTTGGTATTGTTGAATTCCACTTAAAATGTTAGTTACCAGGTGAAGGGAAGGCACTTAGCATCTCCTGATTATGATGCTCACTGGCATATATATGGCATAAAATTTTGAAGTGCTCGACAATATTAGAACGATTTTGCAAGGCAACATTATGGTTGTGGACAAACGGATCTTGAATACATAATAATTGATCAACTTTCAAGGATTCCGCCAAACCTTTTGAACGATTTGATTTGTACTTTTCAAATTCAGCGGGAAGATGATGCTCCATACCAGGATGAAAAAGATTTTTTCGTATTGCCACCCCGAGGAAAGGACACAATACCATACTAGCCATATCAAATTCTGAATAATATTTAAAAAATCCTTTCACTAAGAAAAATAATGATGAATCATTCCACGACTTAGGGATAAAAGAAATGTCTTCACTAAATCCACAGTCCCAGTTTTCAATTAAGACTCTCTCTTGGTCTTTGGCAAACTTCATCAATAGGGCAACACTGGGAAGGACTGGTTTGTTGGGTATTTGTTGGAGGTAGAATATGCACATTAAACTTATTGAATAGCTGGAAAACTTTCCTTGTCCACTAAGACGATGTGCTTTGATCCAATGCCTGAAAAATAAAGAGAAATAATTTACTCATAAATCTCAGCAATAACTGAATATGTACGCTCAAAACATTGGTTAACCACATTTCTACATCAGAACACAAATAAGAGTTATGTGAATCACAACACAGATTTCAATTACATATACTGTATTTCTCCGAATATAGCCCCCCTCCCCTAATTTTGAGGCCTCAGTTACGGGAAAAAATTTAAAAAATATGAATGCTTGAATGAATTTTTGCTTGAATATAGTCCCCTCTTTACTTTTTCCATGGGCATTTTAGGAAAAAAAGGGGGACTATATTCATATAAATACGGTATATAATGTATTCATTGAATATTATGACTGGAACAATGACAAATACATTTATTATACCCATAAAAATTGGCCATCGTGAAACAAAAATAAACTCAATATTGCCCTAGAATTCCTTTTCTTGTCTCAGATAGAAAGAGGGAAGAGTGTAATGCAATACTATTTATTATAGAAATAAATAAAACACGAACTAGCTTCAACTAATCAATATTCAAACCTCAATGTGTGTGTGTGTGTGTGCTTTATTAGCTTATTCAGTCGACCACTTAAGAAAGTTTTTGTGTAGCACCCAGGCACATGAGTTAATTGGGGTAGAATATGGAGGAGCAGAAAAGCAGTCCTTATAAAGTGAATGCAGCTCCCATCTATCGTTGAGAGATATATGAGACATCTCCATTAATCCAATGTATAGAGCAAAGGGAATTTATGTGATAAGAAAAACAAGAGAGAAGTAAAATCTTGAGAATAAGGAAATCAAAGGATATGCATTTAACACATTCAGCATGGAGCACATCAATTGACGTGGTCCCGTCCAAGCCAAGATATGGAGGACGTCAATTGACATGCTCTACTGGTCAGGCCGGGAGCCCACTTCTCCACCTCCATACATAACTAATACATATACACTACAGAGTCTTCCGACCGTGTGTATGGCCTTAAAAAAGCCTCCCTCTTTCAAACCTTGTGCACTGTTTGTAAATAGCAGATATGGAACGGAAGTTATGGTACGGAAACCTACCTCTATTTTTAGTCCATATTTTGCAGTTCATGTAGGTATATGTCATCATTTTTTATCAATATTTATGGAATAAATACTTATAATATTGTAGTTTATATGTCCCATTATATCTTTTTCATTGTTTTCATTTTTCGGACTCCAAATTACGTCAAATACACATTTTTTTAAACCGTAAATTTGCATTGCATGTTAACTGTTTTTCGTATTTTGTCTCATTATTGCTTATTTTATTTGTATACTTTAAAGAGCTATATAGAGGGATAGCTCTTCGTTTTTTGAGCTCCATAAGTATTTATTTTATAATGCTGCTTTAATAATGTTAGCATATTAGGATATTTTATTTTTCTACAAAAAATTCTCTTATCAAGACCTCAGGGAAAGAAAAAAATCCTTCATAACACCAAGGTTGGCAGTAAATTTTCATTCCAATTTTGTGCAAATATTTTATTTTTTATTTTAATTAAAGTCAATTGCCATCATATTTACAGTGATGCACGGAAAGGTGCCAAAAAAAGTTAATAAATATAGAAGCAGGTGTTGCATCAAAAGAATTATATGTAATGAAGATTTATTATGCATGTCTGTTAACGAAAAATTTGCAAATGTAAGTGCTATCTTTACCATGACCTCAGTGTGTGATCTGACTTTCGATGACGTAAGTTAGGTATTCAGTAGCCATTATATCTGCCCATTTTCTTTTAAGAGGGTCGTCCAGAAAATAACTTCCATTTTTATTTTTTAAATTGAGTTTTTATTGAAAAAAATTCAAACTTGCAGTAAACGTTGCTGACAATATGTATTATTTTACACGTAATCTCCAGAGACCTCACTACACTTCGTATACCGAGAATTAAGTTTGAAATCCCATCCTCATAGAAGCTTCCTGCCACCACCTTGGTCCAGTTGGTGACTGCTTCATTTTCATAATTTGTTATGGTTCAGAGCAGATTCATTATTTGTAATGGTGATAAATTTTTATTTTTGTTTACATCCTTTTTTTTCTTTTAATATCCACTTTAATGTTCAATTTTATCCCTGAGCAGGTGCATCAAAGGCAGTGAATACTAGAATATGGAGGATAAGTTCAATTACAAGCATTTCTTATTCAATTATTAGTCTTATGAAAATCACGTTTCATTGAATGACTAAGTTATTCAGATGTTAAAATCTTCCAAAACATGACATTTATAATGTCTTGTTCAGCAAAAGTTGTCATCTGCTACTCACCAGATGATTTTGTTGCGCATTATATTGGATATTAAAGCTGCAAGGAGATGTTTGTTTATCCCGACTCATTAAAATTTTAATAAGAGTTATTCCTAAAGTGGTATCATTCACAATCATAATTCGTCATACTAGGTCCAATTCATGCAAAGGATTTGCACTTTGCGCATCTGCGAGTAATGTGAGCAATAATTACTAAACATATTTTTTATATTAATTATTTTGGCAACTGATTAGCTTGGTCAATAGTCTGTTATTACTCGTGAGGGTCCTGTGTCCAATACCTTATGCAGGCACATTTCTTCTCCGCATTTTTTTAATTTATCTTTCGGAAACCTACATTAAACTCATAATTTTATGATTTTCAATCAGAACAATGTTTCTCTCGGTGAAAATTCATTCACATGCCAACGCTACGTTGGGTTTATTATGCATTTGATCTTTGTAGTTTTTATCGAAATAACGGATGCCAGGTGATAGTATTTATCGAACTACATTTATCAAACTTGTTTTGTAAAAGTAACCCAAATATTCAATGCTCCATATGAATCCAAATTGTGATGAATTCTATCAGAAATTGGTAATTCTACCTATACTTTTGCAGTATTTACTCTCTATATATGTAATGCTTTATCGATTAAAATGTAGTTCATTGTCTTTCGTAAATTATTTATGCTATGATATTAAGTATATGATGAGTGTTACAGTGGAACATGCGCTCAACATTTTTTGTATTTGAAGTGAATAATTTAGAGAGACTGTCAGACTCGTAGAAATTAATTTTATTTTTTCAATCCCTCAAAAAAATGCTCTTCTCTAAAAATTCATTTTCATATTGTAACCTATCTACCATATGCTCATTTAACCTATGAAAGTGAAAATATTGCTAATATCTAATCTAGCCAATTGAAAAATAAACGATACTGAAGCGAGTTATGAAGTAACAAACGGCAGATAAAAATTGTAAGACCAAAAGAGGCCGCAGGCCTTTTGAGGGGGGTCTGAGAGGGCCAGGTCCCCCCAACAAGCAAAAGCGAGACAATGTTATAGGGGGTCGTCATAAGACTTTTAGTCGTATCTCGTCTCATTTACCCCAAAAATTTGTATGAGTTAGTGAGTGGTCGGAACCCTGTCGATTTCTGAAACAACAATGCCTGTTCGCTGTCCGTTTGAAGTCTGTTGATAGCCTGTTGGAGATTAGTGAACAGAGTATAAACAGCCAACGAACAATCTCGGGTCACTCACAAGTAGGAACAACTTACGAACAGCCTACCAACAGTTTGTACTCTGTTTGCAGCTTGTTCCTTAACAGGCAGGCAACAAGCATTTCGGGAACAATAGTGAACAAGCTTTTAACAGGCAGGGGCCGGTTGGTAGTATGTTTCACCGAACAGGGAATGAACAGACAACAGTGAACAAACACTAAACACCCTATCGATTTACGTAAAATTAATGCCTGTTCGCTGTCAGTTTGGAACCTTTTGGAGATTTTGAGAACAGATAATGAACAACGTACGAACAATTGTTTTAAGTTTCGGAATTTGGACAACAATTTGGATTAATCCAAATTTAATTGAGTACAAGGAAGTTTGATTGAATCCAAAGAAAATATCATCTACTTAAACAGTAATTATATACGGTTGAATTCATTATCACGATTACCATCAACCACGGATGACGGTTATTGAAGTGAGCACGCAAATTATATTAGCTATCTGCTCGGCTTACGCACGTTAAATACTTTACTTCGCCAATTACAGGCAGGGGCCGTATGTTTCAGCCAAAGTGTATGTACTCTGTTGTTTCAGCGGACTGGGAACGAACAGACAACAGTGAACGGACAGTCAACAGGCAAGGGCCGGTTCATAGTCCGTTTCACGGTACAGGGTACGAACAGAGAACAGTGAACAGCTAGTGAACAGGTTCTCAACAAGGACGGAAAGATAGCGTGGTGCTGCTACCTACCTATAGAAGATATAACCAATAACCGATACCGTTATCCGGACAGTTTACGAGCACATGGTCAACTGTGTTGTGGTGAAGTTGTTGGTTGCAGAGAAAACAGTTATTTATTTGATTATTATTTAACCTGTGCTAAATGCCCGCAGTGACGAATTAAGTAATTCGTGCATCCATTCAGTGATAGTGAAAGTCGTGAAGTGATATTTGTTCTTGAGTGTGTTTATTTAATAATTTATTGTGTCTCTTAAGTTTTTGAGCAAGTACTGAGATTTGTATTGTATTTGTATTATGCATATGTGCGTTACGTCGCCAATAAGAACCGACAAACATTGTCAGAGGACTGTCTTTCTTGTAGGTTTGTTTGTGAGAAGTGAAATCATCGTGTTCATAAATATTCTTTAAAGGCGTGTTTCTCTTTTAAAATCACACGTATTATATTGACATAGTGCAGAATCCGAGTTGTATTAATTTAAGGAAGTAGGTACATATTTCTTTGATGAAGGCATGTGAAATATTTGTTGGTGTAGTGGTTGTTCTGTTAATGATGACAAAGCTTGCTTTTCTGCAACTATTCAAGATTTTTATAACTAATGGAATATGTGGAAAAGCACAATAAAAGTTTTTCTTACAATCATTCAAATGAATTTCAACTTTTAATTCTATTTTAACATAAATTATCTCTTGTCTATTATGTCCAACTTAGCAACAGCGAACAGTTAAGGAACAAAGTATGCGCATAGGGAGAGAACAGACAAATAACAGTCTTCCCACATTGTCACAGACAAGGAACAGACAAAGCGTTCCAATTTACATTCTACGAACAGTCGCCTGCCTGTTCTCTCTTGGTCAAGGAACAGGGAACAAACAACCTAAGAAAACAGGCAATGAACTGACAGCGCACAGTCCCCTGCCTGTTCATTGTCTGTGGTCCAACAGGTAAGGAACAGAGAATGCTGCTTTCTTAACAGGGAGGGAACAGACAAGTAACCCTTTTCACACAGACAAGGAACAGACAAGGCGTTCCAATTTACATTCTGCGAACAGTCGCCTGCCTGTTCTCTCTTGGTCAGGGAACAAGGAACGAACAGCCAACTGACAGACAATGAACAGACTTTATTGTTACAGAAATCGACAGGGAAGTGGGCTTTATAGCCAATAGATATGATGAAGTTTGAAGATTTTATTCATATGGTCTCTAATCTTAGCTAAGACAGAAAAAAAAGTGAATGATTTACCAACGATATTTTTCTTGCTACGAAACAAAAGGGTAATGAGAAAAGAGGTGGTTGTGAGTATATGGATAATTTTTCCTCAGCATACCTCCCTCAAGTATTAAATTACAGGTAAAAATAAGTTCCTCCTCCTGTACAATGAGAAAATATTGATACTTTATTTCATTAGCACCAGTTAATATATTCTGTCTAAAAATCATCAACAAAAGGACAAAAGTTGACATTGAAATATGACCATAAAACTTTTTCGGCAAATGGTTTTTGAAAAAACTTACCAAGAATGATCTTCAAAATATTTCTCATAGAGTAATATAGATTATCTTTCTTTAGGAAAAATTTTTATTCTTGACCTGCAATTTTGTCACTACAAGTTCTCAAACCTTCTGTTAATCAGTTGCATGGCTGTATTTAGTCCAACAAATTTGATTTTTCAAGGAACAATTTCAATTTACAGGATTCTGAAAGTTTTGAATAATGGACATCAGTCTTTAACTGAACAAAAACCTTAAAATAGACACTCACCTTATGAGTAGAATTAAGGGCCTCACACGATGGTCTATGGATAGGAAGGTTCGAATAAGACTGGTGTTTTGTACTTGATGAGGATAGCGGAACGTCAGGTCACACTTCAATCCAGTATGGATGTGAACACAACTTAATAATGGAACATTGGCCTGTGGTATTTGAACTATGTTTCTAAAGTTACCACTACTAATAATATCTTCTGCGGCATCATGAATGATAAGCTCTTGAGTGGTTCTTTGGTATTTGGAGTTAACATAATGGCATGGTTTTGCTGCAATTGAAAATAAATAACTATATTATTTCACATCTACTATGATAAGATATATTTCATACGCTAAACATAGAGCAAGGAAGGCAGTTAACTCACTGATATCGATAAATAAGTCCAGATCACTATCCTCGGAGGCCAAACCAGTAACTCTGGAGCCATAAGGGTATAATCTTGGAGAGAAATACTTCAATGATGAGAGGATACATTCACATACAAGTTGCTGTTTCTCAATATCACAAGAACTCAACTGATATTTAACAAGAAATCCATCAAGACGTTCCAAAAACATTTCCTCTGAACACAAAAGCATCTTTGCATTTATGGGAATCTTTCCAATCTGAAAAGCTAAGAAAATACACTCAAAATGCATATTGCACCCATAAAAACATGTACAAATGTAATTTAAACAAGAGGGTTTCTATAAAAGAATAAACTCTGTGACACATGCAAAGTTTGTGTTTGATTTCAAAGTATTAAATTACTTTCAGTAAAATGTTTCCTCTGAAATTTTGAGGGAAAAAGTAAAGCACCACAGATGATAAAAATATATAAGAATTTTCAAATATTATCCCGTGGGTAAAAGTCCACAATAAGTGATTCCACAAATAATGGTGATTTAGGAACATGTTCACTTAAGTTCTTCATTCATCTTTTTTTATTATTCATTCATCTTATATGTTTGGTGGACGCCTACAGGCCCACCAAATATGTATGCGAATACATATCCATATTTGGTGGTGGGTACACAATTACCAAGAGAATATTCACTTAATTTTGAGTGAATATCCATTGAATTATGGACATCCAACTTGCATACTTAGTTGTATACCAACTTACGTACTTAATTGTATCCCAACGTTTATACAATGCATCTGATCGATAGTGTTTATCACCTTGAGTTCGAGTGATATCACGTCATTGGTTGTTATTCTCTGGTGCTGATGATGTGATATCCCGTGATAGGCCCAAGGGTTCCGGCCCTCTTTAAGAGCTCGGTTCATGTCTTTTATGACCGTTTGCACCCCGTACTTGCTCAGTAGGGATCTAGCAGCTCAACTGTGAAGACCATTTTGAGCAATCTGTCTTGAGAGCATCGGGAGAAAAGTTTTTCTTTCATCCTAAGGTAAGCCAATTTCTATTAATTTTTCCCATTTTTTATGGGATTATTTTTATTTCTTTTCATTTATGCACGAATATGACAAATTTTATGTTACGTTTCATATGCAGTTAGCATCTTGAACTTAGTTAGGTATTTTTAAAATTTTATATTTAGTTTTTTTTTAATGAATAGCGAGAATATAAATATTTATTTAAATTTTTTTCCTTTAATTGAGCCTTGTATTTTTCAATATTTTATTGTCCGGTGGTATAAAGTTTCATCCAACTGATGCAGTAAGTGGTGATATTAGTTTATCTTTTTATACAAATTTGACTCTGTTATTGCATAAAATTTTTACAACGTAAAATATCCCTAATTTTTTTGCACTCTTTGTTTGTTTGTCAGTGCAACTTCTCAGCAGTAGGGGATATTCGGCAGCGGGGGATAAGTGAAGCGGCAGTTTTGGGAGAGTGAAGAAAATCATCCTAATTAAAAGTGTAAGTTTTTAATACCTTAAATTGTTGATACATGTATGTACTGCATGCATAAATAAAAACATTAACATGCATAATAATATCGTAAATAACTGTTTATATATTATTGACACTGTTGATATATGTATGTACTGCATGCATAAATAAAAAATTAACATGCATAATAACATAACAAAAATAACTGTTTAGGTAGTATCCCAGTTCTCGGCGAAAAAGTGATTCTAAAGAGTGGCTTTCTAAAACAGCTCTTTTTCATTTGATAACTGTGATATTATCAATTTATATCCGCTCACATTAGTTAGTCACATCATTGCTCAAGTTATTGATAAAGTGAAGCTATTTGGAGCATTTTATCTTTTGCCTGCTTTACCGTGAGTGTTATTTTGATCCTGTTATTTTTCGGAATTTTTACATAAATATAAAATGTATGTTCGTATTGCAGATGGTGCGCAAGCGAGGTGTAAAGCGGCCATTGTCACATGCTGACCGGGAGTCGACGCCGTTGGGTGAAATTGCTGATGCATCCACCTCTGCTGATGATCAGGTGACCTCGCATCAGGACCCGCAGCCGTCAACGTTGAGGACACAAGGATTGCCCGCTGAGCTCTCCGTCTTCTCTCGGCGAGTTTACACGGAGAAGGAATTGCAGGAGCTGCTGGAGGAGAGCGAGGAGTCGGAGTTCTTGGACGACTCGCAATTCCACATTAGCGAAGAGGAGAGTGGGGAGGAGGATGAACCCTCACAGTCAGGTACTCCGTTGCCGTCTTCTACGTCTGATCCCGTTATGCCAATTCCTGGCCCATCCCCATTGTCCCATTCTTTCCCCAAGCCCTCTAACCCTACCGCCAGTCCTTCTCCATCCGAACATCCTATGCGGTGGTCTCGAACTTCAGTGACCCGTCAAAATACCCCTTTCCAAGAATATCTAGGCCTCACCACTACACCCCCTTCCAACGACCCAATTGGTTTTTCCGCCTCCTCTTTCTAGATACCCTTGTTCACGCAGTAGTTGATCAGACGAATGCGTTCGCTAATCATCTTATGCAGACAAATGAATCTTGGACAGCAAGGATTAGGAATTGGAAACAATTGACATATGAAGAGTTTCTCACCTTCATAGGCCTTTTGTTTCACATGGGAAGTATTCCTACTAACAAGATATCTGATTACTGGAGCATGGATATCTTGTTTGACCTCCCTTGCTTTCAAAAATGCATGAGTCGTGATCGATTTTTTATAATAGGGTAGCTTCCTTCATCAAAGAAAATGAAAGGCATTGATTGCGATTCATTACCCACCATTAGTGTATTCATAATATATAAATTACTTGGTTCTAGAAATCCCAGTTTAGACGAATGGCAATGGTCAATTTTGACCTCATTTGAAAAAGGCCAGATTGGCACCCATGCGATGCCACTCCACGTGATGTCACAGGGACCTAGTTTCTATACGAGTACATAGATAGGAGTTTTACATCGTCTAAGATTACCAATGCATGCATGAGGCACAGAGCTCAAGGAAACATGTTTAATAATCACCTATTAAAACTGCCTAAGGTTGGAAAGTTTCCTTCATTCGATTGGGTATTAATAATCCTTATTCAAGTGAAGCGCTACCTGCTAGCCTGCATCGTGTCAGCGCTCAAAGCCTCGCCCCAAGGTCACTTCACACGGTGACAGTAGGAACCAGAATGGCATCACACGGGGTTTTCCCAGCATTCATACTTAGCCGTCGCGTTTTCGCGCACTTGAAAATTTTCACTTTTCATTTAATCGTTGTGGCATTTTTTAGTGTCCCCCCCCCCCAAAAAATTTCTGGTACCCCCCCCCCCCCAGAAATTCCTCGAACTTATCCGCAGAACTCCTCCCGCTAAGGACTTTTCGCGCTAAGGTTTTTCGCGCAAAGGCCCTGTAGCAAAAGGCCCTGTCTCGCAAAATCCTGTCTCCGGAAAATCCTGCCTCCGGAAAATGCTGCCTCCGGAAAGCAGCATCCGAAAGCAGCACCGAAACCAGCCCCGAAACCAGCCTACCTGCAATCCAAGACTTATATAGGACTACTGCGGAGGAATACTTACTCCTTGGCAAGCAAGGGGAAATCGGTGCTAAGTCCATAGTATTGCACTTTGGAGTGAGAAGTTTTACTATAGTCCTATCACAAACTCTCTCTCCCTCCAACACCTCACCCACCATGTTTTTCCCCTCCTTGTGTTCCAATGAATATCCCTCTGATTCGACTGATGTCTCCAACCCAGAAGTTGAGGGGAAAATTCTGGCTGGTATGCTGTTAACTCAAACCCAGGGACGAGGTTTTGCGGAGCAGCCTGTCAACAGGGGCAGTGGCGCAGCAGATGAATTCGCCCTGGCTACCCCCCTCCGCTGCTTGGAAAAACCCCTCCCCTCAAATCCTGTCTTGTCCTGCTATACGCAACCTTCTCTTTTGCTCGTGCCCTGGTCGTGGACGCATGGCTTCTGGGACATGGCGAATTTACAAAAATTATTCTGCTGGTATTTAGCTGGTAATGTTTCCTATGGGATCATGAATTACTATCATTGTTTTCTGTAATACTTATGATTTTGAATACTCTACTTGGAATAGATTTTGAACAGAAATACTCGTAAATTTTTTGGCAATTTTTTTTCTTGTGAGCTGATTTTGTTGTTTGTGGAGTCTTTCCCTGATCCAGCTTGTGACCGACGGTTGGAGTTTTTCCTATGTCTGGGCTTACGTGAACAATCGACCAGATTTAGCGACGTAACGCCACATCGTGAAAAATAGATATCGTCATTAAAAAATCTACAACCGTGAAATACGTACTCCAGGAGTAATAATCTTTCGATTTAGGCAATAAAAAAATAATAGGAAACCACCCTATTCTTCATGCCCTTCATTTTTCACCGAACCCTGGTCCAAACGATCCAGTGCCTGACAATATCCTTTAGAAAATCGATCCCCTTTTAGATTCATTTCACTCCACCATTGATTCCCTAATTATTACTTCCCAAAAGCTCTGCATTGACAAGTCTATGCTTCTTTGGAGGGGTAGATTGTGATTCCGTACTTACATGAAATCCAAGAAGAATAAGTACAGAATCAAAATGTGCATGCTGATGCAGCCTTCCGGGTTTGTTCTAAGATTTCTTGTGTACACGTGGCAGGCGACTCCCAACTTGGAGGGCGTGGACATTTAGATTGCGTTGTTCATAAATTAATGAATGACCATTTAGATAAGGGTCAATCATTATTTATGGACAATTATTACACCAGCATAATTTAATCCATGAACTGCTTGCGAGGAGAACATATTGCACTGGAACTCTTAGAGCAAATCGGAAAGGCATCCCCTCCGAAGTGGCAAAGGCTACATTGAAACGAGGTGAAGTTATGGATGCCTTTACTAACGATGGTATCTGCATTCTAAAGTGGAAGGACAAAAGGGACTTACTGATGATCAGCTCCGAATTCAGGAGTCACATGGTCTATGTGCCGATCCGAGAAGGAGATAGGGTTGTTCCTAAACCTGAGGCCGTTGTGAAGTACAACGAGTCCATGGCCGGAATAGACCATTTTGATGAATTGATGTCATATTATCCGATTCAAAGGAAAACCCTACATTGGTATAAAAAGTTAGGCATCCATTTCTTTCACCTTATTCTGGTCAACAGCTTTTTTCTTTTCCGTGTACCCTCCAAAAAAATTTCCCTTTATAAATTCCGTCTTTCTGTGATTAAATCCCTTATTCTTCCACACTACATTCCCTATCCCAGGCCACTGTTACCCTCCAAACTCAATCCCATTTCCTTGAACTGATCCAAGTGGAAGGTGGCAAAAAGAAATATTGACGTTGCAAGCATTCCACACTATCAGGCATAGAAGAGAGACCTCATTCATTTGCCCTGACTGTGAAGGTTCTCTTCCACTCTGTCCCAAATGCTTCTCTCAGTTTCACAAGAAGACATAAATTAAATTATATATTTTTTGTGCTATAGATTTTTATTTTATGTATAGTAAATTGTAATATAGATTAAATATATTGTTATAGAATTTGTAAAAGACTTATTTCCAACATCACTAAAATAGACATCACTGTACATAATTGTGAATACAATATACATATATAAAAATTGAAATGATCATCAGTTCGATTGTATTTAATTTTTTGTGTAAATATAATTTTTTTCAAGGAAAATTATTCCATTCATAATACTATAGATTTTTCATAAATAAGATGTGACAAGAGATTTCCAGTTGCTATGAAATTAGTCTTTCCGTCGTGTAACTAGACAATAAACTTCATCATTGCTTTTGGTGAACGGGTACATTAGAAGGGGCACAGATGCTGCCAATTTCTTACTAGCAATAAATATTATTTAATAATTTACTGGAAATATTATTTAGCACCAGTTGATTCGCAAATGTATAGTGGACATCCACAATAGTTTATACATAGATATCCTCTAAAATTTTAGTGGACTTTTACCCATACAATAAATATTCTCCCTAAAATACTTATGTAACTGAACACTAATGAGAAACAAAACAAAAATTTGATGAAGTTTCTCTTCTTTAAAAGGGAAAAAGTAGTTTTACAACATTGCTCTAATTCCTGACCTGCACAAAACAATGGCTTTCTTTCGTTATACTCAATTCCGATTGCAATAATACTCCACACTTACGTAGAGGGCTGTGGAATGTAACCTTTTCTCAAGTTGAGGAGTGAGTGTATTATCCCATTTCCACCGAGAAAAATGTTCGAAATTCTGATTTGCATCTGTCTCATTAAGGAAGTCGGATTACGTACACCAGCTTAAAAAATAAATAGGTGGAATAGGTCAAGAAAACATTAAACAGCATATTGGTAGCACTTAGAAAACAAAATAGAGCACAGTTTTTCATCATGAGCCTCACATACTTGGAATGGTATGGTGAAACCATATGGCTACGTTGGGTAAAATGGGTTAATGAATAACTACAGATTTTGTCTTCTCTGCCCACTTTCATGGAAATTCTCTACCATTGAAAATATTCTTAATCTGAGGGAATTAGAAATAATAAGAAGTTGCACTTTAGAAATAAATATTGACTGTACATCAAAAATCTAAGTGTAACAGATATGTATTTATGGTGCAAATTAATATCTAGCACAAGGTTTTGACCCAAAGAACTCTGCATCATTTGGAATGAGTCCCTGACCATGGAGGAAATTCTTTAGGTAGGTATTGGTGTGAACAAAAGGAGTCTCTCATATGTGCCTCTCCTACTCCTACTTCACATTCAGAATTATCTGTCTCCTGTTTGGTATCTCCGCAATCAGTTGTTTTCATCCGGGCCATGTGGAACAAATAATTGTTGGGTGAATATTTTTCAGACACTCAAATTCATTCTTATTTTTCTTGTAAAATCCAGCCACCCTTCAATGGCATAATATACGTTTTTTGTATGTTTCCGTAGCTCTCACCAGATCATATGGATGCCAAATCTTGGTGACTTCCTATTTCCTTCTACCCATCCTCTTTACATATCTTCTACACTCACAAAATGGAGAGGTGCATGAAAACCTGCGGAGCCTATGGTTCATCAATTCCATTTAGTTTCACTCTGAATCAGGAATTGTGCACCCTGTCCAATAAAGACTTAATGTTTCTTAAGTCTTTTTTACCAAGACGTCACCAAAAATACAACAAAAACTGGTCAGGGAGTTTACAGGATATTTAAAATATGAATGCACTGCATTTTCATAACATGCGGAAAAGATTTGTCAAAAAACTGTGGGTAAAAGGGTAATTGTACTTGGTCATACCTTTTTTAGCAGTTTTCCCTGATTTCTGGACTAGAATTTCCTTTCCATCCACACAAATTTTCTGCTTAGCTTGGTCAGCAAGTACTTTTTCAACAGATTGGCTGAAAGGTCGAGTACGATACTTAAGTTTTATGTAAAGCATTATGTAAATATAATTTAGAAGCAGAGAGCAAAATATATTATAAACACACCGCACAGTGAAAATTTTCAAAATATTGGAACACATCACTCATCCCAGGGGCGCAGCTAGGAATTTAGGCAAGGGGGGGTTTCAGACGCAACTAATACTGGGGTGCTTGGGGTATTGCATACCCGCCAGGGTTAGCGGTAGGTGCGGAGGCCTTCTGCCGGAAAAAAATTAAGATAAATGGTGATTTTTACGGCCTTCTGAGGGATATTTTATTAATCCTCACACTATTCTATCAGCAATATTAAACCAATTAAGTAAAATAGATTTAACTTAAAAATTTCTGTGATCCCTGGGGGTGGGGAGTTTATCCCCCAAAACCCCCCTCGCTGCACCACTGACTCATCCATTTCCATAACTTGCCAATTAGGGTAAAGATCAAATAAAAGAAATATGAGATCTTCACACTGATGCCTAATAGAGAGAAGCAGGATTTCATAATGCAATACCATCATTCCACAATGCATTAATATAATATCCCTACCCTAATACTAAAGGCTACAATACTGCAGCCTAAGATGCTACAGGATAAATACAGTCAACATGGATTTACTTAGAGAGAGTCAACCTCTTCTGCCATTTTCCAGGATATGGACAGAATGCAGCATTCTAAAGATAGCATAAATGAAACCACAGCTTTATTCCTTGATTTTGCTAAAGCTTTTTATCATGAACTGGTAATCTTGTGCAAAAATTCCACAATTTTTTTTGCATAGAATTGTAAGGATAGGGAGTGTATTTCATTTTTCTTGTATTTTACTATTATTCAAATCGTCATATTCATGCAGTGTTTAATTAACAAATGTTCATTCAATGAAGACTTAAGAGTGAAGTAAAATATTGTATAAAATTCAATTGCGGACTATAGGAAAGGAAATTTTTCTCAATTTTTGTGTTTGATTTTTTTGATAATGTCATTCTGATAAGCTTTGTTTAATTATTTACGCTGCATTAGAAGTGTTAATCACATGTGTGTTCAGTGTATTTTACGCAATTGAGAGATCGAATTAAATCTGTGTCAAACGAAAATCTAATGTCGGAAGTTCTCTTTCTTTCAAACGCACCAGTCACCGAAAGGTCCCAAAATTCCCTTACCCATTTTTCTCCTGTTCTCCCTTTTACATCCCATCCAGGTGCTTCGGAATCTCCCATGCGTCCCACGCTTCACCCTATTTGCCCAAGCACCTCAAACCCTCCCACTTTTTCCCTTGAACGTACGACCTCACGTCACCCACCCCACCTCTCGGCTCGATTGCAAACCCTGTATTACACCATCACCTCACAAGAATAAAAAATGACATCCACTTCAAATGAATGCACTCAAAAATTGCAAAATGGAGCCAAAAGAAATGGGCATCAAATTGCCTGATAAATTGCAGCCTTAAGTGAAATAAATAAAAGACATCAATGTATTTTCATCAAAATTGAAAATATTCCTTCATAGTAAGCTATTTACTCCACCGACGAATATCCCCCAACAACACACATTTGGATATACATATGTATATATATTGTATTTTCATGGGTAACATACATATATATTTTTGTTATGTATTACATCTGTAGTACATATGTATTATTGAATGTATTTCCTTTGTATTCATACATATGTAAAAGTGGCACATGTTACACGATAAATACATTTGTATTTTTTGTGTATTTTTGAAATTTGGATACTTATGTAAATGTGGTCAAAAATACACAAAAATACAAATGTATTTATCGTGTAACACGCACCACTTTTACATATGTATGAATACAGAGGAAATACATATGTAAATGTGGTCAAAAATACACAAAATATACATTATGTATATTTCCTGTAATACTTGGGAGGTAGATTTTCGTGGCGTCTTGCGAAATGTTCATAAACATTTTTTCCAGAAATAATATGTTCACAGCAAACGCCAGATTTCCCTATTTTAATGATCATTCATCCATTCGAATTTATACCCAGAAAGCTTAAAAATAAATCATATACTAGTCGATATGAGCAAGGGTAGTAAAGATGGCGGCTATTTATGTTAATTTGTAAATGCATGCGAAATACAGACGTATTACATATGTAAAATTCAGTTTCTATCCGCGAAATATACACATGGAAAAATGGTTCACAATACATGAAAAATACAAAACATAGTACTTGCACAGATCAAAAGTAAAAGCGAAGTTTAATTTTTTAAACAATATTTTAATGTAACTGTTTAGACAAAAAATTAAATTCTCAATTCCGCGGCTCACTGTCGCTAGGGAAGTGAGTGGGAGCGTGGGAGTGATGCAGTTATAATCTCGTTGACAGTAAACCTCGGCATTTCGTTCGAGACTACGAGAACGTGCTGTTGGAGGAACTCCGGCATCTAAGCTAATAAACAAAAGGAAATCCGTTATTAACTAGCTACTGATGTATAGTTAATTTTATATTTGTTTGTATTATTATACTTATTGGAAGAATTGACATAGTGTTTTAATCCTCAATAACGGGCGCGTGTGGATGGTGTGCTCAACCCGAAGCCATGGCTTGCTTGCAAGCATAGCAAAACATAGCTTGCAAGCTATGTTTTGCTGGAAATGTGCTTCAATCCCACACGTTATTGCGATTCGTGCAAGCCAGCTCCAGCAGTTTCCTGTCACTGGATTATTAAGGTAAGGTATGATTTATCTTTTATTGTATTGTACGCCTACATAGACTACATTAATTATGTTATTTGAGTATATTTGGATACAACTATTGGCGCAATGTGGTCAACACATTGCGCCAATAGAGGTAATTATTTTGTTTATGTTTGGCTATTGTTTTCCTTTTTTGTTGAGTTATGGGGCTTATTACGTAAGTCATAACTCCGGAGCTATGGAGCTATAAGAGTTATGATGGCTGCCATAGCTCAATTTGCGATTACAGTAGTCAAAATAACTCCGATAGGAGTTGCGAACTGGAGCTATCTCGGGGCTGGAATAACGCAGGCTTCTGACCCGTCCTTATGATAACTCCAGCCCGATTTCCTTCGGTTCTCAACTGTCATTTGTTGATTTCTGCCGTCGGAAGGTCGGAATCTGAAGGATTTGGCAATGGATGGCCCAATAAACATGTATATGGCGAAGGATGACGAGGGTGTTTGCGGAGTATACATATATGTAAGAAGAAGGAGGTATCTGACATTAGAAATGAGACAATTCCCACAATCCGATCGAATTAGATGAAGACCATTTTCGAATGTTTTTCAGAGTGTCGAAAAACACTTTTCAATATCTCTGCCGGTCTCTGGGACCCACACTACCCCTATGAAAAAATTGTATAAACCTGTTTCAAAATTTTATACAATTTATACAATTGCCATGGCAATGTATAAGATTGTATAAAATTTTGAAACAGGTTTATACAATTTTTTCATAGGGGTAAGGAAACGCAGAATATCACTAAGCGTGGAAAAACAGATTGAAGAGTTTTCATTATATCACTATGGGCGTGTGTAATGTTGAATCTTCTTATTCTGCGTCTGAGATATTCTGCGTTTCCTTGGTGTGGGTCCCAGAGACCGGCAGAGATATTGAAAAATGTGTTTCGACACTCTGAAAAACATTGGAAAATGGTCTTCATCTAATTCGATCGGATTGTGGGAAACCCTTATTCGTCTCATTTCTAATGTCAGATGCCTCCTTCTTACATACTCCGCAAACACCCTCATCATCCTTCCCCAATATATGTTTATTGGTCGATCCATTGCCTTATCTTTCAGATTCCGACAGCAGACATCAACAAATGACAGATGAGAAGCGAAGGAAATCGGGCTGGAGTTTTCATAAGGCATTTTTATTTTCATTATTGGTATTAAAAAAATATGTCGGTGTGCCTGCAAATATCTTCGTTCTTTGTAGGCATCTGTCAATCTCAGTAGCACATTTTTGTTAATTGTCGATGAAATATTAAGGTTTGTCACCCTACATTTTATTTATTGTTGCCTCCCCGTTTATTCCTTGGAATACGCCAAGGGCAAAGCTTCTGTGGTCACTCATAAAATTAGTGAGCACCACATACTGCTTCCTACTCATTTTCTCCGACCTTTGCCGGTATCTAAAATTGTATTCATTGCCATAATAGCAACATGGGCAGAGAATAGGTTTGGAGTCGACGATAAATGAATGACTGTATACAATGGATGACATATAACTGTATATGAATAAGCTTTAAAGTATAAACATTTCAACAATGTAGTTTATATTAATTATTTCACGTTAAATTACGAAATACAAGTTTGGGACTCCATTCCGAAATTCACGTTAAACCCGTCTGCTCAGAAACATTTACTATCGGATACCTAAGCTCCTATTGGTTGACTCATTTCTGGAGATTTGCTTTCCGAATTTTCCATAGCCACTGTAGCTCCGCATTCTTTCGGAGACTTCTCGTAACTCCTGCCGGTACGTAATAGGGTTGGAGCTACAAATCAAAACAAATCCGGGCGGAGTTACAGATAGCTCTAGCTCCGAGTAAAAGTTACGTAATAGGCCCCTATGTATCGAGGAGACTGGTGTCCATTGAAGTTATATGGTAAAACATAGTAACCCTGTCGATTTCTGAAACAACAATGCCTGTTCGCTGTCCGTTTGAAGTCTGTTCATAGCCTGTTGGAGATTAGTGAACAGAGTATAAACAGCCAACGAACAATCTCGGGTCACACACAAGTAGGAACAACTTACGAACAGCCTTCTAACAGTTTGTACTCTGTTTGCAGCTTGTTCCTTAACAGGCAGGCAACAAGCATTTCGGGAACAATAGTGAACAAGCTTTTAACAGGCAGGGGCCGGTTGGTAGTATGTTTCACCGAACAGGGAATGAACAGACAACAGTGAACAAACACTAAACACCCTATCGATTTACGAAAAAAATAATGCCTGTTCGCTGTCAGTTTGGAGCCTTTTGGAGATTTTGAGAACAGATTATGAACAACGTACGAACAATTGTTTTAAGTTTCGGAATTTGGACAACAATTTGGATTAATGCAAATTTAATTGAGTACAAGGAAGTTTAATTGAATCCAAAGAAAATATCATCTACTTAAACAGTAATTATATACACTTGAATTCATTATCACGATTACCATCAACCACGGATGACGGTTATTGAAGTGAGCACGCAAATTATATCAGCTATCTGCACGGCTTACGCACGTCAAATACTTTACTTCGCCAATTACAGGCAGGGGCCGTATGTTTCAGCCAAGGAGTATGTACTCTGTGGTTTCAGCGGACTGGGAACGAACAGACAACATAGTGAACGGACACTCAACAGGCAAGGGCCGGTTCATTGTCCGTTTCACGGTACAGGGTACGAACAGAGAACAGTGAACAGCTAGTGAACAGGTTCTCAACAAGGACGGAAAGATAGCATGGTGCTGCTACCTACCTATAGAAGATAGCAAACGCAAACAATGACGCCAATAACCGATACCGTTATCCGGACAGTTTACGATGGTTTACGAGCACATGGTCGACTGTGTTGTGGTGAAGTTGTTGGTTGCGGAGAAAACAGTTTTTATTTGAGTATTATTTAACCTGTGCTAAATGCCCGCAGTGACGACTTAAGTAATTCGTGCATCCATTCAGTGATAGTGAAAGTCGTGAAGTGATATTTGTTCTTGAGTGTGTTTATTTAATAATTTATTGTGTCTCTTAAGTTTTTGAGCAAGTACTGAGATTTGTATTGCATTTGTATTATGCGTATGTGCGTTACGTCGCCAATAAGAACCTACAAACCAGTGGCGGTTTGCCCATAAGGACTCTCGGACGCCGCCCCTCCCAAATATTTGAAAAAGTAAAAAAATAAATATCCATTAATTTATAATTATACATCTGATTAACCATAGCGTTTTTTCAGTCCCATACATCGAAAGTGTTGGAAAAACACGAAAAGAAATAGCGCGAGAAGTTCGTATTTGTAGCCGTGGGGCGCTGGCCAGAACGTCCCAATCCATCCCCATGCAGTTATATGGAGAGTGGTAGTGGTGGGGGCCGCTGGTGCTATGACGCGTCTAACGTTGTGTCTTATGGAAGTCTTGGGACGTCGTCCGAAAATGCGCAGAGCGACGAGTGAGTTGACATCGCTGCGCAGGCCGGCGGGCGTATAATCTGGCGTCTACTTGGTGCTGCCACAGAAAAGGGACCTACGGAATCAGAATGGTCACTGTACTGGGTGTAGTTATACGATTTTAATTTTTAATTACTGGTAGGTATTGCTACAGTAAATAAATTATCCCATTATGCTTGCGTTTTTTGGTGTTTGAATTCCAGAACACATCAAATCCAACCAGTTAAAGGCCGTATTGACGAAGGAAAACTATTCTCGAGTATTTGACACAGTTCTGTTATGATTACGAATTTCAAGAACCTTGAGGAAACTAATATTATAATATTTAGGCCTTAACAATGTATTCATATCTTCCCGATGATTAGAAATGCGGTACCTATTTTTCAGATAAATTTATCAAAAGACCTGCAGTATTAGGAAAAATCAGTTAACATTCCCCACTGATTTATAATTTAAGAAATAGTTGCGTGCGTGATAGGGTGAAGGATTATATATGATTTAAATCGTTAAGCGCGACTTTAAATAGAGTCATTCAATTAATGTCATGAAGTGCCGCATACAATGCACCTTTTGTGTGTAGGTTCATCATTTTTCTAGCCGTCCTTGTTGTATTAGTTCATGTTCACCTAATTCCTCAGCGGCAGAGCGGTAGCTGTCTGACGGAAAATGCCCACTTATGTCTGATTTAAGTGGCCTCGAAGAGTTCATATCAGTGCGGAAATCCTTACAGCTCCCATCTGTGGCTCAGTCAAGTCGTCTACTTTTACGATCTAGAACTTATTTTATATTATATCATGGCAATGATTTCGAAGACACAGTTAATCCAAATGCGATCCGTTGGCGCCTCGTGTGTTTACCACGTATGAATCTTAGACTCAAGGAGATGGTCCGTGACGTCCTTTGTTTGCTTGAATGCCTTTGCTGACCTTAAATTCGTCCCTCAGCTGAATCAGCATTAGTGGACCACGACTTCTATCTCCCTTGAGTCGTCCTTATAGTAACGGCAAGACTCTCGGAAAGAACGGAGTGAAATGAGTTCAGACATCATTTTCGAGGAGTTAATTGTGCGTAGTTGCCGATTAAGAAGTTTCTTAGTGCTGTGTGTACATTCAAGAAGACAATTTTGAATTAATCAACAGTGCTCGTTTTTTTAAGGGAAATATAGGGAAAAATTGTCCCAATTCTGTGTCCAGGATCCTTGTTCTTTTTGGTCGTATTTTTCGTCGGCCTATTTTGTGTCGTCCCTTGTTTATTTATAGACTAGTGCCCTTGCCATGTGTTCAATCAGAAAGAAATTGTTGTCCAGCGCTGATTTCAACGAACGTGTAATTGATCACTTTGCTGGACAAAATGAAAGAAGGATGGACTTTTGCAATATATATCTAAAGGCCTGTGAGTATTTCATATTTTGTTAAAAATGTGTGAGAAATGTTTAATTGTTGATTTCAAATTATACTGTATTCAAGAAGCAACGCGAACACCGCCATCAAAGTTTACATCTGCAATAGCAAAGCGCACGCATTCTAGTAGTGTTTGTTGCCTAGTGGAAGTCAGTGACACTCTCCTCCCTCCTCAGGTGTTACAAGTGTCATTGCTACCTAAATCATTGCAAATGTTGTATAGATTTGACAAATAACGCATTATGATTGCAAAATGAACAACAGAAGTGTATTGCGGGCATATCCGCACGAAGAATGTAGACGCTAAAACCTAAAGTTACGTATTTTCGTTTGTATTTGCAAAATATCGCAGCAAATATATTTTTATTCTTCAAGATCATTGATCAGTATCATCGAGAGTCCGGACTAAGCCGATCCGTATGACCGAGAGTCTACTGCATATAGTATTTATTAATCAATCTTTATTAGGAAAACTAGATATTTTTGTTGAAAAAAACGGAACGTATGGTATCACAGAATTTAATTCCTAGATTGCCGTAAAAACTTAATAAAATACACGAAATATTAAAAAATTATGACCCCCCGGTGGAGTGCGCCCCCCCTAGCATTTAACTCACGAGCCGCCACTGCTACAAACATTGTCAGAGGACTGTCTTTCTTGTAGGTTTGTTTGTGAGAAGTGAAATCATGGTGTTCATAAATATTCTTTAAAGGCGTGTTTCTCTTTTAATATCACACGTATTACATTGGCATAGTGCAGAATCCGAGTTGTATTAATTTAAGGAAGTACATATTTCTTTGATGAAGGCATGTGAAATATTTGTTGGTGTAGTGGTTTTTCTGTTGATGATGACAAAGCTTGCTTTTCTACAACTATTCAAGATTTTTGTAACTAATGGAATATGTGGAAAAGCACAATAAAAGTTTTTCTTACAATCATTCAAATGAATTTCAACTTTTAATTCTATTTAAACATAAATTATCTCTTGTCTATTATGTCCAACTTAGCAACAGCGAACGGTTAAGGAACAAAGTATGCGCATAGGGAGAGAACAGACAAATAACCGTCTTCTCACATTCTCACAGACGTGAAACAGACAAGGCGTTCCAATTTACATTCTACGAACAGTCGCCTGCCTGTTCTCTCTTGGTCAAGGAACAGGGAACAAACAACCTAAGAAAACAGGCAATGAACTGACAGCGCACAGTCCCCTGCCTGTTCATTGTCTGTGGTCCAACAGGTAAGGAACAGAGAATGCCGCTTTCTTAACAGGGAGGGAACAGACAAGTAACCCTTTTCTCACAGACAAGGAACAGACAAGGCGTTCCAATTTACATTCTACGAACAGTCGCCTGCCTGTTCTCTCTTAGTCTGGGAACAGGGAACGAACAGCCAACTGACAGACAATGAACAGACTTTATTGTTACAGAAATCGACAGGGAACGTCAATCTTGTACGTATAAATTAATAGATTATGCGTCGTATAGTAATTCCGTGCTTCGCGGCTGAAGATACATTTTTTCTTCTCTTAATTAAGAGCAGACAAAATTGTTTAAAGGAATGTTTTCGTTCACGTGTATGTTGTTTTATCGCTGTTTATTACCACAACCTACTGTATTGCAGTTCTTGCATTCCTAGTTATCCTATGCTTTAGTCATAACATCTTTGACCTTAGACTTATCAGCATAGCCTTGTCACTAATAGCATAGAGTAAGTATATACTTACTCTATGCTAATAGATTCCTCGAGGTTCCGAGCGGTTTTGCCCTCTACTTCTAATTATTTAACGAACAAGAAGAAGTATTGGTCGTGTAATATTATAATATCGGTTCCCTCAAAGCAAAATGTAATATTTCTTTCATCTTGAAATGCAGTCAATCAAGGTGCATTTCGTCATTATTATTAACACAAGATAAATACGTAACTTTCATGCGAAAGTTTGTCATTATATGTAAGAAAAAGGTGCGTACGGGCCAAATTAATTAATTATAATTTTCTTTTCATGCTCTTTCGCGCATACCCAGCAGGCGACGATGTAAATAGCTTGGCCTGGACAAGAGGAGAATGGATTACGGAAAAGACGACGAAGCAAAGCCAGAAGACCAGGTGGAATTGTTAATACCGAGGTAAGCTTTGAGGGAAATTTTTTTTTTAACCATAATGGAGAGGTTTCTTAAAGTTAAGCCTGAAATTATCTATTATGTATGAAATTTATTTGTTTGAAAATTTGATATCACAAGTTTATATTTTTTCTGTGTGAGTCATCCGCTACTAAATCATGGTACTAATATGTTAGTATCATGTACTAAATAAGCATACCAATGGATTCACGTTTTCCTAGTTAATTTATATTTAAAAGTAGTCATATGATCTTTTCTCATATTTCTCATTCTTCTTAAGAGAAAGGCTATTAATTTTGTAAAATGAAAGCATTTCCCCAAAATATATGATTTCTCAAAGGACAAGGTCAAATCTGTGCTAGCTGGGACCTCGACACAATTGGTAAATGAAAAAATTTAAAACTTATGTTTGGAATCTAGCAGAGAAGCCAAACTTTCATTTGCATTCAGAATACAGAATTAGTACTAAAATTACAGACTTCACAGAATACTGACTGCCTATATGAATTGAAAAAAAAATTGTAAGGACTTGAGCTCCTATTCAGATCTTACAAAAAGATATATTTTTGCATGACTTTTAAACTTGACTTCTTCTTTTCTCCTTTCAGGAAGTGGCTAATGGTGCAGAGTTGGTTTCCTGAATTCAGGTTTCTTCTTGTGCAATGTGTTACGACACTTGTTCCGTGGTAACATTTTTTTCTATTTTCCAACTCAAACCATTGTTTGTACTTGATTTATCTTTGTGCCATTTGTTTTAACTAAGTTTCACCTACTGTTTGCTGGCCCTTAATGCTTGTTAGCAATATTCATGACCACACTTGTTATTTGTGTGTATTATTTTATTTTTCTCTTTGAATAAATGTTTTATTATCTGTATGTTCTGGTTTCCTTATTCATCCGTTCGATCCATATTGATATTAAGTGGATGTGGGTCAGAAAATCAATATGTATAATTCGTGTACGAGGGCCTGCAGATACATATGTATATTACATGTAAGGATATTCAGATTTCCAATTTGTAATACGCATGTATACATACATCCTGAGGGAATTTTGAGCCACTTTTACGTGAAATATACAGACGTAATACGATTGTATTCCATTGTATACATATGTATAATTCATGTATGGGTATTCAGATTTCCAATTTGTAATACGCACGAATACATACATCCATAGGGACTTTTGAACCACTTCTACGTGAAATATACCGATGTAATACGATCGTATTCCATCTTATACATATGTATTTGGTCACGTATTTTTTGTGTATTATTGATGTAATACAGATGTAATACAAATGCCGTGTTATCTGGGTCTCAATCATTGTGCTACCACACTTGAGTGTATACACATGGTTTATTTAGTTTTTATGTAATTATGTTTCATGCATATTCATATATGCTCAATGTTCTGCTCTTGTTCTTCTTTATAACCCAGATCTTTGGGCAAATAAAGTTTATTATTATTGCCACCTCTAAATAATATAATACCCTATCAACAAAACAAAGCCTCAGTTAAGCTGTTCATCCACAAAAAATGTGAGGGAGAAGCAATCTTAGGTGTACCAACAGCATATGAACAATAGATGCATCACCCACATATTCTCCCCAGAAAAAAATTTCACCTAATGACCATGGTATGGGATTAAGTCCAACTTGTAAATAGCGATGAGAATATCAAATTTTAATTATTGGAAGTTCACTATAAGTCACTCAGAGTACTTGATAATTCTATCCTCATTCATAATACAAGTCAAAGTAATAGATAAATTAAGTGCTATTAGAAAAAAATAATATTAAAGAGGTTAAAAAAAACACACGGCTGGAGCTAAAAGTACTGTAAAGATATGAATTACTTTAGGTACCCACCAATTTATATACTCAATGTGAACTGCAGCACCTATGAATTTATTTGATTTTATTAGACCGTACTTGGCAAATTGTCTGATAACTATTTTTCTGTCAGTCTTATCTGGTATGCCTGCAAGAAAAATACTAATAGAATCAATTTTCAAAACATGAGAATTTTTTGACAAAGACATTATACTTATAAGCAAACATCATAATTTTTACCAAGAATGACGATGCTTTTACTAGGTTTTTTTTGAGAACTGGAGTCAACACTTCCACCACTAATATCAGCAGCAACATTGGTATCATTATGAAAACCACAAGATGCCAGATGTGGTTTGGTTTTGGAGTCAAGTAGCTCTTTATTCATCCCAAAATCTTTTAGTGATCTATTCTCACTTTTATTCTTCGATTTCATGCACTCAGCACCTTCTTGGGTATTAAATTTGTGGCTCACACTGTGTTTCTCACAATGACATGAAACAGATGAAGTACAAGACACTTCACTCAGAAAAGATTTTGAACCAGATGCAGAATTTTTTCCTGTAAATACAAAAATATAAATAAATATGACAGTGCTTGAAAAAATATAGGCAACAACTACTTTAAAAGAACCATTCAATCAATTTTACTTTTCATACCATCTCTACCTGAAGATGCTGCAAAAAGTGAAAATGGTTGCATATAAAAGAGGAAGCTTTCTTTATTTTTCATGTGAAGCCATGAATCGCTCCCAAACCATCTTGCCTAGTCTCTAATTATGCTCTAAAAAATAAGTTCCTCACATCTGCAGGTCAGGCTTACAATTAGTTCCTATTTTATTTAGCACCACACAACCAAGTCTCTGGGCAAAGGAAACACCCACAGGAAGGAAAACAGCAACTTAGAAAACTAATCACATACATGTTATGTATTGGTTTTATTCCACAGTTTCTTTACACATATTTAACTGCCAACATCAGGGTTGCTACTTATAGTAGTGTAAGTGATAGACCCTCTTATATTTATTCTGCATTTCAAGGTTATAGGGTATCATACTGTTATATTTCCTTGAGTAAGAACAATTTTATGGAAAAGCATGCCATTTAACATAGACCAACCAGAAATTGAGTAGCTCAAAATTTGATAAAACTTCAAGCACTCTGGAAATAAATCTACATTTGAGAGCCCTCTCTCAAATTGCTTGTTTTCAATGTACTAAAAATATTGGGCAAATCTACTGATTTTCCAATACCAAGACAGCTGCTAGATTTCCAAACTTTGATGCATGGATTCCGACAAGAAAATATTAAATTAGTCAAACTGGAACCATCTGTAGTAATATTAATGCAAGTTAGGAATCACCAAATACCTCAAATAATGAACTTTTCACACTATTCGACATTCAATGACACCAAGTTATCAATTATTCGAATTTCATATTCACAGCACAGATCGTCCGCAATTCAATTTAAATCCGTTGACAATGGTTGAGTCTTACATGTAGATTTACACGTTTGGTCCGATTAATTCTTTAATAATTATTTGAAGAAAACTTATCATTGAAAATAAGCATTCGATCAAGCATTACAATACGTATAATCCTGGTGACTCCACATGAACAAAACTAAGAAGAATGTATGTAAACCTTCAGATGCACACACGAAGGCTGTTCCTTTTCTGACTTCCTTCTGCATGATCAAATTTACGTTTTACATACATATTCTTATTTTAAATTTATTGTAAATTTAAATTTAATTTTAGGTTTTCAAAGAATGCAGCAAAGCAATACTAATAATATAACTTTCAATAAGCATAAAATAAGAAAAAACAAAAGCATTGCAGAGCTTCATGCATGCAAGTTTGATGTAATCGTGGGTGACAGTTGCATGAGGATTTGGGAGCCGTATTGAAGTAGAATGACTTGAAAAGTGTTCAGCATTTTTTATTTTAATTTTCATTTGCATTTAAATTTGGTGGGAAATGCAAATTCAGTATTCTGTAATGCAGTATATTCGAGTGAGGTACATATTTGGAAAAAAATTAAGTATTCGTAACCGACATTTGAATTCGAGAAAAATGCTATTCGACCCATCTCTAATTGAAACGCACCATGAAGTGAATTAAGTTCTTCAATTGAACTTTCAAAATCTCTTCATTTACGATGGATATGTTCCACCATATTATACCTGAAACTGCCAGTTTCAAACTGTAACTCTACAGCCAGTTAACTTTGATAATCTTACCTTGTAAAAAGTCTTTCAATAATGACACATTCACATGAATCTAGACAAGTCATTTCAATTCAATAAACAAACACTGTATCTTATTCATGCAAAAATAAGTATATGTAATAATAATTCGTTCAAAGAAATGATTCGGCCCATTTTACAGCATTATGAAAACATGTACATCAACAGATAGAATTCTTCTATCTCACTTTCCATATTCTAGTCTATTGTTCCTCGGGTCTAATGAACAGAGAATAACAACACGGATATGCATATTAATGGCATTCCATGCCATACCAGACAATTTGATTTGTTGTAGAGTGTCTATCAGATAGATAATCCTTCATCACTGCCCTTCTGCCAGCTTGCTCAAAGACTGAATTCCACCATTACTCCTCTGTGGTGAATAGCCACTGGCATTCAAATTAATTAAAGGCATGTGGAAAATTTCAATAGACATAGAAATGCTGGCAATAAAAATCTTTCAGTTTATCTTCCCCATTCCATCCACTCTCAACAATCAGTCATTACAGAAAGGACTTCCAACCTCAAAAACATTCACTGCAAAATTCCAGAACCTCTCAAGAGACCAGAAAGAGACATTTCCAATTCTCTTTCATAATTTCCTTCAGCCATTCCCATGTATGTGGTGTTCAATAAAGGTGATTTATCACCACCTATTCAAACAACAAATACCATATTCCTCCGACTATAGTCCCCCCCTAATGTTTAGGCTTGAGTTTCGGGGAAAAAATTTAAAAAATGGGTTTGAATATAGTCCCCCCCTTAACCCTTTCGCTGCTGTTCGATCCCCGAAAAACTTCTCCTCACATGCGGCGAAAAGGCTAAAATGCATTTCGTGGGCCTATGGAGCAGGTACTTCAATAATGGGCGTCATACACCATCCAAAGGGTCACAAATCCGGGACCCTTTCCTCGATGAGCTCACCCACGCAGGACCTTCTCATGGACCCTACCAGTGGGTGGCCTCCCTCCCAAAAAAAGACCGATCTGACGGCAATTTGAAAATCAACCAATCAATCCGATCATCAAAAAATGATTGTTTGCATCGCACTCCTGCCAATCAAGCAATCAAGTACGTCTTTGAACCGTGTTTCTGCGATGAAAAATAACGATTTTTTTAACTTTGCTAAAAATGTGGCTGCAGACCACCGGAAAATGGCCATCTTAGCAAAGTTACTAGGTATGTTCACAGCAGTGAAAGGGTTAACTTTTATGAAGGGCATTTTTGGAAAAAAGTAGGGACTATATTCAGACATATACAGTACATACATGGCTTTTTTAGTTGAAATTCAGTCCCCAAATATGATGCACTCATTTTACAAGAGATGCATGGTGCATAACAGATGTGCCATACTCCTTATCATGATCAAAAGCAGAATTTCATAATTTAACTGGAAAAAATAAGCTCAAAATTAGAAGAAATATCACTACTAATGGTAGAAACATAAATTTTCTCCCAGAATAGGATATTTTTGAACTAGTCAATATTCCATTGAGCTTCCTATTGGGCCCAGCTTCAGTTAGAAAGAATCGCGAATGAAATAAGGACATGAAACATTGGCTGAGCCATTCAAGAGTGGGAAACCACTTTGATTCTCTGACAAGGCATGAAAATTTCTGAAATTTCTATGATGGTGAACACATTTTACCTGGCTCCCCTCAAAAATAGACAACATATTATCAAGGTATGAACATTTCTGAAATTTCCCTGCTGGTGAACATACTTTACCTGACTTCCCCTAAAAATAGCCATCATATTATCCAAGGGGTTTGAAAGATTTCTCTGACTGAGAATTTCCATTACCACTTAGTGTACTTGTTTGTGTTCACTGGTGATGAACTCTACCACTGGCAATTGAAATACGTATTTATTGTCAACAGATACTTTTTGCAACTGAAATAAAAACAAGTTCTTTACCTGATGTAACTTTCAGGCTCCTCATATATGCTTCCAAATGATTAGCATCCAGTGAGTGAAGTAGCTTTCCAGTATTGTCGACACAATCAAAGTCACAGAACTTGCAGTAAAAATCATTTGTGGAAAGAGGTTCATTTTCCTTTTTCTTGGAAGCTGCAAATGTGATGGACATATGGTGAATACCACCAAGAGTACTTAAGGTTTCTTTGAAAACATCTCTACTTGTACATGGATCAAGAGCAAGAATATAAAAAAATCATGCAATAACTCCATGGCAGTGAAATATATTTCCTACATGCACAAGACAGTCCTATGAAAGGAATAAAACATACCTATAGAATATTCTTCGCAAACTCACATTGGGAGTGGAATCTAAATACATACATACATAAGTACAAATGCACTATTTCATGTTTTCTGTGATGGTGACTTAAACTCATAGAGCTAAATCATGCCAACATTAGAAGAAATGATAACTAACAATAAAAAGGGAAGAAAGTTGTTTTTAAGTGGTGTATACATTTTAAATTTTGACTAGGACGTAAACACTACTAAAACAATGCATTGCACTTACCTTCAGTCATAGAGCTGATTACATCAACTAGCTACATACATATTTCATTGACTTTGACTAAAAGCATGTATCACTAAAAACAGGATTTTCAATCAAACTGCTTTCGGATTTCAGTAGAAGCAAGAATGAAGTAAGTGAAAAAGAACTATAGTAAAACCCCTTTATACAGAACCACTAAGCAGTGATATTCTACAAAAACCTCTTTAATACTAAATCATAGCCCCAGTCCATTCTTATGTGTAATACATACAGAGTAACCTCTTGCATTAACCTCTTCAACAACGAAACCATCCAATGACATAATTTGAACCTGGCTCCAGCTAAGAAATTGAGTGCTTCAGCGCTGACTGTAGCAAAATTTATCCCACAAAAGTAATAATGAAGGGTTGCATCATCTGAAGATGACAGCAAGGCCTGTGAAGAAATGCTGTTACACTAAGACAATCTAATGCAAAGGAATCCTCAAATTCTGATCCCAGGCATACTTAGTCAAACATATCAACCAGGAGTAGGAAATATCAGAATAAATCATTTTGAACATTTGTAAGGGAAAGGAGTGGGGATATCTGAGTAATCCATCCTTTCGCAGGAAGCTAATTCGGTCAGGAATATGGAGCACCTAAATTGCGACGGAATTGAGTGTGGCAGAAAAGTTTTTCTATAATTTTGTCACCCAGGTCACATAAACCCTAGGAAGATGGGCCCATAAAAATTCAAGTTTGAAGACTTGTTTTCCCAGATGCCAGCGATTAATGGAAATAAAAAGCACATAAAACAAAGCACCATTTCTTCACCTATCTTAATAATTAACTAAAGTTAGGATCCCCTGAGTACTCTAATCATTAGAAGTTGTCAACCAGAGGAGTGCATGGAAAAAATGTAATTTGTGCCATTTTAAATTTTGTTTCAGAGCAAAGGTATGGAAAGTCAGGGGTTTAAGAATTTTCCTCCACATAATTTTCTATCCCTCACCCATAGTGTAATACAGTCGGATCCGGATTTAACGTCTTCGCATTTAACGTTTTTCCGCATTTAGCGTTTATTTTTTTGGGTCCCGATTCATTCCCTATTAGGACAATGTAAAAATTATCCGTATTTAGTGTTTCCGCATTTTGCGTTTTTCCGCATTTATGGTCGTAAAAATTTGTCCCGCTCAAGATTTTTTTGGCCGATTTAACGTTTTTTTATGACGGTTCATCCAAATCTTTGAATTTATGCTCATCAACAAGAACAGTCTCATGAAAGTTTACCAAGAGTCGATAGAATCTACCGGGGAACGCTTCTTCAACTGCTTTCTTCCGCGAGCGCAGCGCTGCGACCTTCAACTCGCAAGCTGGGTGATTTGTCTTCTCGTAATGTTTCGCTCCCCTGCTGATCCAAACACCAGGCACTTTTTGTATCAGATCCGATCTAATGGAGCAAAGTCATCCCTTAATAACCTCGAACTACCTTTTCCTTCACTTCTTGAACTTGACTTCGATGATACGTGACGACTGATGACACGAGTTATCCTCCGATGGCCGCTACAATAATGGTTTTCTCGTTATGTTTTCAATTGATGGCTTATGCCCCTTTCAACTCTACTACCTACGGGCAGTCGATTATTAGCCCAATATTTTTTCAGTCGGCTACTTTCTCTGTTCAAAAGAGGAGGCCCAATATCAATTGCGCAGTTCACTAGAAGATTCTTTCTATAATCCATTCCAAGGTCAGTTTCCACGGAGGAACAGCGAAAGAACAGATGAAGTGTTTCCCCTGTCATGACCGTGAGTGAGGGCATTCTTTCCCTACGGAACAACATTATTTTACATCGTAATTTAGATATCCCGGGGCCAATTTATCGACATGCGGCTGGTTGATATAGCTGTCGATTCAAAAATATTTATCTGGTGCTAATTAATGTCAAAAGAGAATGACAATCGGAGTTTTGACGAACTATCACGGTCCATGACTCTAAATAAATCGCTCATGCTGGAAAAAAAATCACCGCATACTCACGGTAGAATAGATGAGCGCGGAAAAATACGAAAATCCGGCAGGTATCCCTTGGTGGTTGACTTCGACATCATAACCCTGACGAAATTGCCAAACTCCAGAGGCACTGGCAATTTTTCGGATGAAATCCAGTTCTGTTGAAGATTAAACTTTTTCACTCAACAGAGTTTAGCTAATCGTCATTCAAGGTCCAACCAAATTTTATTAAAACTTGCCGAGAAACAAGGCGAGTCGGAGTCAAGGTGATCAGCGCGCCGCGTAAGCAACTTCTCCCGGCTCCATTTGACCTGCATAAGGCCGCGGATATATGACAACGAATCTGGTGTTACCATCGATTTGAATCACCATCGACTTGACGCATACTAAAATAAGATTCTACTTTTTTGGATGACCTCGAAATCCAAAATGTGCGCATAGGAGGCTTTTTAAAGGCTCCCTTGTTTCCCTTGTTTCGCCGAGGCAACAGAAAACGTTAAATTGGCAAAATTCCAGAAAACCTCCGTTTTACTAGATATTCGGTAGTTGAGAATTCGGGATTAGCGATCCTCTGCTGTCCCTTTATTTCACTAATTCCTCATGATTTTTCGAGTACCTACTTACACCTTTTCTTATTATATTAGAAATGCTTTAGCCACCTACAGGTCACTTTTACAGAAAAAATTCTAAATTTCATCGAGATCACTGAAATATGCATAAAAATGGAATCACTAATGTCCACATAATAATCCGTGTGGGAATGCTTTTGAGTTGATGTTTATTAGAATTTTCTTAAAATATTTCATTAAAACAATTGTCATCCTCTTATTACTCATTTTTACTACCCATTTTTTTAGCCGAATTCCGAATTTTTTGCTGCATTCAGCACCTTTTAGTTACTTAAAATAATATTTTTTATTCATAAAAAGCCATTCCAATCATTACAGACCCTAAAATCTGAAAAAAAAATGGCAGGTCCTCATTTAGTGTTTGTCCGCATTTAGTGTTTTAAATTTTGTCCCCCCTGAAAAACCTTAAATCAGGATTCTACTGTATTTCAGCGCTCTAACCCTTCATTCAGGAAGTGGCCAGGAATTTGTTTTTATTGGTGAATGCTGCTGTTACTGATGCAAGGGGTTCAACATATCATGAACATATGTGCTTGATTAGTTAATGCAGTCAAAATTAGTCATCCCTTCACAAAAAAAATGAAGTCCACTGTAGCTACTATATTTTTGACCCACCCCATCAATCTGCGAGAACTCTTTGCTCATCCTGCAACAATGCAACCCAAAAAAGCACCTCCAAGAGTCAAATCCTCTCACAACAAAGCTGCCATTTTCCCGACCCCATCGAATTCTTTATACAGAGGTTTTAACGTATTACCTGGTACACTGCACCTACAGTATTTATGTGAGTCACAGATAGGGAAAATTAAATCAGCTAAGATCAGGACTATTCCATTAACTATTGCCTTTTTTCAGTTATATTTTATTTGCCCCTGATAACAAGTTTTTACACTGAATATTTCAAATGAATGATTTTTCCTACCCACTGACATGGGAAATTAACACGTGCCATCAAAATTTTGGACAAATTATCTGCTTTGCCCTGAGCCTGCTTCACTTGGAGCCTGGAGGATTGCCACCCACAATAAATTTGATAACTAAAATGTGATTAAAGAAGAATGAGGGCATAAAAAAGTGAGCACATATGTGAAGTTTACTCATTAAATTCACACGAAACATAACTGACACACCCTGTACACATGCACATTCTTTGAATATTTATTGAAATTGACAGTTTAAAAAGTTATTTTTGAATATTTGATAGTACAAAATCATAAAGCTTCATACAAGACTCTGACAAGGTGACTATTTTTCTAAATTATACCACCTGCGCAGAGTCGGAGCCACTGGTATTGGGAGAGTCAACTACTTAATGGCATTGGACGATGGCAAGCAGGCATGCTGATAGTTCTTGAACAGTGATATAAGAATCACCCTCCTTAGAAGATTGAGAGCTGTATTCCTGAACCTGACTTAATCTCAAGTCCTCTGAAGTTGATGGTTTGAGGCGTCACTTCATGGAATTTACTCATGATGAATGAAAATTGAACTTGGTTTTTCAACATATATATTTATTTATTCACGACCGCTGTTTTGACGCACTGCGTCATCCTCAGGCGAGGAGTACAATGAAAGATCGTCTTACATACCTGACCATATAAACCAGAAGTAGTGGAGGGGGAATCAAGAGCCACGTGCTCTTTTAGTCTTTCTCTGAATTTCTGGCCAGTTTGTCCAATATACACTGCAGAACACTCGCACTTAAGTTTGTAAACACCACTTTTTTCTAGACTTGGGATGACGTCTTTGGGTTTTGAGAAAAAACTCCTTAGATTATAATTATAATAGAAGGCAGGTCTGATGTGATTTTTTGGGAGGGATTTGGTGGCTAGTAGGGACAAATTTCCCAAGTATAAAAATTTCCTCTATTTGTTTGCACTGTCACTTAGTGCAGGGGTTCCATAAATGGATTTAATGGCTATTTTTTGTATTTTCTTCCGATAAAGCTTATCAATCATGTCGGTTTTATAACCGTTGCTGATGGCTATTTGCTTAATGACGTTGAGTTCTTTTTGAATATTCACTGGCGACATAGGAATTTTCAGTAGACGGTGAAGCATTGCATGGAAGGCTGACAGTTTCTGCGAGTAATGATGCCTGGATGTGGCATGGATGACCTGGTCCGTGTAGCAGTCCTTCCTGAAAATGGAAAAATTCAACTTTCCGGAATTTTTTAAAATAATTAGGTCGAGGAAATTGATGGCTTCGTTCGTTTCTTTTTCCATTGTGAATTTTATACACTTGTCTAAAGAGTTCAAAAGGAGCAAGAAAGTCCCGAGTTGTCTATCAGAACCTGACCATACACACAAAATATCGTCTACATAACGATACCAAGCACACACATTTTTTAATAATGGGTTCTTGGGATGAAAAAAAGATCTTTTTCTAAATTGTCCATAAAAATCTCCGCAAGTAATGGGGATAAGGGCGAACCCATAGCCAACCCTTCAGGTTGGAGAAATACTTTTTCTTTGAATTTGAAATAGTTCTGCGATGAACATGTTTTAAGAGCGGAGCACAGATCTTGTATAATTGGAGTGGCGACAGATTTCTTTAAGAGGATCTCTTCTGCTAACTCCACAGCTCTTTTGGTGGGCACATTTGGAAACAGGTTGGTGATGTTGAAAGACACAAGAATGCACTTGGGAGGGAGCCCATTCATTCATCAACCTCAAGTCCTCTACTTCAGTAGATCAGATCCCAAATTCAAGTAGAGTTAGAGTTTGTCCTACTGAAACTAATTGAGACTCAACACACTTGAGCTATATTATCAGTAGTAAAATACACAAAATGAATCAATTTACCTTAAATATTTTCAATCATGATCTCCCACTCTTCGAGAACTAGCATTACTGGAGACCAATCTCACATGTGAAAATATTTTCACGAGAGATATTTTATTTTAAAAACTTTAGGCGATGGCGGTGGGCATCTAGGAACTTAGGAGACAAAATTTGAATTGGGATTCCAGTTAAGTCTCGTGATACTGATGTGGCAACCAAGTCGAGTTTGAGTCGGGATCAGGATAGAGTAACGTTCTGGAATACAGTCCTGAGGACTACTGAAACTGTCGTGCAGGTAGGGACATTTCGTACTCCCACTCCCTCTTAATGAAGCCTACTGGTAGCTGATATTTGGATTAACCATACCACAATCTCTGGAAGAGTTTCCTTTTCAGTTTTTCTAAGGACCACCAGTGGCGCCGACTCCATGGGGCCTGAGGGGGCCCCAGCCCCCTCAAAAATTCGATATGGGTGTGAGGAAAAAATGTGTCAGGCTTGTCGATTTTCCCTTGAGTGTCCAGATATCGAGATTCGAGTTATCAGGGTTCTAATGTTGATCCTATGACTCTTCTAAAATGATTAAAAAACTTAAAACTCATTACTTTTAAAATTTCCCGGGGCAAGATCCCCGGTTTGGGCCCCCCAATATTTTTTGTAAGTCGGCATCCGTGAGGACCACTCTACTTAGATGTGTAAGACATTAGCAAGACAAAGGTGGCAATAAAAGTGGATCAAATCTTAAAATAAATTATAACTGAATTCATTGATGAAGTCATTAAAGAATGCAGCAAATGGAAGAGAAAGATAAGCCAAATAAGTATATAAGATTAGGATGAAAAAATAAATCATTCTCATTCATCTGTTCCCTCTTATAGTTAAAAACAAAGAAGCTGAATTTGTTGGCCACTTTTCATCAGTTTTCACATCATAACTTCTTCCAGTTCTTTAACTCCTTCAGAAAGAAACACTCATTGAGGGAGGGAATCCTTCACAACAGTGAAACATGATGGATCAAGCTAGGAGCATACAAGTAGCAGAGAGAGACCCGCTCAGCAGTCCATGCTTTGCCAAGAAAACCTCAAGAAGCATCCATCAAATTGAAAAAAATGAGTCCCTCTTTTCAAACACTATCACAATCTCTTTTTCCCTTTCTCTTACCCCACAAATTTTCCAGCGACATTTACTTCCACATTAATTTTATTCCTTTGGCCAAAAAAAATAAGGTCTAAACATCCTAAATGCTAATTGTTCAATGAGAATAAGCTTGAGGAGATGCTTAATAATCTGGTCATGATAAGGAGGGATTCCTATTCTCACCGTTAGATGAAAACATATGCCTGCCTGCCTTTGGAATGAGACAATTAGGACATACCTTCTGGACCGAGTGCTGAAGATTGGAAGAATATTCAGCCAGCATGGCGTGCTAAACAAATTGGGGAAGAAAACTGATGCTGAGAAATTAAGATAGGATAAGAATAAGGTGTAATGGATATGATAATTAATGAACAAGGAGGCTCTCGACATAATTTTCAAGGATAGGAATTTGTTTGAATAGATTAAGAAGAGATAGAATACTTGGTTGAAGCACTGTAGAAATGTGATAACTTCTTCAAATCCATGCTATAAGGTGGGTATTCGTTACACAAAATAGGACAAGGAATACAACATGAATAATGTGAATTGAATTTGAAACTACTTTGTATATTCCATTTTTATTAAACGCCGACTACGGTTCCAACAACTATGAGCGTCATAATTGGTTTCAAAACTCATAGGTAATATGTATGCCGCAATAAAAAATTAAATGATCGCACTAAAGCCCTAAACACCCATCCACTACACTAAAAATCCTGCAGAAAAATAAGTATTACCTCTTTATTTGTGAATTTATCAATATAGGACAGGGATGTCTTGGAATCTTGGATAAGACAGTGATGTATGTTGGTTCACTTGCCAGAACTAGAGGTCATCATCCAAGTTACCTGGAGAGTTGAAGACATACGTGGTGAGGATGAACTGCCACCAAGAGGAGAAGTTGATAGCCATTATCAGCATCTTGCAGTTCGAGAGATTGTCTCTCCAGACAACACAACCTGACAATCGGGGGTAAGTGAGGCATGCTTTAGGAGGTAAGTATGGTCATTACATTTTTTTAAAATATTCCATTGAAAAACGAAGTACTACTTACACTACCATGGTTTTGACGCTCCATGTCATCCTTAGGAGAGGAGTACTCAGTTAATGCCCTATTATATTCTTCCTGCATTCCCCTACCTCTCCCTCAGTTGCCCACCTTTCACTGCAGTTAGATTGAGTGCATTGGCCCTACCTACCTCCCCATCCTCCCACATCACCTAGGCTTTTACAACCTGGGGAAAACCCAACCCCTCCCCTCCATCCTCTAGTCAGTTATGGATTATGAAAAAACTCAAGGGGGTACAGAGGATATCTTGAGCTACCTTTACTTTTATCTTAATAAAAAATTAATCAAGCCACGTTGCAAAGTTAAAAGTTTTATTTAAACGATCATTATGCATGCATATAAGACAATATCTTACCATATAAAAAAGTTGCAATTGTGATTCTACAATGTTCAGCAATGGGGGCAGCCCCGCAAGGGGGGGGGGGTGCGTGCCCCCATCTGTATCTGCCACTGCCCCTCTAGTCTCCCCCCACTCCCTCTGGTTTATATGTCAGGTATTTAACATGATGGACTAATGTACTCCTCGCCTGAGGATGACGCTGAGTGTCGAAACCATGGTAGTGTATCAGTTAAAATATTCTGTGGAAAAACAAAGTTTAATTTTTCATTCAAGATTACTTTTGTGGTTCAAAATGACCGGTTTAATTGCATATGGTAATGGCAGCAGGAGATACTTCTTTTTGAATAATATACCTAAGTACAGTAGCAGTTCACCTTCGGTAGTTACTAGGTCAATATTAGTGGGAGGGAAGGAGTAAAATCTGACTCCACTTCATCTAACGTCATCGACTATACAGAGGAAATTTAACGACAAACTATGTGTATGCCTATTATGATATAACTATATGAAATATTAGATTTCAAGGCAAACGATCATAAACATACGCCAATCGAATCCAAGCATCATTACTGAGGAAACGTGCAACGCCAAAGTGCTCAGTACTTACTATGAAAAATCTATTGAGAGACTTATACAGTGAGTGTCACAAATACTAATTCCATGCTTGATGCACTTACAGCCCTTACAATAAAACAAGGGGTCAACTCATAGAGGTTAATCAAAGAGGCTTTACCTCCATCTTCCGTTTCACAGGATCCTTCCATCAACGTTGGATTACAAGACGCTACACTTTCCTCTTTAAATCCATGCACTACTGTCTCAGTCAAAGCATTTTTGAACTGCCCGCTCTCCATGGATTCTTCATCATAAAATAAACCATGGCACCAATTATTTGCATATTGAGTGACTATGATGATGTAAATGTCTACATTACAACGTTAATGATTCGTCACTGTACGATATACAATGCAAACAAGAATATACATCACAGTGTTGACTCAAAAATCAATTACATGTGATACATGGATGAAATTAATCTTGTTTATAGCTCTGAAAATCCGTCGTCACTTCATAACTACATTGTGACACATTTCGCTGCATACTTCCAAAGACCTACAAACCACAGCACGTCCTCCTACAGAAAAGTTCCGGAAAATCATTTCATTACGAACGAGAAAAACTATTTCAGCTAAACTAAAACAGACGGGGCAATTTGCACATGACAACGGCAACACTGCAAATCTGCATGGAGAGGTCCCTGCACCGCCTGCACCAACGCTTGTAGAAAATTGCAAAGTATGTAATTCACTACTGGTGTGTTGTAGCGACTAAAATTTTCTGATTTGCTTAGTGTGAAATTATCTCGAAATATACGAAAGATATTTGCTTCAAAAATTTTTCTCTCACCTCATAATGTAATTGGTTCAGCTACACTGCGGTACTGTTGTCGTCTCGAATCAAACCGATCGGAAGCAAGTTGGTGGTTGGGTGAATGGCGTCTTTCTTACTGAAGGTCTATAATAAAAATTAAAATCTAGTAAGTATGTTGCATTGGCGGGTGCAATTATTAATTAAATTTGTTTATTATCTCTTGATTGCTTATTCGGATTATCTTTCGTAGTGGACCGTACAATGTGGCACGAGGCTAGAAAACAGGAACGGAAGATCCGTGGGATGTTGGTTGATTACAAGAAAAGAGCAGAGAGAAGACGGGAGTACTATGAGAAAATTGTATGCTACTTTTAGTTATTGCATGAAGTGCTTGGGAAGTATAACATTTTATATAAAATTTTTGCGTGTATCTTTTCAGAAAGCAGACCCAACACAATTTTTACAACTCCATGGCAGGCCCTGCAAAATTCATCTTGATCCTTCAATTGCCATGGCTGGAGATAGCCCTGCTAACATGTAATGATTCTCTTCTACATATTTGTAGCAATTCGTTTTTTCCATTTACTTTGACGTATTTAGTCAATAATTTCTTTTCACCCTCATTTTATTCTTCAAAGGATGCCGTGGCAAGGTAGATCTGACATTTTAATTGATAGATTTGACGTGAGAGCTCATCTTGATCATATCCCTGAAAGACAATCGTCGCCCGAGGTGTCAGCTATGACGGGAGATGAGCCCCTCGAAGATAGGCAGGCGAACTATGAAAGATATAGAATCCTGGTTCAAAATGACTTTTTAGGAGGTTTGTCTCTTGTTAAGAGTTTGCGGTTTTATTGAATATTAATTTCATCGGGCCTGCTGTCTTATCAATATTTTTTATTTCTGTCAGTTGTTGAAGAGAGATTTCTCCATCAAATCTATCTCGAAGAACAGTTTGGCCCCGTTGGGAAGACTAATACAGAGGAGAAAAAGAAATTAGCAGAGAAAAAAGCAGCAATACCCTATAATTACGAAGAGAGTACTCCAGCTGAAATCGAAGAGAAAGAAAAGGAAGACGAAGAGGAGGAAGAAGACGATGACAGTGACATAGATTTTGGTGAGTTTACCATGAAATCGTGTTGCATATATCCCGAGCTAATTAAGTGGTTTATTTCAGCATGAAATTTTTGAAGGATTTAATTATTGGTCTATTTCCAATTGCGCTGTTAAGTAAGAAGGTGTTCTTAATCTCATAGGACCAATTGCGGCTTCGAATTTTTCACTTAGGTCGAAACTAACCCATTTTATGTCATCAGTTTGCATGCTGTTTGATGAATATGACTTATTTCCTTGTATTTCCCGCGTCGTTGTTAATTTATTTGATTTTTAGTAACCTCGATATTAGTACGTGTGATGTGTACATTCTTAGGAATTGCTTGTATGTACGTTTAAATGATCCCTAGTGATGAATTGTTGCGAGTAACTTACAATTGACTTCAAGTAGGAACACCCATGAATGATGGACCTTAGGTTAGGAGCTGGAAATAAGTTCAGAGAACTCATCCAATGGGAGTAGGCATTTAAAAGCAGGGGTCTTTGAAGGCAGAAGGAGAACCTAATGCCTCGATGTCAGCTTCATATTAATTCCTTGAAGAATAAAACAGTAGTGATAATAATAGCATGAAATATTTGGAAACTAATGGAGGAGAAGCTCTGAAATACCAGACTGGAAGTATGGCAGGGGATATACCTTACGTTGAGGCTGTGCCAGATCAGATGGATGATAACTGCAGATTACTAGAGATATGAGTGCCTATCCATTGGTTTTGCCAAAAGCCAATGAGGACTACCTTTAGCTTTGAATTGGAAATTGGGTTGTAGGGAATGAGGGGCATGGAACAGAATGGTGGTGGAAATCAAATCATATCCCTCTCAATTTTTAAGATGTACTCATTTTGAATGGCAACATTGAGGGAAAATGAGGGGTGTATGAACAGGCATAGGAAAATATAATTGGGAAGGCCAAGATAGGAAAGATCTAGTGGTGTAAGAAAATTAAAAGGCAGTGATGGGGAAGAATTGAGAGGATTTGGTGTGAAGCCTGCCAATTATGGATGATGAATGTGGGACAACTAGGGGAGAAACCAGTGGCATTAATGTGGAAGCAAGGTCTTCATCGAAAACAAATGTATTATTTTTTTAACTCTGAAGAAATCCTTGGAAGAAACTAGGGTTTATATGGTGACACCATAGGCACAGCTAGGAATTAAGGCAAGGGGGGGTTTAGACACAACTGATACTGGGGGCCTGAGGGGTATGGAAGGGTAAGCGGGGGGTGAGGTGCAGATAAATTTTAAGACAAATGGTTCAAAGTGGTGAGTTTTACAGCTTTCTGAGGGATATTTTGTTAATCCTTATACTATTCTATAAATAATATTAATCCAATTAAGTAAAATGGATTTAACGTAAAAATTGATAATTTTATCCTCCAACACCTGCTCGCTGCACCACTGGGTGACACCAGATATCTGACGTTAGAAGCCTTCCATTGCTAAGTATGGTTGCAATCTGCTTGTGCTCTGGGTAGAAATGTGTGAGAGATTAAGACTCTGTTCCCTTTCCTTTAACCAGAAGCTACTACCATAAGGGGTGGAGATGTGAGCCACTTGGGAGGACGGTCACTTGCTAATTTTTTGCTGAGCTGTGTAGGCCTCTTTTGGGAGATAACTATGTCCACTCTAACTTATTGTTAGTCAACCTCGAGGTGTTAGTCCAGCTGAGACATAGATGATCATGATGGTTGATTGCTGGCAATCATCTGCGCCTTTATATTAATACCATCCACAGTATAAACATGGTTATAGTTGGATGAACTCTGCAAAAAATGTACCGACATGCATTTGCTCGGATTAAGTTTGAGTCCTCACTCCTGGCTCTACAAACGAACATTGTTTAAATCTGAAGATAGAATTTCATTGTCAGAGTGATCACTAATTTTGCGATAGATGATATCGTCATCAGCAAAGAAATGTATTTTACTGCTAATTCGGGACCAGAATTCATTAATATATGTATGTATTGAACAAAAGAGGGCCGATCACGTTACCTTGTGGAACACCTGCAGGGCTATTCTACTAAACGGGGCCGTACGTATGGCCGGCCTTAAGTTTCTTATGGCCTGACCCGAAATTACGGCCTATACCGATTTATACCGATTCCACTCTCGAGGGGCCATATCGTATGGCCCGGCCAAAAGTCTTAACGCCCTTTCTGCAGGCGAGTATGAGAATTATAATTGGTACTATAAGTTGGTTTCACTTTTTTTTAACTCTAGTCATTTTTTGAGAAGGAAGTTTGTTCCAACGTGGATACAAAATTAATTCTACGTTCCCTAACTGAAATGGACTCTTATTAAAGGATAAATTTGGATTTTCTTTAAACTCTGATCTGGCGGTAGACGCTGGAGATCTTTAAAAAAAGTGAAGAATGCAAATCACGGACGAGAAAAAGCAGAAGAAATTTGTACATGATTTGTACCCTACAGTATTATAATGATTATAATATTTGTGAATTGTACATGTAATGGATAGAGTTAGAACATTACATACTATTGTAGTCCTAACCCCCTTTCTCTCCTTCTAATGGTGTAACTATTGTCTCATGGCTGCAATAATTTGCCCTCAAAAGCCATAGAAATCCAGCCAATGCACGAAATCTAAAGATGAAATTGAAACTTTAAGTTTCATTAATTTTATTATTAGATGGCTTATGTTTAGGTAGCAGTATAAAATTAAAACATCAATATGAGACTATCATTCTTTCCTTGATTTATGGACGACATTTCTCCTTTACGCATCGACTTACTGAAGATTGCCTTACTGCCAAAAAATGTGTTGCCCTATGTTTCTCCCTCATGAACCGTAATGCTACGAGAATCTTAAAATATAAAACATTTAATCGCGGATATTTCAAGCTACCTACAGCTTTTCGAAACAAGTAAGAAATCTGCTAGCAAATGTAGCACAGAAAGCAAATCAAAGCCCGTTCCTCCATTCACTTTAACAGAGCATCCATTAAAAAAGTATTTCTAACTTTTTAACTACAAGCGAACTTTTATTTCATCCACTATATCTATTTACGAATTAAGTAACAACTTCTTTTGACGCGCGGAAAGATTTAATGAAAATATCCATCATCGTATGCGAACAGATTACGTACGTATCCCGTATACTCCTTCTTTCCATATGAAATCGGCGTCTTTATTTTATATATCTAGCCAATGCCCGTTGAATCCGTGTATGTGCTCCCCCGCAATATTAATGTATTTCTTGAAACAATCGCTATATAATCGACGACACTCCGTAAATTTCTTCTATAACTCCTTAGGCGAGCAATGTTATTTCGTATGGCCCGAGTTATGACCACCTCCTAGGCAGGCCATAGTATTACGGCCTTTAGGCCATAGCTACCGTCCGACTTACGGCCTTTCGCTCCGAGTGGAATCGCTCGAAGCCATACGTATGTCTCAAGGCCGTAGTTATGGTGGATTTCGACTTATGGCCCGGCCATATGATCAGTTGAATAACCCTGCTGATGTCACTTTAACTTCATTAGAGCTAAATCCGTCAAGAAATACTTTTTGTTTGCAATCATTCAGAAAGTTGCATATCCAGTTTACTGCTGTATAGTTTAATCCACATGACTGTAATTTGTGTAAAAGTTTATTGTGAGGTACCATTGTCGAAAGCTTTCTTAAAATCTAGAAATAATGCGTCAACTTGTCTTTTCGAATCACTAGACTTGAAAGTGTCGTGAAGAAAGAGTGTGAGCTGTATTTCACATGATCTACCTTTTCAGAATCTGTGCTGACAGTCATGGAGGAAGTTACAACTGTCCAAGAAAGTCGTGATATTGCTAATGACGATATGCTTAAGTATCTGGCCTATAATTGATGTTAATGAAATTGGACGATAGTTGCCTGGGTCATGTCTGTTTCCCTTTTTGAATATCGGAGTAACGCTTGCAATTTGTTAGTCTAGCGGTAACTTTCCTTCAGATAGTGACTTCTTGAATGTTATCTCTAAGTAAGGTGCAATTTGTGATATAGCTGCCATGCATAAAATACATCTCTCTAGTTATTTAGATCTGGGAATTTTTATAGTGTTTTCTAAATTCATCTTGAGAAAAATCGCAAATCCGCTTGCATTGCTGTAAATAAAGCTTACCGTATAAGCGTGTGTAAGAGGCGCACACGTGTAAGAGGCGCACCCCTATTTTGAGCATCGAAGCTATGAAGAAAAAAAATTTGCGGCATTTTTTTTATACTATCGCGCGGTGTTGCAGACGTATATTCAATAATTGTCAAAATTCCAGTACGCCTGGAATTTCGACAGTTATCGAATTTCCCTCTTTCAATATTAATTGAAATGAAATTTTGATAACTGCGGCGGTAATAGCGGCATAAGAGGGAATAGAAAGAGTTCCGATCCTCTCTTCGCATACGCCGTTGCTCTACGATGCTTGTCCTATTCACAAACAATTTTGTTTAAATGCTCTCGCAGGAGTATTGCAATAGAATTGCAGCCGTGGAAAATTTTAAGGCAATACACGACAGGCACATAGCATGAACCTTCCCAAGAGCTTGGGCAACGATCGGGGCAATCTCAGCGCCGTAGGATAATAACCACGTCGTAGATTTAATGAAGCCACATTCGGCCCTCCATCAGCTGATGCCTCTGCCGTTTTTTTTCCTTTCCGAGACCCCACAGGAAAATAGGAAAACATCAAGTTACAGGGGAACAATGGAAACGTGTTTCATCCCCACCCCGTCTCACCAACTGACCTTGATCGATCTCCCAGTTTATGGAGGCCAAATGCTAAGTGAGTCATCTACTGAGCCCGAAGATATCTCTATAGCTTTCAATAATTGTATGACACGCACGAGGTTCAAAAAAAGAAAGAGATCTAACGCGACGTATATCTGACAGAATTTAAGTTTTTTAAGCTCTAATTGTTTGACACAAAGATTTATAGTTACAACAAGGCTACTAATATTCAAAATAGTCCAAACAAGACAATTTCGGAAGAAGCAAGCGTAGCATAAGCGCATTCAAACAAGACGAGACGGACTGGAAACTTTAGGCAATGCAAACTGCGTATATCACATTGCTGTGCCTTCGCCCCTTCGCTTTGAAGGCAACGACGTCACATACAAGATCGGACGTGTTCCTCCCGTGCTCCTTCGCTCATAATAATAATAATAATAATAATAATAATAATAATAATATTTTTATTGGTTCCCAGAGACGTGTCTAAGCCACGTATGGAACAAGTCACAAGAATAGTACATACATGAGGCATTAAAAAATAATATTTAAGGCGAGAAGGATAGGTACAGACATAAACATAAAAGTAACATTTTCAAAAGACAGGTTATAAAGACATAAATTCATCCACTGAATAACAGGGATTGTCACATAAATACTGATAAAGTTGACCTTTGAATTTGGAGAATGAATCTAGCTGTTTAATCTTTAGAGGTAAACATTTGAAATATTTTGACCCAGCATATATGGGGTTTTTGCTGAACATGGTTGATTTATGTATAGTAACTCTTAAATCACTACAACCCCTTGTGTTATAGTTGTGGATATCAGCATTGGTTTTGAGACTGTAAAACTGCTTATTTTGTTGAACAAAGGTAATTGCAGAAAAAATGTATAGGCAAGGTAGCGTAAGAATCCTTAAGGATTTGAAATAGGGCTTGCAGCTGCTTCGCCTAGGAATGTTTTTTATTATTCTAATGGCCCATTTCTGGAGCCTAAAAAGACGAGTAGAATGGTGGGAATGGCCCCATACTGCAATCCCATACATCAATCGACTATGGATATATGCATAATAGACTGAGAGTGCAGTAGCAGTATCAACCAGAGGGACAATTCTTCTAAGTAGGTAACAGCCACTGGACACCTTTGTAGACAGTTTATCAACATGAAATTCCCAAGATAGTGACTCATGAATATATAAACCTAAAAATTTAGTCACAGAAGAGGAAATAAGGGAGGATCCATTTAACCTTAGGAGAGGAGAAGAAGTGATCTTTCTTTGATAGGTATGAAATTGAATGAAAGTTGATTTATCATTATTTATAAATACCCTATTATCATTGCACCAGTCACTCATAGAATTTATGTTTCTTTGGACTACCGTAGAGTCTAAGTGCTTATTAGAGGTAAGGTGGGTTGTGTCATCAGCATATATGTACACTGAACCACAGTCGAAGTACTTTGGAAGGTCATTTATGTAGATGAGAAAAAGGAGGGGGCCCAAAATAGATCCTTGGGGAACACCTCTGAAAATTGCTAAGGGAGTAGAAGTTATATTAGTATATGACTCAGTAGAGTAAATCTGTACCACTTGTGATCTTTCACTTAAAAAGGATTTTAACCACTGATTGGCAATTCCAGAGACTCAATACATCTTAAGTTTCCTCAGCAGTATTTCATGATCAACAGAATCAAATGCTTTCCTTAAGTCAAAGAACACCCCTGTTATATGATTCTGCTTATCAAGTTCTAAGATGATATCATACAGGAGTTTATATATTGCTGTTTCAGTAGATCTATTTTTTATAAAACCAAACTGGGAATCCGTTAGAATCTTAAATTTATTAAAGAAAGAGAGTAATCTATTGTACATCACTTGTTCAAATATTTTAGAAAACAGGGAGGGAACAGATATAGGTCTATAATTGTTCATGTTGTGTGGGTCACCACCCTTCAATACTGGGATGACTTTAGCAACTTTCAATCTATTGGGAAATATTCCAAGTGACAGAGATTCATTAATTAGATGCACAAGTGGATGGATCACAGACAATTTGGCATTGCCTTTTAATAAGGAGCATGGAATATCATCATAACCTGCGGAGTGTTTTTTATTTATCTTTTCTATTATGGTATCAATTTCTTTTACATCAGTGGGCTGAAGAAAGATTGTATGGTCATAATGTGACCGATGCAATGACGAAGACTTGTTGGTCTGTTGTTGGCTAACATTCTTAAAAAGTTCACAGATGGAAGTCAGGAAGTTATGATTAAATAGATTTGCAATATCATTATAATCAGAGACCATGGCGTCGTCATGATGAATGGCCTTGATTTTAGACCTATCACTGTCTGTGCAAGAGGTGGCATTCTTAATTAGTGCCCAAGCAGATCTACTTTTCTGATTAGACGAATTGATAATGGATATATTATACTTTCTTTTGGTCTCACTAATTAGGTCAATATGCATCTTCTTAATGGATTTATAGTATTTCCTTTGGGACTCCGAGTTGTTTGCTTTTAGCTCATGGAATACTCGTTTCAATTTTTCAGATGAAGTCCTGATTTCATGAGTAACCCACTTGCACTTTGTTTTTTGAGGCCCAGGGGATTTCATAGCTTTCTTAGGGAAGCAGACATTAAAACAGTACAAAAATGTGTCAAGAAAATTACTAAATTTTACATCAAAAGCGACATCAGTAAAAACACAGTCCCAGGATTGCTCCTTGAGTAAATTTTGAAATTCAATTTGAGCTTGATGTGAATAGCACCTTTTATATTGAATCACATTGTGATTACAATTGGGGTCGCCACGGACATGGTACATGGAAAACTGAGCTCTGTGATCTGAGAAGTCTACGTCCACATTAGAACATCTGGAAGGAGGTATAGTGGAAAAAATGTTATCAATGATTGTTGAAGAGGAACTAGTAACTCTAGTGGGTTCACTTATTGTGGGTGTTAGGTTAAAAGTCAGTAAGCTATCTACCAGATATTTCTTGTTTGCAGAATCACAGTTCATATCAATATTAAAATCACCACAAACAATGGCATAAGTTGCAATTTTAATTAGAGCAGGCAAGACTTGAAGAAGGCGATCCATGAAGACAGAAAAATCACCTCCCGGCGACCTGTAGATGCACATTATTGATATGACCATATCTCCATATGTCAGCAACGTCACACAACCTTCAAAGTCCATCTCCAAAGTACGATTATTTAAATTAAAGTTACGAAAATAGAGAACAGCTTTAACAAAAATCAGTACACCACCACTTCTGTGTTGCGATCTACAAAAGTATGAGGCTAGTTTATAGCCCTCGATGCTAATAAATTGAATTTCATCCATGTTTAGCCAATGTTCGGAAATACAAACAACATCAGGCTGATGGTCAAATAAAAATAGTTCTAAAACATTCAATTTATGACGTAAACATTGGATATTAAGGTGCATTACTTTCAGAGCACTAGTATTCACAGTTTGATAACCTTTTGTGTAAGATTCATCATGGAGACTATCGTTTATTCCACTAATATGCACAGCGGGGCCTAGTCAAGCAGTATCCGGGACAGATTTAGGTTTCAGGAATTTATTCACTATCACACCATTTGGCCATAAATTAGGGTTCGACAATTTCGTGTAATCATCGTAGTCAATGCCAATTTTGAAGGCGCCGTAAGCACTTTTGCCGGCAATCTTCTCACATGATACACATTGTACACTGAATTTGTCATTCACATGTTTGATCACTTCGTCAGTTGTAGTATCATTGGCCAAGCGTCCAACATACATGAAAATAGTTCTCTTAGCGGCTCGGAGACCACCTAATTCATCTTTTTTGGACTCACCTCGACCGACGGTAAAGAAATTGCGCTTCTTCCTATTACGCTGCGTCTTCCAGGAGTCTTTGTCCGTGGAGATGATGTCGTTACCTTGTGGATTAGGAACCATGTCGCCTTGCAGCTTCCTTGAATCAGATTCTATCTCTTGCTGGTCCTCAGCCATTGTGTTGATGTTGGTATTCACGTCGCTTAGCAGCTTCGTTGAGTGAGATTCTATGTCTCGCTCCTTCTCACTATGGATAACGTGGGTTGATGATCCAGGACTATCACGAAACTGATTTTCACGACCAAGGGTGATAGCCGATTCAGATTTCATGGGTACACTGTCGGAAAATGTCACTTTCTTGACCGTTGTGTGTTTCGTATGTTGAACTTTTGTTTTCAGATCCCGCACTTCTGCCTTTAGGGATTCTATGTCAGCCGCCATTATAGCTACTTTGCGAACGTCCGCTACGCGACAAGTTAAACATCGCCAAAAAACACCCATTGCATCCTCAATGGCTTTTAAGTTAATTTCCTTCAGTCCGGTGCATTTATGGTGGAAGAAATGCTTGCAGTTATCACAGGGGAGGACTTTATCGCAGGTGGAAAGGCTTTTTTTACATGCGTGACACTCGATGCCTACTCCCGGTGCCGCCATCTTGAAGGATAATCCTAGCATAGCCTCGTAGCTTGAAATACGGAGGGGAGGGAGCGCGCTCCTTACCCTCCGCATTTCGTTGCTTGCTTCGAAGACTCGCAAGGAGTTGCCCAAGGAGGGATCGCACTCCTTCCCCTGGACCTCTCCTTCCGCGCTCTTCAGTTACATTTCTGATTTCTTCCATCCACAATTTAGTCCAACAATGAACACACTCATTCGAATTTTTTAAAGCGCAGGTTTTGATACCAATATAATTTTCAGCTGCAATAATCCTCATATTAGTGTCTGAAGACGATTTTTGGAAAATCAGGTCTTCAGCGTAATGGAAATTACTCGGCAAGACAGATATTTACTACTAACCAGGTATGTCCTTCAAAACTACGCGTTTCTCTACGCTTGATAAGCGATTACTATATGCAGTATAAATGCCGCGGGATGCCCACTCGTGGCAGTAAATTTAGCGCGCCCTCCGGAGCGAAAAACCCTGCGCGATCTTCCATGTTCACCTCTGGGGTACCGACGTGATGGCGCGATGCTTACAAGAAAAGCAAACAGGAGCATTTTAAAAATACGTCACTAAGGGAGAAACTCCCCTGCCTGCCGCTTGTTTTCGACCTAGGGTTTCAGATGACTGACTCACACTGAAAACCAAGGCCACTCAGTTCCCCTTAGACTTGCGACCGGTGAAGGGGGGGCATGGGGGGGAAGATAAGAAGTTTGTGTAAGAGGCGCACCCTCATTTTCGGCTGCAATTTCTGGGAAAAAAGGTGTGCCTCTTACACGCGCTTATACGGTATTTTTGGATCATATGTCTAGAGCTTAGAAGAATATGCAGGGAGTTGGCAACCCTCAACTCACCTATTCAGAGTGAAGACATTTTTCTATAATTTTCCAGATTTTGAGCTGTTATTTAGTCACTGAAATTTGTAGATCATACACCAATATACCATGGTGAAACTTGTGCCGAATAAATGGAAAATTATACTCTTAATGTTATTTCTTAGCACATTCTCCTGAAACATTTAATTCAGGGTTGGATCAAAAAGTAATGGGACTGAATTAATTTAAAAAAATTTTTTATGGAGCGAATTGGTACAAATCTTTGATAATCAATGAAATAGTTCCCATATGCTTCGACACAGCGTGTATGATGAGATCCCCACAATGCATATGTCTTCTGGAATCCACTTTCCCGGACCCCCTTAAGAGATGCCGTCGCAGCCCCTTGCAGAAGAAGGACACCTTTTAGAAGTTAAAACATTCGAAGAAACAGTAGTACAATGCTCCTTCTGATACGACTGAAAATTATTCATTTGAATTGTTTTATAACACAAAACATCAGATGCAGGAAAACTTTCAAGGCCACCAATATTCATCGTAACATTGTTAGGTATACGTGCAAAGCAAATGGTAAGCCAATATGAACCTTGTACATTGTGATCATTACCTACAGCAAAGGTAAACTTATATCCAAATAGACTTCTAAAAAGTCCTCTACAGATCTGTATTGATTTCCTGTGAGGTCTCGCTTGAGCCGAGGAAAGAGGAAGAAGTCTGGTGGTGCCAGGTGTGGACCTAGCAACGCTGTGTGGTACGGTGCTTTGTCGTAGTGAAGCCTCCAACAGTCACTGATAGTTGGCTGCTCCCAGTGGATGCATTTACTCATCCTATCAAATATTCCATGTAAAAAATGGCATTAGTCTATTGAGGGTGATGAATTCCCAGTGAACCACCATAGATGGTCCAAAAAAGAAGATGAGCATGGATTTGACGCATGACTTGCTCATTCCACTTCCACATCCAACTAAAATTATTCATACAAAAAATATCTTCAGCAGAATTGTGCCCTACATTTCTAATCCTTTATATTCCTTGAACTTCCTAAGTATATGGAAATCCTGTTTTAATTATTAATATATTTATTTATCAATTACTCCTTGAAGCGCTGTAAAGTTTATATTCTTGATGGTAGTTGATACACTTGAATATATTTCATTCCCTTTATGTTTTCAACATCAAACTTTTAATACTGAAACTGTTTTTGCCCTGACAATATCACTAATAACTGACTGAGTCTGGCATATATGTATAGGAAATTTTTTACTGAGAAATAAAGTGACCTGCACTTGATATAATCAACATCTCAAAAAGGAAGAAAGTGTTAGATTACAAGCTCAAATCCTGCTCTATATTTACGATTTTTTCAAATTCTTGCTTGATTTGCCTTGACTGAAAAAATCCCGTTCATTTGCAAGCCGTCCTCATCAGCTCTCGGTGATGTAAGACTCTGCCATCAAGGGCTGAAGTTCTTGTTCATTGTGTGCAAACCCTCCTGAATTTTTTTATCTTTTCGGCAATTCACCACATTCATTCAACCAGTGAGTGGAGCATAGATGCATGCAGAACTTAATGAACTATAGCAAATAACATTTGATATTTTTTGCATTATCTACATAGATTTGAGTCAATATATCACCATGGAATCATTTTACTTGCAAAATAATAATATTCCTTGTGCTTTGAAAATTTTCCTTATCTTGGGTGGTAGTTATGAGATAATTTTTTTTGCTGCTTAAGCTGGAGGAGGGAATTTTTTAAAAATTCTGTTGTGGTAGCCATTAGTTATCTGCATCAGTGGCGTCGCAAGGGGGGGGTTTTGGGGATTAAAACCCCCCCCAGAGCTCAGAGAAATTTTTAAGTTTAATCCATTTTACTTGTTTGGATCAGTATTACTTATAGATTAGTGTCAGGATTAATCAAATATCCATCAGAAGGCCGTAAAACTCGCCATTTTGAACCATTATTCTTAGAATTTTTTAAAGGAGGGCCCCCGCAACTCTTGTTTACCCTTGCGGGTATGCAATGCCTCCACACCCCCGTGTATTATTTTTGCCTAAACCACCCACTAGCCTTAATTCTTTGCTGCACCCCTGACTGCAATGCTTTATAATTACCATTCTCAGTTGATTCTGCTGGTTAATGACACGTGCTTTCATGTCCATATATCCCCAAGGTATCCATCTCCTCACTCTTCGCTCCATATTTCTTGATTTTTAGAATCCATTATAACTATAAGTCTATCATTTGAATCTTAAAAGGCTTTGATATTGGAGTCTAGCTCTTGGTAATAAAAAGTAATGACACCCACCATTTGTCGACAATGAGGTTGTTCACTAAGAACTGAAATTGTAATTCATTGTAATAATACAGTTGATGGAAGGAATAGATAAGTGATGACGGGTAAGGAATCTTCCCAAGTAAGCCTATTAGCTTGAAGGATTAGGTGAGGGAATCCATCACAAGACTGTATAAATACAAGGAACCAGCTGAGCCTAATGAGAAGAGGACAAGGTTGTTGATTTTGCATTGCAAATATCTCAAGTATGTAGTGGACCAAAAAATGGAAATTAAGGGCTACCAAGAGGAAAGGTAGCATCAGAACCTAATTCTGGGAAATTTAGACAAGATAGCGGTAATAAAATCTTTGTTAGCATTTTGTTTTAAATGTTAAAAATATGCATGCTAATCCACAAACCATATTTGTCCAAACCAAAGAGCAAATGATTTTGCAAAATTTCAATAGTAATTATCAAGGTATCTTACGTATTAGTTTAAGCAAATTATGTTTGAATTCCATGACGGTCTTGGTTCCTGGGTTCAGATACCAGGCAAAGCCTTTGGATACCCCTGAAATAAAGCCTCAAAAGTGACCACATAGTCTTTTGGGGATCCTACCAAAATTTTTTATTCATAAAAACTCTTATTATTGATATTTTTCTTCCAAATTTTGCAGTCAAGATGCAGGAAAAAAAATTTTCACTTACCAGGAAATTCTAAATAACCTTAATAAGAAAATCAAATTTATTTTTAATAATGTGACTACATAGGTTTCTGTGGTGTCGAGGTTCCAATGTCTCCATTCTTTATTGGTCGTTGGTTTTAAACAACAGTTTCCTTGAACAGGCAGTATTTTTAATACCGTATTTCTCCGAATATAGTCCCCCTCTGAATATAATCCCCCCCCCCTAATTTTGAGGCTTAAGTTTTTGGAAAAGTTACAACAATCCGTTTGAATATAGTCCCCCCCTTTACTTTTACCACAGGTATTTTTTGGAAAAAAGGGGGGACTATATTCAGACATATACGGTAATGTTGAGCATTTAGCCTTAATGAGCCCTTTCAGTTGCTATAGGGTTTTATTGAGATTATTTTAGTATTCAAGAGCTTATTTGTTGAAGCTATGATGTTACTCTTTGAAGCAAGTTTTGATTGACAGGAATACTGATGAATCGTCTTTGTTTTCAGATTTAAATGTGGACGTTACTCAACTTGGACCTGAACAGGCTCATGAAATTAACTCCTGTGGAGCAGCTTATGGACTTTGTGGAAATGATTTTTATAGCTTTCTCACTAGAGACCTTGAGGAGCAAGAAGCATTACGTTTGGCTCGCGAACAGGAGGAAGAAAAGGCCATGTACTCGGTAATTGATCTGCTCCAGTTGCCTTTAATTAGTTTAGATTAAATTAACCTTAGATTGTGCACTGAATCTTTAGTTACACACTGATATAATTTCTCCTGCAGGGAAGGAAATCAAGAAGAGAAAGGAGAGCTTTCAGAGAAAAGAGACTTCTGGGAAGGAAAATCAGCCCACCCAGGTAGCCCAAGTTCAGAATGTTCCACCTTGAGAAAATAATGTTGATTTACTTTTTTAAAAGTCACTGAACCATATTTTAAAAATTTACTTCACTATTAATTTTTTCATTTGAAAAAATGGATAAATGTTATGTATTGCTGTCTGCATTGTGGTAAAATATTTTACAGCTATGCAGCCCGTGAGAGTCCTACCTACGACCCATACCGAAAATCTCAGTCAAAGTCACGGTCAAGGTCAAGGTCACCGGTAAACTCTGGCCAGATCACATATATTACAAGCTTTGGAGGTGAGGAGGAGGAAGAGGAAGATGAAGGTGGAAAGAAAGAGGAATCAAAGAAGAAGAATGGTTCTCAAACCTCTTTGGCAGCACCTTCTGGGTCTGGATCCTCTCGGCACCAATCTCTCAAGAAAGGTGGAACTGATGGCAGTGGGCAGGGCGGAGGAGCTGCTTCCTTTCCAGCACCGAATCATTCTGTAGCTTCCAAGTCGAGACCACGTAGCCGGTCGGTATATACTGTTTGTGTTTCCTCTCTCGGGAAGTGGCGGTACTCCTGCTATTTGGGGTTGTCTGGTTGAAGCGGTTGATCAGAATTGGTGCAAGCTTATATTGTAGATGTTACCCTGAGATATTTAGGACATAAATTGATGACTTTTCCTGCAAGAAAAACTTTCCATGACTTCTGTGTGTTGCTGATGTTTTCTCTGAAGTTGATGGTAAGTTAAGCCTGTGCTAGTAGATATGTACTTCTCTTACGCAGCTGGGAGAGACCTTTCAAGATAAATATCAAGAAGAATATGCACCTTCAAGAGAATGAGTGGATCTGTGTGGAGAGATATGTATTAAGGGATATTTCCAGCTTTAGCATAAGTAAGGCATCTATATAAAAAATATGCCTGGTGCTTCACAGGAACATGATAATTCTGTGAGCGATTAGTCTATAGAAACAAGAGTCAGAAAAGCAAGAACATTCATTGGCTGTAAATTTATAAATCATTGCTTTATGCATATTTGAAAATAGTGCTCGTGTAAAATTTTAGTTTGAAACCTCATTAGCTTAAGTTATCGGACGTTTGTTAAGTGTAAAGTTGTTTTGATTCAAAAGCATATAATTGTTCATCTAAGTATGAAATCATAAGTGTAGGGCTAAATATTCACATTGTACGTACTTGACCACTACATTTAAAGTAATTCTTTCCTGTGAGAGCATTTTATTAGGGTGTAGGTTAGGGACATTATTTCATATTTAATAGGTGTGAGAAATGAGAAATAGCTGTCTAGTGTATCTCATTTATTCTTGTAGCAACAATAGGAGATGTGTTTGCAGGTACATCATTTTTATTTAATAGCGCTTCTCTTTTGGCTTACCAAGTAAATCAAATCCAAGGTTGGTTTGGGCAGGGTAGGGTACTGCCATGTGGAAACCAGGTGCAGTGAAACCAGGCATGAGAGGGCTAGTTCCATACTTAAGCCATGTGGTGGTGGTAATGTTATATGTTCTGGAGTGCCAAGCTTCTTAATGTATTTAGTATGCTCAAAAAAATGTTGAGTAATTATTACAGCTTGGTGAAGCTCTTGTAATAACTAAGCCCAAGTTGAAATATTGAAAATGAAAGTGGAATAGTCAATTAGAAATCCAAATATTTACCTGGAAACTAAAAGGAAATAATGCGTCAAAATATGCCTGACACTTCTTTTGTGTTACACCTGGCTTTGATTCAGCAGTCTTCATATTTGTTATGCAAAATGAAGGGAAATAATTCTTATCTGTAGAGTAGAACTATTTTTAATGTATGTTTGTAGGGATTAAACTATTTAGAGTAAAGCAGTTTATCATCTCCATTTTGACATTAAATTTTGAGACTTGGATGACAATGCAATTGCCAAAAACTGAAAACCTGAAAAGCTCTTTTAAAACTCTTCATGGGATTTAAACGATAAATAATGAACTCAATAGTTGTCATGTAGTTGCCATCTCTAAGTCTTTCAGAAAAAGTGTTTCATTTCACCTTCTTAGTTTGTGAAATACTTAACTGTGCTTTAAGACTTGAGGACCATGTTTGGTAGAACAAATTTAATGTTTTAGTTTCCGTTTCCAGTGATGGTAGTGATGCGATTCTGATATGTTTAGGTTTGTCTACTGCCACATGTAGTGAGTTGATAGGATGGCATTTTAGCGAAAGTGAAAAACAATGGAGTAGCTAGTTGATGTGCATAAGTTTGAGATTGAGTGGTGACAAGTTTCACTAATCTGTTTTAATTTAATGTTGTTTATCAAATGGGAGGAAGCAGTTTGGTGAATTTATCTTGTGAAGTGATCTGATTCTCTTTAAGATCTCTTTTTACCCTTATATGTTTTGCTTGAATGTAGCCATATGATCTCATGAGGGACTCTTTAGTGCAAATTTCACTGATCATAGGTGCTGACTCATGCAACCCAAATCTCTTCATTCTTATGCTTTTGTTAGTACATTTCAGAATTTGAGATGGTCAGAAATACTGTAGTTGTAGGCCACTCCTTTATTTTCATTGAAGAAATAGTTACATTTGTTATGATATTTTAAATTAATGGTTTCGGTTAACCAGATATGGCAATCGTTAAAATATGCATTAGTACATATATGTGTATTACATCATCTTGAAATTTTCATTAGCCTAATGGGTTTTGTTGTATGAATTATTGCTGCTAGAATTCTCATTTGGACAATACGCTAGCTATCATTGTGGGTTATGAGTCATCAATTTAAAACGAGTCTGAAAATTAAGTTGAAGATTATCATATCTAAAATGTCCTCCGCTCATGCAGAATGATATAGTAATCTTACTTTAGTTTAAAAGCATTTGTTTATAATTTGCAAGCTGGGTTATTTTTCAGATTATCTTTAAGTACATATAATGTGGGGACCTAAGTTATTTTGATCATTCTCTGGACATAATGAGTAGTTGATCAGTAGTTCCAATTTGTCATTTAAAATCAAGGATATTGTATTCATGAGAATGTGATCCCTTTCGCTAATTGTTTGAGAGAGGGCAAAAAATGAATGTATTCATATAATTAAACTGTACTTTAAGTTTAACTGGCTAATTTCTGTTAGGTTTGCCATGTTAATTTTGGCCTATGCTGATGTGTGCAAGAGCTTTATCATTTTAGTGAAAATAATTTTCTTTGATAACCTCATAAGTTCCATTTTTGCTGAAGCTTTGACAATTAAAAATATATGCATATATATATTTTGCATGTAAATATAGGCTCTTATGATTTTAATAAAATTTTTAGTAGTAGAATTTTAATTAAATGCATAAATGATTTGATTGTCATGTTAAGTAATTTTATAGGAATTTTTTGTTTCTACATGTCCGAAGTGGCATTTAGATTCTTGTATGTGATCAATTTGAAATATTTGTGCCATTTAAGCTTCAATTTCTGAAGTTTTGGATCTTTTTGGCTTCTATGGAACCATTGAAACCCTGGATCACCTGCAGATCACGATCAAGAAGTCAAACTTCATCCCATGCTTCATCTACCAAAAAATCTCATCAATATCCAACCATAAAAAGTGGCCGAGGATCATCCCGATCGCCATGTGCATGGAGCCGTAGGCGGTACAGCAGGTCTAGAAGCAGGAGTAATTCCCCAAGATCCCAAAGATATCGACGTCGTTCTAGGGATGCTGTGAAAGACAGGTGTGGTGCTCATATTTGTTTGTTAATTGAATTTCTATTCAAGTGATTATTATTGTTATGTAGTCAATGAGTTTTGTTGTTATTTATGTATTTATGGAGATAATTGTATTGTAGAATTCATATGAAGTTGAAGTACAGCAAAATATTTTTACTGTGCATGATATTTGACTAATTTAAATGACTTTGTTTTGTATTCTAAAATAATGATTTTGCAGGCAAATATTTTCGTATTAGACATTGATTAGGTAATTCTATTAGATGTTTAACCCTAAGATGCTCAAGATGCCAATATATCGGCCCCGTGTTTAATCCTGTGTAAAACTGTTTGTAAATATTATTTTGGGTTTGTTTCACTTTTATAATGGAGATTATGTAAATTTAATCACTCCTGATGAAATGGTATTTCTTTTATAATATGTATTTAGTGTTATGTATGAAGAAAATAATTTGTTTGTATAACATCTGACTAGGGTTGTGCGAGGCTCTCGACCACCCAAGAATCTCGGCAGTCGAGATGAGAATTTCATTTCTGGGCATTGTCGGGACGAGACTCTCTACACGGTGAGAGTCTCGCCTGGGGCGAGAGTCTTGGCGAGACTCGAGAAATCTCGATCCATCAAGACTTCTCGACACCCGTCGAGACTCTCAGGAAAGGCCTTTCTATCTTTTCTGATTTTCCTTCAAAAATGGTCGTGGTTATATAACTTTTTAAACTACATATCGATGTGGTAACTTTACTGAATCTTTTCAGCTACTAGCGATTATTTTATGAAGTGGGAGCTGTAATTCTGTTGAGGCAACTTCCTTAGTCCCTCCGTTATCAATTTCGGCAATTATAACTCGTTGAGAGTCTATTTAAATTTAACTGGAAGGTAGCCTATGAGGTTATCCTTATTACTTGACGGCGCACTGTAATAATGGATGCATAAGAAAACTCACTGAACGAAATATTTTTATTTTTTTAACAAGTCCATATAAGTTACCATTTTGAACTCTATTGTCAACTGATGGTGATCCTCATTTGAAATTCTCGCCTTTCTCGAGAGTCTCAACGGGTGTTGAGAAGTCTTGATGGGTCGAGATTTCTCAAGTCTCGTCAAGGCTCTCGACCTAGGCGAGACTCTTGCTGCATCAAAAGTCTCATCCCGACAATGCCGAGAAATGAAATTCTCGTCTCGACCGCCGAGGCGAGACTCTAGCACAGAGACTCTTACTGGGAATGGAAACATAAATTGCTGTGCGAGCGTAAGGATTAAGTAATCAAATTGAAAGTATGTGGTTCTCTGCTTCATACCATGCTGGCTTCCTTGAGTTAACTAAAGGCATTAATCTGGTGAAATAATCTATTGTCAGACCTTAAAAGTTGGTACTTGGCCACTAAATTATCAGCCAATCAGTGAAAGCCTTAGATGCCTGTTGGGCGACATCAGTTGAGGTACCCTGTGTGGCATAAATATGTCAGTTTTTGTTTGCATCAAGTGATAGTGTTAACATTACAGTTTTCCTTAGTTTATCGAAAAAACAAAAACATTTCATCAAAATATAGTAGTGAAGCACAAGTTCCAGAAAAACTTTTTAGATTTCTTTAATGAGCATCAAGGCTATTTTTGGTTTACTTAAATGAATATTACCATGACTAGTGCAGGAAACAAAAAATATGATAAATTAATTTCTTCAAGTACTACCCCTCGAATACTGTGATAGAGGCTATGAGACATCTGCTTCAATTGAAGACCCTGTATATTCCAGAATCCTATTGGTCATAGGTGCTCAAAGTGCCAGCTCATAGTGAACCAGCTATTGTTAAATTGCTGAGGTTGTTAATGGAAGTTATGTATTAAGTAATATTTATTGATAAATGGTTGGTCAACTTAGAAGTTTTTGGATGTTGTCATTAATAACCTGACTTTCTTTCCTGATCTCTACCTTGTCACAGCTTTTTGATGTTTTTCCTTTTTGAAAATAAGTGCTGTAATGTCTGACTTAATTTCCTTTTATAAATACATATTTTGTTCTATTTTTAGGGGAAGAGATAGACGATGTAGAAGCTCATCTGTGTCTTCTAGAGGACGTTCATGGTCTAGATCAAGGTAATAGGGATCAGTCTGGTATTCAAAATTTTACATTAACCTCCTTTGAAACAGGTTGTTTTAGGTGATATATGGTGGAACTGGTGTATGTATGTGTATGGATGTCATAAATGAAAGATATCTTGCAAGTTCCATTTTAAAACATTATTCACTACTGTATAAGATGTGTTTCAATACTTTCAAGCCATTTTCTTAAAAAAAAACACCAAGGCATACAAGCATATTGTTTTAAAAATTAAGGAAAATACAATGTATTTTTCTGTTGTTAGTGTTGAGGATTTAGTCAAACATAAGAGTCATGTTTAAGACCAGATTTTCAGTTGTCTACTTCTAAGGGAATTAGATGAGAGCGATTAATACATTTACCATGCAATGTTACAATGCCACTGCGTGAGCATTTTTGTTACTTCTGTTTTTACATTTTATTTGTTGGATGTATTGTCAACTGATGAAACTTCAGTTTTAATTATTTTATTTTAATGTTCCATAGGTCACGACACAGAAGCAGTAGCACTAGTAGTCGCAATAGTTCTGTGAAATCTAGGGGTAAGAGACGAGAATCTCCTTCTCCATCCCCGCAAAAGTCGTCACCATCTCCTCCAAAAAAGTTGCCAACTCCTCCTGTTAGGAGATATTATGGAAGGAGGAAAGAAGAATCGTCATCTTCTTCATCCATTGAGTCTGATACAGAAAGCACGGAAAAGAAATCTGAGGATCAGAAGTCGTTACCAGTGAAGTAAGTAGTTCTTTCTTTTTCAAGTTATCCTTTTGGACAGTTTTTATTAAGTTTTTTTATTATTATATTATAATTTATTATTATCCATCAATTACACTGGTGCTAGTATTTAGATACCTAGTACTACTTCTGAATAGGTGGGAACATTAAAAAATGCCAACTCTTTATGTTGATCTCGAGTTCATTTGAATGATTCTCTGTTTCATATGTGTATTATACCGTGGTGACTTTGTAGCTATAAGCAATACCTCCTTGTTGCATACATCAGGGAACCCTTGCTCATTACTCTTGTGGACTAATGCTTTGCATGAACCATGACAAAGTACTTCGCTTTGTGGTAAACGTTTTATTGGTACTAACTGGATATATAGCTGGGTACATACTTCTGAACAAAACTGAAGATCAGTGAAACCTGTGGATGATAGGAAGTATGAGAAATATAAATCCTCAGCTTCACCACTTTCTGATTTACATTTTCTATTCCTGTTCTGGTTTTCACCAGTTGTTTAACTTATTTAGTTAATTGAACATTTTTTACCCATTCAGAAATAGGCTTGTTCTCCAATTTTATTTTATTGCTTGAAAAATAAAGGAATCCATAGTTTTCTATTTTTTGATCTGAGGCCTAATTATCAAGATACTGTGAAAAATGGACTGCCTTAATCCTTAAACAGTTAGGGGATTATGTTTCAAACAAATGTCAAATATATTGCTGCTTCCCTGCTACTCATAGGCTCTAATGTATACTCTTGTTACTTAGAAAATTGGTGTTATACCACCAACCTCTTGTTTTTGTAAATATAGAGCATGAATTAAAATTTCATGGACTAGGAGAGTAGAGAATGTTCACAAAATTTTGTCACGTTGAAAAAAATAAATAGATGAGTAGTATGGCACGGTCTCATACATATGCTTTCAACTAGAGGTGGATTAAACTGTTCATATTGATGAAGCGTTTACTTTGAACCTGTTCAGTAAAAAGAACAGTTCAAAATATCTATTCATGGCAAACAGGGTCATTCAGGTAGAAAATACTGTTTATCAGATGTTTAGAGTAAATAAAAGCTTAGTGTGGTATCATATGGTTTGGGTAGCTTGTCATAGTAATTTCAAGCTCTGTCCCGGGTCTTTACTTGTTTATCCGTGTGCAGGACAATATCTGCTGTCCACTTGTAGAATAAGTCAGAATTAATATTTATCAACCCAGCATCTGATGATATTCGCATATTTAGCACCAGAAAAGTTTTTAAAATGCTGCTCTTATGAGCAATTTAGACTTACATGCACAGCTAAGTGTTCTTTATAAATATTTTTAGTATAAACGTCATTTGTGAATCTCTCTCTCAAACTCCTTGGTAAGATATCGATGTTTTTCTCCATGTTACACCCTGTGTCAGGTATCCGTCCACTCTAATGATGCAATTAACTGTCAATAATAGCATGCGTAAGATGGTGAGAAATAGTCAATTTCATTGCTAAATTATGGAGTACTTTTAGTAGAATGTAAAAAATAGTAAAATATGTTACACCCATGGAACTCTGTAACATATTTAAATATTAAACATGAAAAGCAAAGAAAGAGTTAACGCTTTCAGGTGTATTAATGTGCAATTAAGCTAAGTGGTACAATAAAGCACAAAAAATGTCGCGACGTGAAATGTCATCAAATAAAATCGCCTTAGGTAACGTATTGTATTCATTCCTTTGAAAATGATGGATATATGCCTCCGTAGACTTTCTCCGGAAGAGTACCAAGTCCTTCCCCTTCCATGTCTAATTACACTACAAACAAGTAATTTGAGGAAAGTTGAAGCCAAATTCTTGTTTCCCAAAATCATCAGTTCAGACCTCTTAAAGCAACGCAGGGTAAAGTACAGATTAACCCAGTTAAAAGTTAATTCTAGTGATGGGTCGGTTCGATTCCTCGATTCTCGGCCAAGAACCGGAATCGAAAACGAGTACTTGCCAAAGCGAAAAATCGATTCCGATTCCAGCAGTACTTCAAACAACAAAATATACGACCTCATTTCCAACAGTCATTTGAATTTTCGCGCCACGTAATCGTAATAACAAAACACATATCTTCTTGGGATGTGCGAGTACTCAAAAATTCAAGTCGATCGAGTAGTTGGTACTCGACTCGAGCGTTTCGAGTAGCATTACGGATGTCGAGTCGAGTAGTTAAGGTTACAGAGCTTTCGAGGCTAGTAGGTCCAGCAATCTGCCGACAGGAAGCGCTATCATGAAACTCGTGGAATAATGCAGTTTATAAAGCCGATAAGTCATTCTAATGCCTTGGCCTGGTAGTTTCAGTCTGCCGAATACACTATTGTTGTTGTCGACGTAGGTGCCGAATACCTTTACGCCAGCCGCGGCGGCCGATCGTCTTCCTACCCCGTGCTAACTGGTCCGAAATCGGAAAAAGCTGGAATAAAGTCCAAAATGACCTTTTTGGGGATAAAGACTGGAAACTCAGCGTAAATACTCATAAATCATCAGCAAATATTGATTTATATGCCATTTTACATAATTGCGAACCTTTAGTGAGATACAGAGGCCCAAACATGACCAATTTTTCAATGCCACACGAGATATCGTTTTTCCTCAAAAAATCTTTGAATTTGTCCAAGTGGTTTTCCGTTGATATGAGTTTTGTGGAATGAAAAACGCAATATTCCTTTGATCTGGTGCTTTGCCTATACTTTCAATGACTTTTGAAGATTTTGGCTCTCATCTGTCTGGTTTTACAACGCAAAATGGCCGACCCGTTTTTCACGTGAAATTTGACATTAAGTAGACATTATCTTTCGTTTACGAAAAATATAACTCGGAAAATTTGAACCACAATATAAAGTAGAGATTTTTAAAGAGTACTAAATAGAAATCTTGAAAAAAAAGTTTGCGACGAAGGAAATAAGAACGATTTTTCAATCGCGCGTCAAGGCTGACCTACACGCCGCGGACCTCTGAGGCTTGGTAACTGGGGCAGATTTTTAAGTTTTTTAAAACATTAGTCCTGAAAATCGTCATTTAAAGCATGGATAATCGTCCTCATTGACTTAAAACACTAAACTGAGGATGTTAAAAAGGATTATGTATAGATCGACTAGACCATTTAGCGCATTACTCGAGTGAAAATACTAAGGATTGGATATTTTTCGGAACCATCCCGCGCGTAAGAAATATGCCTCGGGTATTGAAGTAAAGTGAAGAGATTAAGTCAGCATGCTTAAGAGAGAGAAAAATGAACTGTTTCCGTGAAAGGCAACAAGCGATACCCTTTTTCCCTTTCCACCCTCGCCGAGGAGAGTCGCACGGTAGGGGGAGTTTTCACCCCACAAGGCTCTTTTAGCCTTTTTTATTACTACGTCCGTCCGATGTAATATTCATTTGCAGCGTTTAGTTTCTTTCTTGAACTTAAAAAAGCAAGAGATTTTAAGGTTGATTGAATGACGTGAGAAGTATAGCATTTTTTTTGGCTCTACAAAACTAAAGTTTAGTTCTATAGTTGTTCGCTTCGTCCACTTGAATTCCATTAAGATTCAAGATCCAACAAATCGTTGATATAATTTTTAATAAAAATTCCAAAGTCTCCAAAATCTTGCAATTTTGGTGGGAAAGTACTTGCCCAATAACACACGTGTAGCAAATGGCAATTTTCTGCAGGCATTAATACTGTAACATGGAGAAGTCAAAACTTGCAAAAGATTTGGCTGAGCATGTAGAATAATTGGATTTTCTGCTTGAGAATTTGAAAGGGCCAAATATTACATGATTCATATACGTAGTATGTAATCTTTATTACAGCTATGAAAATTCCTGTACTCAGGGCTCTCCCTTGTAGTTTGGATATACAGTGGAACTTGTTTAGTACGTTGCTGAAGGGACCACAAAAAATGAACGTACTAACCAGGAAAACGTGCTAACGAGGAAAGTAAAAAATAGCAGTCGGGGTAATTGTAATCTGTGGAAAAGTCGTCATAATTACAATTACTATCGGTAGTTCTCGTAGGATCGCCTTCCTGAACTCTTTTTGCCTTTAAAATAAAGAAAATGGGCGCTACATTGAAAAACAATACCATGTGAATAAAAAATCACAATGTTTCATGGATTTCCCGAAAACAATTACATGAAAACAGCGTCTTTCTCCCGTGATTTATCCTATATGTATTTATAGAAAGAGGACAAGTAAAGCTAAGTCACTTCTTTTTTGTTACAGCATACTCTGAGAATATAACAACAACCCTGAGTATGTCAACGGGTTGTTTTTAAACATCATAAAAATTGGACAAAATTATATTAACCTTAAACTACGGCAACAGCCGTACACATTCGCTTCTGGAATAAAGCCATATCGATTGTTATAGCGATCGATATATCGAATAATAACACGCAAGATTATTAGATTACGACGTAATTACAAGAAGATTTTATATTATACAGTTGAAATTTACTTTTAAAATTTGTTTAATGTCGTCTGCTTTCGTGCCGAGATCAAGTATTTTTAAGCTAAGCTTCGCGTTGAGATCCAGAACATCGTCTGCTTCCGCAGCAGTAGTCAAATACGCACGTACTCCGTAGCATTGGCATTGACGTCGAGCAGTACTGCTTTAGATAAAGTGGAAATTGGATAAGACTCATTTCTTCATCATGATAACTCGTGCAATAGCAACATTTGCCCACTCGTGAAATTTGTGCGCAGTGGGCACTCCAGAGGCAACAGAAGGTGAGGAGCTCGGGGTGGGGAAAATTGGGGCTTCTCATTGGCTGCAGTTTTGCATAGTCAGACAGACATAAATGGCCATATTTTATAATTCATCGCGTCATAAGAATTGAGAAATGCATTTGGATAAATCACGGTCGAAGAAAGATATGTGGAATGAATGCAAGAATTTTAATGGCTAGTAATAATAAATTAAATCATGAATTCGGAGCTTTACGACCATTAAGAAGATACTGGAGAACGAATTGCGGGTTGCGTCACGGCTAGCAATTGAGCGTACTAACCAGGAAAGCGCAATTTTTTCAAACGTACTAACCAAATACATTTGCCTGTATTTTTTTCCGATGGTACCGGGACCGAGAGAAATCGTCGTGCTAAGGAGGAAAACGTACTAAGGAGGAACGTACTAACCAAGTTCCACTGTATATATATATATATATATATATATATTGTCGACATATTATGAGTGCCAATATTCTAAAGTAATACCTATCATGTAACACCACTTTTCAGGTATGTTCTGTTTTGAAATTTAGCTATTATATTTTAATTACATAGCAATGATATGAAAGATTCTTTTGTCAACTGACTCTTTCACAGAGTAATATTTAAAAAAGTAGTTTTCTTGTTGCCTGGAATTAAGTGATATTTTTCTTGGAGCCTATGGCATCAGAATCGATGGAATCGGTATCGGTAGAATCGGAATCGAAATGTCAGAATCGGAATCGGGATCGGAATCGATAAAATTTTGGAATCGACCCATCACTAGTTAATTCCATTACAAATAATTTAGAAGCAAAATATATAGTGGATATAGCACAGTTCAACAATTTATATTCAACTTTTCCGTTTGCAGAAATAGATTTGTGCATTTATAACTAATCAAAATAAAGTTTTAACCTAATGTTTAATTTAACTTTGAACCATAGCACAAATTACGTACAGCTAACCAACCCGTAAATTGACTGCGAACCTGAACCATCGCATCCTGTTCATCGAACGCAAGTGTTCAAATGAACACGTCATCAAAATGAACATGAGATCCCAAATAAAGAGCCAGAGGAAACAAACGGCCTCCAAGAAATAGAATGCCCTCCGATAAAAGAACATCCTCAACAGCAAAATGAATGCTGTGGGGAAAAGAACGGCCTCTGCAAAATGTATACCCTGAGGAAAAGAACAGCTACAAGAATCTAATATTTTGAACACCCGGTCGAAATATTTGGGCGTTTGAACTGTTCAGAACCTATCCTCTTCTTTTTCGTGGACAAGAGAGGAATGGTAGAGAAAGAAGGGGAGGGGCTTGGTCGTGGTGCACTTCGGTGGCCTTGGATGGTCTGCATCTTACCCACCATCTGTTGTAGCCTCCACGCACTTGATGGATTAAGCTGCAGTGCAAAATACCTCTTGGTGAGCACACCAGATGGACTGAATACAGTAATATGTGTGCAGTGCAGTCATGTACCATGAACTGGGAGTTTTAGAGAACTGTTCATTTTATAACCGGTTCATTACAGTGAACAGTTCGTATTGGCAGTTCAGTTCTTTTTAACCCATCTCTACTTTTAACCTTTCAGTACTAATGCTTACATTGCAGAAAGTAAAGATATGTTGGGCATTATTGCAAAAGTTACAAGTAATTTGAGAGAAAGTAAAGCCCATTTTCTCTCATGTCTCCTTAACTAAATCTTTCGTTGCTTTTTCGATCGCAGTAACGCTATCAAATCAGTGATTACCACGATACTCTCAACCTTCCCAGCACGGAGACAAAGGCAAGAAAGGCAGGGATTCTGTTTGGTGACATCCTCAATTAACATCGCTGACTCCTCAATTAACATGGCCGTGGGCTGTTTTAGCACAGGATGGAAATTCGCCTCATTCGAGATTTTATGTATGTACTTATAGAGTACAGAAAAGAAAAATGACATGACTATGTATAATTTCTTTATCATTTAATCTTCAAATACGGCAATTTAAAACATTTGAGGGACAATCTGGTTATTGTCAACTGCAGTAGAACCTAGGTTATGCAACCCTCAGTTATACGATGACCTCCCTTATTCACAGATTTTTTTTGGTCCGGTGAATAACCCCATATGAACCCATGTATTTCCAAACTTTGTTATGAAACTTTTCACTTATACGATGACCTCGGTTGCGAAACGTATTTTTCCAGTCCAATCAGATGAAATACCTCACTGATACGACTTGTAAGAGAACTGCTCTATGAGAAGATTGCGTTACACACGCCGATTTTAGTCACAGGAGTGGGAGTAGAATGCACTCATTACATAAATAATACAATCAAGGAAAATAAGTTTTAATAATGAGCAATGCTGTTTCTTAGATATTAATTTTAACTATCGTAGATGATCTTCAATCCAGAATTAAGAACAACGGAATATCTATATCAAACGGAAGATTTTCTAGAATTTTTTTAAGGTTATGTTTCCATCGCCCCAGCGAAATAACGCCCGTTAAAAATCCTTGTGTACCAAAATTTTGGCTTCCAATGTCTTCCAAAAATTATCAAATTTGCAGTATGGACGTAAGTCGATGGTGATTCAACACAATGGCAAAAACAGCATGCCACATACTGTAAAAAAAAAGTTTCTAATTACCAAGTACTTTCAAAAGTTAATGAATTATACCAAGGTGTACAATAAAGTAGCCATTTGTGCTTTAATGTAATTTATTTTCAAAACTTATTGTAATTTCGGGATTGGTTACCTTGATTTCTATTACCATGTTGTGCAGCTGCAACAGGCAACATTAATTATGTAAGCATTTGTTAGTTTTTCCTCTTGTTCCTCAACTTATTCCCTACTCTTCTTGAAGTAATTGATTATGTGTATGGATAAAAACCCACTAATTCTTGGCTTACGTTTAATGGCTTAATGGATCAATAGTTATCTAACTTGATGACTCACTATTTAATCTGCAATGTTAGGTTTTTCACGTGTTTAGTTTCCTCCAATCTTAGGTTTCTCACCTTTCACCTGGCTCTCTCAAGTTTTTAACTATTTTCTCTAGCAGCAGAATTACTGAAGGTAGGCATAAAACAAGGGAAAAAATTTTCTGATTTCAACATCAATACCAAAAACTATTATTTCTAATTGATACTTCTGTCAAGAGATTGGTGAGGAGGCAACAACACAATTTCTTTATCTTTCAATGAAGCTCTTGTTGCTGGTTATAGCATGATATATACTGACTCATATTAATTTGATGATCTCTTTGTTAAACTTAAGGATTCTATAGCAAGCACTTTGTGGCTATGTTTATGTTTAAGCTTTGATATTGTGATTTATTCTTGTTTAAAAAAAAGCTACACCTGATTAGTAATTCATTATATTATTATGATCAATATTAGATAAAAGGTGATGTGCTTTGAATTTGCTGCAACTTCATTGTTACTTTTTGGTGTTATGGTAAATTTATTTTATGTGTGACTAATGAAAGGAAGTAGTGAGGGAGCTGCATTTTTTTCTGTGGTCTCACTTGTGTATGTTAATATATGCTAATTTTATGTATACATTTCATTAATTTTTTCAGTGTTTTTATTGATAACTGATGATGATTCATACTACAGCAAACTCCCGATTATACGGGCTAATGATGGGGAGATGCAGCATGAGTAATTGGAAAACACAAATAATCCAAACTTTCACTATAATTTCTAGTAATGTTCATAAGTTACGCAAATCAAACAATGTATTATTATTTATGGACTTATTCTGTTATTTTAGTGTGCTTCCCGGTCTCATTAAGAGCTTTTTTTGCTTTATCGCGATCTTCTTTACTGCGGCGACTCGATGGCAATCATATTCCTACTACACCACATAAAACCTGGCTTCCGAAAACCAAGGGAATCTCATATTCCCTTGGGCCGTATTCAACAGCATGTGAGGCCATGGCAATAATTGCGCATTTGCGATATGTAATATACCATAAAAGATCGTAAATAGCATTTCTCTTTATTTTCGATTGGTTAACCATTGAAGAATCTTCTGAAAGGGGTAGCCTTGCATTATAATGCAATTATCCTGGTGCTTTTGCATCTGATTTCATTTTTTTATTAAGATCACGGAAAACGTCGCAGGAGCGTGAACTCATGTACGGATAATCCGCAAAACGAATAAACCGCAGCCGGATAATCGGGAGTCTGCTGTATTTACAGCAATTTAAAAATTATTTTTCTGATAAACAATTTTGCAAATTAAAGTTCTGCAGAATTAGCGACCAAATCTTTACTTTTTTGAAGGGCACATTATTGATATTTTATGTTTTTAAAAGTATGGAGTGATTACTTGGCACCAAGAGGTTAGATAGCTTAGCGGATCATTTTTTATTCTAAACAGTGTTGACAGGAGCAATACATATTGTTTTTTTACTGTTATTATTTCACTTTTTTTTCTCTTTTTAATGGTTACGTTTGTTTTCAACCATGCCATTTGCAAGCAGTTGTAATTGGAGTCGGAAACAATTAATTGGGTGGCTGATCGTAGTCCAACTGGATTTTGGAATTAGGTTTATCAGTCCATTTCCTTTGAAACACCTTGTGTTAAAATAAGGTTTGAAATCATTTGATTAAGTAAATTACTTATTAATTTTGGTATAGTGATTTATTTTTTATATGTTTGAATGTGTGTGCTAAATAATAAGATGTACAGTGTGTCCTCGTTTAACGTCGTCCCGTTTAACTTTGTTTCACGATAACGTTGTCCAAAAATTGAAACCCTTCATCATTTAACGTCGTTATTGCTTCGCGATAACGTTGTTCAAATTATGCGCGACGAAAAAAAAAATGAATGGCGAATAGGACGCAAGCGCATCTGATGTATATTAAATATTACTATATTATTGCGATTGAAAATTTTCGTTCGACAGAAAAGGTTGGCGTGGGTAGCGTATGTTAAATATGCATCTGAGCGAATAATTATCGCCTCATTTACCCATTATCCGTATATTTTTCTGATTCCAACCTAAAAAAATGTCCACGAAGAGGAGTGTCTATCCTGGTGGTTCTTCAGACGTGAAGAAAAAACGGCGATATTAGAACAAAAACTTGATATTATTATAAGAATTGACGAAGGTGCAACTGTTGGAGAGATCGGTCTAGTTTTAGGTTTTCGGGTCGAGATTTTACAATTAAAATTTCTTCTGTTACTGAAAATATCGATGTTTCGCCATTAAAATACTATCTTAATTTAGTTTGTATATTTCATTTAATAATGCCTTATTCCCAACCTTTTATCTTTGCGCTGTGCATGAATCGTTATCATGCTGAAGTGAATAATCGGTACTGAGAGTTTCTTGCGATTTCCGCCGGGTTAAAGAATTCATCTCATCACGAAATGTGACTTGCACTTCATTCTCGTGCTCCCGAGGGTCAGATTTTTTTTCATTTTGGCCAGGTTCAGGTGTCTCCCTATTGGTCACGAAGACTGCTTAAAAGTTACGGCTCCGATAATGGGCCTCCTTGGATTCTTACCCGGGAAATTCTGGATTCTTTACGAAGAAATCGATTGTTAGGAACCAATCTAAATTTTTTACATTGTTTCTTATGGGAAACACTGCATCGTTTAACGTTGTTTCGCTTAACGTCGTGTTTTTCAGGAACGAATCAACAACGTTAAACGAGGACTCACTGTATGTATCATTCATTTAAGGAAACAATCCATTGTATGTAGCCTGGCTCACCATTATGTATTCATTGTACACATGGGATCTGAACTAGGAAATTGTGTTAAACACAGAAAGCAAGTGTAAAGTGTAATCTCTTTTGAAAAAGCTCAGAAATGTGGCACAGTAGCACCCATACAATTGATTTCTCAGACTGAGGTAATTCACTTGAGGTGGGATAGATGCTCTCATCAACGTGTGTGCAATAATGTGGAGGCCATACAATTTGATGAACCTGTATGTATTAACAATTGCCTGTTGGAAATATTAAAGTGAAAATTTCTGTGCTAGAAGAACAGTATTAATACATATTTGTTTTGAAACTGTATATGATGCCTGCCAGCACTATACTCAATTGACATAAAGCGAAGCTGTCCTTAATGAATCAAAAATGTGGTCTAGGTGAACAACTTTAGTCCAGTTCTCAATCTACAAATGTGTACAGGGTCATAGGAGTGTTTTTCACTCACACTGGCTGTTATGCAATTTCATGTTCCATTCCTTACATTTACGATTCATTTCATCTTTCATTCCTTTTATGATCATTTGTCTTTTATCCTGGCACTCATACTGGGAATATTATGTGCCTAATCTTGATGTTAATATTCTTCATTCATTCATGTGATCCCTGTTCAGTGTTTGAAGGTGCTTGCTAAATATAGTGGAAGGGAATGAATCTTTTTTTGAATTAACTTTCCTTTTTTTAAACTTTTATTTATTTTTAAATCATTTAAAAATTTTTATTTTTACTGTTAATTAAATATTAACTTTTTAATGAAGTGTTAGTAATAATTAGTGTTTTTTGTAAAAGCATCATTTACATATGTATATTCCAAGTGCTTTAGATTTGCCATTGAGATAGTGAAAAAGATATAAACCACTGTTTTCATAAATGTTGATTGGGAAATAATTTTTTATCCTTTAGAAATTATTAAACGTTTTTGATAGGCAATAAAATTCACTGATATTTTACTATATGGAAGAATTGCTGGAATTCACAGTTGTGTGTATCTTCAAATGAAAATAACTCCGAATGGTTGATTTTAAAACGATTTTATTGGTGGAAGCATTATACTTGATTGATTGCTATCCTTTCCTTTTCAGGAATGTCGGTACAGGGATGGGTAATTCTGGTGCTGGAATCAAAGTCAGTAAGAATCACTATACTCTAGATATTTTATTGTTGTTTATTATTTGAAAATTTTATCGCATAAAAAGTTCATTTGAAATCATTTATAATGGTGAAATCGGAATAGATATATCCTAATGAAGAGAAATCATCAGTGACAGAATGAGTCCTCTTTATCTCCTGGGTTTGTATTTTAAAAGTGAACAAATCATCCTCTAGGCATGCAATTAACTTTTCTGACCTTTCCTTTGTGAGATTTAAATATTGGGCTCATTGATGGCTTCACTTTTTTTAATTTGTCAGATGTTCAGTTTTCAAAGTTTTCTAAGTATGTTTTCAGGATAAATTTGCATTGGAATTTTGGTGATTGGGATAGGCTTTCAATCATCATGAATAAAGAATGTATCGCAAGATCAAGAGTGATCAGCTTATTTATGAAATCAGTTTCTTATGTCCTTAAAATGTTTTTACAAGTGTTTTTATTTGCAAAATCTTTTGAATCTATTGATTGATAGCTCTTCACTGCCAGTAAATGTCTGGTGAAACTCTCGTGTTTGCTGTTCATGGGTAATTTCTCTGATTTAAGGGTGAATGAAGTAACAATCTGAAATACTGAAAATTGTGATTCAGTCCCCTAGTGTATTGGCTGCAATGGTCAATTTCTGTCACTGATGGCTTCTTACAATTAGTTTTAGTGCTTTGATGTTTAACTGTCTTGAGTATAATAGACTAGTACATAGCGTAATATTATCTGACATATATATTAAGGAATGATAACTGTAATGTTAGTATGTATGTGATATTTAAGAGTGTAAAATTTTAGTCATTGTTATTACCTTTCATTCTGAATTATTTTATGTTGAGATATTTTGAGGTTTTCACTGAATCTGTATCCATTGTAGCCTAATAAAAGATTTAATGTTGCAGTTGCAAGTGAGAATGACACCTCAAGAACGCCTTAAAAAGAAAATGCAAATATTGCTCAATAGACAGTGTAAGTATTAATTGATTTTTATGCACACATCATTGAAGTTTTGGTGTTTTTGGGATCATGCCTTTAGGAAAGTTGCTGTTTTCTCAGTTCCTAGAAATCTTTTGCCTATAAATTGAAATGTTCTCCTGTTTTTAGGTGAATGCAATGTACAAAATGATATGTATTTGTTTTTCAGAAAATACCTGTCAAATATTTAAGCCTTGAACTTCACAATATTTTTTTGTGTTCTCTAATCATAGTTTCAACAATTTTACTCATATAGTCTGAATTAAAAATGAAAATGTTCAGTGTTATGATTATTATTAGTATTTTGTGCTAAAAATTAAAGGCAGGACTACGTTTAGTAGTTCAATGATAAATCAATTCTGTACTATGTATTATTATTTACAGACAAAGCTGACAAAAGGGCTGAAAAAATGAAATTAGAAAAACAGGAGCAGGAGCGTCAAGACAGAGAAGATGAACTTCGTGAAATGGCTATTAAATTAAGGAGGAGGTAGGACCTCTTTTAAATTTGATATTTGCTTTTTTCACATTAGGTATAATTTTATCATTTTTATCATTCATCATGCACTGAATACCCAAGTTTATTTTTTTTTAATTTAAGCGAGTACATGATGTAAATTACATATTTATGTAATTAAACATAGTTGCATGTTACCTTTGTTAGTGTCGGTGAAATTCTATCAAACAGAAATTTAGTTTGTTATATATACTCATATTTCCCAATTCATTAACTATTTTACGACTTTATTCACCTTATTATGTGAGTGGCAGGCAATGCTTACATACATTAGACTCTCGTTATTATGAAGTTTATTTTAATGAAGTTCGTATGAATGTTTCTTTTAGGAATCGTGTACAACAAACATAGTTTGTCAAAAGTTCTCGTCTCTTCAATCTCCCATACAATTAGTCACAGTGCAAAAAAGCTTCCTAATCATATTATGCAATTAAATTATGCGCAAATATATAAAAACAAGCACATTTGTTTCATTTTCTCAAAATAAGAATGCAGTGTGACACAGTCGAGGGTTGATAACTTCCCGAATACAGTAAGTGCTTGATGTACGAACATGCATTCCTTGAAACCTTGCTCGTAAGTTGATAAACCAATGTAAGGCATTGAGGAGTGCTGTTATCCTGCATAATGCAACACAGCATCACAATTGTGTACGATTGTTACAAACTGATCGTTACGAACTGATTCGCAGTCCAGCCAGCGAGAGTTGTCCGATGACTTTTCAAAAGGAGGGATGGAGAACCTTGCACCAGCATGGTTTGCAGCCAATCGCTGTCCCCCAAACGCATCTCACACCTTTGTCTAGTCACACAATGTTGTCACATGCATATGAAGCACTGAAACAAACCTGAGCCACCAAAACAAGCCCTTTCTTTGAATCGCCATAACAAAGAATTCTTCCTTTGGATCCTTCACGCTCGTCGTCCCTTCTGGCTTCTTTTTTAAGGGAATCCTTTTGTTTAAATGTGACGTGGGCGTTTCCCTTTCTTACCTTGCAACCTTGCCCCCTACCCTGAACTAGACCTGTCTAAATGTCATCGGGCAACTCTTGGCTGCCGGACTGTAGCTGGGCGTGCAATGCAGCCGGAGCCGAAAAAAGAAGGGAAGGAAGGAAGAACGGGCAAAACGCTGAACAGTTCCTGACTTCACAATCCAAATTCAATGATATTTTGTTCAGATTATGCCCAGATTGCTAGTTCCTCTATGCCACTTCACATTGTATCGGCCAACTGGAAAGGTGCCAAATTTGAAATTTCAGACACGCTTGAATTTTTTGAACGTTTGTATCTCTGAAAGTTCGTAAATCAAATGTGCGTAGGAAGAGGACTAACTGTACATCCAATTTATGAGTGGTAATGAGTGGGTCACCACGATTCCACAGGAATGAAGCTTGTTATACGATGTTGCGTGGATACCCAAGTATCTCCCACTGAAGGAAGAACTATAATTGATGCTCTTGGGCACAGTGCACTAGGAGAACTTAAACATAGTTCAGTGATTATGATGTAGCATAGAGTATAAAAACACCGTTAGTTAGTGTACAAACGCTGTTGCTTATCCGTGGAACTTGGCAATAAAGTTCACTTTGTAACCCCTGGGACCGGAACTAAGGTTTGTAATTTCGTAATGATGTACTTCGTAATAACAAGAACTTTGTAAAAAGGTTGTTTGTATCAACAAGTGTCTACTGTATTTATTTTAGCTAAAAAGCTTTATTAACCAGCATTTATTTATATTTGTATAGTATAACCTCTTTAAACCTCTGTAATAGGAAACAACTTGATATATTATTTTAAGTTTTTGGCCCTAATTTCTGCCCATAAAATGGGTGCAGTTTCATACTCTCTACGGTTTACTTCATTGCTGCAAAAATTGGTGTGAAGGAAAATAAGTTATCAGCTCATGGTCAATGTTTCTCCTCTTTAGAAGGATATAGTGATATTAAACCTCCTCAACTATTTCCAGTTTAGCCATGTGCTATTCACGTCTTGGTATCATGATTTATATTGATAATAGGTATCAATGACTGCCTCCAGATGCATTGAACTGCGAAGGAAATGGCTGTGCGGGGCAGTCATCACGACACCCATTTCAATCTGGTGTAGCACTGGGTTTCAGGCTGCAAGACTAAGTTTTTGGAGTTTACTCTGTGCTCAGCCATGATCCTTTTGAAATTTATTGGATTTACTGTGGATGGTTCATATCAAGAACTCAGATCACCTATAAGCATCTGAAGTAATGATTTTTTTGTGATTAGCAATTGTACTATGCCTTCATTCTAACCAGCTTAACTTAAAATATATATTATGTTTGAATCATTGAAAAATTAGTACATATGTGCCTTTGAATTAGGGCTAATAAATTATTGTTATCAGTGTTGATATTAAATAGAAATTTTTACTCAAAGGCATCTTTTACCAAGTATTTCCATCACTTGGTCACCATAAAATTCCTGCGTAGGTTTCCGCTGTGATGTTCATGATGATTGAATTTTTGGGGTACTCAAGCCACATTTGTTTGATGCGAGTGACGGCAGTTTCAAAAGCTATCCTGCTTTTGTCTTCAGGTCTTCACTTGCCACTGACAAACGTGGCTTGTGTATTGGAAAATTGCACTCATCATTTGGTCACCATATTCAATTCCATAATAATTTCTTGGGAAAATAAATTTATTGGCAACAAATGATTGTTGTGGGACATCAGTACCATATATTCTTTATTACAGACTTTTATTCTACGAGGATAAAGTTAAGCTTCGTTTTGGCGTGCAAGTATTTAAATAAATGATGGAAGGCGTACTAAAAAAAGTGAAATAACATGAATGGTTGCTTTGAATATGAATCCAATAACTTGCAGAGTGCAACCTAAGAAATCAATTCAACACTGATCAGATCAGCTGGTAAGGATGTTGACATTAAAATAAGAATTCAAGATATTGTAAAGAAGCCGGTGATATTCCCAATAATTCTCACAGCACTAAGAAAATCAGAAAATATGTCGAAAATAGGGCAATACTTAATACAGTAAAACCTCTGTACAATGAATCCTCATACAATGGAATTTTAAGGAAACCTCCCTATTTCGAAGTGTTTGGCCCAGTCTTGGACCTCTTCAATGGACAATGGATATGAAAAGTCTCCCATAACTAACCTCTATAATTTAAAAAACTCCCGAAAACTATGTCCACACTATGATCCAAAGCATGAAAAAGTGCCCTTTAGAACGAATTATTGAGAAAAAAGGTGGTATTTTGCATTTGCAGGTAATTTTTACCATCAATATTTATTTAATAAGCAGGAAGTAGAACTGCTGTGGAGGGTACTGCATCTTAACCGTTCCTTTCTGAGGTGCAAAGGGTGCACATCCGAGACCTTCGGAGCGGAGAATACAGAGGAAACTTAACCCTCTAGCTTTAACCCTTTAACTCTCGGGGGATTGGTGTGAGGACAGCCAGGCTCTGAGATGGCAATTAAACCACTCAGCCATATTTTCGGCGATGCAACTTTAAAATAATAGAAATTTTGAAAAATTCTGGACAACCTTTGTTGTTGAGATCATTCAATTGTGTAGATTTCCAGATTATCGATCTTCTACTGTTTAACACAAATTAAAAATTAAATTGATTTTTACAGTTTGCATGTTTTTATTAATAATTTTGAATGAAAACCTGAGTTTCTTTCATTCACCAAACTACAATTTAATGACACCTTGATAGAAACTGTTTTTTGAATCTAGGAAGGAATGAATTTGTTTGCTGGTTTTCCCAATATGCTAAGCCAATGACGATGCCACATTGTAATGGATCACATTACTATTTCTTTACAGGGAACGTGAAAGGCGTCATCGATTACAAGATGATGATGATGACGATGATGAATTGGGTGGTGGTGGCTCTGCCAGTGGAGGGAAGGAGGGTAGCATGGGAGGCAAAGATGAGGAGAACGAAAGACTCTCTGCTCACTCAAGGACTTGCTCACGCTCTCGATCGCGCTCATCCTCTCGCTCACGGTCTCACTCGTCACGCTCCTCCTCCTCCTCTTCTGTTTCTTCAAAATCATCGAGAAATCCACCGTCCCACCCGTCGTCCCACCCATCTCGCCGAAGGTTCTCACCTCCAACCAATTACTCTAGTTCCTCATCTTATTCATCGAGGCTGCCTCCGAAGCCATCTGGGTCTAATTCATATCACAATTATCATGGGGGTCGAGGGCAATACCCTCACTATCAACATTATTCCCAGTCATCGAGAGGTCATGGATATGGAAATTATTCCCGTGTTCCTCACAGGTTAGCTTTTATTTTATTGTCCTTTGACTTGTATGACAAAGAAAGGGGAGTACCTAGCTTATGAAATTAGTTGTAAGTAATGCTGTATTCATTTGATTTCAAGATGTTTTGTGGAAATGTCAGTGCTAGTCTACACTTATTTAATAAAATAGAGTGGTGTGTTAGGATCTCATTGTCACTTTGTTGCTTAGCCTCTGAATTAATGTGTAGTATTTATAGTGTTTTTTTTAACATGAATGTTTAGATTTTTCTTAGATTCATGTTTTATGTGGGTATATCTATCTGCCTGTTTAGCAAGTTAATGGAATGAATTTATTAAGCAGAATATTTAAAGCTTAAATATTCATAAGAGCATGGAATAATCATAGATTCAGCACATTAACTCTGGTAATATTTCAGTGGATTTAATTCTAGTTCCACGTCAATATGTTTTTGACATCATAAGCCTCTTGCTAGCTAGCTTGGTAAATTGCAAGTAGCATATTACTGACTTAAGGCCTGTTTACACAATACATTAACACGTACGAGTTAATGTACATTTGCGTGAATGATTTTTGTGGACCAAAACGGAACATGTACGAATGCATGAACCAAATTAGAACAGGTTCTATTTTCTGTGCATGCATTCGCTCAAGTTGGGTGGTTACACGGTGCATTTTGGCGTTCATTCTCACGTTCATAAATTTAGACATTAACCGGTATGTGTTAATGTACCGTGTAAAAAGGCCTTTATAAGCCATGCTAAGGCATCCTTGATGGCATGAAATAGGTATTTTAGATAACTTAGTTCAATCACGTAGCATTTGATGTTTAGTTTACTTTTTTATTTTGATTTATAATTTGTTTATTTGTTCAATTTATTTTCATTATTTTTGGTAATCAACTAAAAAATAGTGCATTTTTAAATTTGATTCATGTGGATGGTCTTTATAGTGGTGCACATATTTGTACATAGCGATTTCCATATTTTTAGCGATTCCGTAGTGTATGTTACTGATAATAAATGAAACAACTAAAGTAATACCTCTATACAATAAAACTCCGTGCAGCAAAATTACGTAAACCTCCTCATAACCAAGTCATAGCCCTGGTTCCAGGTTCTTTCTGGAGAATACAAGGAACCTCCTGTTACGAAATTCTATAATTATGAGAACAACTGTGTAAGGAAATCATAGTGTAGACTCAAGATTCGAAAACAATATATGTATTTATAGCAAAATTTGCTGTTTAGCTTATCATGGTTATTAAATCTGGCCGGGGCTGTTATCTGGTATTTATTTATTATATAACCCATAAAATTTATAATTTAGGGGCTGAGGGTGCATAATCCTTCGATGTCATCATGGTCAGTGAAAATATTTGTTTGCCTCCAGAAACCCTAATGAAAAGGAATTCTCAATCGCATTTGTACTTTCAACTTTACAGACTGTTGACTGAAGGATTGCATGTAAATATCAGAATGAACACATTTTGAACATTTTCATGGGGAAGTCCCAAATTTTTAGGCCCAGCCAAAATAGACTTTAATCCTGCATGAATTTCCAAAAAGCTGAAAATTTACAGGAACGTTTGGAATACCCTTAAATAAAATCCTGAAAAGTCCCCATCAATCCCGTGTGTGTGCAAAAAGTTTTATTCAAGGTCAGAGGTCACGAAATTGTTTTTTTTTTTTTTGATCTTTTGGTCAAACAAATTCTCTAAGATTTACTATTTCTGAGAAAAAAACATTGGAAAGTTAGCTGGAGCTGTATTCTCTGTAGTTGGAATTTATGAAAGGGTACCCCTATTTTTGGGGCTAACTAGGTATTCAAAATATTGAATGTAGCCTGGAAAGATGAGGGAATTTCAGCTTTTATTTGAGTTTCCATTCTATAAATTTTACTGTTTGTTATTATGGGTAGGAATGTGCCTCCTCACCAATGAATGCGCTATCTTGCATGTTTAATTTGGTTTGAAGGTTGATTTTCGATTGTAATTTTTTATATGTTTTAAGAACACTTGAGTTAAGGAATGTTCGTAAATTATCCTGTTGATTTATTGTAGGATATTAAAGTTGCTCTAATTTTCAACAAAGGCTTGAGTAAATAGAGGCCTTTTTACATTTTGTCAAAAAGCGACTGTACATATATGAATTATTATTTATTGAATATTTTGCTATATTTTATGAATGCCTGAGGAAACATTTTTAGCTTATTGTAATAGAAGTAAGTTATACAGTAAACTCTTGATTTTACGAAGTCAGTGGGACCGGAAAATTGGCACTTCGTAAAATCGAGTTTCGTAAATTCAAACCTTTTTCATAAGTCACGAAAAAAATGTTCGCTTTTGTTTCTTCCGCCGTTTTTTGTCTTTAGTGGTCTTATTTAAATGTTTTCGGTGGTTATTATCGGTATAATTCATAGAAAAGGCTTTTTGCTATCGATTTATGATGTGAAAAATCGTTAAATACCACCATAAAATTCCCATTTCTAGTTCATGCTTTAACATCAACGATCGCTAAAGAAATTCCCGACCAGTTTAGAAAATGTAATCAAATAATGAATTGCAATGTTTATTATAAGAATTAATAGTAATAAATTTGTGGTTAGGAGCCAATAGCCACTATTAAGTATGCAAAAGATAGATATTTGTTTCTGACACCCACGGAATTTTAGCGGCAGCCGGCCTAACCGCCATTTATGTCGCCCTCTATCGCTCAGTGACGAGAAAAAAAAGAAAAACAAGGGTCTTAGCCCGTTTCCAAAATAACCTTCGTAAGTTAATATTTCGAGCTACTTCGTATTTTCAGCAGAATGTGCTCTATTTTCACTGAGACTCAATTACGATCATAAATAACGTAGGATGTGATTATATTCTGGCGAATATTTGAAGTAAATTCTGTTTGAGTTCTCCGTCCGACTACTGTGTTCCATCATCTTCGCAGACGTTGCCATAAAAGACTTAATTCTTCATCAGGACTGTATTCTTCATGCCGGGTGTGAGGTGACCTGTTCATATAGTATGTTTCTCTCCTTTTATGCCGACATGAGCAAGGTTCCAACCGGAAAACGACAGGAGAAACATCTTACAGTATCGGAGAAATATAGATAGAAACGTTATTATCCACATTGATTGTATTCCTACAAGAGACGTTTTATCATTTCTCAACGTGGTTAAGTATTAGTTCGCTAGCGTGAATTCCCAAAAAATGACACGCAAAAACCTGTACCGTCACCTCATTTAGTTTTCGTGTTCCTTTCTCCGCCGTATTGAAAGTTAGGCAAAGGATCATTGACATAGAGAAAAGATTTTCTTAGTTTTAGCACTAAAAAATAGTCGCGCCATAATCGTAAATAAATATAGTGTGGAAAGAGCAAAGAAATTAATTTCAATTGAAAAGTCAGCTGAGAAGAAGAGAGACAATTATAAGCGCGGCACCATTTTCCCGATAGTGGAAGATACTTCTTCCGCCTCTCTCCGGTTAATAACTTCCCCCCGTTGCAGGTAAAGATGAACCATGCCCTTCTCCACAATCGGGGAACGTTCCCAGTGGGTGGGGTGAATAAGAGTGGGATGGGGATTGCCTGAGGGAAGAAGTGTGGTCAGCACAAGGACTGGTGAAGGGGGCAGGACAAAGAAGGGTGGGGAAATGGCCTTCAGCTCTGCCTCAGTCTACTTTTGGGGGCCGTATTTTTTTGCGACGCACACAAGCTCAGTCTCCTTAGGGAGGGAGTGAATGGGAAATGCTGGGGAAGGAGGGGTTTGGGATGCGTAAGGTGGGTGTCAGCAAGATCAGCCAAAGGCGGCAGGAGGGAAGGAACGGCTTTGGAAAGACAGAACCCCAGCATGGGAGAACGGGGAAGCGCGTGAGAAGAAAGTTCATGGTTAGACTTGGAAGTGCGTCTTCATTACGAGAAGCCTGAAATATAAATTGGCGGTAAATAGAGCCCAGTACTTAAGATATTTAAGTTGTTCATTCACAAAGGCCAATATATACACGAAAAGATATTATGGCGCGGATTGCATGTATCAACGTCCATTTCGGGATGTTATTAATTTCTGTTCCCATTTATAAAAGTAGTAAATAGATTTGAAAGAATGATAATCATGAATAAAAATATCTAAATCGATATCCAAACGCACATGAGCAAAATAGATGAATGTATACATACCGATCCATCGCAAGTAATACCGCTCAAGCTTCTTCCGGTATAGGACTTTAAAATCCTGGATAATGCCTTGGTCCAAGGGCTGGGACTTGCTAGTCGAGTTCGGGGGTAAAAAGAGGACTCGAACATTAGCCAATTTTAGATCTTCCACGTATTTATGAACGGTGGCATTATCCATTATTAAAACAATTTTGCTGTTCTCTCCAGCTATTTTTCTCTGTAGACGTATAACAGTTTGCTGGAAAATTTCTCGGGTCATCCAGCTGTTTTTATTTGCATGGTAAAAAACGGGGAGGGCTTCCAATTTTACATGTTTTAAGCACCGTGGCCTTTCAAATTTCCCAATGACAACGGGCTTATTTTGTCCGTGCCCGTTTGGTTGACGCACAGCCCCACAGTAACACGCACTTTACTCTTTTTCCCCCCATGGCACCTTTGCCCTTTGAAACCCAGGGTTGCGTCAGGTAATGCATTAAAAAATAGCCCAGTCTCAGGGGCCAGCGAGGGTGAGCTCGTCGAGGAAAGGGTCCCGGATTAGGGACCCTTCGAAGTGCTTCGGCGAAAAGTAGTCAAGTAGTCTTCGAAGTACGTTCACAGCAGTGCAAAGGGTTAATTAGGGGTGTACGAAATACTCCGCGCGACCTTCCTGACATGTTAAACTACGAATTATTGTCGATGCTATGTTTACGAACAGGCACGTAAATAGGGGCATAATGTCAGCCGCGATATTTTAACTGAACTCCTACTCCCCCTAAATTCCCACAGTGAGGTTTTTGGCGACCCATTTCTCTCCAAAGTTGCATTATCATTTACGATTTCGCACTTTTGATGGACCACAGTTGGAAGCGCTGATTTTTTAGCCACTTACGCCGGCGTAACTAGTTTTGTTGACAAATGTTTCGCCGTAGTTCGTATAAACGAATGCCATTTGCTCCTAGGGACCGAGCCGAGGTTCGTAAATTCAAAAAATTTCGTATAATCGAAACTTCGTATAATCGAATAGCGCCATGTATTTAGCATAGGCTTTTCACCGGGACCGCAATATCACTTCGTATAATCGAAAACTTCGTAAAATCCTGCTTCGTAAAATCAAGAGTTTACTGTACATACTCTTTCCAACACCTGTCCCACCCCACTAACTTGGTATATGTGTATGAAATTTAGTAGTTAATTAAATTATTGAGTATGCAATTCAAACATGATTTTTAAAGTTTCAAAATATGTAATGAGTAGTATAGAATTAAAAATTGGAATGATGCTGTTCAAAACCTTTTTGGTTCAAAACCTTTTCCACTCAAAACATTTTTGATTCATAACTTGCAAGTGGAGGACAAGTTTGAGAGTTTGACTTGAGAGAGAGAGAAATTTTAAGCTTAAGTTGAATTTTGTTTGAAAAATTACAATAATTCACTAAGTTTCGTATTGTAAAATGCTTACTAAATGAGGTTCTGAAAGCTAGGAAGTGAATCTAGGCTAGGAAAAAGCTAGTAAAATCAATGATGGAGATGTAAGTTCTTAAAAAAACAATCTTTTCTATTTTGGGAATATGTACAAGACTTATTTATGTAATTGTTGGATACTTGTGTAAGCTGGAGACTGTTTGGTTTTGGGTGAATATTTACTTTTTAATGATATTTTTTATGCTGGATTTTTAATAATCTTTTATTAAGTTTGTGTAGATTATTGCAAATTTTGTATGAATGGAAGTTTATCAATTGTATGGAATAATATGGAAAGTGAAGTGAAGTCTTATGTGCAGTAAACTTCAAATACTTATTTTAAACTTTGTCAATGATGTATCTTCTTATTTTTAGGGAGCGTGGGGACTATCGTGATGATTACTACAGCAGAGAAGACTATCGTGATGATAGATATAGTAGAAATGGTGGTGACTATAGAGGCAGGGATTGGGGTAGAGATCGTGAACGTGATACAGGAGGTCGTGGTAGTCGGAGCAGGAGCAGAAGTCCTGATAGGCGTTCAAGGCATAGGTAATTTTGCTAATGGCATTTAAACTAGATCTTTGCATAACATCTGGCAATTTGCCAGAATTTATTTTTGTTATAGAATCAATAAGTCCATAAGTGATATGCATTTTTCTTCCATTATATTTTTGTGGCTGAAATTAGTTTTTGGAATGAGGGTATGTCTCTAAAAATGATTTTTTTGTTTTTGCAGAAGGTCCAGATCACTTTCAAATCAAAGGTCTCATTCATCAAGACCTCTTGTTGATTATTGAGGACCAGATTTGGCTACCTCCAATTTTGAACTTACTTTTCAAAATGTGATTTTTAAATGACTGGCAACACCAAGAGATACTTATCAAGTTGGTGGATTATTGTGAAATCCATGTGACTTTTTATCAATTTTTGGCTGTACTTGATGATGGAGAAGAAATATTTTCTATTGGCATTGCTGATATACACATGAATTCAAGTAATCTAAAAGTTGGATTTAAACACGTTCTTTTGTGATTCTAAATTTTACACCCTTGTCGATTCATGTATGGGTCTTACTGACTTGAGGTGTTTAGATATTGTTTACATTCCTGCATCACTTTGTTAGCCAGCTACAGTTTTGTTTTCTTTATTCTCATGTCATAATTCTAATTGTAATTTGTGATTAGAATGAGCATGGGCCTAATGATCTAAGATCAAAAAGTGATTCCTACATGACAATATTTATCTGTGTATTAATTGACAGATTCATTCTTAGTATTTGTTTTCACTAAATGCATGCCAATTTCTCTTTTTTTTCTTAATTTTGAATTTGTTAGGGGTTTTAAACTTGGTGAGACTGGTTGTTTACTTGTTACAATTACAGTTGTATCACTGTGCATATGTGAAAATTGTCCCTGTATATATGTTTAAAACCAACAATTAATGGATTATTTGCAGTGCATGGAAGCCACGTGTTAGCAGAAATTATTCATTAAAATGGTTGATTCTGCTTGACTTTGTAATTTTGAACAATGTTTCTGTTGTACATCATGCAGTTATTAAAATAATAATTAAAGTCTTAGCCTCTTCTTTTTGGATTAGATAAGAATAGATGTTATTTATTTCAATCTGGCGAAGAGAACATGTAATGGGCATTAATTGCTGTGGAAAAAAAATCTGCTGTGTTGAGTATCAGATCATGGACATTTGGCTTGTCTGGTTTATTATTTCAGTAATGAAATTACCATGGGAACAGGGGTAGCATAGCAATCTTTGCAGTGGCCGAGAAAGCCAATAGTCTGTGGTTAGATCTGCAGACCTGGCAGCAACTGTGCCATGGGGTTCAAACCTCCCCAAAATGCTTGGAAGATTAAGTCTTAAGAGTATCCCTTCCAACTGAATCATCCAAAATGTACCACATCCCCAGGTGAACCCTCTTTTCAATATTTTTGGCTAGAGCCTTGCCCAGGGGGATTTCTTCCATGACAGTTAATGTGAACAATAATTATGTTGTTTTTCATTTGCACCCATGTGCCCATTTGTAATTCTAGTTTTGTTAATCAAGGTAGGCACTAATTTACAGAGAGGAAAAGAAGGTACGAGTATCCGGATCTCAGATTTTGATTGAATTATTGGGAGGGTCTTAAACATGTGCCCTGTTGCTTAGACATTTCTTTGTTCATTGTGCCAACCTCTTGTTAACCTGCCTGCATCTTGAATGCAAGAGACGTGAACGCCTCTGTTGAGTTATGAATGGTCTCCCATTCAACCATGGTCCGAGTTCAACATTGCTTACCAAGGTTCCCACTCAACTGTGAAAACCTTAAAACCTTGAATAAGCCGTGAATCTCATCTAATGTGAACAAACCTGGAAAAAGCCATGAATTTCATCATAAAACCTAAAAAAATCTCTCAAACTTGATTGTGAAACTACGATTGACAGATCAAAAAAAAAATCTATATTTTCATCATGTTTCAAGGTCAGTCACGCACAGACACTGTCCATGCATTTATCTGCACACGTATATTCGAAGTGCAATTATTGGTGTGTGCCGTGACGACACATTGATGTTGAACCTGTGATTGGAAGGCTGATAAACAAAGTGATCATTAACTCTGGTGAAAAATCAGGCACTTCTTCACTTCCCTACCACCCTGCTCCCTCCATTTTCCTATTTCCCATTTTTTCAGCATACCATGAATTTGACTAAATTTACAGCGTGAAAACGTGGAAAAAACAGTGAATTTTATAATTTAGAGTGGGAACCCTGGCTTACTGGTAGTGATGTTTTGGAACTGGTTGTCAATGTGGCTTGTCCATTGCCGTTTCATATCTCAGATAAGAAGGGAGTAGCAACATTTTCATACCTCCCCTGTGAATTTTGGTCATTTTGTATTTCCAATCATACCCTTTGAGCTGATGGATCCTCCTATGAACAATTCAAAGAGTCATTCTTTGCCCACTACCACAAGAATGACATGCTGGAAATGAACTATTCCTGTGGAAGTAAGCTCTTCAAGTGGGCAGTCACCCACATGCCGTAGGTAGTCCCTTATTGAACTTCTTAACAGTGCCCATTATTAGATAAATCTGTGGAATTTTCTGAATTAAAGCCTAAATTCAATACAAAAATACGAATTCAATACGAAATACAAATTAACTCCCCTGATCTGTTATGTATTAAAGCTACCAACCAGCTGCCAGAATGCTTTGCGGAGATAGGATTTGTAGCTTTGCCAATTTGTCTTCATGTATGAAACGTATTTGGGAAGTGGGGCGGATGAGATGTGGGGGAGGTATTGGGAAGTTAGTACAAGAAGCAGGGTGCTTGTAGGTCTTCATTGAATTATGAAACAGATGGAGTAGGTGCTTTGTAAATGGGGTCAAAAGTGAATCATCGTACCTGATGTGGGCAATGGGGTCAAAGGGAAAATTTAACGGGCATTGTACAGCATGATAAGTTTTGTGAGTAATTGCTAGCATTTGTGCGTGAAGTGAAATTCCTGTCTTTGCTTTATTTTTAATGGAAACAACAGTTGGTGCACTGGATGAGTTACTACATTGTGGCATTATTTGTAATGTAACTGAATCAGTACGTGAATAATGCTGAATTTGGAAATTAAAACAAATTTATGGGGTAGTGTGTGTTGTCTGTTGTGTTCCCCATGCTCTAAGAAGAGTAGGAGAGAAGGGAAGCCTCTTGAAAACTTTACAAGAAGAAGAAATAACCTAGTCGGCAATATCTTGAGACATATTGCCTGATGAAGACAATCGTCGAGGGACAAATGGATGGCAAGAATGGAAAAGGAATACTGCAAATATAATATGGAGCACCTCATATATGGAGCAGGTAAAAAAGGATGGGAAAGAGAATAAATAAGTGGACGTGAGAAGATTAGCTGTCAGGAGAATTGAGTGAAGAGTTGCATCAAACCAATCTCAGGATAGTTCCCTAGTGGTGATGATTACGAAATATATTACTTATTTAGGCAAGAGCTTCTAAGCTTATGCCTTTTGTCTAGCAGAGGGGATTGGATACATACTAAGCGATCACGGGTGATTTCACCCCCCCCCCATGGCTTGGGACAGGGAACCCTCCCTTAGTGACTCGTGGGTCATCGTAAATGACGTTCGGGCCAATTGTGACCCGGATGTTAGGGATTGATAGTGGCATGGGAAGGAAGCTACTGGAGGGTTTAATGGCAGATGAGGAAGGTGGCGCTCTATCCGATAAATGAAAATTCACCTCGTTCGCCATGAGAACATTTTGTAAAATAATGGATCACTTTCGATAATTCTTTGGAAATAATCACAGCTAAATAATGCTCTTCCTACTAAAGGATCAGCGCCATCGTAATTCAGTGGCACGATCGCGTGTGCATTTTCAAGTATTACCCTTCCACTACCCTCGCTGGGAACTACTACTTAAAATATTGATGATGACAAACGTTAAAAAAAGCTTTAAAATATTCCTTTATCGGAGTGTTTACATTCAGTGTCATTTTTTATAAGACATATCTAAAGGCTACGATAATATGGTTTTTCGGTGGTATTCTGACATGCCCTATGACAGAAATTAGAAAAAAAAATAAATTACAGAATACTTCGCACCTCAATTCCGTGAGGAATTCACGCCCGCACGAAGGGTAACACTCTTGCGCACGCTATCATAAAAATCCCTCTGATGGTCGAATCCCCTTTCTCGATGAGCTACATACTCCTTTTCAACCATACCGAAGAAGAGACGCACTCAACTCTTGAGGGTTTGTTCTTCGATGCGGAGGCGTGGCTCAGCGGCATTGCCAATTCGGCACTTACAAGAAAATTAAGAAAAGTTCAAACTTTTCGGTTGCTGCGTGTGAAGGATTGTGTTGAGGCACAACAAAATGAATTGCAATATATATTTAAATATTTTAACTCGAATTGCCAATACCAAATGCGAATGATTTTTCTTGGCACCCAGATGCACAGAAATTATCCACCATTCCCAATAAAAATAAACTCCTCCATGGTGGGTAGATATAGGGTATTGGAGAGGTGGTACCCTCCGTAGTGTGTAATTACCCTCCGTCAATCCTCGCTCTACTCTATGCGGACGGTAAGGGAAGGTAGCACTACCCCTCTTCTGCCCTTGCTGGGAACTCCTTCGCTTACCATCCAACCTCCATTGAGGGTAAGAGAAGGGTAGCAGTACCGTGCCACTACCCTCGCTGGGAACTCCAATATTAATTATTAAAAACGTTGTTAAAGTACCTAGCTTTAAAAGATTCCTTTACCGGAGTGCTTATATTCAATGTCATTTGCCCCGCGTGAAAATCATCACTATCACCGGTCTGAAGAGAGCAAATTCCACTTTTTGCCTTAGAGTCGAATTCAAGGGTCTCATAGAAAGTTGATTTTGGTTACCACTCTGGGCGCATTTTAATCGGTTTTCAAAAATGTCCGCAGCGCGGCGATTAGTGCGGGGTGATCCATTTATTCTCAATACTTTCTACATAAAAAATACAATCACAGGGAATACATCGAAAAATTATGAATTTAATTGCTAACATCATTAAGAATGTGAATTTCTGTCAATAGCCATAATGGTCGCTTGCTCCTCCGTGTAATTCGTATTTCTGCCAGTCTGCGACGCAAGTGGCGACTTTAGTAAACCAATTTCATTGCGCAGTGGGGGAAAACATTTAGAGGACGAATGGAGAAAAATTCTGTTATATTCACGGTCGAATGGGTCTTTGCAGCATTCATTTTTTAATTTCAAGTGCCACAAGTCATTGGAAAGTGACGTGGAAAACGTCCTGTAGAATATTTGTATGTTTTTCACTGTCCTATGTAAGGTAAAGAGATCTACTATTTATTTTAGAACGCTTAAGACGCAGGATGTTGATCGACTTTTTGGATATTTTTCTTTGTTCTATGGCGATAAGTTTTTTAAGGATTAGTCGGTGTAGCCAATTGCTTAATGATTCTGACTTCTTTGCTGTAATCCTCCGCTGGAAGTGGCGTAATGAGTAGAAAGTGGGTAAGTTAGTGAAAATGCATTATCTATAGATGATGTACCCAGAATCTTTTGAAATGGCGCCACCGGATTGGTGGGTTTCCAGCGCTTTTAAAACGGTCGTGGCGGGTTACGGTCCTCGCCTGCCAAACTTAGATCGCGGGTTCAAGTCCCGCCTTGTTAGGTTATCCTTAGCTATAACTTACTTGGTAGGTTTTGTTATCAAGGCTTGGGTGATTGTGGTCGTCCATTGTCAATTGTTGTAGCTCCCCGATGTAAAGGCTTAAGATATCTATGATGAAAGAGATCTTGAAAATGATGCAATGTGTTGAAACCATGATCGGTTGTTGAGTTTTGGAATTAAAAAGTGTGGAAATTACCATTTGTCTTCTTTAATCATGGATATATCGAAATTCTACCAAATCAAGCCAGAGAGTTCTGTTTCCGGCTTGTTCTTTCCCGGCGTAGGACGCTGGTGAAGACTTCACCAGAAAGGTCTTATTGAGTTGTTTTTTTTGACCAACTGTCATTCATGAAACCAATGCTGTGGGGGTTTGTCAATTTATAATATAAAAATATCGTCTGATGGACGATCAAAGCAATCCCACGATACGATGATATAATATCCGTAACTACTCCTGTAGCGTAAAATTTAAAGTTAAGCGACACTTCACTCAAAACGTTTCATCTGGAATCGTCCTTAAAAATGTCCCGTCGAAGAAGGGAGATTGGAGAGCTATGGCTTAACCTTCTGCCGTATGGTAATGTTGGTTATCTGCCCAATAGGAAAAAAGTTTTTGTCAAACCACTTTTGTAATCCTTCTTCTGCTTCCTTCGATGAATCGCCCACAATACCCGATACCATACACGGTGGTACAGTCGAATAAAAAGTATTTCAACGAATTAATCGACACCACTTACGCTGCAGTTCGGAAATGTTAGGAACGGTATTTTCTGTGCTACCAATAGGTAGGGGCGCAGCTAGGAATTAAGGCTGGGGGGTTTAGGTGCGACAAACCCTGGGGGGTCTGAGGGTTTGGAATACCCGCCAGGGTAAGCGGGATCCTCGAGGTTGCGAGGGCCCTCCCCAGAAACATTTTCAAATAAACGGTTCAAAATTGTGAGTTTAAGGCTTTTAAAGGGATAATTTATTGATCCTTACACTATTCTATCAGTAATATTAGTCCAATTAAGTGAAAAGGATTAAAGTTAAAATTTTCTCTGAGCTCTGGCTGGGGGGTTTATCCCCCAAACCCCCCCTCGCTGCGCCACTGCCAGTAGGAGGGAAATTTGAACTACATTCCCATCTCCCGTAGTATTTTTATTGTTACGTCATTAGAGAGAAATGCGTACAGGAAATATGTGAAATATATATGTGAAAAGTTTAATACAGCATGTATTGTGCATCTCATTCTAAATATGAATACACCTCCATAATTTCAATTAACTTTCTCTCGTAAATTGGCCGATCCGGCGAAGTGTATTCTCTTACAATTAACGCTATAGTCTCTTGATGAGAGACAACGAACGTAAAATACATAAAATATCTGCCGTAAGATCGCTGCAAATAATGCCACTACGTGTTAAAATTTAGTTTGATTTAGTGATGTAGATCAGCTCTGTGGTTAGCTTATCGGGTGGTGTAATCGACCGTCACTTTACTGGGCAAGACAGCGGAGCCTATGTAACCTGAGGGCATATGGGCACAAGATATAAAAAGCGGTGTTGTCCCGCGAGCATTGGGCATTTTTATTTTGGTGAGGTTCTCGTCGAGTGTTCGACGCTAAAAGAGCTGCTCCCTAGAGACGGACCCACGGCACCTTCTTGAAGACCACCGCTAACTCTGCAGCCAACGTAAAAATCTACCCAAACTCCCAATTTCCCCTTATCTCTCTAGTCTGGTTGTTTTCCTTGAGCCGGCTACAATTCTGGAGCTTCATTTACGGCTGCTATTTTTTTAATGAAATATATTTGTTTTTCGATCGGTTTTTCTTTCTTTCTTTTAAACGCTACCGCACTCCTCGGGCTTGTACGCACATTTCAAATTTATTTCTCTTTTCTGATGAGAAAACTTTTACTAGCGACGAGCAGAGAAGAATTTAACTTTGGCGCCCGTAAAACTCCGGGAATAATATCTAGTAAAAATTCATTTATGTATTTTAATTATTTCGTGTACTCATACATCTGAATATTAAGTAATTAAATTTTTTCGTCAGCCTCTCTAGGTTTTGAGGAAACTTCTCTCTTACTCTTCGTAAGGCTTAGTCATCACTCAAACGATGTATCCATTTGGACTTTTCGAAAGCTTCAAACCTCGCTTGCTCTGCTGCAGTGGCGGATACAGAAAAAACTCAAGGGGGGGGGGGGCGCAACATATCTTGAGTTGTCTTTACTTTTATCGTAATAAAAGATGATCAAGTCACAGGCAAAGTATATGAAAATTTATTTAAAGTGATTATAAACATGTATAAGATAATGCCATCTTATGATATAAAAAAGTCACAATTGTGGTTTTGCAATGTTCGGCAATACAGGCGGACCCGCAAGGGGGGGGCGCGCGCCCCCAGCGCCCCCCATCTGTATCCGCCACTGCTCTGCTGCCATCATCTTCATGCATCGCAACCATAAAGATTATGATCTAAGTGTAAGTCCTAATGAACGTCTTCCTTACCTCAACACTTATATTACTTTCGGCTTTTGAACGCCGCCGCTTTTGTCCGCGACTTCTTATTCGACGAGTGAACTCGCTTATCTCGGAGCTTACTAAAATATGAATTAATATCTCTGAATAAAGCGCTATTTCTCAAGTTAATACTTAAAATAACCAATGTACGCAAGTGTAAAACTTCATCATCACTGACCAACAATCCTAAGATTGTTTTGACGCAGCTCTCCGCTCAGTTCTCCTATCAGCTAATCTTTTCACGCCTACGTATTTATTCTGTTTCACATCCTTCTTTACCTGTTCCATATATTTTGTACGAGGTCTCCTTTTTCCGTTCTTTCTATCCACTTGCCCCTCGACGATTGTCTTCATCAGGCCATCATGTTACAAGATGTGGCCTAAAAGGTAGTTTCGTCTTCTTATTAAGGCTTTCATTAGGCTTCTCTTCTCTCCTACTCTTCTAAGGACTTCCTCATTACTAACTCGGTCCATCCATTTGATTCTCATCATTCTTCTGTAGCACCACATTTCGAAGGCATCTATCCTTGCTTTCTCCGCTGCTGTCATTGTCCATACCTCATTTCCGCATAGAAGCATAATGCAAATGTAGGTTCTTACAAATTGTTTCTTTACTTACATGCTTAAATTTCACGATGTAAGTAGATCTTTCTTTTGGTGGAATTCTCTCTTCGCTTGGGCTATTCTGCAGAAAATATCTTTCTCTCCTCTCCCGTAACTAGTTATCCTGCTTCCCAAATAACAGAATTAATCCACCTTTACCAGTTTTTTCTCCCCTAATTTAATGATATTCTTGAATTTTTCTCTTCTGCCGCACACAAATATTTTGGTTTTCTTTGTGTGTATTTTCAGCTGATATTTATCCATTACCCTACCCATATTAACCAGAATATTTTTCAAATCCTTCTCTGTCTCTGCTATGACGATTGTGTCATCGGCAAATCATAGCATGCTAATTTTTTCTCCATGTATATTTCCCCCCCCCCCCCAGGCCTTTTCTTTGATTTCATCAATGGTTTTCTCGATGTAAACGTTGAAAATTACGGGTGAAAAAGCACATCCTTGTCTCATTCCATTCCTACTTCTTGCTTCTTCACAGCTGGGCCCTACTTTTATCACCGCTACTTCGTTTTTGTATAATCTGTGGATAATTCTCGTGTAATTGTGAAGAACTCCTATTTCTTTCAGGATTCCAAGCTTTATGTTCCAATCCAGGTTGTTAAATGTCTTCTTTAAGTCCACGAACGCAACGAACGTTGGCTTAATATTTTCCATTCTCTTCTCTATGACCAGCCTAAGGGCCAATATTGCTTCCCTTGTGCCTTTTGCTTTTTCTGAATCCGAATTGGTCCTCATCCAAATACTCTTCTGCTCTTCGTTCTATTCTTTTATAGAAGATTCTTGTCAGTATCTTCGACGCATGTGTTTTCAGGCTTACGGTCCTAAAATCTTCACATTTCTCCGCTCTCTTCCTCGTAGGAATCGGGAATACTTTTAGTATCTCACTTGTCGAATACATTTCACCAATGATTTTGTACAGTTGGTTCAACTTCTCTTCCCCTGTACTTTTAATTAGCTTTTCGGGAATATCGTTAATGCCAGATACTTTATTTATTCAAAGGTCTCTAACAGGCGCATTAAATTCTGATCTTAAAATTGGAGCTCCCATGTCATCTTCATCCACTTCCCTCTCGCTTTCGATAGCATTCGTTCTCAGGCTTTTTATTTTGTACAAATCTTCCAGATATTCTTTCCATCTCTTTCATTTGTCTTCGTTTTCAATCATTAGTTCTCCGTTTTTGTCTCTAAGGGTACGCCCCTTTCCTTAAAGTGGTTGCGTAACACACATGCATCACATATTGAGAAAACTTGCGTTGTAATATCTTTTTAATGACTGTCATTTTAATATTTTCTTCTAATAATGTGTGGTATGGAAGAGGGAAGTGAAAGACCCCCTTCGACCTTGCATCGAGGGAATGATAGGTACAAGGGTTTGAGGTCACGGTCACATGAGAGGGAAGAGTTCTCCTCTAACATGAGCATATTCTAACTGAAATACAACATTCAATCCGATGGATAGCATATTTTTATCCAAGCGTTTTCATTTAAGAACTAAAGTGAGATTGCCTGTTAAAAACTTTCTGGTACCTCTGGGATTTGATCCAGGTGTTTCTTGTTGCAACCTGAGCATGTGTTACCGGCTTAGTTGAATTTTATCTTTCCACATTTTAATTGGTATGTTGAATTATTTAGAAAATACAAGGAGAATATCGCGTTCACGTTTACTGTAAGGTTAGTTTTTGTGGTGATGAGACCTGGTAGAAGCCAAGGAGGGCACATACTAAAGTGGGTGTTGTGGAAATATTTCATTCCAAATATGGTCTTGTACTTTCCCCTCCGGCGAGCCTGGTATTAATCTTGACCTCGTCCATGGAAGTGATAGCTCAGCTAAGATGTATTCTGTGCTGAATTTAAAGTAAGCGAAATACAGTGATGACTTACGGCTTATGATCTGGGTTAAACAGAACACACAGTTGTAACAGACTGCTTTGGAGCATGATGGACAATTATCTAGTTGAATTCTTCTTCAGAGTTATTGTCGGGCCGAACATTAATATGGCATATAGGGCAGGTAATTTATGAATATTATGTATCTTTAATCTTTTAAGAATTGCAAAAAAAGCTATAATTATTATATTGACATCATCAGTAAGGCTGAAAGATTGAAGAATGTCCCTGAGGTCCTCAATAATGCTATGTAGAACTTGTATTTGATTTTGGTATGATTTTTAAAAACTTAGTAAGTGATCACTATCGGATTTCAAATCAGATGCATCAGGTTTTGTACAAAAATTACTAATTTGAAATAATTGGACCGCATTTAGCTGCCCACGTACTCCTTCTCATCTCAGAATTGGTGTATTCCTCCTTGTTCATTCTCTGTGGACTGATGAAGCGTGGAACCATGGATTAGGACATGCCTGCATTACACAAAAACTGCTTGCTCGCAGTAAAATTAATTATTATGTTAACGTAATCATCACTCTAAGCTGTCCAATCGAGCATTTAAATTATTCTTCTCTGAATTAAAAATATGCAACTCTCGGAATGCAATCCTAGATTTCAATAGAATCACCTCTCAAGGAATCGCTTTCGTTGAGGCTAAAGGTAAAGTGAATGCAGAGTCTCACTCACTTTAAAATTGGTTTACTTTATGTATGAACTCGGCTTATAAATTAGGTGCAGTTGAAATATCCAGTGTGAGTGAAAACGCCGACGGAAATTTTGCTGTAAAAATATCCGGACCACCAAACTGAAGCCATAGAGAAGAGTTTATTTACCGCAAAAGCCTGTCTTCCTAAGTCTTTTTTTTTCCAACTCCACGGTCTCACAGAGACTTGTGTGTCGATTGCCGCTTAGCGTTTCAATGTCTCCTTTTCAATCGAGGAATCGTCAATTCACCGCCTTCCTCCTAGCAGCCACTCAAGAGCTCCCTTCTGTAGCTCTTTTAAGGAGCGAGGTAATGACAGTGGTTGTGAAGACAAAGGTGCAGAGTGACGCGAGAGGGATGGTGTTGGGGGTGATACGGGGAGAGCATAAAGGACGCACCACACACGGGAGAGGTAATTTTTCGTTAATTAGGGGGAGGGTAGTTAACCTAAAGTCAGCAACGCAAAAAGCTCAAGCCTTCGCTCCTCGAGAAGTCGCGTTTTCTCTCCCCCTTTCTTCAAACCCCCTCGCAATTCTTTCCTCCACTCCGGAGATCTTTCTCACTCTCTCTCTCTATATCTCTCCCTTTCTCTCTCTTCCATATCTCAAGCCCGCTCCGACTCGTCTCGGCTTCCGCTTTGCCACACCTTTGCTTCCTCAGCGGCTAATGAAAAGACTTCCATGACACGATGCTTCTTTTTTTATTATTTCCCTTGCTTGGAACTTCACTCTCGTCGCTGCACGGAATCCCCTCAAAACCCCGGTCTTTTCCGCAAGGGTGGCGCGCGAGACTGCCTCAATCCAGCCCGGGCATCAATCGGTTGCCACTCCTTTTCTTTCGGATTTTTTGAGTTTTTTCATTAAAAGATGAACGTCAGTGTCTTCTCCATCAACCTTCAGTTCTTTTTTTTCCACATCACCGCACGCTCAGAGGATTAGTGAGATTTAGGGGAGGAGAATTACGGAGGCGTCTGGTAAATATTTTATGAGAAGCTAATGGCAACCTTGTTCGTCTTGATGTGGGTCCTTTTATCCATATTCTCTTAGTAAATTCACGCGTCGTATTTTACTTTTTAAAATGCTTCTATATTTGCGAAATATAAAATTGGGCAAATAAGTTATTGATATTGAGTTATTGATAAGAATCATCTAGAATCTTATCATATTAAATGATAAGTTTATTGAAGTCAGAATTGAATTTGGGTATTTTGACCGGATAAAACAAGTAATTGGAGTTAGCATAAGTGTACTGCCTACGGTCGAATACGAATTGACGTTTACCTACAAACTTAGAAAATATAATATTTTTAAACTTTGCTAATACCTGTTGAAGAAAGTTGAAAATCCGAAAAATGTTGGTATTTTAAAACTTCAGAGAAGTCGGATATTTTTTGAAAAAAAAATGTGTTTAATCGATAATAAGACGTGATGATCATTTCCCCTGTGTGTCTCCGTTAGTTTATCTGACAGTAATACTTAATTTACGGTTTAAATCGTTGGATTGTTTGCAAATGAGACGTGAGTTCAAAGTAAAAGTTTTCTAATTGATTTCAATTGATCATGTGCAACTGTACTCAGAAAAATCACTGAAATTACGAATGTAGCTTTTAAGCATTTCATTTTTAAGGCAAACGTGAAAATAATTCTTGACCGGAATGTTGAAGGGAATTTCAATTAGTTGGATACCCAAGTAATTTTTTAACCGCAAATAATTTTAAATCTAATAATTGAATATAATTTTATATGACGAAACCGAACCAGAGAACTTCCTATTAATGCAGGAGACAAGTGAAGTTTTTCGCCTGCTACATGAAAATTTTTATCTTGAAGTGTCGAATTGGTATACTCTATGTACAAGCACCCGGAGTCATTGTTTACAACTTATTGTTCCCTGTGAAACTACTAATTACCAGAGTCAGGGGTCATGGTCAGAATAGATGTTCTAATTCACGGAGTACAGACGATATCGTAGCATTTTTGTGGTGGGTCAAAGATTTGTGCTGAAGTTATAATGACAAGATGAATTCCATTTTTTTAAACCCCCAAAAACCCGTGAGTAGCTAAAAGTATTGAAAAATGTATCGTATTTGATAAAGCTGTGGAGTAAAATATAAATAAATACTACTTTCCAGTCAGTTATATTTTTTTATAGGTTACCATATTTTGTGAAATAAATACGAAGAGATGGGTGAAATAGAAGTGTGGGCAATAGAATATGAACTGAATTTTAGTAATGAATTGGTAGGTAGTGAAATAAATTCCGTAATTTATTCCGCATTTGACTACCTAAGCCGTTAATTTGGAGATGTAGCATAGCTACCGCAATGTGGTTTTTATATATTAATCGATTGTTTTTAAATATTGTTAGTCAAGCTGGTGAATTAGTAACTATCATTAAAGATCTATCTTTAAGATTGCCATATTTATAACTTTTAGTGCTCTTTTTCATAATGGTTTTCTTTTTCATTCACCTTCAGATACTTCCTACCTTAACCTGTTTTTTCGAGATTTTTTAAGAAAATAAAACCCATGGTATTCTCCCCAAGTAATAAGATATTAAATTAAATACTCAATTTTTAATTTTATTTTCAATATTATCTTGTCCATTGGACATACATCCGGAATCATTTTTTCTCATGAGTCAAGTTAATTATTCCACTACAGCACATGGTGATGTTTTGGGCACGTTTTTATCTGCCGACAGTAAAAAGTGTTGCTACCAGGAGATGAAAGGTAGAATTCCAACTTCGATAGGAAATACTCGAAGCAAACCACGTTGAAGATAGTATACTTGCTGTGTTTTTCTTTTAGGTTTTGGCTATCATAGGTAATTTTGTGTTTCTTAAATTTATTTTGTGTTCTTTATAGTTTTCTGAAATGTAATATGTAATCTTGACGTGTAAATATTTCATATTACTTGAAATTGGAGGAAGAATAAGTGTGTGACGAATTCGTCCCTCTGGGCTCGTACGGCAATACAGCAATGTAAGGCAAGAAATCGCTACCGAAATCTGATGCCTAATATTTCATAATTATACTTTGTGTGCCGTCGTATGTAATTGAGTGTAAAGAGTAGTTATATGGCTAAGTTCTAGCATTTATACATGGCAATATTATGGAATGGCTTGGCATAGTTTTTACCCTATTGGCATTTCAGAAAATGAATCCCGTTACTTTTTACGGAAAAATTCGGGATGTTGTTCAAAATGTGATTATGTCACCAGAAAATGGCCATGATACTCATGTTGGTGAAAGCTCGAGCGATGAAGACGTGAAATCAGTCACCTGAGGTTCCTGAGAGTTTTTCTGAAGATGATACAGCACCAGAACTTCTCCCTGTCGAGTCTCTAGGAGAGAGGGGAAAAAATGGTTGCCAGTCTGGAAGGCGGTCCTGACTGCCAAAAAACTATTTCGTTATAGTATAAAACTTGTGTTACGGTTATCTTTCTAGAAAGACTAACTTGGACGGAAATGCCCAACATACCGAATTTGGCACATACCTTAAATTTAATAAATTTTAAGAAAAAAGTAAAAAAATGGGTGGGTGTGCTTCCTATGTACTCCCTTGATTGAGGTTTGAAAGTAAAAAAAATTTCTTCCTCAGGTAAAAAAAGTGTTATCCATAAAGAGTTAGTGAAATCCTGGTTCTTTTTTTCTATATCTGTGAAAATTTGTGGTTGTATCTACTCATGTCTGTATTAGAGCTTACTCTAACTACAGGATTATTTGTTGAAAATGGGGCGGGTTTATCGAGCAATTACTGAAGTGTATTTGTAAAATATTGTCTGTAGATCAGCTATTTGCAACTTACTTGCTGTAGGTGACGAAACCATAGATGTCATTCTCATGCTCAATCAGTCACGGCTCTTCGAAATATCATGCATTCAGTCTTCGTCATTGGAACTCTTAGCGATTTGGCCCGGCAACAGTAGACACAATGCGACAGTAAAAACTCTAAATAGTAGAAACAATGCGACAGATTTATCATCATATGCCGTGATTACTGAGAAAAATCTCAGTTTAAGTATTGGTCTTCGTCACTCTACCTGGAAATTATATTCATTATAATAATTTTTAGGATAGTAATCATAAGCTTGACTTGGCCTTTCATAATATCATTTATATCTTGAACTGTTCGGGGAAAGAGGATTAATTTATGAGGCTTGTGCAGCACTTGATTTGCGATGGTTTTCCAAACTCAATATTTTTATATTTTCTCATCTTGAAGCAAAGTTTGTCCTCCCTTCTTCATTTATAAAGTTAACCTCTATAGATTTCTTTTACTCATGTATGTAGATTCCGGCTCATCTATCTGTCGATGAAGTTGGCTGAGTGAAAGACTTTGCTAGCAGTTTACACAAAACCAAACAGACCGATCAGTGAGTCATGTGGACAACACCCTCGCAGACCATCGTCGCGCCGAGTGCAGTTTTATCGCGCAATATAAGAAGGAAATACAAAATAATTACTGTAGATTATCGGAAATAATCGGGTAGATTAGAGGTAACAAGTCAAATTTTTATAGTTTGTAACATGGGAGTTTTTTTGTCTCTTAGCCCCATTTTAAATCACCGTAGCGTAATACTATCCCAATGGAATATTTTAAAGGATAAGCTCATATTCTTACCTCATTTCCCATTTTGAGATTGAATCTAGGTATCATTACATGAGCATTTGTTGATACTGAATGGGAAGTGATGTGGATTGTGAAAATGTGACAGAAATTTGATGAGTAATATGATTAATTGCATTTGAATTGCGAATCACCATGTAGAATTATTATTACTCCATTCAAGAAAGCCAAGCAATCATTATTCGGATATCTTGATATTTGTTTTGGTGGATGTCTACCATTAATTTGACGTCTAAATTCTCGCCGCGATACTTCTCAAGTATCGGACATCTCGGTCGATGCAGGTGAACATCGCCAATCCCCACACCACCGACCGCATGGATATCGGTGCTCAGCGGGGACAAGGATCATCGAGGCGTATTCTCATTATGAAACATTATGTCAGAAAACCGTAAATGCGGAGAAGGGATGCGAGAGAGGGAATTGAGCGAATTTATAAAATGGGAGTCCTTTTCTTTCTTTCGTCCTTTACCCTCTTTACCCTTACCTCTTTCCTCCCCGCCTCACTCGTCCTTTTTAATGGAAGTTAGAGATTATATGCTGGATACGAGTGGGGTAGTTAGGGCGTTGAAGGAGCGCTTTTTACGAGCCTGTATATTTTTCTCTCCGCATTTTTTCCTTGTCTCTCTCTATCTCCTTTTAATCCCTCTCCCTCACCCTTCTTTTCTTCCTTACAATACGCCCCCACCCCCTCTACTTCCACCACCACCACCCTCTGGTCCCCCATGCAACCCCACCAAACTCTCCCCCCTCCTCTCTTTGGCTCCGCATTTGTCCTCCCGCTCATTCCTTTTTGCCCAACCGCTCTCAAGTCGCTTACACACACACACACACATATATATATTTCCCCTCCCCCCCCCATTGCCTCACTCCCCAACCCCTCCCTTCTTTCTCAAGTGGCTAATTAATGCTATTCCGAGAGAGGCTCAAAAAAATGGCTCGCGTTTCATGCGCGATTCCATGCGGCGGAAGGAAGAAATGGTATCGTTCGTTCTCCTTCGCGAGAGTGACAAGCCCGCGCTTACTGGTGCGGCCGCGATGGGGGTAAGTTGGATGAGAGGTTCCCGGGACGGAATTGGAAGGAGGAGGGTTCGGGGGTGGGATGGGGAGAGGGGCTGGGATGAAGGGGTGACTCGATTTTTTCAGGACTGCAGAGTTGTGCGGGAAGTAGTGGGGGAGGGCGGAGGGGTAAAGGGGTACAAGAGGAGACGGCAGCGGTCTTTTACCGGAGGATCTTTGTTGGACGACAAATTTCAACCTTTAATGGCACTAACGACGATTTAAAGATGTACTTGCTATTTTTCTATGGCAAGCCGTATGTGGGATAAATGACGTTCATTGGGGACATTGGAATGCGTGGAGATCAGTTGCATTGAACTGTGCGCCTCTCTGCGTGTTCGCAGTCAACGCGACGTATATTTGAATCGTGGCTGATGAAATTGAGTCGTGGGTGGGAAGAAAAAAGTCATAATTTTTGTCAGAATTGAAGAAATATACCATGAATATCTAATGTTATTATTCAATGGCTTCCTTTCATCGTAATGGCTTCCGGTGTTGTTATCTGCGCTTCTTTTATTTATGCTGCGTATTTTTTTAATTTTTTCATCGAAGGGGATTGCAACCGTACGACCAACTATAATCAAAAATAAATATAATGCTTACGCTACCGCTGTTCCTTTTTATCTTCGTTAGCTATCTCTCCACATCTCGTGATTTTATATCCCATTAAATTTTTTGGGAGTAGCGGAATACATCAGCCACAATCACGAAATTATTCTCTTATCCTTCGAAGTTAATGTAATTTTATTCCTTACAGGATTGATGATGACGAAGCATTTTATTGCTACCGAGCTTATTTTTTGCCCGTTGTAATCGCCGATTTTTGTACGGCATTTGCCAAGCTCTCCGGATTATTAGTCGGATACCCCAATTAATGCTCCGCTCATGCTTCCTTCTTGACTCACGAGATTTCATTAGGCTGCGCAAGGGCCCTGCAAAAGACGGCGACCGCGAGGCCTCCCATGTCTTATTCCGCTTCCGTCCTCCCCGGCAAATTAGCCTTCCCCACTCGTGTCTCGCAGTGGGGAGGTTTTCAATTCCTCCCCGCCCGTTGTCAACCCCCCCCCTGTGCCCCTCGCCTCTCTCTTCCGCGGCCCTCAGCCAATGCTGCTCGCATTGATGGACCCAAAAGTGGAAGTGCGTGTGTGTCTCCATTGCGGTTGGAGAGCACGGATGATGATGAGCCACGAATCCTTGGGAGTGTGGGCGAGGCAGAGAATGGTTTGGGGGAGGGGGAAGGGGAGGGACAACTAACGGCGGCGGAGGGAGAATGAAAAGCAGTCGAGTGCTTCACGATTGGGCGAGACTTCCATTCGAAAATTGGCCATCTTCTGGCCGTGCGGTCGGGTGGTTCCTCAAGAGTGCAAAACTGCCGCGATTTTTTTTCTGGTTGTGTTTCCTCTGGCGTCGAATAATTGCGCGAGAAGACCATTCAAGGAAGGTTTTTTTTTTAAGCCGCTGGTTGGGAAGTTGTTTCTTTTACTTCTTGATTCAGGTTTTCCATTCATCCTCGGTTTCCGGTGAACTAGTTTGAGAGGCCGTTCATCGTTTCATTCGTAATTTGTTATTCCTCCACTGCGGCTCGAAAGTTTTTCGTGGGGCACCAGATTCGTTGAGTCTTTTTTCAGTATTGTAGTTGCAACATTGAAAGGTTTCCACGAAAGATGGAATGGTGATAGATTTTTCCATTGGAATTGAGCCAGAACTGAAACTGAAAACACACTCCTCTCGAACATCGGAACGAAAATAAATTAGCCTAAGTTGCTGGCGGTATCTTTGTGAAAATTTAGAGTATCTATTGGATTTTGATCGTTGCACGTGGCTTTAGAGAAGATAAAGTCTAAAAAATGGCATCGAAATGGCACACAGGCAAAGGCATTCTGGTAGAAATTTCTTAGGGTAGGGGTTGGAACCCCGTAATCCTCGGGCCACGTGCGGTACCAAACATTTTTCATTTTCCCGCTAAACTATTGTAGGCATTACTTACTTTGACTGTGTTGGTAGTGGAAATCTTAAAGAGAAAACTTTAATCAAAATTAATACATTAATTACCTTTTGTTTTGAACATCTTGTAAAAATAGCGTTCTTGTGTTAGCGTCTTCGGTGTAGCTATGAGAATTTGAACATCAACCCCATGAGCACGAATAAGTTGTCGGCGAAACTTATCGCGGATAACTCGGAGAAAACAGTCCTTGTCATAGGCGAATTTAGTGGGCACGGGGACACGTGCCCCCCCCCACCCGGATGCTTAAAAAATAGATAAGATATTGATACGGTTATCATTAAGTTCTTTTTATTTTTTGTATTACGGAGCCTAAATAATTTAATTTCATATTTATAACTTTCATATAAAAATAAAGAGAATATTGCACACAGTAATTGTTGTATTTTGTTTTTAATCTCAAATGTGAGAGTGCCTATGCTTGAGGAGGTTCTCGGGTATTGCTGCGTACGTAAAATTTTCACTCAACGCTCTCATTTCCATTCTCTTGATAACGCTCCCAGCAGGAGGAGTGAAACGTTGAGTGAAAATGTTACGCACGCAGCAATACCCGAGAACCTCCTCAAGCATAGATAAAAGAAGCGGCGAAAATCTTCATACGAAAATGAGAATACCTGTCAGACCCTTGTGCTGCCCCCCCCCCCCCAGAAAAAAACCAGGATCCGCCCCTGGTCATAGTGGAGTATTTAAAGATGAATAAAAAGTTTCTTTGGCTTTCTATGGCTAATTCAGTGCTGAATACGTGACTATTTAAAATATTACATAGGTATATAAGTAGGGTCAGGTTCTAAGGACGAGACCATTGTAAAAGTTACCTATGTTACATAGTATTGCCGATTGCTGTCTCGGTGCATTGACTATTGGACTGAATGAGAGATCATAACCGGACCCCACAGCCAATGAAACAGCGTGTCTATTCCATTGGCTGATGAACCACTTTATCTCCAGCGTCGCTAGTTATAAGCGATGAGAATTATTTGATTAAAGTGTTACTGCTTAGTAGTGGGCCCTGGTCGCTTCTATAGCAGCGAGGGTTTTCCCGTCCGCCCTTGCTTCCCTATCCTTTCCCTGGAGGTGTCGTCGGGCTCTCATCGCGGCGATGCCTCCCATCCTTTTTCCTTCCTCTGTCCTACCCATCTTGAGATGGCGCGGGCGTGTTAAGTCTCTGACTTGGTTCCCGGCCCTCGAGAGTATACCCCATGCGGGCCCGCCCTGGACTTCCGAATCCACTGCTTAGAGTATTATTCTGAATACACGTTTTGTAAATTAAGTAGAAAGTTGCGGTTATATTTTTCGGCTATCTTAAATTTCGGTGCGTGCTAGTACCTTTTTAGCCTTCTCGATGGTTACATCTACATCTATATAATACCCCGCAAGCCACCTAAAAGGCGTGTGGCGGGGGTGTTAGGGCACCAGCCGTTTACAGTTAAAAAAAAAGAAAAATGAAATACTCTAACGAGGTTGGTACTAGCGTTTATTGAAGTCCTTTATGGTGCGGGGGAAAAACGAATTCCCATATCTATCCGTTCGGCATAAATCTCTCTCAATTTATCGCTTCTATCGGACCTGGAAATATAGTGTGGCTCTAATATTATGTTCTCTGAGTCGCTCTTAAAGATATCCATTCTCAATTGTTCAAGCAATCTAAGCCTAGCGCGCAGCCTCCGAGTCTCCAATGGCTCCCAGCCTAATTCGCTTAACATCTGGGTAACGCTGACTGTACTCCCGTAGCAGTTTTTGACGAAACGCGCAGCCTTCCTTTGTATTTTATTCAGTTCGCGGATTAAGTCTTTCTGCACGGGATCCCATACGCTCGCTGCATATTCAAGGTGCGGTCGGACGAGAGCGAAATAGCACCTTTCTTTCACTTTCTCATACGAAAATCTTCCCACAATACGCTTGACGAATCCTAATCTCTTGAGGGCTATGCCGCAAATATTCTTTATATGTGTTCCCCACGTGAGGTTCGAGGTTATTGTAACTCCCAGGTATTTCACTTCGTCTGTTGCCTTTATGTTAATACCATCCACTGCATAAACATGGTTTGAGTCGCACGAATTCCGCAAGAAATGCACCGCCATGCATTTGCTCAGATTAAGTTCGAGTCCCCACTCTTGGCTCCAAAACGTGTCTGGTGATGCTGGTGTGCAATATTGACATCGCATTGTAGTATAAATGATGCATGCAGGTGATTAACCACCCCTCGCCTAACACCCCGGAGTTGGCTGGTTGGTTGGTAGTAGGGTGGTTATTATATAGATTTTTATGAAATAGAACGTCATTCCTTTGTATATTTTAAGTATAAATGAAGTCATTCTTTCAGATAATCATGCCATCGTATTCCTAAAGCCCGTCTTAGAAGTTTTTTTAATTTAATCTCAGTGGTAATCTTCATCTGCGTAATAAAGTACTTAAAGGCCCGATCATTAATTTTTTGCGGTTTTACGTGTGTTTACTAGCCTAAATACAGAAATACGAGCAAAAAAGGGTGCCTAAAATGGGGAAAATGAAATTTCAATACAAAATCCTGCGTAATGTTCTGTGGAATTATGGTATTTAGCCGCACGTGGTGCTTTTTTTCTTTCTTTAACGGCTTTTTCTTAAAAGTCAGTGTTAATCGTTCAAATCGCCAAGATGAATCGCATAATATAGCCTCTTATCAGAACCCTAATATTTACGTTGCCTGTGTCTTATAGGAGGAATGAAGGCGTAAGGTGATGATGCGGTGCAAAACTCTGATTCAGAAAATGGAAAGGAAGAAGAAAACCTCAGCAAAGGTAGTGCTTGTCCCAACGGCATATCCAAAGGTTGCTGTTCACTCCAAATTTCCCGTATTATAATAGATTTTTGAATTCATATTATCATAAAATTTTTATCATATATTTTAATGCACTTATTTTCATGTATTATGATTCTTCTATATTGTGATATGAGTCTTAGCATATTTAAGCATTTAAATTTTTTTCATCGAATCCATAATTTCTTTTTGATTTGGACTTAGAATATGACGAAGAACTATTAAAATTGGGAAATTAATATATTTTTATATGGTTGACGGCCTGAAAACTTAAATGATAAATGTTGGCTATGCCTTTGGATGTAAGTCCTCTCTCGGCGTTCTTTTTCAGGCGGTATGCTCTTGTTGCGACGTCATTTTTCCGTTTTGGACTATCCTGGTATTACTTCTTAAAATTAATTAGCCTTTCAGTTGGTAGGCCTAGGGTTTTTGTTAGAACATTGATTTTTTCATTCGTTACGCTCGTTTGTTCGTTGCGTGCGGTATATTGGTAGGCATATTTTTATCCGACCATAACTACCTTCCGAAGGTTCTTTTTTTTCAAGGAGTTGATGTTTAGTTGCGTACGAACTGGTAAGCGCTACTTGGAAAAGTTCTGCATCTACGCTGGAGGTTTTCGGGGGGGAATTTAAAGTGATTTCTATTAAATGCCAAAGCTTTAATGTAGAGATAATTCTCATAGCTTATATTCTAGTTTTAGTAAACATTTTGTCACTAATGCATAGCCACGTGTGTAAGCTTTCTGGGATGTAGTACGTTTTCTTGGATTTACCAAAATGAGAATGAAGCTACATGTGAATTGGTTTCCATAATTATCAGATTTTCGTGGCTAGCCGGCCCTCTACAGAAGCTAGATGTGAAACGGCTTAGGAAATAAAAGATGTAAATGTATTTTTTTAAAGTATTAGTTTTAAATTTTTGTTGCTCGAATTATTTTGGGTATTTTTTTTTATGGTGCTCCTATCGACTGAAGTTTTCACGGCTATGAAACCAAGAATACTTCATTGATTTTCTTAGTGCTTTGGATATTTTCGTTAGTACAGGATTCTTATCAAGTTAAGCTATATATTAGATCATAAAACTATTTTTCGAAAAAGCTTTGTTGTTTTCTTTAGTAATAATATTGTAAAAGTTCGAATAAGCTTGCCTATCTCTGAGATTTCTCATACTCATGTTCTTATAGCTCTTCAATAGTTGGTTCAATAGGTGAAAATATCTAATAAAAGCCACGCTAAAGTCACATTAAGATATTCATTAATCATTGTTGTTTTTACTTTAACGTTACAGGATCGATTTATTTTTTTTAATACAAAAGGTGCCAATAAAATTGACGTTATTATGATAGTGACGATGAATGGGGCGAATAACCATGACTTTTGCAGACTGCTATCGTTAGGCCAAGTATTTGTTAATCTCAAATACATTTAGCGTATTTAAAAAAAAGAAATTGATAATCAATTTAATAGGTATGGTATTTTTTCACACAATTTATTTAAGACGACCGGTTTCGTCGCAGAAGCGACAACTTCAGGTACAGAAATCATTATTGTATAAAATCTTGAACTATGTGAATTAGACTAGTTTTCTCACTCCGATCGTCTTTTTGAGGCATAAAAGTCATTTTTGGTCAAATTTTCTCTCTTCGCCATGCAGGCGAATTGACAGTCTGCACGGTTCTCTTGACTTAAGCGAGGGGCTCATTATTATAATTAATTCTCGGATTATAATTCTGGTAAGTCATTTCGGCGAAGTATGCTGCAAGTTAACTTAATAGAGAAATATTTTTCTTCCATCGATTGTGCTTTTGAACCCAAGTCTTAAATCATTTACTGAGATTTATTACATGTCATTCGATTGGGTGCTGATTAATTTGGCCAGCACAGCTATTAGAATTACTCCTTGAAATAACGAAACCTTATTACGTCCTTATGAAATTTAATTCTATAACTTGGAGTAAAATAAAATAATTTTGATTTTTATCACTCCGAAATCAATTAATCCTGGTAGCGCAATAAACTTTGATTCGCAAATTGTACAGTGATCTCTTCTGAAAGGCGTTAAGCATTAATTTTTTTTCAATTCCCTACTTTTATTTTTCTACACCTAATTTTTGATCGATATTTTTCTCTCTCCTACTCAATTGCATTTTACATTGCATCTATGTAAAGTTTTCTCTATGGGTATTTTCTCTTCCATTTCATATCCATCTGTGCCTATTTTTTATTTCATCCAATCCTCTCACCAAAGGAAGGTCTTATTAGTATGAATTTTCTGGTTTTAGCATTTCGGATGCTTTTTGAAATACCCTGTTCTGTGTTCCTTCATTTTGGTTGCTTACCTTTCTTTCTGCCTTTAACTGCCACTCTCATTGTCTTCGCTCTCTTCTCTTCGCGCACTTCACAGCCCAAAAATTCATACTTAATTTTTTTCATGTCTATCCAATATGTCTTACTTCCTCGCCCTGATAACCCATATTCATAATTTCATTGCTAATTTTCCTTTCTCCTCTCTGATATTTTCCATGTACTGTTCCTTTAAATTGCTTATGCGACAGGATCCCTGTCTATAGGCTGTTTTAGACGGGGCATGGAATTGCGCAGATTAGAGCTGCATTAATTTCTAAAATGGCGTGGAATTGCGCGAATGCATGAACGAAATTAGAGCAGGGGTTATTTTGCCGTCTCGCATCCACGCATTCTCGCATGTGTTCTAGCAATTCACCGCTTTACACGACGCAATTTTGATTGCGCCTTCGCACGTACGTCAGATTGCGCAATTCTGTATACCGTGTAAAACGGCCTTATGACCAGCGATCATGAATCTGGTGGGCTAGCCCCGTGATTGTCTTGATGTCTTTCCAGAAAACCAAGTCGCAAGGAAAATAATTATAGGTAGGGTTTTCCTCCTCATTTCCTGAAATATTTTTAATTTAATGCATTTACGAGATCCAACCATTGTCATTCAAACATTCGACGAACCTATAGTGATTGGCTCTGCCGGGAGTAATTACTCTTTCATGCACAACACCATCAGGAGTGAGCTGGTATGCATTCTAACTTCAAAAGTATAGCCTAATAGAGAAGGGTAACCATTGAATCCTTGTTATACCTCCATTAGTGCACCAAAATTCGTGCACTGTTTGTACGTTAAGTGACACATGAAAGCACTTCCTGCTTTTTCCGATTCATCTCTCGTGTAAAATATAGGCCTTCTCTCGCAGCTATTATATGTCTTGTATCTACCTGGTCCACACTATTCTTTACCTTTTACATTCCATTCGTCTCCGATTACATGCTTTCATTTGCCTTCGCTGCATAATTTTTCCCCCAGCATGTACAGTTTTATATGATTTGATGTGCTCACTAATTTTTTATCATGTGCATGAATTAAAGTGCGTAAGTCGTGGTATAAAATGGATATTTTTTATTGGAAGAGAAGACTGTTTTCTGAAACGTTCTTGCCACGGGCACTTTTTCGCGCGAATGCAACGTTTGAAATTCCGCTTTGGCTCAGTAACTTTCAAGAGTGATCCACAGATGGCTCTGAGATGGCTGCGGGCTATTTCACCCGTCAGCGCGTACTTCGTTCGATAAATATTTTCTTATCAAAGATATTATGACTAATCAATTCCTATTATCAATAGGGCCTCGAATTAGCAAGTTTTTTTTGGCAGTTAAAAAAATTAGGATTTGTTCCTTGACCGACTCATGTCTTTAACCTTTGGCTGAGTCCAACTTTATAATTTCACTAACCGTACATGCATCTTTCTGATTGATATCATAGGATTTCATGAAGTAATCATGATTTGTGAGCGCCTATAGCTTGAGCAACATGTATGGTTGTCCGAATGCGTTTATCCGAAGTCAAATATTTGCGCCCTCATCTCTCGAGAGTAAATGCTCTTATGAAGTGGTAGATGGCAGGTGCGGTTACTTTCCCTTTAATTTTGTTGCGTGAGGGCATTGAAAGTAGGTTTTTCAGTTCCAATTCAGTTCCTTTTAGGCCAAAATTTCCCATATACGAGAATCAATTGGTTAAACTGGTAACCATAAAAAAAGTACATTTTGAATAGGCCTGTCTTAGGCTTTTCACTTTGTAGTCGAGCGTTAATAATGAGTAATTTGTTTCGTATAAACATCGGATCGAATGTTCAAGTGATGCAAATTTTCCTGGCTAAGACGTTCTTTTGTTTGCTTTCACATGAAATATAATTCCTCCTGGTCTGAAAAACACATTAACAGTAGATGCTAGTTAAGAATAAGCCATTTGAAAGAATTATTGGGGACAAAGATGAAATTACTACTAACTTATTATGATTGATGTGGTTGTTCATATTTCACCTCGTCCCTAATTAAATTTCTCGCTCTTTGTCTTCTGTATTGAAATATCATATCTTAAAGTCAATCTCAGGCACTGGTAAAGTTACATATGATGATGATGAAATTGATAAGATGAAATTTCTAAAGTTAGTGCGAATCTGTTGTTCTTCAATTACAGAGTCTTTAAAATCCCTTGTGGTTCTTAGCCTGTCTTGACTAATTTATCATAAATCATTAGAAGATGATATTTTCTGATGAATGTATAATTGTGTTATAAAGTGGAAAGAGGAGCTAACGGATCTTCCTGCCACAATTAGTTCAATTTTAGTTATATGTATTTGTTATCCTCACTGTTTAAAAGTCTTAAGACGATTCTTTCTTCATTTGGTTATAGTTATTATTATATGGAATTTCATTACTAACTGCTCTTTTCGTTTTCTTTCAAAGGTGCTTTGGATATGATTTTTTCCATTCCAGCATTTAATCGCATTCTCGAAATGTGGATTGCCAGCATCTGACGCTGCGATTATCGGGCAGAATCGTACAATCTTGCTCGGATTTGAGGCTATCCTGCATCCATCAGAATATTAACGAAACTAATTTTTTGACGCTTCAAATAAAACCATAAATTATACTTTTAAACTGAAAAAAAGTTAAAAAAATGCTCGGCTACAATTTAGGGTGTTTCTGGCTAATTTTGGGTCGCTGATTCCGAAAATAACCTCCGTTTTTTTCTATCCCCCTCCATTTTTACGAGAAACCCCTAAATTGGGGAAACCAACCCCGTATCCAAACTCATCGTTTTTCCAGGGACTTTTACTAATGTTATCTGCTTCTGATAAAAAATTACTAACGTTTTGACACTACGAAAGTCATGAAAGAGGCAAATTTGACTGGGGTTGAAAATGTTTTGGGGGTAAAAATCGAAATAAACCTTAAAAACCATTGAAATAATCCTTTTTCCTCGCTTTTTATTGCATATGATGTGGTAGCTAATAGTCAATTTTTTAAGGGATGAGTACACTGTTTACCCCTACCCTTTTGTAACGGATTGATATTACATAAATTATTAGAGGGGAAAGGGGGTATAGGAGGTGGTATAAAGAGCTGCCTTAAAAATCTGGATACAAAAATTATATTTGTTTATAGATTACTTACTTGTGAAGTAAGAAAACAATTCAGTGATTTTTTCCGAGTTAATATCCTTAAAGCAATTTAAAAAATAGTGAATCTGTATAATTTTGCCTAACAGGTTGTTCGTTTCCTTTTGCACTGCTTCTCTGGAACTTCTCTGATGATGCGTGCCCAACAGAAATCTCCCAACATACCAGGTGTCTATTTGCCAGCGTACCTTTTTTCCACGCACGCGATTTCCTGATGGACACGTTTCCCCTGCTTGTGTGATACTTTGCCACAGTTTGCTAATAAGTAGTCTAAAGGAGAGTGCTAGAAATCGACCTTCAGTAACATATTACATCCAAGTGAAGACAGAAGTTCTTGAACTTGTTTTCGATAGTCGGCTGATCTGTTGTTACCCAAAAATTTGTGACAGACGTTGGATAATGCCAGCCAATTCTATTTTTTCTTTTCTACCTAAACTGTAAACAAAGCTTTCGTCGTTAAAGAGTTTTTTGATTTGAGGTCTCACGAATACATATTCTTTCACGTCACTGTTAATAGGAAATTTCGTTTTCAAGTATTCCAATCTTTTCCCTTCTTTATTCCTAGGTTACTGCTTAAAGATGCCTAATTTTAGATGAAGGGGAGGAATGCGAATTTTTCTTGGATCCACTAAAGCCTTGTTAGAGATATTTTTTTCCCCCATCACATGACTTTGACGCAAAGGCCAGTCTTTTTGCTTTCAATGTTTCGCGTATGCTCTGCTGTCAGATTCAAAAATAAAACAGGGATGTTTTGTATAGCCTCCATGTAATCCTGCAAGTTCATAAGATTTCCGCAAAACTGCAGTCACCACTTTCCTTTGGTCTTTAAACGTTAAATCCCCACAGGTGTGACAAAATGAAGACTTCCGCAAGATCGCGGTATGATCGCGAGAAAACACTTTATCGCTCGCAAAATAACACGCTAAATCGAACACTCCACTAGAAAAATAAATAAAGAACTTGGAAGATTATAATCCAACACGCATGAAAGAGAGTGACGTCCTGAATAGATCACTGGTTAATTTAATAATTGAATATTAGCAAGTGCGACTCCTAAGACGGATGAAGACTCGTCACAACATGTCCAAGCGTGTCAAAACATGTGATGAGTAACTTTTAAAATGTATTTCCCAATGCATTACATGGAAAGGTCTCAGCTTTTACTTTTTTTAACAACGAAGTCAAATCATGAGCCCCCAAACGCTGTTACGATAATATTTTGACAAATCTGGTTTATGTCCAGATTTTCGAGTCAACTCTATATACCACATCCAATATTCCCCTTCCCCTCTTATATTTTATGTAATATTAATCCTTTACAAAAGGGGTGGTGATGAACAGTGTATTCATCCCTTAAAATTTTTTCTATTAGCTACCACATCATATGCATTAAAAAGCGAGGAAAAAGGATTATTTCAATGGTTTTTAAAGGTTTATTTCGATTTTTACCCCCTAAATATATTACAGCCCCAGTCAAATTTGCCTCTTTCATGACCCTGATAGTGTCAAAACGTTAGTTATTTTCAATCAGAAGCAGATAACATTAGTAAAAGACCCTGGAAAAACGATAAGTTTGGATACGGGGTTTGTTTTCCCAATTTAGGGGTATCTCGTAAAAATGGAGGGTGATAGAAAAAAGCGGAGGTCATTTTCGGATTCAGCGACCCAAAATTAGCTTGAACCACCCTAAATTATAGCCGAGGATTTTTTGAACTTTTTTTTGCAGATCATTTTTATTATACGAGTTATATTATACGGTATTAAACTCGTAAATTTGAAATAATGAATTATTTGCTTTCATAGAAGTGGGTGAATAGACAATTTCAGCTTTCTAAACCGAATCGAATATGTTTACTTCCCGAGACGGGTGAGAATGGAGTATACATTAAGGATAGTAGTGTAGCTTTTTCATTGACTTTGAGCGCGGGGGGAGTTTTCATTGATGTGCCTAATTTTAACGCTTTAATGTTTATGATTAACTTTAATGATAATATTTACTATATTTTTGGCTCAGAAAAAGTCATTACAGACATATAATGATGGTTCAATATAGGTGTATACCTCGGAAGACTGTAAGCCTCAAGACACATGTTGACTAATAAGGGAAAAAATTGGCTCCATTGCATATTCTCTTCTGTCTTTACAGATATGTTGTCGTTGGCGTTTTCGCGATGAGTCTGCGTTTTTGGCGAGGCACCACACAGTATCGTCAGCTTTCTAGATGGCGTTCACCAGTTGAGCACGTTCCATCTGTAATTAGAAGAACGAGGCAAGACAGCTGACGGAACTGTGTGCTCAGTTGCTTACACCCACGTATCCTGAAGATGCTGCTACCAATTATTCAGGGCCTGTATGCCTATACAAACGATGCGTACATTCTGTTTCAATATTTGGAGGTTTAAGTACTCATTCACACCTGAAACAGCGCATTGAAATCCTGAAATCTTAAAGAAATCTCTGTATTTCAACCTTGATCTCTATTTCAGTTTCATGACATGAGCTTATGACATTTGAATTGGTCATTGGACTTAATATTAATTCTGTTTGGATATTATTGTTTCATGATTAATTTCTGTTATTTTCGAACAAAACTTCTTAGTATTTGATAAGGAGTTCCAGATTCCATTTTCTCTGTTTTTAGCAGGATAATGATATTCAAAACTAATTCACGTAAGCTTGAAAGTGTTTCCTTTGGTGGAATTTGATTAGATACACATCTATAGGTATCCTCAATAATAAATATATAGCTCTCCACTATCTGCAGTCTCTACATTGAAAGTAAGAAGAATTAGCTCTTTTAACCTGGTTAATTGGTAAATTTTGTTACGCTTATCGGTTTTGTTCGTTTTTTTTCGTCCAAAAATTAAACTTTTTTAAAAACGTTATTTAAAAGAAAACTATGGTGACAATATGTCACCGGTGAAGTTGAAGTGGCTGGAGGAAATGTGACTTCATGTAGCAAACTGATTATGCTAAGGAATTTTTATTGAATTACGAGCCGGATTAAAGGATTAATTCTAGTAGAAAGTCGGGAAGCGAAACGTTGGCTGTTATGGTTCTTTTAACCTGGATCGAAAACCAGAAACGTTCTTTTCTTAACTTTCCTTTAAATAAATAGTGCCCATGGGTATAGATATTGAGTGCATTTTCAAGAGGATTGGAAACGAGGAGGAATGAGGATTGAAAAACATTGGTTATCTCATTCACTGCTTTCGATGATTTTCTTGAACATTTTTCTTATTTGAAGAAAATATTTTTTTATAATAATTATCACCACTACCTTTCCCTCACCCTCTGGCTTTATGATAAACTGTTCGGTATTACCTCGGTCGGTATGCACATAGTACTGTCTGATCTACGTTAAGCGACGCTGGACATCACCTAAATGGGGTGGAGTGATCAGCTCCAATTCTTTCAAGTATTTTAACTCCTTTAGGTATAGAAAAATTAAAGTAGTGCTATGAGTCACAAAAGAGCTATGGATAAATTGGAGTCAGTTGGACATAGAGATTATTTTCCTTTGAATTTAATGATAATGATTATTTGTTACCTTTATGAATTTTATTAGATATACGCAACTTAGCAATCAATAAATTCACTTGATAAGGACTTGATTAATTATGTTTGGTATCATTATTGGTTGACTGTGAGACTATAGCTTAGTAGCACGTGCTGCTTGAAGCATTTTTTGTTTTTGGTTGTGAGATAGTGTTGTGCATGTAGTAATTTTGATCAGTGAATGAAGAAACTAATGGTTATCATCCAGTTAGTATTTCGAATTAGCATTAGATGTTTCCAATTGATGATTTTAGCAGTAAATATACAGGTATATTAAATTATTTTATGATAAATTGCGCTGAGAAATACTAAAAATACCTTAGTGTTCCGTTACTTGATTATATTTCGATATTTAAAATAAGTGGGGTATGTGTACAATTTATCATTGTCAAATTTATTTTTTATTAACTTTTTACAATTTGGATTGCGGCGCGGCTAAATATTTACTTCGAGGACTTTATTTTTAATTATGTTTCAACTCAGTGAATACGTGTAAAAATCTAAATAAGAGCACATTAGTCGTGAAAGGGAATGTGTTTTCACCATTTAGGGAAGTAATTTCACATACTTGCGCACAAGCATCGCGTCACCCGATCTTAATGGTATCGAACGCAATCATTTACCCTTTCGAGGATGTTGCTATGCGCTTATTCCAGCTGGGATGACATTTCAGGGAAACATCTGGCGAGGCTTTTAGAAATGGACTTGGGGAAGGGCGCATGGCGGGTATTTCGAGGAGCCACGAGGGTCACAATTGAAAAAAAAGAGAATAACGATACGTCTAGTTTTTCATAATAAAAAAACGGCCACTTATTTCTCCTCCCGTGGTTTCTGATGGTTGGCATTTATTATCTTTATTGTTTTTCCTCTCACCCCCCGACCGTCCTACCCTTTCTCTCCATCCCCCTGATTTCGAGAACCTTTGCCACCCCCAATCCTCCGTACTTTCACGCCGTGCGGTCTCATCTCGAAGCACTGGAAGAAGCGTGGGGGAGGGGCGTTGTATGCAAATGTTTTTAATATAGAAGTCAAGGCTGCTTATTAGGGTTCCATTTTACCCCAGTCAGAAATTCTCCTCACCCCCGAATTTCAAATGGAAGGTAAAAGATCCCATTTTTCTTGCTCTCTGCCTCCCTGAGTAAGTACTTTGGGTCGGATGGAAGGAGAATGTCGTTTATGTGCTTACCGGCTGGCGTCACATCTCTCCGATCCCTCCATGATTGCTGTCAGTGTCAAGGGTGTAGACAGGGGGCCCTGCCGTTTGGGAGCTTCCAATGCTGGGGGTGCGAGCGAGGGGTAGGTTAACCCGCACCTAACGCATAGGGTTTTTTCGGGGGAAGGGGGTGGAGGCTTTTGACGCTGCGAGGAGGATGGAAATCGCGTTTGACGGGCGTCTTGGAGTGGAATTATAAGTCGCTTTCCTTGCCCATGCACCTCGCTTCAGGGTACTTGATCAGGGAACTCTTCTGGAGATGATGAAATCTTGAGGATTAAGTAGATTTATTTTTCTCTCCATGCGAAGTCAAGAGGAAGAGGAGGAGTTGAGGGAAGTTGCGGTGACGTTTACTAGGTTGCAGCTCTTTCGCCGAACGTCTCCTCTTCGCATAAAAAGTTGAATAGCGAGCGAGTAATCCTCCCGCGACGACGTGAAAACTTTTTCTGGGGTTTCATTTTCTATTTAAACGCTACTCAGGTTACCGTCTTGCTGGATTTTCTGCCCAATTTCACGTTTTTCATTTCATCAAAATGGGAACCTTGTCCTTTTGGCGTTCAAATTTGATAGCGTCTCCCAATATGTGATTTTAATGTTACACAAAAAAGCAATGAAATGATTTGGAAGGACTTGATCCTTTTAATTGACTGGGATCCATGCGCTAATTTGAGTTCTGTTTCATAATACTAATTCTGTTGTTAGTTGTCGTAAACGCTTCTAGATGCGCATGATTGCTTATTACGGTAAATGATACAAGGTGAAAAGATTGAAATGCGTGGAAATATGAAAGAGTGAGAAAGGTTATTAGCATGCAAGGAGTTTCTGCTCCGTTTCTTTTTTCATTGTCATGTGCAAAGGGTATCAGGAAAATTAATATTCTTTTAAGTTTGGCAGTTAAATATTTTTAAATGCAAAGAAGAAAAGAAGAAAATTTTGAGAAAATATTGTTAAAAAAGTAGAAACTAATATGGTACCATGGATTCTTATGTTGATGGCACCATGCAAATGATTGTGGATGAATAATATTTGACGAGAAATTATCGACGAGGAAGGGAAAAATATAATATTATATTTTGCAAATTCTATCACCAAGAGATATCTCTAAGTTCTAAGAGAATGACAAGAATCACCAGGAACAGCCAAGGAATAAAATACTATTTGCATATGCTGATAGTAGAAGGAATAAATTGGCTAACTGTAAGGAGAATGGGAAAGAATACTGAAGGGAGAATTGGCTGAAGACAAAATTTGCCATAAGTACCAATCCTGGGACTTACGTATTTCGAAGGGTATCTGTAGATCTCACTAGGGATTTGGAGCCATCAAAGATAGGTAAAAGTTATTACTTAGAGCATCAACATTTACTCACTTTATTAAGTTAAACTTAAAAATCAAAGACTCCCTCTGAGTACTAGCTCACATAGATGTTTTCTTAAATTTGCATTGGTTCCTACTTTCGTTATTCTATCGCTTTCTTATATGAGAGTCAATAACAAAAATAAAATAACCCATCGTTGGGTGAACTGTAGGAGGGGCCTGTTACGAATAACCTGATGTTAGTATTATCCACATTTCTCCACTTAACTTTCCCCTTTGAGTTCTAGTTTGTAGGCCAGAGGTCTCTGCGCCTTACTTTACCCTTTAACCTTTGTGTGTAACCTTCTAGCTCCAGATTCATAAGGGCCTACGGTGGCACAAGGCTGCGCTGGACACCACCGGCCTTACCTCTTGACGCAGATTCTTATTTCTGAAAGAAAACTGGTTTGGAGCGTGACTAGGGGCTGCAATGAACTGGTCGAACGCTTTCGGCATCCGTCTCAATGCTTGGGTGTGCGTCCAAGGGTAGTTGTGGTCATTATGGTCATTTGTCGCGTGGCCATTGAACATTTTTTTGGAAACCAGATCCTTTAGGGACCCTTTTGCTTGTCAAGTGACTGCCAAGCCAGTTTGAAGAAGCTCTCTTTCATCGTCGAGCGAGGAGTATTGTAATTTTTGCTCTGCCACGCGCACCCTCAAAGAATGAGATAGAGTGGGTCCTGACTATTTGCCTCAGTCGGTATTTATCCAAACGGTTTGTCATATATCACACGAATAAAATTATCTCTTTTGTATTCTTTTTTTTGGATACCTTTCGAGCTCGATTTATCGAAGAAAATTTTTCTCTTTCTAGTTGGCTGTTGATATGTCGCCAATGGATACGAAAGAGGATCAACACCTTCAGTATGTGCTTACTGTGACACTAGGCTAGTTCATTACCCAAAAGTATAGACATTTTTTTCGTATTTTGGTTTTTAAATGGGATTTGGTGTGACCAAATTTACATTTTGTTTGCAAACTTCCGTCGACTACGGGCTAATTCACCCAATATTAATAATTGTCTATTTTGATATGGTTAGAAAATATGGAGACAAGTATTTTCCTTTTGTTTACTCTCGAACTATCATCTACATCTACATAATATCCTGCGAGCCACCTCTAGGGTGTTTGGCAGGGGGTGATCAATCACCAGCATGCAGCATGCATTTGGACTCCCACTTGCACACCACACCGTCCAAGAAACGTCCCGTATAATAACAAACTATACTACTATATGCTGTTAGAAATAGAATATAGAATAGAAATTCAGAAACATGCATTAAGTTTTACATAGGTTAGTAGGCTACACTACAAGTCATGCAATCTATTTACGAGTTCTATTGCTGCCGTTATAATCTCTTATCGATCGTGGAAAAAATGACATTCGGAATCTGGCTCATATCCATGGCTTAAAATCGATTCAAGGATTACCTCAGCTCGCAACCGTTTCAGAAGTGGTCAAAACAAATTATTCCGAGGTTGTGTTTTCCACATGCATATTCTTCCACTGTCAGAATTTAATGAGGGTATTTATCAAAGGGTATATATCTTACGAAAACCCAAACAAATATTAAGTTACTCCTTGAATTAGATACAAATCACCGGAAATTGTAATCAAAAAGCCTTTATGACTAAATGTTTCTGTGGTGTGTAAACGTACTAATGAACGTTACTACCTTCTCTGTTATGTGTCGCAGATCCTGTACAACACTACATCGTGTGGTATGGTATTTGGAGGAGGCGACCGACAGCTGAGGTTATTGGCGCCATGAGGGAAGGGATGGTAAGGAAGGGTGGAGTCCCCGGCGTCGGCATTAACAAAAGAGCGCCAAGGGAATCACGGCTTAACGTCCCATACGACGGACAGAGTGTTGCGCTTGAAATGTCCTCCACACAACACTCAAGCAGGGAACACTCGGGCAGTCTCTGAAAATGATCTGCCACTGCCGGGATTTGAACCCGAGCCCGTCGGGTAGAAAGCCAACACTCTAGCCACCACACCATCCCGATCCCTACACTACATCGTCTGCGAAAGGAATACTTAATTCTAGACAATATTTTTGATATTAATTTTACCTGTTTACTTACTAATATGTAAGAAGGTTCTTCATGTTACGACTGATGTCAGCAAAGTAGCAGCTCTTTCCAAGGATTCCCTAAGCTCGCAACCGTTTCAGAAGTCCTCAATCCAAATTATTCCGTGGTTGTGCTTTTAATACGCATATTCTTCCGCTGGTATCATTAAATGAGCATATTTCCTTTTGAACTTCAAAATACATTCCGTTATCCATTGAAACTGAACATGCATTTGGTCGGATATGGCGCTTTCCTGGAGTAAGGTCGTTGCAGTTAGGCCTATCTTGCGGGTCTTCCACCCGGTCAGTGCTGACACGACGTTTCGGTGAGTCTTCCTTTATCTCCTTTGCTTGAGAGGTAAGAGCGACTGCGCCTCTGATTAATTGCAGCAATGCAGATCCTAAACTAGCACATGTGAGCAGCCATCGCTTAGTTGAACATGTGAATCGAAGGCTATGGTATCGTGAACTAAAGTCTGACTCCTTCATTTAGTCTAGCGTTCTTCATTAATTTAAGCCTTTTTTTTAGAGTATCCTCTGTGGGAATGGTTACCTCGAAGCTTGAACTCCATTTGACCATATTTTTATCAATAGATTTTTTCCCATCAGCAAAGTAATGTTGTGTATAATATCATTACAGTTATTGAAATCGTATGCGTACTGAATAAATGTATAAATCTAATGAATCACCATCTATTCTCGAGATGTAGGGTTTAAAATCTTCAAAATCGGTGTGCAATATAGTCCTGAGAATTGCGTCGAGTCGTGATACTCCATCAACGAGCGAATGTGATGGTAAAATGTTTCGCCAGGAATGAAGTTAACGGGTGCGTGAATCCTTGGTTATATTTGCGTGGGATTTATATTTCACGCTCGAAAAAATATCGGAGTTTGCCCTTCTCTTGCGTCCCTGTTTATTTTTTTTCGAAAGGTACGCCCCAAGTCTCCTTTATCTTTGTTTTCTTTTTTTATTCTGTCCAAGTTCGCGCTCCTGCGCTCCGTATAGCCAGTATCCGTATCCATCCACCCCGCAAGTCCTGACCACGCGAGGCGCTCCTTTCACGCATTATCTCCCGGCTGCTCCCTTCGCAGAATGGCGAGAAAACGACAAAAGACATTCTCGCTCCGAGTCAGCCATATTCATACCCTCACGTCCCGCGAAAATTTCGTATCTCTGTCTCTCCCACACACCGCTAGCCCCACGTGAACCACGTGAATACGACGGGAGCTAATCTCTCGAAGCAGCTAATCAGGAGGGATTGGTCCAGAAATAATGGGAACGTAACGGGACGAAAATAAAAAGGAGGAGAAAAAAAAACAAACTCCTGAAAGCAGGGGGCAACTGAGGCACCCAAGAGAAGGGCTGAGACAGTGATAATATGCATCTATATGTTGGCATGCGAGTATACATATACTGAGGCGCGCAGGCGTAGTATTCATATGAGAAACGGGACAATGGAGTTTTAATTTTTTTCTCTCCCTGGTTTCGTATTTCCATGTTTGTGTCTCTGATGTTTTTTATATTCATTTTGTTACTCCTGCCACAGAGTCGCAGAGATGTAGAGAGAGGGCAGAAAGCACTGAAAGCTCGAAATCATCTCGATGCGCATTCGTCATGTTCTAAATGTGTTGAAGCATGGTTGCTTACTAGGAAAAAACGGAACGTTTTTATAATGCCACAGGTATATTAACTATAAATGCAGGTGAAAAAACTTCTATGACCTGAGACATTGGAATGAGTAATGAATCTACATCTATATCTACATAATACCCTTCCAGCCAACCCTTAGGTGTTTGGCAGGGGGTGATCAATCACTAGCATGCATCATGCAAGAGGACCGCCTCGTGCACACCGCACGGTAATAGAAATATTACGCATAAGGGCAAAATATACATGCATATTCATGCGAAGACAGAATTTACTAATAGGTTTTAATTCCTACGGCAAATACATGCAAGGTTAGAACTATGGAAAACAAAACATGCCATGAGTCATCCTAGTGAGTGACTCCATTAATTATATCAATTGAGACACCGTTGCTATCCACAATAGTGCGAGGGAAGAATGAAATTTTAAATATATCTGTTTTGCAGTATATTTATTTTATCTGAAGTCTAAAAATATGGCATCAACTTGAACATGTCAGTAACCCGCGGCTAGGCATCGTGAACGAGGAGAGTAAGTTGATTTTCACAAGACCTCTCTTCTCTAAATCCGTGCTCTTCTTTTGCTAATAGATACCGTAATGTATATGGGTATGGTAGAGTAAAAGGGAAAGGAATAAGGAGGATGATCACGATTATTTACAAAATGTTTTTTTTTCCACAAAGTTTGCGGTCTTGCTGACAGTGTAACGTGGCCAAGCTACCCGCAAGTTCTGTAGTAACGAAGATTTCATGGGGAAAATTGCCGTGAATTTTGTTGTCAAAAATTAGTCTGAATTTTGTTTATTATGATGTTAATCACATGCCTGAATAGATGCCATAGGTCCAAGTTTTACGCTGCCCATTGAGCACTGTAATTAGTTTGTTTTTATCTTGATATTGAATAATACAGCCTCAGAAGAGTTGTGGGCATACAAAAAGCATCGGGGGAAGTAGGGTAAAGGAAACATGAAATAATTCATGAAATTAAACATGTAAATATGTAATATACAAAATACAGCTTATTATTCTAATGTATATCAATGGTTTATAATTAACCAAATTGCCTTATGTGTGCGTCATTGCGAGATTGCAATATTTCATCTTCTCGCAGTACCAAGATAGCCAGAAATCGGCTCTGGGGAGGGAGAGGGAGTTTGAAAGAGATATTCTCTCTCTGCTCATTGGTCATGGTGCTCCAAGGGTATTATTTAAGATTACTGTGATACGTATTATGAAAATTTGCTCTCAGTTGTCTTTTAGTAGGATTTTTTAACATTTAAACAGCAATTTGAAATAAAAAGAAGACCGGCAAAAACAGAGTTAGCCGAGAAAAATTGTGGTTAAAGATGAGAAGGAGAAAAAGAAGCATCCATGACGTATGTACATCAAATACTGTAATAGATACCATAGGACCGAGTTTTACGATGCATAGGATGCCTACTATTGCATATATGGCATATGACTCTTCGCAAGTCAGGCAAAACTAGTATTGAACAAAGAATGATGATAGTGTGATAGTTAAAATTTTATAAAACTTGAATTAGGACTTGAATTTCATTGAAATTTTATTAGGATTTGAATGTTTCCTCTGTCGAACTACAATTTTATTTGCCCTTGATCGAAAATTCAAATTTTAACTCTAGGGGTTGAGGAAGGGAGGGGAGTGAGCTTAAATGCTCAGGCCATCTCACTACGCCATCCTCACAGTGTGCTCTGTGTTGCTATTTTGTGCTGCTACTATCATAATTTGCGACGAGAGTCAGTTTCGGGATCCACCAATGGCTTTCGAGAGGGACGCGGGGCGACGCAGTGGTTGTTACCCGGTCGCCCACATCGCTCTGGCTAAAAAAAAGAGCCATTCATATGCTCTCGCATTCAGAGCCAACTCCGGCCGTCGCTGCGTCGCAGGGAGCGGAGTGTTCGTCCACTGGGAAAGCCGAACGCGTCGGGCTTTTGCCACCGGGCTGGGCGGAGGATAGTTAGCAATGGGCGTTTCCGGATTGTTTCCCGTGGAGTTAGCGCCATGGCAGCGAAGGCCACAATGGCCACGGAGGGACAATGTGGATGGAACCTGCTTTAGCGAGCTCACCTCAGTCCTCGGGGGGAATTCACAGCAGAGGGTACGTCGAGTGAGTGTGTGTGTTTTAGCGCACACACATATTGTGCGTGCGTGTGAATTTATATGCATGGCGAGGGAAAATTATAAGTAGCATCCAGGAAAAGTTGGCACAAAGGGACGAAGGACGACGTGGAGGAGAGAAAGGTATATTATGAAGGGGACCCCAGTATTTTTCACATTTCGACCCTTCCCTCCCCAATCACCCAACCAACCCTGCGCTCTCTGTTCCCTCTCCTCTTTCCCTTAAGTACAAAACGCACATGCCACTCATTAGGCCACTTCCATACTTTTCTGCTCAGGGTTGGGGCGAATTCGCGGACGGGGGTTAAATAAGAGAGGAAAAAAATCACTCCGAAGGGAGGGAGTCGTTGATTTTTTTCGTCCTCTTTGAATGAGAGCGAGACAAAGGGATCGCGGAGGCGTTGGGGATACACCATTATTGTCCTTCGGATTTCGCCCCTCGATTATTAATTTTTTCTCCATCTCTCGCATTTCGCACTTCTCTTTTTTTCTTCTCCTCGTCCCCCGAGCCCGTGTATGCGCGACGGACACTATTTTTCGAGGTCGCATTTGCGTCGTGGACAGCGCGAGAAATGTGTGTGTGTGTTATCCGTGGAAAAAGGGTTGGGTGGGTTTTTATGGTGTCAGGGTTCCTCGGGGGTTGGGTGGGGGGGTGTGAAAAGGGAGGGATGGAAGGAAATGAATGCAGGAGTCAAGACCTTCCAATGCAGAAAGCCAGTCACTAAAACAAACGCTGGAGACGAATTAATGACTCTGCAACGTCGAATCAAAGTCTCGACTTTCCGCCTTGCCAATCTTCTCCCCTTCCACCCCTACACGAAAAAACTTCCCTCCATCCCCGTGGAGTCGAAAAAATATTTTAAAAAATTCGAGCATGATGAGACATGGAGCCGGAAACAAATAAAAGAAAACGCTTGGGTGATGTATGAGAAACGCTGTACCGGGATGCATGACCGGTTCTATTTTTTCCATGATAATTAACTTCCTTGCGTGTAAAAAAGGCTAAGAAAAAGGGTGTTCCCGTGCCCGAGGAATGATAAAAGACTGGAGAAATAAGTCCGATTGCCTTTAGGGGAGAGTGGATAGCGGACCGTGAGACTAATTCAGGATCTTCACAATGAGGATAATCCTTTCATTTTTGGAATATCTTAAGTTTCGACTGATGCTGTGTATTTTTATTTGGAATGTGAGTCCATACTATCTGGAAGTGTTATTTTTTGTATGGCTCTAAGGTGAAACAGTTTCTTTCATCAGTTTAGAACAGTTCTGTTTTGTGAAAGTGTAGCTAATATGCTTGAGTTTTTGTTTGAAAATGAAAATTATCACTTGATGACGTGTCTTCTATGCTTTTATATTCATTGCTGAAGGTCCAGTGGTGGGGTGAATGTTAACAATAATCTTATCCTCGGTATTGCCGTCTGGCCTAAAAATATTCAGTGTAATCAGCTTCGGTCGCCTTTCTTTCACTCACTCAATGATTCAACCCGGAGGTTTTGTGTTTATGCCACGGTTGACCTCATCTCAGACTATGCCGCAGTCGAATGAATTTGAAAATTCTCAAGGTAGGGGACCGTTTTTCATCCTTAGACCAACTCGCATCGCTTGATTTTTCGTTACAGGTGCCCATAGACTTCACCAAGGATTGAAACCGGCGGCCGAGCACAGTAAATTCATTTAGCCACCACGTTTTCTCGCCAATAAATTTTTGATGCAGTTTATCTAATGGGAAAGCTGCCACTTAGTCGTAATTTCAAGTAATGGTGCTAAATAAGGACGATGATGTCCAGACGATGAATTTAGTACTTTCGAAAAGGCAATGTGGGCAAGGAATTTTGCGTGAAAGAGCGACGGAGAAATGCTCGCTGGTTTTGGTGTTTTTAGGAAGTACAAAGAAGGCGGGTACGCTAATGTGGGAAGTCTGCCTCGGGAGCACTACTATCTAAGGGAATTTTGTGTCATAATGTGGGGGGTGGAATATAGGTGGGCGATCACGTTGGCGAGAGGAGGAGGAGGTGGAACAAGGTGGCGGCTGTGCGTAAGAAGGGTTGTGTGGGCGGCGGCGGTCGGTCGGACCCCGCAGACTTTTGGGTCGGGGTCAGGGTGGGATTACGCGGATTCTGGGGGAATTCTCTCCCGCCGCTTCCTCCCTTGGCTACCTTCCCTCACTCCCGCCCAGAATCGCTGCCCAAAAGGCCTCCCTCCCCTCGCTATCAAATGCATCTCAAGCGGTCTTCCTTACCCCGGCCAACCTGCCTTGCCACCGCCAATGGTCCTCCGGACCGCCCCTCGCCTGCAACCGTGGATCTCGGGTGGGCAAAATTGCGTATAACGACTGAAGGGAATTAAGGTAAAGGAGTAGGTATGGAAGGGTTCGCAGGAAGGGTGGAGGGCGGTGGCTAGTGCCCTAACTTAGCAGCAAGCGCCTGTGAGCTTGGGGGAGGAGAGAGTGGGGGAGGAGGGAGGATTTTCAGAAATTCATCTTCCCAGGAAGACGGAATTTTGGTTGGCGGAATAGGAGGGCATGGGAAGGGATATTAAAGTGCCTCAGCGATTACCTACCGGGACCAGCGTGCGTTCGGCGGGAGGATCAAGCGTGGAGTCGATATTGGTTCAAGGATTAACTGGAATATTAAATGAATAATACCCTGCCTATATGTTACGATATTAAAGGAAGAATATCCGTGGTAACAGTGATGGGAGAAAGTCTCGCTGATTCGGCTACTTTGGCCTGTAAGCCTTTGATCTCCGTAAGAACGAATACGTTTTCATTAGGGTATCCGCAGCAAAATATTGTGGGGGCCTTTACCAGAGTTATATTTTTGCCCGAAAATTTCTTCCAGAAGAGCATACATTATGGTTGCTCAGTTTCACCGTATGAGCTCTAAGCGTACTGGAGCTGCAATTTCATTACAGTACGACATCAAAATTGTTCAAAATGCGTCCAAAATCTTATGGCATTCTCAAGTGGATCGTGAGTATTGCCGCTATCAACAGTATCAATACATTGTTTATTTATAATTCAATTGATTGAGAAACGAGAGAAACTATAGTAACTAACAAAATTTCGTGTTAATCTCAATTATTAAGGCTAAGTTCATAAAAAAAATCAAGGAAAGCAAAGGTCTTATGATTGTAATTATCGGTCTTTATTTTAGAAATGAATAAAAATTGATTTGCAGTAATAATTATGCAACTGTCGAATATAAAATTAGATAATTACTATAAACCTGTGCACGCTTTCACTTTTTCCTACACAGTAAGCATCTTGAATTGTCTGGGCACTTAAATTCCCCATACTTACCGCGGCTTGTGTCAAAATTTACTCTAAAAATTTATGTTCGAGTTGCCGTTGCTGAGATTCTCAACACATGTTTTTAAAATTCACCCTTACCTCACCCTTATACGTGATATATAAGATTTTATGCACGATTTATTTTCGAAATTTGATTTTGGAAAGGTTTTACCTCGCATCATTCATCTACATCTACATAATACCCCGCGAGCCGCCTAAAAGGCGTGTGGCAGGGGGTGTTAGGACACCAGCCGTTTACAACAGAAAAAATATGAAGTGCTCTAACGAGGTTGGGACTAGCGTTTATTAAAGTCCTTTATGGTTCGGGGGAAAAACGAATTCCCATATCCATCCGTTCGGCAAAACATCTCTCTTAATTTATCACTTCTATCGGACCTGGAAATATTGTGTGGCTCTAATATTATGCTCACTGTGTCGGTCTTAAAGATATCCATTCTCGATTGCTCAAGCAATCTAAGCCTAGGGCGCAGATAATTAATGTCGAGCAACGGTCAGTAGTTGTAACCATGGCCGGCCCTAGCAGGTGCGGGGCTAGGGGCGAACCTTTAGTGCTGGGCCCGTCACTTAAAATATTCAACTCTATACCCCATCTACAAACTCGAGCATAATATTATTTTTTGTCTAGCACGGACTTAACAATACAGTAATAGTTGAAATTGCGTTTTCAAAACTATCGTATATTTTAATTTTTTTTCACGAACGCGGGGCCCCCCAAAGCGGTCGCCCCGGTCGCCCCGCCCTAAGGCCGGCCCTGGTTGTAACATTCGATATTCTGCCGTGATTTTTCATCCGTGTCAAATGGGCTTATTTATAAATACTTTAAGCTGTTCCCGATAATAGTTTGGAATGAAGACGTTTTTCTGTTTTGTAATCCGTTGACCACCTCTTCAGCAGTCAACATTGGAACATATTTTTTGGCTTACTTAGAGCTCGGAAAGTTGTTGATGTCACATGCTATTTGCCTTCACATATAGACTGGTGCAGCTCGACTTCGGTCATTGCCGCCGTACTCAAACGCGCAATTGAATAACTGTAAAAAACCATAATGACATCTCAAAATTTAGGGTTAATGACAGTATTTGCGAAATACTAAAAAAGACACGCGCTAATGATTGAATGAAGAAAAATTTTCCTTCCATTGTCTATTTTTGCAACCACTTACCAACTTTATGAATTGAATTGTGGTTCTGGATCAGAGCAAACGACAAGTACCTATGCAATGGAATGGTATTTGGTGGAGGCGACCGATAGCTGAGGTCATTTGCGCCATGAAGGGTGAGTATTTTTGGAAGGGTAGATAGAAACCCGGTGTCGGCATTAGATTACCGTAAACGAAAGGCGCTAAGGGTACGACGGCTTAACGTCCAATGCGACGGACGTAGTGTTACGCTTGAAATGTCCTCTTCACAGCCTTTTTCCCCACGAGCGGCAATATTTCCTAAAAGTGTATCAGGGTTTGTTTGCTAACGTCTCATTTTGGTGTATTCTAAGTAAAATAGGGTTCAGCTGTGCGCCGTTTTAATATAATCACTTAAAAAGTTAATAATGACGGACCGTAGTTCCAGTATGTAGTACTATCCATGAGAATATTCCGAGATACTGGAACCATAGTCGGTGCTTTCTAAGATTTTATTTGATTACATTCGTTCAGTTTAGAGGTTAGAGCGTATTTTTAATTCGACAGATGGGCCCCATGGTCTCTGGAAAGCCACGTTCAACTGTCGCATACGGGGGTAATGGCATACGAGTTACCCGAGTCTCTGGATGGAACATTTCCCGCTAAGTAAGTGTGAGGGAGCACTCGGCTCCTGCTCCTCGGGATGTAAATCAAGTCGACTGACCTTGATCGCGGGTCGGTGGAAAGAAGTCATCAGGATCAGATGCAGGAAGTGAGCCAACTGAACAAACGAAATTAACGAGGGAATCGGGAGGGAAAAGAGTGAGAGAGACGGAGATGACAAAGCAGGGAGGAAGAGGGATCCTGGCACGAGACCAAAACACCTTTTCCTTCCGGATCCTCTCGCTGCTTTCCTGGTGGTGTTGAGGTACGGCATCCTCTTTGAACCCGCGGCGTAGGTGGAGTGGCGATGCATTTTCAAGAGTCCACAATTTTTTGTGCCCCTCATTAGAAAGGGAAAGTTCTAATATGTGAGTTGGGGAGGAAGTTGACCCTGGTGCACACGCCTGTATCCTCAAATATCATCCAGACCTTCGATGATGCTCACCGAGAAGTAGTGTTTTTTCTCTGTAAAGCGCCGGGTGATTGGGCGAGGCAAAATTGGAGCTAGGGGCTGTTCCCCAGGGGATGGTGCAGGTGAGAGTATTAAATAAACATAAAAAATAAGTATATATTTGTATATGCGCTGAAATCCATGGGTGTGCCCGCCACGGGCGAAGCAGGCGGCTGGTGCTGCTGCATATGCTTAAACCTCCCTTTCCCTCTCAATGGCATCCGTTCAGATAGAGTTTTTTTCTCTCTCCTAGCCTCTCAGATGGGCCGTGAAAAAAGGGAAGGTCCGCGCGGCGGATGGGGTGAGAAAGGTGGGCGAGTCCTCCTTTATGTGGGTAGTGATATCCGAAAGGTGGTAGGGTCGTTTTCGAAGGGAAGGCTTAAGGGTAGACAGGGGGTTTTGCCTACGAGCTTCGGTGAGTAAAGGGTTGGCTTGTGCAGGAGGCGGCTGGGACGCAATCCTCGCATAAATTGAAGGTCGGCCACAAAAAAGCGCGTGGGGTCTGGATCCTCTAGTCCGTCCTAAGGGGTTGGCCGGGTGCCTGGGGGGGTGGACAGTCTAAAGGTCGCCTCCGGTCGTCCCTAGATCCACACCCCAGGGTTACGAAGGGATCGAAACGAAAGGATCGCTTTTGAGTCGTGTATTTAATACTTGGGCCATCATTGTGTAGGCAGATTTATGCAAGGCCAGGTGGGGGAGTTGAGGGATCGTTAAGAGGGGGTGATACTTTTTTCTAGCCCATCCATGATGGGTAAAAAGGTTAAGGTCTTTTGGATAGGTTTCATAGATTGAAGAGCTAGCATTTTTTATGCTTTACTATTTACGGTGCGCAAATAAATCCCACATTGGACTGAAAAAAATCGTGAGACCAAATGTGCTCCCAACTAGTAATGAAGATTTACTCGTCAGCATCGATTTTAATAATAATTTATCTAAAATATGGTAATTATAATAATTAGGAGAAACCTGATTGCTGTGACTGTTTTTTGTTACATATCAACGCTTTTTTATTCAGACAAACTTACTAATTTACCCTATTGACGATAACGAGTCGTCCGTTGACACGTTGGCGCTATACAATAATTAAAACCGGTTAAAATACTGAGAAGACTTCATGCAAATAATTATGTTCCCTTTTTCATGTATAGTTTGCTGTTCGCACGATTTAAATAGGAAACTACTGCTTTATTGATCGATTTCATAGGAAATTATCGCCTCCTCAGGCTTGGAGGTCCATGAGAATGGTTAGGTGAGACTTTTTTCCTTTGTCTATATTTCTGAAATATTTACTTAAAATTCTCCTGTTGAAAAAAAATAAAATATTAAATCATAATGATGGTGTCCTCAATAACAATGCATGGAACTGCATTATACAGCTATGTAACATTCAGGATTTGCTTTGATTTCACGAAGATATTTTGCGTATAAGCGTACCTGTTCGAATGAGTCTGCGTTCACGGAGGAGATAAATTCTAGGAGCATTGGTGCAATTCTCCTCTTGTCTTCGTGAAGAGATTTTAGCGCTTAGTGGGCATTAATGTCTGGCCTAGGTAATGGAGTGGGTTAAGCCCTCATCTAAAATAGCAATTACGCGTGTCTGAATCACGCCTGGGAAGGTAAATAATCATAAAAATATGTTAATGATAATGAATTAATCGTAAAAATGAATGAGTAGTTCCTTATTATATTAACTGATAACTCCGATATTTCGATTGGTATTGTTGCTAGGAATTGAATGAAATGTTTGAACCAATGTCTGGGCTGGGCTGGGCTCTACGTAGTTCGGGTCCGGCAATAAAGAGTAATGTAATGATTTTCGATATCGAATTACAATGATATACAGGGGCCATGCGATGCTTCTACTCTTACATATGCAAAGCAACCTTCATGTTGGAGCTCTGATTGAGTTAAATATACTATTACCTTAGATGTGACGTAGGCCACACCTCACGCTAGGTGCGTCCCGTATGCCTATTAGCTATGAATGATTATAGCACTGCATGGAGAGGAAGTGAATATTGAAAGAATATATATATTAAATACAGTATGTTAATCGTAAAATTATTAGAATTAAAATCTTACGAGCGTGCTGCGCCCGCTCCCAGCGGGCTTCCCCCGCTCTTTTCAATACAGGCCCACAGAGGGATAGGCGTGTTTCTAATTTTCAAATGTAGAAAAAAAGGCAGGGTCTTATGTACAAATTTAATTGGAATGTTCATGTATAAATTGAGGTCAGAGGACCTCTTTAAACACAACATTGGAGTAATTACACTATCCTCTGTTAAACGTACATGATGACTCATAATTACGTATCAACAGGAGACTTGAATGTGGAATCAGCCGCATTTTGATAAAAGTTATTTAAAGAATGCGAGATATTGTTGCAAATGAACAAATGTATCAGTTTGTGCGCCGTTAACGTCAGGAATATTTACCGGTTTTTGTTTTTTTTCTTATTATTTAAAAACCAATTTTAGGAAACTATAGCAATATTTAGGAAGTAAGGTATGCCGTCGCATGTTCTCTGATGTATTCTGTGCATTTTGGTACTTCATTTGTAGAGTTTGGTTGCGTATAAGTTGAGTAAAAGGTATCTATACATATAGAAATAATATATAAGATAAGTTAATTTTCGTACAAAGTTGAGCAAGGGCCGGCTGGCAAGAAAATTCCCTGAATTTTTTTTCGAATAATAACATAGTACTTCACAAATTAAAGGAGTAAAGATTCCATCCGTACGTGATGTAGTTTGCCTCGATGTAAAAAACTGGAGGGTCAAGAGAGTTACGACAAATATCGTCTCTTTGTGAGCTCGCAGTGTCCTCCCACACCATACCTCATTCTCATCTACCCAGTATTATCAATTAGTCACCCTGAATTCACGTAAGATAACATCTCGTCTTGTATAACCAAAATATTCAGGTTTAATTTTGTGGAATTTTTCAATCATGATGGTAGAAGAACGCACAAACTTTTAACAATATCGGTTACCCGAAATCGAAATGTAGTATGGTGTAAGTTTGCTTTAAGTGTGGAAAATTTTAAGATTTTGTGTGTTCTTCCACCTTCATGATCTCCTCTTGTATTTCGGCAAATGATGAGTGGGCCTTTGACTAGGAGCGCGGACTATCGGACTTCGCGGTCATCCCGCCATCGTGAGATCAGCATCCCGCATACATCTCAGTGCATCTCTCGCCCCCGAGTTTTAGACTCATTAAATGCATTACCCAATGATTTACGATTGGCATTTTCACGCATTGACGCTCTTTGATTGTACTGTTTGAAGCCTGTAAGTACAACTAAATGCTTGCCGATTTTAAAAATTTGTTTTTCATTGAGTGTAGGCAGGTGTGATATTCTCAATGGGGTCTTGAAAATTGTTCCATATAATTGTGCACTTTGAAGAGACTGAATGGTGTAAGTGAGGTTTAAAGTAATACAAATTGATTTTGGACAGAGCGGTATTTCAAGTTATTAAGCTAATAACAAAAAACTGCTACTACTCGTATGTAATGGCTTGATTTAACATGATTTCCATTGATAAGGGAGCATATGATTTGAATTTATCTAAAGGATAAAATTTTAGATGTAACTCTGTGAAAATATAATTGGTATCTGATCACCGCTGCAGCCTATATTTCCGACATCGCCGATACTTCTAGGTAATTTGGATGCAACTTATGTTGTAATTTTTAAGGCTATATGCACAAATACATACATTTTTAAGTGGCACTGTCATTATTTTGCTTAGGAATAAATAAAATGCCAGCTGCTTGTTACAGTTATTATACCTTTACGTCATCCTGATTTCTCTTACTTAATTTAATTTTTGCTTCGCGAAAAAATACGCCTATTAATCTCGTGTCGAGGCACCACTCTGTTTGAGAGAATTTTTTCATGTCGAATGGGAAAACCAACAATCAAATCGAAGTCCTTTCTTTTCAAGATATTCGATTTTTAAATAAGCAAGCTAATTGCCTGCAAGTGACCTCATTTAGTCCGAATTATGTTAGTCTCGGAAATAAAATGATAATGATAATTATATGATAATTATGAATGATAGCTATAAATATAATTTGATTTAATTAGTAACGGCTATTACCACCGATAAAAATCATTTAGTAAATAGTCGAAGAATAATTTGAAAGAATATTTGACGATGAATATTTGATGCCAACTTAATACCATTTGGTGTTCTCACAACTGGCTCAGTAAAATTATCTGCAATTTCCACGAAAAAAAAACAGTAGCCAGTACGAAGTACAGTCTCAACCAGTTAATCCATCGAAGTGGATATGTCTTCAGTATGAATGATTGTGCGCACTAATGGCTCAACGTATACATCAGTATTCAATTGGCTTGATTCTGAATGGGTAACCCTCTGTAAAGGTGTAGTAGCTCGTGCACATCCACTGTATGGATGGGGCAATTCATGTTTTGTCGAGTGAAGCATAATCTCCCAATTGAGAGCAAAGCGCTATTTTCATTGGCCGGCCGGAATCACAGGGGAATGGACAAAGCACACGCCAGGTTCTAACTCGAAGCTGTAGAGTATGTAGTGATCTTCCATTATCGAAACATGCATGCTATATCGAGTGAAGATGTGTTTAAAATTCAGGAAAAAAGGTAGGGGAAACGTTTTGATTGAGAGAAAGAAAAAAAAGTGATCGCAAACGCTTTCAGAGCTAGAGAGAGGAAGATATTTTCAAATTGGAAGTATGTATCCCGAAGAAAGAAGTAGATGATACTTGAGTATCTGGTTAAAGGTGCTGCCTATGTCAAAACTTTCAACATATGGTGTAACCAATAATGAAACATTATAGGAGGCGGCCGATTCACTTAAGGGGGCAGAAATGGTTACAATTTTTTTAACATTGCGCTATCTAAAGTTGATTTCTATATGATAGGGCTGGGAATTGAAACTGTACAAGGCTGGTCATTTGAATACCGTTTGCGGGAAATCTAGAACCGTCTAAATTTCATGTTATCCATGGCTCGTGATTTATGGATTATACATCTCCTTATTTCGTAACTATATCATGTACTGAAATTTTTAAACTAAAGGCCTTTATTTAAAACCTCTATATCTTATTTCATTGAGGACATCTTGAGGGCTTTTGGTATTTCTTGCTTGGTAAAATAGTTCCTTTTTAAAGTAACAACTGTCACAGGATCTGTTTAAAAGAGTATGAGTGATATGAGATGATTAAAAAATGTGTTTTCCATACTTATTTAAAATTAGTTTTCTGAAAACGTGACGTAATTAGGATAGGTGCACCTATGAACATTCTAGGTGGCTTCAAAAGAGTTATTGCCCAAGGATAGATGGGGCTGAAATCATGTCGATTCCATTTTGCACTGTTTCAAGCGTTCAAGGTTGTTGATCGGGAACAAACATTGCGATGCGCCAATTCAATCAAGCCTCTAAATTTTATTTTATTTGCCTTGTCAAATTTATTGAAAATGAAATATAGGTGATGTTTGATGGAGTAAGGGAAGACAATGAAGATAGCGGGAGTGCATTTTAATCGATTAAGGGTATTTTCACAATCTAAGATTTTGGATGGATTGATGGACTATTATTATGGATTATATTTAATGCTACAATTCGGTCGGTATATTTCCGGTAGCATATTAAAAGGAGTTATGCGGGAAAAATCATTTTATTAGAAGATTACAAGAGCATAACTGCAAAATTGTTTCTCTAATACCTTGGTAAACTTGTAAAAGCGTAGTGTATTTAATTTTATAGATGGTTATTTATTATTGTCATAGGTGATTATTTGAATTTTATTTCATGGTTAGTAATTGGTCATAGGTTGATCCATTGATTATGACTTAAACGCCAAAAAACCACCCGGTGGGGAAATTCAATGTACCTACTATTAAGGCATAATAATTGATCGCTGGGTATGATAAGAATACCGAATGCAATAACTGATCGCTGGGTTTATCCTCAACTTCCACTCCACTGGCAACTACAGTAAATGAAAATTCTTAAATACATAAATAAGAATATCACCGCCATTCCATTAATTTTAGTTGAGGGAAAGGTAAAAATTTTAGAGGAAAATGGCATTACATTTAATGAATTGGTAACTGAGAACGTCAATGGAGGAAAAGAGAGCGGAAAATGGACGTAGAAGTGGAATGCTGGAAGGTAAAATGGTATGAATTGAAATTGCCGATCAATACTCCGAAAGACTTGGTGATGCAAAAAATATCCTATTTTGCACTATCCTCTTGCACGACCTAAGGCGTGAAAAACAAGTCTCAAAGTGCATAAATTGATAAATAATCCTTATGGAGCTCTATTTAATATTTTACCTGAGGATCATATTCAAACAACACAGTTTGTTATGCGTTTTCAACAATTTCTACGTGTTTGAAAAAATCGGCATCGCCAGCGAAGTTTTGATTTTATTTCATACCAGTCTTCACCATTATTCAGTATCGTGCTACAATGAATTTTCCGGCATGCATGTATGTAATACGCTTGATTTATTCCAATTTATATCAATAATAGCGTAAAATTAACGTGTAAAATATTCCGTCAGTGTCAACGGATACTTAATCTCTACTGGACTTGCAAGGACCAATTTTTGTTCACTGCAGTGGCAACGAAAGGACTGACATTAGAACCTGAAAAAGTGACTGACTTAACTTCGCTAACAAATAAAAGGTGAGCGATCGATTCTGCTATCCAGTAAAAATATGTTGTACCTATGTTGGCAAAACTTTCACTAGGCGATAAAAAGGATATAATTAATACTTGGTTAATGTTTACCTACCCACATCATTACTGTCTAGTGCCATGCTTAGATGGCAAATGAATAGCTATTATGATGGACGATGGAGTGATGCTTTTGTCGAGAATTCGACAGCTAATCGGCCCCTCTGTTAGGCTTGCTGGAAATCTCTTCAGATTTGATGAATTTCGGGATTGATGGAGAGACATTAGTGAGGTTTAGGACTAAGGTGGATATTGTATTCGCGTTTTGTCTGCGTTCGTGCATGTTAATGTGTTTGGGGTGATGCTGTGCTTTTGAGCAATCGAGGCATTTGAGGAGTAGGAGACGATGTTAGAGCATTAATTAGCCTTCACGGTGAATGTGTGCAGCGGAGTGTACAAATCTTGGCACCAGTCTTTTCCCTCTTCACCACTTTTAGGAACCACTTCGGACGTCCTCATAACTGCTATAGATGCCACTGGAATGGTTCCATTGCCGTTAGGGGTTGTTCTATGAACCTTTCCTGGGGGTCAAGACGCGTGAATGGGGGTTACTTATAGACTATAAAATGGAGGGTCGAGGGGATTTTGACCAATTTTAAATCAATATAATAGATCAGCTTATTATTATACCTTTAAAAGTAATGAGCATTATACTAAAAGAATGCGAAAAATTTGAAGTTGGGATCAATCAAGTAAAAACGTTTTTATAGAGGTATTCGGTATTGAGTTACATGAGAATCTTACGGTACGAGGCATATCCTTTTAGCTACAACCATCTCACCTTATTTTCTTCAGCGGAACACCAGATGATCTGTTTGTAATTTTGAGATGACCTTTTTTTTGGCAGAAAAAATCGAATTTTAAACCGTAGGAAACGCTTAATGACACACCTTTATTTTCTATAACGATATCAAAAGCATTTGACCGTGAATAATCAAAATTTTACATAAGTTAAACAATCAAAATGAGTAAATATTCAGTCTTGCATGGAAGTTATGCTTAATTATATGTTTCAAGTCACATATTCGCCATGAAGATGTTGGTTCATATCTAGGCAGTGGCTGAGACTTCATAAAGAAAGCCTGTTACCCGCTTCGTCTAGCCTTTTCATTCTTACATCTGTAAGCCTAATTTTAGGAGCATTAATTCCGCAGTACTTTATTTCAAGATTATTTTTACATGCTCATCTCTTTTTACTGCGAATAATTGCTAGATGCCTCACACTGTCCAAATTCAGATTACTGTAGCGTATTTTTGTTAATATTTTAATTACCTAATTATGAGCCTTCCTTAGTCAATTTTATAATGCTTGATTTTTGGGATTTATAATGTACATGCTCACTGTTCTTCTGTTGCATATATCTATCTCATTTCTAAATCTCAATAAGAAAAAAATAGAATAAAAAATTCAATTTTACAATGAATTGTCTTCAGGTAGTACATGTCACTATTTCCAAAGGTATGAAATAAGATTGTTCCAAGAATGCAGCTTGAGATTGTTCCGAGGCCACATCGATGCGAGTAAGGCACCGCTGGGAACCCTCTTATGTACGAGTCCATGACGAATCTTCACAGAAAGAATGCGGATCAAGGAAATTCGATATTATGCCTTCATTGTTTTTGGAATTTGAACGATATGCGGGCGTTCTAGCTTAGGAATGTAGATAACGTCGAATGTTGCCTGTAAGCATCACTCACACACATATTTATCGGGGTAAAAGAATTAAAATTTCAAAAGATTAAATTCATTAAATATGACTATTATTATTATGGCTATTATGATTAATATTAGCAGTGCTAACTTATTTCACCTGGGTAAAATTTTTTTTGCATCGCAGGCTGGAACGCTACGCTCCTCTCTTCCATGGATTTTTGTTTATTTATCTGGGTTATATAAGTTCTCATAAAAATCAATTCTGTTTTAATTAGGTTACTTCTCATCCTTCTATGGTTTTGTAGTGTAAAATGTAGTGAGCCTGGGAGATAACTCTCAATTGTTAGCTGATATCAACGTTGAGTGCATGGGCGGTTAAATGGATCAAAAACTCCAAGCAAACAGCATCAACAAAGCTTCGAAAATTTGTTCGAAAATTTGCTATAGCTCCGCGAAATTTTTTTAAGAACTTACGAAAAATAAAGTCCACTGAAGTTGAATTACCTTAGATATTTAATTTTATCTACCTTTGTTTTTGAATACGGCCTAATGGAAGAACAGAAAAGACGAATATTACCAAAGCGTGTTGATATCAGAGATCATCGAACTTTTTCCTCTTTCGCATTGCGTTCATTTAATATTTCAATTAAAAATACATCATGGTTCTTTTCTCCGGAAATACTCGGATATGACTCGCATAAATTATTCGATCGTTCCTTTCAACGGAAGCAATTATCGAGTTGGCACTATTACATGCGAAAAGTGGTGTTCATTTCCTATTCCTGACTGTATTATTCCTGAATCTTAGCAAATTATGTCACCAAAAACTAAGGTTATCGGAATTTACTCAAAATGCAGATATAATGTAGAGAATTATTACAATGCCATTCATAGAGAGAGTAAACTCATGCAGATCCTTAAGTATGGGTCAAATTAAACCGAAGGAAGGGGAATGTGTTGAGTAATATCTCATTTCAATTATAATTGGAATTAAGGATACTTTATCGTAAAATTTGTGATTGCGATGAGTCCACGTGAGGCGGAATGTTTTTTTTTTAATTTTCAATGAATGAAAAAACTCATATCATCAAATTTCTTTTCGCTGTAAAGTCATACGCGTTATGTATTTGATGGCCGGCATCTTCAAAAGCTCCATATTTTTTATTTTTGTATGGAGAAAGAACAAATATCAACTTATGTATTAAGAGAAGTCAGAAGAACAAGTATGAAGAGTAGTCAGAGGATGCAGAAAGCCGCAATAAACTTTGATCGGTAGCAGCCTCAACCATGTTGCGAGAGAATGAAATAAGCCAATCTGCTGCAAAGCTGATTGCCGCGTCAAGTTAGTAGATTCGGATGAAAGTTTTTTTCATTTGCAAAAGGTTTAAAAAATGTGACATTTAACGGAATAAGGATAAATACAAAAGATGAATGCTCAATAAAGGTATTAGAAATTTTAAATCGAAAAACGATCTCTGAAAAACCTTATAACGACGTTTTTTCCATACTACACAAATATGACTAAATAAAAGAAACATTGAATATCATCGCAAAATTGCCAGAATGCATAGGTGTACATTTTAGAAAAGATGGCTGCATAATTTTTTTAAATACCTACTAGAAGCCGACCATTTCAGTCAAATGCATTCATTTTTATTGGAGACTTTTTGATATTGATGCTATACCATGGAGTCACACAAGGTACTGATGAATGGATGTTAAGAATATCACTTCGTCTATCATAAAAAAGATATACAAAAATTTTAATGCATACCGAGTCAGCGTTGGTCGTATCTCTTCAATTAGAGTGCTTGGCTACATGGGCGTACCCAGCGAGGGGCAGGAGGCAGCAGCCCCTCTCCCCCCACCCCCTCGAATCAAAAATCGCAAAAGTCTTTAAGGAAAATCAGGACTTAATTGAAACGAAAGTTTTCGACTAATTTTCTTGAAACCCACGAAAAATGATATAAGTATAAGACATGTAAGTAAGTTTAATTTTTTGAAGCAAATACTTTTAAAAACTAATAAAGCGCTATTATAGTTTTCTTAAAATGTTAGTTCCATTCACCTTTTCCGTGCTTAAATGCTACAACTTGAAAAAACTTGCCTTGCCCCCTTCAGTTTTGATCCTGGGTACGCCCTTGTTTGGCTGAATAACTCTATACCCACCTAATTACAAGAATGTATGAATGAATTCCCGTTTGGTCCTTTTTTTACATTATGAATTGAGCATTTAATGCTACTTACACTTAAACGTGGTGTAAGATTTTAGCTAATGGACTTGAGATTGAATTATGGATAGTAGGTACCCTAAGACTAAGGGAGCATTTTTTCCAAGTGGTAGCGAAATATTTCCCCTAAACCCTTAACGCTAGTTTGCGTAAGTTCCACGAAACTTTTTGCTACAGTAAAAGCGAGGTACTTAATATTTCTCAGCAATAAAAATATTGCATTTTTAAAAGGGTATCATAAAAATGTTCAAGGTATTGTCTATGAAAGTTGTATGAGAGTATGATGCTTGCTACATAGCGAAAACTAGTCCCTAGATGTTTTTCCTAGCTCAATATGACCGTAACCTAAAGCCAAGCATTAGGCGTAGACCATAGGGGAATTTGTATTATCCTATTCTGGAAGATTTTTATTTTTATTAGATTTCGGCATAGAGTACTTAAAAGTGAATTGCCACCACTCGCAATCTAGCGATTCGATCGATGGATTTTTCTTCCTCATAGGAAAATCCGCTAGGATCGCTAGAACATTAATTGCTTATGCTTGGTTTCGCTAATAGGAGGGCCCCCTTCACTTCTATAGCGTTGGGGTGTTTTTCCCTCCTCCCGTCCCTTCCGTTCCTATCCCTTCCCAGAGGCGTCGGCGGGCTCCCATCGCGGCGGCGCACAGTGGGCGGAAATCGGAAAAAGCCGGACAAAATTACAAAATGGCTTTTTTTGAGTTATAAACTTGAAACTTCGCAGGTATACTCAAAAATGATTAAAATTTATTGATATGTACTTCATTTGACATAGATCCTACCCGTTACTGAGATACAGAGGCTCAAACGTGAGCAAATTTCCATAAAAACGCCCGTCTTCAATTTTCTCTGAAAATCTTCCAAAGTAAGTAAATGGTGAAGTTATGGGTGGATTCTTGCCGAATAAAAAACCACATAATCTGTTAGCATGGTGTTTTTTCTTTAATTTTCCGTAATCTTAAAGAATACAGCCCATAAATTCTTACCGTGCAGTAACAAAATGGCGGATACTGTTTTTCGACGAAGTTTTACATTTAGGTAGAGTTTCAAATAGGTTTTCGGCAAGGTCGCGCAGAGTAACTTATATGAGAGCATTGTTTGAAGATTTCTTGAGGTCTTTATGCAGTTTTCTTTGAAATAAGTTTGCGTCGCCGGAAATTACATTGATTTTTCGATCGCGCGGCAGGGTTCTTCTCCGCGCGTCGGGAGTTGGATTAGCCGCGCCGCGATAAGGTTATTGAAGCTGTATGGGTTTTAACGCTCAACATTCACCGTTTTTATGTTTTGCTTCAAGACACCGATTCTCAAATGGTCTATGGTGAAGACAGTGGAGGTTTTTCATGCGATGTACTTGCACGTTTCATCGAAGTTCATTTCGTTATCTTTGGATACGATCGAAGACCATGCTTCTATTAAAAGCGTTCAAACCTCGACAAAGTGAGTTGTTTTCCTGTGACTCATACAAAAAGACCTACCAGAAAGATACCAGCTGAGACCCTTATACCTTCTTCAATCACCGATCCCTGACCCTCAGGATTCTAATTTCGAAAACGGTCGCCTGGAGCGGAGCCCTTGGCCGTCTTAACGGAGGTATTTCCATGGGAACTTCTAGCTTTTTAAAAATGTGCATCATTACCTCAGTTCTACTTTGACATACAGATTACCTTGTCTTTACACGTTTACCATACGTTCCTCCCCGTGTACGCATTAGGGCATTGGATAACCATAGGTTCGACAAATTTATTATTTCTAAATTTTACATAGGCTCCATCCGCCATTCCATAGAAAATGCCACCTCACATTATTACATGACTTGATATCTACAAAATAATATTGGAATTGGTAAAAAAAATCATTCACTCGGTAAAAAATATTTGCTCCATTATTTATCGCGGAGGCTGAATTTAAGACAAGGCCCTGATGCTCTGAAATTTCTCAATGACTTCCTGACAAAACGCATTCTATGGCCATACCTTAAGGAATGGGTAGAGAGTTCTCGATATAATGAATGATTTTTGTGTCGATACAAAAGTTGGGTCGCTGACTCTATAACATTTCCAGAATCTGTTATGTATCACTTTTCCGATACTTCAACGACAGCCGGTTGAGTATTGTATTTTTGTAAAAATCTATTCCTCTCAAATTGATTGACTAAATAAAATTCCCCCTGTAGCTTCATGCTACAAAATTCATATTATATTTGCCAGGCATTCCAGGGCGGCCAAACAAATGTCGCACCTAATGTGTTAGATCACGCAGAAGAAAATTCAAACTTTAAAAACTACTGCTACTACTGCTGAGCTTGCTCTCGCGGCATCTGTGAGTTTGAGAGAGAGGGAAGACACTGCAGCAGCTCACCTAATTGCAGAAATAACAACTACGACCCCTACTCGGGCTAAGAGAGTTCTTTCAAAGTGGAGGACGAGTGAAAAGGTCCACCCTGAGATGACAGTAGAAGAGGCACTGTCATTGATGATTGCCTCTGATTTGATCAATCGTCAACATCGGTCGTTTCGTAGGACAGCTCTGAGCCATGGACACGAATTGTATCCCAGTTATGATAGAATAGCGATAGCAAAAAAAGGCAGCTTATAACGAAGGAATTAAAATAACTGAGACCATGTGCGAAGTAAACCTTCAAGCACCACTGAACCACACCATATTGGGAACAATAGCCTGCTTAGCCACCACTTCCACCTCTCAAGATTGAAATGGGGTGGTGAACTACAGATTAATCTCTAAGTACGGTTTTGATGGAAGTTCGGGCCACTCTCAATATAAGCAAATGTGGCAACAAGTGGAAGCTTCAGATAAATTCCTAGTCATGAGTTCCCTTGTATCTCTTAGTTTGATTAAAAAGCAGCAGGTAACATAGGCGCTACAGGTAACGACTGAAGTTTCCACTTTCTCTTGGTTTATTACATTTATCTCTAAACTTTTGATAAAGAATTTAAATTGCATCGGAGGCACTTCTCATATATAGATATTACATATATTACAAAATTCATACTTTATTCATACGTACCGACGGATCAATATTGACATAAATGGCGGGAATTAATCATTCTGCGACAACGTTGCACTTGATAAAGGAAACTTACCCATGCGGTACTCGAACCCGACACTTCTTTAACAGACGAGCATTTTACCCCGCCGCCACCCAAGTCGGCAAATTGAACAAATAACGAACTGCAAAAAGCGTCATTAAATCTAATGTTTTACTCTTGAGATGAAGAGAATAATGTTCAAGAAGATGGCTTATAATGCAGTGTTCAGTGACTTAACATTACTAATCATGAACATAGATTACTGATGGCAAATAAATAATCAAAATTTTATGGACGAAAATTATGGATCGCGTGACAATCTCATGTTCTGCACCTACAGTAAGCACTAGAAAGTTGTTGAAGCAGATACGATGAAGACAGGGTAGTTTAGGTAGACAATTCCACGGGAACTTCTAGATTTTTTAAAACGTGTATCATACCCTCAGTTCTACTTTGACTGTGGTGAAGGAAAGTTAAGTTCTCTTGAGTGCGCAGAATTTGTGAAAGTGATTTTAATTTGCTCGTGGAGCGTAGAAATTTCAAACTTCCACTTGCCTGTAAGTACGTTTTTGAACAAATCCCCGAACATCTTTTTCAAAATAGTTATTTTAATTTATATTATCAATTTTAGCTGAAAATTTTCTTAGCATTCCTTTCCTAACTAAAATAAATTTAAATTTAAATTATCAAATGCCACTGTTTAAATTCCAATCGATACGACATATCCAATATGCATTCAGAAAATCATATGTGGCAGTGCAGCGTACACAAACCAACAGAATATTTATCGATATCAGGTGAACGATATTTTACATCTCCTAAGTTATTCATACCCGACGCTATTGCACCGCAGATTTAGAACCCCATGATTCAGCTGTCCTTCAGTGTGTTGCTAACTAAAAACTATCGTTTTTCTTAATTTCGAAATGACTATACTTCCCTGTAGGATAATAAATTATATGGGTTTTAAGATTAAGAAAAAATTAGGAAAATAAGGTAAGCAATGTAAGCATTACTTTTCCGTTGATCATGGTCAGTAGTAAACAGAACTTCATCGTGTAAAATCCAGAGTTGAAATCATTAAGGCCATCCACCTGCCTTTCGATATAGGTAATGTCTTTCTGATTTTGTAACTTCTTTTGTCTCTTTTTTTCACCTAAAGCGGATGGGATGACAAAATCGTGTCGACGTCGGCAGTGGATTTTCCCAGATAGTGTCATCTAAAATTGTAGAGACTATATGTGAGAAGTGCCTCCGATGCAATTTAAATTCTTTATCAAAAGTTTAGAGATAAATGTAATAAACCAAGAGAAAGTGGAAACTTCAGTCGTTACCTGTAGCGCCTATGTTACCTGCTGCTTTTTAATCAAACTAAGAGATACAAGGGAACTCATGACTAGGAATTTATCTGAAGCTTCCACTTGTTGCCACATTTGCTTATATTGAGAGTGGCCCGAACTTCCATCAAAACCGTACTTAGAGATTAATCTGTAGTTCACCACCCCATTTCAATCTTGAGAGGTGGAAGTGGTGGCTAAGCAGGCTATTGTTCCCAATATGGTGTGGTTCAGTGGTGCTTGAAGGTTTACTTCGCACATGGTCTCAGTTATTTTAATTCCTTCGTTATAAGCTGCCTTTTTTTGCTATCGCTATTCTATCATAACTGGGATACAATTCGTGTCCATGGCTCAGAGCTGTCCTACGAAACGACCGATGTTGACGATTGATCAAATCAGAGGCAATCATCAATGACAGTGCCTCTTCTACTGTCATCTCAGGGTGGACCTTTTCACTCGTCCTCCACTTTGAAAGAACTCTCTTAGCCCGAGTAGGGGTCGTAGTTGTTATTTCTGCAATTAGGTGAGCTGCTGCAGTGTCTTCCCTCTCTCTCAAACTCACAGATGCCGCGAGAGCAAGCTCAGCAGTAGTAGCAGTAGTTTTTAAAGTTTGAATTTTCTTCTGCGTGATCTAACACATTAGGTGCGACATTTTTTTGGCCGCCCTGGAATGCCTGGCAAATATAATATGAATTTTGTAGCATGAAGCTACAGGGGGAATTTTATTTAGTCAATCAATTTGAGAGGAATAGATTTTTACAAAAATACAATACTCAACCGGCTGTCGTTGAAGTATCGGAAAAGTGATACATAACAGATTCTGGAAATGTTATAGAGTCAGCGACCCAACTTTTGTATCGACACAAAAATCATTCATTATATCGAGAACTCTCTACCCATTCCTTAAGGTATGGCCATAGAATGCGTTTTGTCAGGAAGTCATTGAGAAATTTCAGAGCATCAGGGCCTTGTCTTAAATTCAGCCTCCGCGATAAATAATGGAGCAAATATTTTTTACCGAGTGAATGATTTTTTTTACCAATTCCAATATTATTTTGTAGATATCAAGTCATGTAATAATGTGAGGTGGCATTTTCTATGGAATGGCGGATGGAGCCTATGTAAAATTTAGAAATAATAAATTTGTCGAACCTATGGTTATCCAATGCCCTAATGCGTACACGGGGAGGAACGTATGGTAAACGTGTAAAGACAAGGTAATCTGTATGTCAAAGTAGAACTGAGGTAATGATGCACATTTTTAAAAAGCTAGAAGTTCCCATGGAAATACCTCCGTTAACACATTCCGTGCTGACCGTTTTTTGAAGAAAATGCCCTGTGGCTGACTTTTTGGCAAAAATTTGTATTTTTTTATAATTTTTTTAACGACGTGATCTTATGATTTGTGATGCCTGCTACATGTTTTCGACTTTTTTTTTTTAAATAACCCTTCATTTGTTAAAAATTTGAAATTTAAATTTTCTAAGTATCCTGTCAAACTTTTGATACCTTCCCGCAACACACCTACATGTTTCCCACATTTCTTTGCTCTTTCTCAGTACTATAGCGAAAACCCGTTCAGACTTTATCACTTTTTGGAAAAAACTAATGGAAATAGTAATGCAGCAAACATTATTTTTATGATCTGGAAATGATACATTCAAATACGATTTTAAATGTTTTATTGCTCAAAAGAAAATATTGCGAGTATTACCAATATTTCCAGCAAAAGTGTTGCTCCCTATGGTGGAAAAATTATTATGAACGATATGATATCCTCTGGATAAGATTTTATAATCTCGTACATTGGTTTATAAATGAAAGGGAAAATTTGTATAAACGAAGAATTGTTTCAATGAAACATATTGTTTTATAAATCAAAAATTGACCAGCATTTTTAGAATAATTTTTCAGTTACGAAATACTTCGCGTAAAATAATATCTTTTTAAGTAAATATTGAAATAGAAAATATAAAAGGTAAACATTAAAAAATATTTTTTTCCCACTGGGTAAATAATTTTCTGCTTCACAAATTCTTGTGATACTTCTGGAAACAGTCAAGACACAATCGAGGATCAGATAGGCAGGTGGGGCTATAATATGATGTATCCTGGTGGACATTCTTCTTGAAGCACTGCCTACATCTCTTCTGTTTTCGTCTTTTCTGTCTATCGTGTTTTTCATATAATTGGGGAAATGTCCTAATAAGACCTTGGTTTTGGTTGAGGCAGGCTAGGATGACTATCTCCTCAAAGGGATCGAAGGATCGAATATTGTCATAAGAGATTCTATAACTGGAATTAGAAAGTCGATGAGAGGAATTTTTCAAAAATTTTCTTTGAATAAAAATTACGTTTCAGCAACAGTGATTTCAGTAGGTGGATTCCCAACTTTTAGTACCATTTGATGAATTTTCTTTCAATGGGAAAGTTAGACATCATTTGATCCCAATGATCGATGCCACAATTTTTATTGCTATATTCAACCACCGCCTGTGGCTTTCTTGGCGTGCACCCTCGCCTTTTCGTAGATTCGTTCATTTTTTGCCCTGAATTCAGTGATGATCATCCGCACTTCCCTCTTATCCGTCCACCTTAGGATACCGATTTTATACTCATGAAAGGCCTCCACCACCTCACCTTTCTTTAATTCGTAGCAGAGCACCAAAAGAGGAATAACTTTCTTGCCTCTCCTCAGTGTCCCCGTCAAGTTAGGTTTCCCATTTGGATGGAATGTAGAACTGGCTACACTGTTATAAAAGTTATCCATACAAAAGGATTAGCCTCAGTCAAAATGATCCTCCATCATTTGTTTACCATCTTCTCCGACTGCCCTTTTCCAGACTCTTCTGAGTTGGAGGACCTGCAGCGCCAAACCCTTTGCTTCCGTCAACATATACAACTTCATTGCGTGCCTGTAGCGCTTTCCCCTCATATATTCACTATATCCCAGCCTAGCTCTCCATGGAATCATAGACTCTTCCAAACTTAGGTCACGTGAGGGGGTCACTACTTTTTCCATTGTTTCCTTGAATGCGTCTATATGGGGCTAATTTTGAATAATCAGTGGGCCAGAGGAGTGTTAGAGTCAGAGAACGTAGATAGGTTCTTGTTGATTTGAAGGGCTTGGAGAATTCACATGAATTGATCAAGCGACTTCTCTCTCCTGAAGCAATGCAAGTCATATAAAGATGAAGCTTTTCAATTATTGGAGATACGGGAGATTTTGATAATTCTAGCACGAAAAATAAGGCCAAAAAGTGGGGAAATTCTTCTATGGTTAAATATTTCCATCTAGTAAATTTCCTTCAGAACACGTATTGCCCATTTTATATCCTCGGATGTATATATCCTCGGGCCGGATCAGTTTCTCCGAGTTCGGCGGCATGTGACTGGGTTAGTGGAAATTGCTCTCTTAGGCATTTTTTTGTCGGGGAGGATGTCAAATAGAATGCTTGTAAGTATTTCGGATATTATGGAAAAAATCAAGTGATGAGTCTCTAATTCAAATGCTAGTGAACATAAGGATGGGGAAGTCTAGCTATTGTGCATGAAATGTAAATAGTAAAAATAAATTGCAATGTGGAACCAGGACTTTACTGAAGTTATTGTAAAATTTATGCAAGTATATTATTTCATGCATAGCAGCAAATAAACATAGGGATAACAACAAATTTTGCCATGATGAAATCATAGCAAATAAAAGTCACTCTGAAACTTTAAAAGTATAAGAACGGAAGCATTTATTGTTATCGTAAGGATAAAAATACACATACCTGGAGTATGTCCGAAATTAGGCAACCAGCTAAGCAATTTACCACGATAGCGTTAATTAACGTTAAAAATGAAAATAACAACAAGGGAAAAATATCTGTATTCCTTCTTGTAAAAACCAATTAAATAAACACAATCTAATCATTGCGTTAAAAGTCATAAAGAAAGATAAAATACCTTGTAATAAAGTAATTACCCATCCTCGTCAAATGTAAAAGTATCTTTTTATTATTTCGCTTTGAATATTTGTAAAAGTTTTTTTTTAAAGGTATAAGAACAATTGTGAGAATATACAACTGTTTTCTGCATTATAAAATGAAAGTAATAAAAAAATACATTGTAAAAAGCCACCCCCAAAAACGTCCTTGCAGAGCAAAACCGGGTAAAATAGAAAAACACAGAAAAAATCGAAAAAAAAATTTTTTCGGAGCTTTCCGCAAGGCAAACAGGCGAAGAGTGGTGACTGACCCTCTCCCATACCCTAACAGCGGTGGCTGGCGCTCAGGGCGGAATATAACGCAAAAGGGAATCATGACGTAGCGTCTACGTCATCAGTCACTGGGTAGTGGCTGCCATGACGTAGACGCTACGTCATCAGCACGGAACGTGTTAAGACGGCCAAGGGCTCCGCTCCAGGCGACCGTTTTCGAAATTAGAATCCTGAGGGTCAGGGATCGGTGATTGAAGAAGGTATAAGGGTCTCAGCTGGTATCTTTCTGGTAGGTCTTTTTGTATGAGTCACAGGAAAACAACTCACTTTGTCGAGGTTTGAACGCTTTTAATAGAAGCATGGTCTTCGATCGTATCCAAAGATAACGAAATGAACTTCGATGAAACGTGCAAGTACATCGCATGAAAAACCTCCACTGTCTTCACCATAGACCATTTGAGAATCGGTGTCTTGAAGCAAAACATAAAAACGGTGAATGTTGAGCGTTAAAACCCATACAGCTTCAATAACCTTATCGCGGCGCGGCTAATCCAACTCCCGACGCGCGGAGAAGAACCCTGCCGCGCGATCGAAAAATCAATGTAATTTCCGGCGACGCAAACTTATTTCAAAGAAAACTGCATAAAGACCTCAAGAAATCTTCAAACAATGCTCTCATATAAGTTACTCTGCGCGACCTTGCCGAAAACCTATTTGAAACTCTACCTAAATGTAAAACTTCGTCGAAAAACAGTATCCGCCATTTTGTTACTGCACGGTAAGAATTTATGGGCTGTATTCTTTAAGATTACGGAAAATTAAAGAAAAAACACCATGCTAACAGATTATGTGGTTTTTTATTCGGCAAGAATCCACCCATAACTTCACCATTTACTTACTTTGGAAGATTTTCAGAGAAAATTGAAGACGGGCGTTTTTATGGAAATTTGCTCACGTTTGAGCCTCTGTATCTCAGTAACGGGTAGGATCTATGTCAAATGAAGTACATATCAATAAATTTTAATCATTTTTGAGTATACCTGCGAAGTTTCAAGTTTATAACTCAAAAAAAGCCATTTTGTAATTTTGTCCGGCTTTTTCCGATTTCCGCCCACTGTGCGGCGCCTCCATCCTTTTTCCTTCCCTTCCTTCCCCTCCCCGGGTGTCTAGGCGTATAAGCCACTGGCTTGCTTCCCGGCCCCGGTGCGTTGTATCCTTCGAAGGGTTCACCTAGAACCCTCAAACTCTCTGCCACCACTCGCAATTGGATCGCACAACCTATCGAACTTTCCCTGTTATCAATACTAATGTCACATAGGTTTTAGTTAAGCTAAGGTATTAATCTCTCCTTATTTTTTTCATTTCACTTTCTTCTTTGGCCTCCCTTTTCCAGCCTTATCTCAACGATTAGGGTAATATTCTGGGTCTACGCATACGAGGACGCTTATAGATGCTGTTCATCACGTATCGAAACCCTTCACTAAGCTATTATTTTGCATTGAGGTAAGTTAAGGCTTTCCAAAGTTAGAACTATTGGTACCTCCCGCGAATAGATCGCTCCAAAAAATGTCCCACCTTTCCATCGGGCTTGACAGCTTCGTCCGCCGCCTTTTCTTCCTGTTTCGGAGGTCATTCTTTTCCGCGCTCCTCTCCCATTTACTTCAGTTTTACTTTCCCGGCGTTCCCCGCCCTCAGTCCCGGTGTCCTTTCAACTTGTCCCTTCGCTCTTTACATCAGCACGTCCACCTTTCCCATGTACCTCGCCGTATTCTCATTCAACCGCGCCACCAGCCTACCAATGGGAACATGCACGCCAGAGGTCTTTTCATCGCGCTCTACCCTTACCACTCCGCTTTGGCCTCTCTTGTCTCAACTCTCACCCTCTGGCTCGCTCCCCACTCCAAAAGCGGTCTCAAAATCATTCCTGAGTAGCCTAAGCGCGCCAATTAGCATTGGTCACGTACGAGTCGTGGGTAATGAAAAAAAATTAACAGGCGAGGGGGCTTGGGAAAGGAACGGTGAGGGCTTGCGAGGGTTGATCGTTATGGCCGTGCCTCTCTGTACCCAAGTACGTGTGCACATACGTACGCTGTCGCATGGACTTGGGGAGTGAGTGCGGAGTTTGGGTGGTTCTTTTCTGGTGAGGGGGTTGGGCGGGAAAAGGCCGTGAAGGGGTCGCAAGATCGGGGGGTGGGGGGGGGGGAGGGTAGTGTAGGAAGTCTCGTGACCCCACTTCTTGGCTGGGAGTGGCTGCTGTCGCCTCAGCCGGTAAACTTAGCCGGGAGCAGTCGTGCGCGATCACGACTGACCGTTAAACCTAATTTCGTCACTCAGGGTCTTCCGCATGGCTTGAGTACAGAGAGGCCACGGTTTATTCCTTTCTCTCGCTTTCATTTCGAAATTATTTTTTTTTGCCTCCCTCATCCAGCCTTGCCGCTCACACCACTATCGGGGCAAAATTCTGGGTAAATGTCCCTTTTCACCGTCTCAGTTTATTAATTTTATTTTTTTTGAGTGCGCAGAGGAAGTTCAGTGCTTTCGTCGTCGGAGCCAACTAATTGGTGCGTTTACGGGCCAGCTGATGGAATCGGTACTTTTAACGCAAACGGGACTGCATTCACCGGTAAAAAATTAGTTTGAAACTGACTTTTTTGTTTCTTAGCCCTAAAAATTTTTAATGAAAGGTAACAGCCGACATCATGGGGGTTAGTCTACTCTTAATAGACTAATTTTTAACAGCAAATGTCACTTTTTCGGTGTTTCCCCAAAACCTGAATATTTTAAATTCAATTTGGAAAGTAATTCATGACTGAATAATTACTACATTTTACGTTATTTCAATTAAGGTTCATATTTTACCATAAAAAATAATGAATATCACATTGATTCCTAGAGATAGCTTTTTTATCAGTGTTAGTTTTTGTGGCAAAATTTGGGAGAATTTATCTAAACAGTCTATGAGCATAGAAGACATATTTTTAATCATCAGAGAAAAAAACATTGTACGTCAGATAGGAGCATCTCGAAATCCTCAATCAAATATTTTCCGAGATACAACGTCTCAAAATTGCCAGAAATGCCGACTCACGCTGTGGCAGGCCGCGACATAGAATCAGACAAATGAATCAGTCATGGATTAAAGAAAGTATTACGTAAGTGAGCGTAATATTTTAACTACCCACAAGTGAAAGATGTCTTAATGCTTTCTGAAAATGTCATCGATATCTGTGATGGTCGTGCCGGACACTTTTCTTAAATCTGACCACTTTTATGGAATAAAATTTTACATGGAATGGAATGGCATGGAATCACTCCTGAGGTAGTTAAAATGATTTAGATATGAATAGGGTAGTTAATAACTACTCATTTTTGTGCACCAACTACTGGGTTGTTTTAGCATAACAGCCTTCAATTACTGACAGTGTATGAATAATTTTATGGATAACGTCTCTCGCATGCCGAACCTAGATGGAACGTCGGGTGAAATTCTTCCTTTTTTGAAGTTATGGAAGTGCTTGATTGCCTTCTATTGTGTATTGATTGTACATAATTTATGCCCTGAATTTACTTCTACATTCTGGTGCGTGATACCACGTCTATTATTAGTCTTTTTCTCTTTCATCTTCTTTGAGCGCAATATATTTTTAACTCATGCTATTTACCTGAATGAAACGCAAGAAGTCTCCCCTTACCTGGAAAATATTGCTTTTTTCTCTTCACATCCCGCGAGCATTTTTTCATTTCCGTAATCGGATTACGGCCATTTCTCCCACCAGTCCGCGTTTGAAGATGATACAAGGAAAATATGAGAACAGTGGGTGCTTCTTTTTGGGAGTACTGTTGAGCTTTTTGGAGTGCTAAATGAAAAAGGATAGGATGAAAGGTTATCGCAAGGAGGGAGAAGAATAGATGTTCGACTGAGAAAGTCGAGGGATAAGCGAGAGGGATCACAAAGAAAAGGTTATTGGGATATGGGACCTGAAAAGAGTTATTATGAGAGATGATTGGGCTGTGATTTACTTGAATTTGTTAATACATGAGTCAAAAATATATTTTTTTCCGAATCAATCATAATTGGTCACGGCTGAGCTTATAATCACTTATTTCATACATTGTCGAAAAAAATGAACGTTTTTATTCGGTTACCTCTCTGAAACGATTATCACTATTTCCATCGGAATTTGACTGTAAATGTGATTTGAAGTAGTGCCACAATTAGCCCCGAAAATTTTGCGTAGTGAGCATTTTCCTTATAATCAGTGATATATTATATGAGACTTTGGAATTAGTTTATCGACTGCAGTGGAAGATGAAAATTGAGATGGAATAGTGGAATTAAAGTGGACCTGTGGTCTCAAAGGATACTCATAATTTTAATGATTAATTACGTATGCTTTGCTTGGAAATGCTAAATATTATGGCAGTTCTAGTAACATAAAATGCAAAAATAATTCAGAATCTCGAGGCTGAATCCATGTAGCTTTCGATACTGTGAGAAAAAGGTCGAAGTGGTAGTTCCTCACTAATTTAGCAATCAGGTGACCTGAAGAGAATGAGAAAGACAGAACCAGTGCACGTGTTTTTTAACAATCTGGACAAGTGAATTGTATCTTCAAAGGACGTTATAATTTGGTTTATTTAGCAAAAATTCACGGACTGGTAAAAGGGGAATGCTCCAGAATGAAAAATTTTAGTTGAGTTCATTCACGGGATATTCAAAATATATCCCGTGATGGTAGGCTTATGTTCCTTAATTTTTTTGTTCGTTTCGTTAAAATCGCTTACATTTTGAGAAATCCGAATATATAGATGGATATTAATGTGATGGATAATAGTTGGAAATTTTTCTCTTCTTAGGAGCCTACGATTGTAATTAGATGACATCGGCAGTTTCAAATGTTGATGAATATGAAAAATTTCTAAATTAAAGATGATGCGATGAATATGATGAAAGCTGTGAAATATTTTCTACAATTTCTATTTAATATTAATTGATTGTGGATACAGTCATTCCAGGTGTAACATCGTGGTAGTTAAAGTTAACTATGGAAATAAACATATGTTCCATCACTGATAATGGATACCTGATGGTGACGCCCTAGCATCAAGTAATTGTACATGCCAATAAACAATAATATTAATCGGTAACACATGATATATTATGCTCACTTGAATATTTTTTGTGAAATCGGTGATGGAAGATAGTTTTTAATGAGCATTAAGTTTAAAATACAATAGGGTAAAATAGGAAGAAATATCTCGCCTCGGAGACTCGGAGAAAAGATGAGGATAGAACATGATGGAGACACGATGAGATCATTAAAAATTCAATCGGGACAGAATTTGTGCTGGTGGAAATGAACGAACTGGATCGAATGGAGATGATGCATACAAGCGTCGAGGGTCGCTTATCCATTGAGAGACAGGCGGTGGACGCAACGGTGGCGACTGATACATACGTGTCGTGAAAAGGTGTCCGAAAGGGCGGAAATGATGGCTGAGGGCGAGGGAAACACACGGGAACAGGAGGCAGAGCGATGCAGCCATGCAGGAGTCGCGACGAGGGAGGGAGAGGAAATGATTTGCCCCCCTCCCTCTCACCACGAGCTAAAAGATCCACGAATGAAAAATCGTGAGCAAGGCTTTTCAGGAAACGGACGGAGAAGAACACGAAAATCCAATATTGGTTGTGTACGCGTCGATGCTGATTCTTTTCACGAGACGAAGGTGAAGTGCTTGGATTGCTAAGGGTATGGAGCGAATGAGGCGAATTCGTCTACGCCCGTGGTGGGGGTGACGGGAGAAGCGTGCGAAGGGTGAACGGATCGGATGAATTCATGTTACTCACTGCCTGCGGCATTCGGTCGTTATTAACTAAAATGAGTTTTTATTTGGGAGTACAGAGCACTGTATCTCTCGAGGCTGACTTTTGGTAGACTTTTCTCTTTCCTTGGTGGTCTTGTTCGTCGAATTTGATGGACATGAAGCACTAAGATAAATTTGGAATTCCTACTGAGAGTCAGGCTTCTATTTTTGTCCTTTGTTTACCGGTACTGCACCGTTAAGGATATAAATATTTTCTTGATTTCATGTTTTAAGACGCCTTAATTAAACACATACATTTATTCTTCCAACCGAGATTTAATTAAAATTTTGAGCAGTAAGGCGCTGTTGCATGAAATCAACTTATCAGTGATGACTACGCCTGGACATTTTACATTATTTATTGGTACAGGTGGAATAAGGGTCATTAATAAATTCGAATACAAGTTGAATACAGGTAATTAACTACCCAGTGAATGTTTCACTAAATGTTATTATTTGTCCGACGCTTTGAATTTCCATGTAAAAATTTAACCTACTTGACTTAACTATAAGATTTTAAATTTCGCATCCCGCTAATTGAACTTTTGATTAGTTGTTGTTTTCGAATAATGTTTTTAAAGTTCATTTGATGGTTCGGTAGTCTAACGCGGCATTTAATTCCTTTTTGCTCCTGAGAACTTACTGAAAAAAATTCTCCTTTGGAACTTCCTCAAGCGTATTGATTACCTACGTTTGAGAGAGAAGATTGAGTTTACTGCTTTCATATTGTGTGTTGGTGTATTTTAATTCCGTTTACAATTCACCCACTAAAATTAGGCTTTATCTTCATTTCAAGTGATATTTTCTTCCAAAACTTACGCGGAAACTCGGGTAGTTATCAAATCGGTGGGGGCGTTTGCTTTTTTCATTTCAATCATGGCATTGATTTATACTTTTTAAAACTCTAACCCTTATCGAGTCCCTTCCCGATTCTTATCCCTCTCCCATTGAAAAAACTTCTCGATGATCATTAGGAACTTCCATTCAAAAAGGCCAGTCGACAATCCAAGTTGGGTTTCACGAAAAAAAAAACGAGCGCCAACTTCCGCACGTATCACTCCTCTCTGTCTCCGTGCACCCCTTTTCCTAGTACAGGCTCTTCGTTTCTTGCATCCTTTCCGACGAGCAGTCGTGACCGCATTACTCTTACAGGTCTCGCCTTCGCTTTCATTTTGAATTTTATTTTCTCTTCTTGCTCCGGGACCGGAGTCAGCCATCGTGCGTTTTTGATTGGGCCCCAAGTTAAAGTTATCCCCTATTAAATGCCTCCTCTTAAAAACTTCGCCGTTTTTCCCGAGCTACTCCCTTATTTTTTTTCGTTTCTTCTTACAAATCAGGGTGGCATCATGGTGGAAATCAATTAGTGTGGTCCGGTGGAACAACAAAAAAAAGAAAAAAAGTGAATTCCTCCCCCGCTTTCACCGATAGTCAGTATGATTTTTTTTCATTGGAAGACTAATATATGCATTGGGCTCGTTTTCCGCTCAAAATCTCCAGTAAATGAAAGAGCCAAAGAATGGAGATCCTCCCATTCTAGTTATTTTAGTTTTCTTGCGTCATTCGATTAGTTTTTTTTTCAATTTTCCTGTCCATTATTTTCACGTTTTTCGTTACCGCTGGGTTTTTATCTATTTTCGGTTCGGTAGTACCTCAAGGTGCAGGTATGTGAAAAACAACACAACTATCGTTAAATGAGGAGTAAGGAACTTGAAATTGATTGTTATATATTGTTGATGCTGCGGGAAAAGGTGTGCATGCATAATATTTTGGAGAGGGTTTCTATTTCTGAGAGAACATCATGCCTCCGTGTTTCGCCGTTGTGTTTATTAAATTTACGCGTGATATTAACATTTATGATGCAATTTTGTTCGTAAATTTTATTTTACTTTATTATTATTATATCATTTGGAAATTGCAATGTGTAAAATTATGGTTTCCTACTATTTTCGTTTTGTAATAAAATTAATGGAATTTTGTGTCGACATGTTGGTGTATTTATGTAACTGGATGATATGAAGGCTAATATTTGCTTTCATCGTTCTGTTAACAATGATTTTAGAATGAGCATTTATTTAGCGTGACTTACCTAAATTTCCAATTATTCCATTAAAGGGCGGATTTTTCAGTCAGGATTAAGAAAATGAAGAGCATTTATTCGAATGATTATGCATGCACATGGCCCCAACTAGTTTCGTACTCAACTTCTCTCCCTTATTTACTTCATGCGCTCGCTGACGGTGGTATTACTTACCCATTGCCCATCTAGTGGTCAAACTGGATTTCTCTCACCTTCAGTACAGATCGAGATTCTTGATAAATGGATTTAAATATTTTTTTAGGAGTGGAGGAACGCTCAAGAAAGAGAGTGAACAGTCTTACATGAGTTTTGACAAAATGGGAAAATGATGCTTGACGAGGGTAAATTTCAGCCTGAGAATTGTATCGGTTGGTGGTCATTGGATGGATGATGAAAACCGGCGGAGGGATAATCCTAAAAATATTGCCATTTTCAAAATTCATTTGTGTGTCAGTAACAGTGGATATAAGTCTCGGGAAATAAATAAATTTTTGATGCGCACGAGAAGAATTTCAAAGAGTTAGCAGAAAAAATGGATGATGAAATGAGGGATTTGCTTCGATTGCTCTTTTGTTGGCGATGACTTAAATTAGCTTAGTTTATGTATTATTAAACTTGCTAAGGTGAGAACCGAATTGCTATGCGTATTTAAAGGAGGGTATCATATTTTAAGTATCAGATAAATGAATTCTGGGGAATCATGTGTCTTTCTAATATGCTTTCAAGTTTCGAAGCATCCGTGTGTAAGCCTCAGTATACTTTTTCGTGATTACGAAATACTCCTTTGCTGTGTGACCTTTGCGGAGGGGCTGACTACCTCCTGAACCTTTCTAGATGTTCTAAAGTTTTTTAAAATAAATAATACGGGAAGCGAATTACCTCTTTGGTAACTTTCGTCCCCAAAACGGAATTGAATGATGAAAAGACAGTATGATATTTGGCGGAGGCGACCGATAGCTGAGGTAATTTTTACCGTGGTATGGAAGGAAGGGTGGACAGCGCAAAGGTGACCACGGCTTAACGTCCCATCCGACGTACGGATTGTTGATCCGAAATACAAGCAGGAATCGGGCAATCTCTGAAAATTCTCTGCTACGACCGGGATTTGAACCCGAGCCCACGGGGTGGGAAACCAACACTAACCACCACACCAACCCAATCCCCACGGTGAAATCATGAATAGGTGGGTTACAGAAATAACTGAAAAATGGCGAGAAATCGTTTAGGAATCTCGGAAATATTGAAATGAAACACCTATGACACACTCTTTTACGTTACACCTGACGGACGGTGTGATCCCATTTCAGATCCTGAGCTTGACACCTGAGTGAAGAAACCAAAACTTCTTCTGAGAGACGAATCCGCTTTCGGGACCGTACACCTGCAATTCAGTCTACTCTCTTTTGTCTGATTCTCGCTAGCTTGAGCTTCTCCTTAGTTTTCGACAGGAGAAGACATACGGCTCGGGAAGAGAACAGTGAAGGTAAGGTAGTATGACGGTAAAGACAAACTGATAGGAATGGTTTTTTTTAAAAGCGGGAGTGGAAGCAGATTTTCTTGAAGGGTATGGACCAGAGGAGGAGTCCTAAAGGAGGGGAAAGATGCATATAAAAATATAAACCGAGCCCTTATCTTCCAGTTAGCTCTAATTGGGCCATAACATCCCTCCCACAATGAGCATGAGGGAGGCACAGCTGAGGCGGAGAAGGGAGACGAGGGTTTAAGAGAATTTTCCGAGGGGAAGGAAGAAAACGGAAGGCATGAGGGGAAGTTTACAAACTGGTTGGGCATATTATGAAGTCTGATTGTATAGTGGTGAGGGGAACGAGGGAGAATTTTGAAGAGGATGAGCGCAAAGAGGACATTGTTGAAATAGGTGGGAGAACAAACGTCTGCATAGTTCTTCGTGCAATATTCGATCAAGGTTTGATCTATCATGACGTAAAGGACGATATTAACACCCTGATTCAACGGCAATTAAATATGTGTGTCAGGTTCATTTATAATCTTAAAAAAGATGAACATACATCTCCTTATTTCTCTAAGTTTGAATGGCTTAAAGCTAAAACAAGGAGGGAATACATGCTTGCCTCCTTTTTATATATACACTTTTCCATTGTTAGCAGCCTGAATATATCATGAAATTGTTTCAGTGTAAAGAGAAAAATCGAAATGTTGCAACTCGAATGTCAACAGATTTTTGATTGCTCCACTACATCGAGCAACTACATTTAATAAATCCTTTTCTGTTGTTAGGGCAAGGATATGTATTAGTACTCTTGAAGTAATCAAAAACTCCAAATCACTTGATGAATCTCATTCTTTTCGAAGTAGATTCGCACCACATCGTGTAGCACCTATCTTCTTGATCCTCTTAATTAGGATTGTGGCCTGTTCTGATTTGTGAATTCCCGCGTAGTCTTTCCATCATATTTTGTTTTTTTCTGACCACCACCGTGTAAGATAAGGCTTGTTGTTCCGAGCCGCCTTCACTCATCTATTATTATCCATCCCATGCATACTTTTTCTATAAATTGTTTTTTTTTTCCTGAGAAGTTAACTAAATTTCCCGCTTTTATAGGTAGGTACTCCTCTTGGGTACACTAGTGCAATCTTTTTGTCTCTTTATTGCTTAAAATCCTTGAGGTATTTCGCCTGTGGCTCTATTGTTTTATTTCATTTTTATATTCGTGTTAATAATTCTCGGGGCCTAAGACCTAAGGTCAGCAGGCACCAACATGCCATAACATTTACTATGAATTTATTCCATGTACTCTTTTATTCGATAAAAATTGGAATTAATGAGGTTTATTTTTTCGAGCATCGCTGGCTCAGGGTGGGGTATTTATTTTTTAACGTAAAGCGTGTGGACGGAATTGGGATGGAAAATTACAATTACGTGTCACTCGCTGTCCTTTTATCTATGGATGAAATCCCATTAATACTACGAGTTGAACCAATTATTTCCGCTTGGATGTAAGATAGATTTCAATGATAATTACGATGTAAATAAGAAAATGACTCAACCATTTAGATACGGCTGGCGATTTAGATAGCGTTAGTGTGCCTCGTGATCCATTTATGACGTCAAATAATGCCATGGAACAGGTACGCATTATGGCGGATTCAAGAGTTTCCTATAGCCTTTTATTTATTGAAATAATAATCGCAGGAACCTTAAATAAATAGCTAATTATCGTAATACTAATTCAGTCGATACTTGGTGGAATACCATGGCATGTGAATTTAGCTGTAATGTTTCACCAACAAAAGAGTTATGGAATATTACCGTATTTATTTCACATTCATTTTTTCATAGTGCTACAATCCTATTAAGTCCTAGAAATTATCCTAATTACTAAAGTTATGATTGGTGCACTTAAGCCCTCCTGCACCGAGGCAGTATTTTAGTTCCCTGATGCTGTAATTTATGCATATTTTGCGAGATTTTTGAAATTCGTGATTTTTCACGGGAAGAAATTGTGGAAAACCTCCAAAGTATTCCGTGCCTATCCATGAAATTCTGTTCAAAGTTATAGTTCAGCGTGCTTTAACTTCGGTTCAATATTTTCGTCTAAAATTGATTTAAAGGTTTGATATGAGAGATTTTGAAATTAGAATTAACACGGGAAGAAAGTGTAAATAATCTCTTGGCATTCCTCAGGCGACTTGTTATTCTATTATTCCGATGTATATTCCCTTATGTATCTTCTTGTCTTACGCGTCCATTTGATCTTTAATATCCGTTAGCACCGGATCTCGAAGGATGCAAGTCTTTTATATTCGGCTCATCCAGGATTCCATGTCTTTGAATTGTAGAGCGCCACAGCCCACACCTTGAATTCGCGTAAGCTCTCTCCTGACTCCAGTGGCAACTCAAATCATTTGCCAATAAAAGTCAATCATTGGCCATGACAACAAATTGTCAATAGACTCCTCTGTCCTCCGCCATGTAAACCTCTCCCCGAAGTCTTCTCGTCTTCATCCAATATGGTAGTTTCCTTCATCAAAGAAAACGAAAGGCATTGATTGCGATTCGTTACCCACCATTAGTGTTTTCATAATATACAAATTATTTCGTTTTATAAATACCGGTTTAAACGAATGGCAATGGTCAATTTTATCCTCATTTGAAAAAGGCCAGATTGGCGCCCATGTGATGCCACTCCACGTGACGTCACAGGGATCCAGTTTCTATACGAGTAGATACGAGTTTTACATCGTCTGAGATTACCAATGCATGCATGAGGCAGAGAGCTCAGGGAATCATGTCTTAATAATCACCTATTAAAACTGGCTATGGTCGGAGAGTTTTCTTCGTTTGATAAGGTATTAATAATAGTTATTTAATCCAAGTGCTACCTGCTAGCAGGATACTCTGCTACCCGCTAGTATCCTGCGTCGTATCAGCGCTCAAAGCCTCGCCCCAAGGTCACCTCACTTGCGGCAGCGGGAACCAGAACGACGTTACACGGAGATTTCCCAGCATTCATACTTACCCGTCGCGTTTTCGCGCACTTGAAAATTTTCGCTTTTCATTTAATCGCGAAAAATAGATATCGTCATTTAAAAATCTAAAAGCGTGAAATACGTACTCCAGGAGTAATAATCTTTCGATTTAGGCAATAAAAAATAAGAGGAAACCACCCTATTGGCCATTCCATCTTAGTCTTGCTCTTCCCCGTGGGCGCTTTCCCTCTGGTTGATCTCTGCACACTCTTCATCGTATCGTCTTCCCTTCTTCCGGCATGACCAACCCACCGAATTATCCTAATTCTCATCACAGCCACAATATCTGGTATTCTCTTCAGGTTCCTGAGCTCTCTGTTTTTCAGTATTCTCCATACCCCTACTTCACATGTTGGATCATATATCCTTCTCAATATTTTCTTTTCAAATGTTATTAACTTCTGGCTCTATTTTGATACCATACCATACCTCCGCCCAATGCAAGAGAACTGGCTGTATTATGACTATGTGCATTGTAATTTTTGTATTTCTCGACGAGAGTTCTTATCTAATTCTTCAATAACCGATGGGCACCAGTTACATCCATTTAACCTCATTTGTATCTCTTCTTGGCTGGTGATTCGTGTAGGAATCTGCAATAATATCATCAGTGAGCGGAAGTAGGCATTGAGATTCCCTCATCATTCTGTCATCGGCGTCCCTCACGCATCCTCCGCTCCCTCCGTGATATTTTCGTGGCTCCTTCAGGGGAACTCCTCCGCCAACTGCTGCGCTTCCCCTCCCTCTCATCCTACCATCCACGTCAACACCCTTCCCTTCCCTCTTCCACCTTTATCTCCTCCTCCCCCGCTGGGACTCATCATCTCCTCCTAAGTTATCGACGCTTCAACTTACATTTTTAATGATAAGTCGGCCTTCGTCTTCCCTCCCTTTCCTTCCCTTCTTTCCTCACAACCCCCTCTAACGTTTCTCTCAATTTTTCGGAGGCCCCACTTCCACCCAGACCATCTCAGCGTCAAAACATCACATAAAAACGTCCCCCTCGGCCGCCTCCATTCTTTGCCTTCGTTTGCTCCTCCATCCATCCCTTCTTTGAATCCCCTACTTCCTCTCTTGTTGAAAAAAACGTCTTTCTGTTTCCACCTCACCAGTACCTCTACTCGAACTCCTAAGTTTTCACTTATGTTATCGTTCTTTCGCCCCACTGTTGCCCAGCATATCGCATTAGGCGCCTAAGTTTTAGCCCCGACGTCGCGCAAAGGCCCACTCAAGTATTAAGCTACGTTCTTCGATTTATGCAATTTGGCGTCTTTCATGTGCATGTCGCAGTCCACATGAGCTTATTGTCTTGGGTGTGTGGGACTCAGAAACTAGTCATTCCTTGCCACATTTTTGAATAAATATTTAACTTAATGTAATAAATGTATTCTCGCGGGCTTCGGTGGCGACGAGGTAAAGTCCTTGCCTGCCAAATTGAAGGTCATGGGTTTGAGTCACGCCTGGGTAGGTTTTCCCTATCCATGACATGATTGTCTTTGCACGTTTAATTGTTAAATGTCATGAAAATCTCTATTTAAAGGCCAAAGAGCTGTTTCCGGTGATGTATCAATAAATAAAACAAATAAAACTCCCCATTGGACTTACGCTGTCTATTGTGCCACAATAGTTTAATTAAATATTTTACAGCCTGCTATAAATTCTGCTGGGAGTCACGTGCATGTCATACAGGCCAGAGGGTACAGGTTTCCTAACCCTCATTGCCAGTTTAATGTTAATAATAATCCTGTTTTAATCAGTGTAAAATTTTAGCAACCTCAAGACCCGTCTAGACGTCAGATTATGTCTTTTATTCCAAAAATTCTCACTTGGAATCTGAATTTCAGCAAAGTAGTATGACCTCTGAGTACTTCAGGTTAAGAAAATACTTCGCTTGGCTAGTAACGTTATTTGCTCCTTAGCGAGAAGTTGCAGGGAATAGGAAATAGAGGAATGGGTGACCGAGGTAACCTAAATGAAAGCCATAGAATAAAGCGGTGAATGTTAGTAATATTGATGATTCCACCCTATACATGGGTGCGTCGATGATCAAATTTCCGTAATGAGGATGTGTCAGCTTATAATCAATATACCTTTTGACGAAAGGAGTGACAGGTCACTGATTTGTGGTATAATGTCTGGGTTAGATATCAGTCAGGGTGATAGATGAAGCCTATTTAATTAATCGATTAATAGATGAATTACCGAGGGTGTAAGGAATGCTTAAATGGAAAAATCAAAATTATATGAGGAGAAAGTTCCTAAGGATGTTTGGGAAAGGGGTACGGTGGTTCTTATTGGAAATTTAAGCCGTTGAAAGAAAATAATTCGTTCAGAAATTAAATACTCTGCTGAAGTGTTAACGTAGTCTAATAAAAGCGTTATTGCTGCGAAGATTGATGTCCTACGGAAAAATTGATGAGATTCTAGGAAAATGAATTTTAAACAGGGAAAATATATTAGTTAAATCTAAAGTTCTACGATGGCTGAAATTATATTTACCTTTAAGTGCGCACTTTGTTAACCGATGGAATGGTAGTACTGGGACGAGCCGAACGATGCCAATCCTAATTGACGTAATGTCTAAAATTGTGAGAAGATGAGGCTTGTTGACTCTATGCTTCTTCACCTCTTCCCCTACGCTTCGGGAGTGAATATCCATGGAGAAAAAATTAGCACGCTAAGTTTTGCTGATGACATAGCAGAGACAGAAGGATTTGTAAAATATTCTGGTTAATGGGTAATGGGTAAATATCAGCTGAAAATAGATACAAAGGAAACAAAGATATCTGTATGCAGCAGAAGAGAAGAAGTCAAGACTGACATAAAATAGGGGAGAAAAAACTGATAGAGGTGGATGAATTCTATTATTTAGGAAGCAGAATAACTAGCGACGGCAGAATAAACAAAGGAATTATCTGCAGAATAGCCCGAGTGAAGAGAGCATTCCACCAAAAGGAAGATCTACTTACAGCGTGAAATTTAAACGTGTGAGTAAAGAAACAATTTGTAAGAACCTACATTTGGATTATGCTTCTACACGGAAATGAGGCATGGACAATCACAGCAGCGAAGAAAGCAAGGATAGATGCCTTCGAAATGTGGTGCTACAGAAGGATGATGAGGATCAAATGCATGGACCGAGTTAGTAATTAGGAAGTCCTAAGAAGAGTGGGAGAAAAGAGGAGCCTCATGATAACCTTAATAAGAAGACGAAATGACCTTTTAGGCCATATCTTGTAACATGATGGCCTGATGAAGACAATCGTCGAGGGACAAGTGGAAAGCAAGAACGGAAACGGAGGATCTCTAACAAAATATATGGAACAGGTAAATAAAGATGTGAAAGAGAAGAAATTTGTAGGTGTAAAAAGATTAGCTGATAGGAGAATTGGGTGAAAAGCTGCGTCAAACCAATCTTAGGATTGTTGACCAGTGATGATGCTTCTTCACAAAATACGTTAAATACCTGTACTTAACGTTGACACTTTTTTACCCCACAAACCCCAGGGGCTTTCTTCCTCTCTCTCCGCGAAGTCTGTAAGCTCTCATCCGATTTTCACGTGCTTTGCCTGCTGGAGATCAGCTCTTCCTCAGGAGACCCGCACTCCCAACGACGCAGATTGAGATGGTGCAGCCCAAGGCAACTGAGATGCGGGAACGTGAGTCTTATGAAGGAGAAAAGAAATTAAAAGCGTGCGCTTCCGTGTGTTTTACGAGACAAGAGAGAGAATTTAACAGCATTCGTCTTCATTGGAGATAAGAGAACTTAATGCTGCAGGCAAACGTCGAGTGCTCATTATCTTTATTCTTTTTGCCATGAGAAAGTGCTGACTGCGAAATAGAGGTATTTAAAGCTAGTTTTTGTCCATTAAATTCTGATCTAGAAATGCTTTCAAGTTTAAAGTTTCAGATACCTAACGTCTTGGAATGTCTCTGAAAATGATATGCTCCTTATATTAGACAAAATTATTGTTTTTACCTTTAAGTTACTTTACCTGGAAGACAAGCCTGTGTCATGGAATTCTGCACCTCATCAACCCTCTGAGTATGGGCCATTCCTTCCCTCTTTTTTTTCTCTGGCGATTTCCCTTGATCAACCACCATTTGTGGATACTTACTTCAAGTGGTATATATGATATTGTATTCTATCGTTGTTGATTGTTATGGACTGATATAAATGCCTTAAGCGTGCCTTTTCTGGGCAGGTGAAGGTAAAAAAATAAAAAAGCGAAGGTTGAACGGTGTCAAAAGGTGTTTTGTATATCAGGGGGAACGCACAGCGAAATATATGCGCTTTGAGTTAAGTTCATTGGTGGTGGTGTGTGCCTGAAAAACCAAGTAATTGAATTCATTGGTGGCTGCGCGCTGATTTACGATCGCCTTTATTTGTGATTTCAACGAAAACATTTTTCCTTCTTTCTTCATTTGGTACTTTCTGCACTTCGTGGGCCTTGTTTTTGTTTTAGATGGTGTTCTCGGCGACCAAATACATTATAAACATCTATTTAGATAAACTGTTGAACGCAGTCCATGTGAATTTATTGTGCGCACCAAGGGGACTGCAGGGAGGAGGCCCAATTCCATCCCACGGAAGGTTGAATTCTGCTACCAATTCGATCGTATTTTAATCGGCTTTCAAAAATGTCCGCAGCGCGATGATGAGTGTAATGTGATCCACTTTTTTCCAATATTTTGCATTATTATGTTTGTAGTTACGAGGAATAGCATTGGAAAGTTATGAATTTGATAAATAACATCGTCATGAATCAAAATTTTGGCTGAAACCCCGAATTATACCTTATTTCCCCGTAAAACTCGGATCAATTTGTCAATCAGCGACGCGAGTGGCGACTTCTGTAAACCCATTTAAATGCGCGTTGTTTGACTACACATTTAGAGGTAGACTTGAGGATCTTCTTTTGTAATATTCGTGGTGCGCACATGGTAGCCTTTAAAAATACCTATATTTATCCATTCAATGCGGAACCTTTGAAAAATACATTTACGCATATTCATTGAGGACGGGCCTTGGAGCGGTGGCGCTCCGTCAGGGAGATGTCCTCGCCCCGAGAAGAAAGGCGTGCGGGCGATAGGGAGACAGAGAAGTGGAAGTGAGAAGCCTCGTCCGCCTCGGGGTCGCCCCCGGAGACGCAAGCCGGGCCGCCGTGATTTCCACCCCCTGGGAGCGAGGAGGTCGGCAAGTGGTACGCAAGCTCTCCGCCGCCCGAGTCGAGGACGGGGAGTGGACGACGCGGGGCTTCGCTGCTCCCGTTTTCATTTTTCCACGCGCTCATTTTATTTTTCAGCCTCGAGTCGGTAGAGATGTTGCACAGGTGAAGCCGAGGCGGCGGCGGTGGCTGGGAGGAGGGAATGGGAGAGCGAGGAAGGAGTGTAGTGTGGGAGGAATGAGAGCAGCGGGGTGGTGGTAGAATGAGGGGCGGAATATTTGCATGCAAATGCTCCGAAACCTGGCTCCTCTTCCTGAGTTCGCACCGCGCGTTTCTTTTATTTCGTGCGTCACATTTTTTTTTCTCTCTCTCTCTCTCCTTCCCTCGCGTCGTCCTAAGTCCATTCCTCGTCCTCCTCCCTCTCTCGCCCACTAACCTCGACGCCTTTTCTGCCTCATTTTTTTGTTCGGCTCAGACAATGCACCTTCCTTTTGTGTTGAGGTGTAAGAAAAGGTGGGTGAGGCCTAGGTATTAGTGTGCCTCTTGTGCAGAAGCTAGGCACCTTCTAAGGCTCAATTAATCGAAACTTTTTAAAGCAATTTTCGACCTGTTCTTGACCCTCGAAAGATTTTAACTGACTGAAAAGAGTTTTCACTTTCGGCGATGCAATGGCGACCCTTGATTTAGCAATTAGGGATGAAATATTTAACGTGAATGATCATCGATGGTCAAATGGTCAAATTTTTATAGTCATCCGACTGTCAATAAGTATTCTGTTGTCGACTCTACTAATTGCAGTTCAATTATCGACTCTCATAACATAATATGGATTGAATATGTCTTTCGACGATGTTCATCGACTATATAGGATCACATATTACTGTAGCTCAATGTTCGACATTGGATATCGAAAGAAATCATCATTAGGCATGAGCCTAATTAGGGAGCCACTCTTTACTCTTAGCCAGTGTTTTTATGCTCTACTTTCTTATTAATCTTTCTCTCTCCAATGGTGTTGAATGATAATCACTTTTTTGATAGTGAGCCTGATAGGAATGGTCACATGTGCGGGAAATATTTGTGTGTCATCAAACAATGGGAACTTGAACGAGTCATAAAACATCAGAGTGATAGAATATGGTTAATTAAAAAGTGGGTTAAATTATGGAGTGACAAATATGGTATATGTTAAGGTGAATAAATCATTTTTATGATATGTACTTCTATGGCCCATTTGATGAATGTTAACTGATCTGACGTCAGCATCTCGGTGGCTAAAATCACCCTCCGCATGAGCCAATTTGGAGCCACTGTTCGAGGTGGGTGGCAGCCCCAGGGTTGCATTGGAGATGCTGAGGTTCGAAGGAGAAGGGGTGGCACACAGTGGCTTTGATGAGGGGTGGATTGACGTGTCTGCACCCGTGGAGATCGCCACTTTCCTCGAGTAGGGAGTGCTTTCGTGCTTCTTCATTTTTTTCACCCTCATTCCCCTTTCGCGGTCCGACTATCTCAACCTCCCAAAAGTCATCTGGTTGGAAACATGAATTTACATTCGAAATGCGGAAGGCGCACTCCTCACCCTAGGTAGCCAGCCACTTGAGACTTTCATTGATGTCTGAAAGAGTGGGGATCAAGAGGGAAGGGTCTACGAGAAAATCTAACGTGATCTGACGTGGCATAGGCGGAGTATTGCGGTGGTAGAGTGACGTACAGAGAGTAAATTAGATTGGTTTTCTCCTAAAGTGATTTTGGGAAATGTTTTTTTTTTGTAAATGGATATAACGTGTGCGAATAGTTATTCGTCGGAGAACGGCCTTAATGCCGTGGTGTAACGAGTCAAATAGTAGGTAGCTTAACATGTTAAAGGCATGGCAATCGTGATCTTTCACCAAATGTTGTCTATCAAAATCAAACAGATCAATTCTCGGATAGAGAAATACAAGCTAGAATAACCCAAAAATAACTCTCAAAACATAATGTACAGCATTTGGTGCAATCAATTAGTGTCTTCGATGATCTTAATCTCGTATTAGTTTAATTTAAGTGGACCAGGACTAGCCACGGTGGTAACTTCGCTCCTCGTCTGTGGCGCAATGCACACGACTTGGTCAGCTAGTCGCACAATATGCTCAGCTGTCCAGTCTTGTCCGGTATAGTCCACTCGCACAACTAATATTAGGTTGTTTATTCAAGAAAATGTGTGACTGCATGTGCATCGTAGGTGGAACATGAAAATATTTCATAGATTGTCTGGAAGAATGGACGTCAAACAAAAATAGGCAAACGTTACATCGTACTAAAACATTACTTTACTATTACTATTCTTCGTATATCTTTCCAATTTTCACTTCTCCATTCGTTTCTCTTACGTTCCGGTCTTTTCGGACACTTCTATTTCCATTTCTTCTTTCTCAAGACTCACTTTTTTCCCTGTCCGTTATCTTGAATAAGGATCTCATGGAATCGATTCCCTCTCGACTGCTCTTTGAATTGCAAATGATCTTTAGACCCGTATGCCATTCGGAATCCGAACACAGTGGCCAGTCGGCCTCAAGTCCTTTCCCCAAAAACCCTTATCTCTTCCTTTGCGGCTAATGCCAATCGTGGACCGTCTTTTGCCTCTAAAGACCACACCATGAGGAATGCGTTTGATATTTATCTTCACTGGAGGCACTTTTCTGCTCTTGAGCTGCATTACCAATTTTGCAGATCACGACATGAGCGAATATTTTGTCGAAGTTGGAATGAATAATGAATAAATTTCACGTAATTTGTGTCATTTTAAAATGTATTCTTCTATCGCTCTTTCAAAGGATTACTTATTTTATTGCTTGGAGATTTATTTTTATGCAGTCATCGTATTTTTTTCTAACATGTCCGCTTCAAATGGACAGAGATATAACATGAAAATCACCAGTTTGTTTATCTATCTATTTTAAATTCTTGAAATTTTTAAAGCAGGAAAAATGGGAGATACTTAGAATTTTTTTGCAAAAAATCTCAGTCTACATATGTTTAAAGTTTTAATAGGTTTCGTAATCCTTATTTAGCGATTTTATCTTCCATAGATTTTACTTCCAGTTAAGGTAGGTATTTTTATTTTCCTTCATTAAATGAAAATGTATTTACCGGCGTGTTAATGTAAGGGAAAAGCAATCCAATTCCAATGCACCATTCTTCACTATTTTTGTTCGCTAATGTCTACAGTTATGCATTAAAGTAACAGCATGTATATAATATTTGTTTTTGTAGCTAAAAGCTGATAAAATATGTACAAAATGGAGATATTGGCCTCTAGAAATAAAATCTCACTCACCTTCTTGCTTCTTCCTTATTGCCGAGAATTCCTCCTGTCACACAAAATATATATTACTAAAATGTCTAAGGCCTATGCGTCCTCAATTTTAGCGTGGACCGTATAAAAATAGTGACCTCCCCGATTTGGAGGGAATGAGAGCTGGACTACATTTTGGTCTTCATTTTTTTTAAGTGGAGGCAAGATAGGGTTTTATGGAATTAGAATTTTTTGTTGTACAATAAATCATATAATTATTCAGTATATTTAAGAAGGAAAAAGGCATGCATTTTATTAAAGCCCAAGTATGCTCTAAACATTTTTGAACGCCAATTCTTTTTCTTATTTTTCGATGTGATTGTCTAAAGTACAACATAGATTATGTTTTCCATCACCATGTCACATGCGTCGTATCCTACCTAACAATCTCCTTTTAAAGCAACATTGAAAACGTGCTATTCTCTTGTCAGCGGTATTTACATAATCGGTTTATTTGACGTTTTAATATGCAAGTTTTAATGTTCACGCATACGTTGTATATGCATCCAATGATTTATGATTTCTGAAATAAATTTATGAATTTGTTTGGAGTCAGGTGAATGAACTTCAGAAAGCTCCTCTTTCTAACTTTGCAGGTGCTTCACTGATATATTTGTTTCCTTTGGTCGTAACCTCTTTTATGTTTTCTCCAAGATGATATGCATAAAAGGATTGCTTTCAATAAGCCTCTACCATACGGGAGTTGCTTCGTTTATGTTTTTGAGGCATGCATGTGTTTATAGCTGGGACTTTCATAGTTGCATTGATGAGCAAATCTTCTTATATCGCAAAAACTTTGAGATCGTACGAAAGGAGTGATGGTCATGATTGATATTTGAAGATTTTTTTATGGTGACTACTTCTGCATGGAATGTGAGTGGAATATTATCTTAGGAATTCATGACTTCTATTATAGTGAAAAAAAAACTCTTTTTGATCAACAGATACGGCAGTTAAAAAAGAGTGCCGGTATGAATATTTAATTTATTTACTTTTGCATCTAAAAATATTTCTAAGTCAATGAATATTTGTGGTGGTGGTTCCAATAATTAACTCATATATATGAGTCATGCTCTCGTATTGCTTGGATATTTGTAATGACGTACTTATGTGATATTTTTTTATTTGGGAATTGGGAAATTTATCACGTTTTTGCTGATTAATTGCCTTTATTTATCGATTCTTCTTCCGAGGATTGACTATATCTATGATTTCATTCATTTATCCTATTGATAGTCAACGGTTTTTTTTTTACGTTTTCGCTATCTTTGTTTGTTCTCCCCTCACCAGTTCATTCAATTTCTCTCGATATACATTTCAGGGTTCTTATCTGATCTCAGTCCTACCGAGTCGGGCAGTCTGTTTCTTGTTTGCAAGAATTTCAAGGCATCCGTCGGCTTTTATTTTCCTTTCCTCCGACGCAAGGTTTGCACATTTCCTCAGTGCCTCGTTTCCTTCCCGTGTCCTCCTGCCTATTGCTTCTTTTTTTCTTTTCCTTCCTCTCTCCTCTTCACTCGTCATCCCCTTTTTTTGTTTTATTCTCTCCATCTTTCTTCATTCCTCTCTTCAGGCACATCGATTCTTACCTTTTTCTCCTCCCTGCACTCGGGATACCTCTCTGACCAGCCAGGTTTTTTTTCTTTCCCCTCGTGAATAAGACTGAGCCAACGAACGTACTACGCGAGGGCGAAATCCCCCGGGACTTAGAGCGTTGAGTCGGTCGGTTAGGAATATAAAAATTGTCTCCTTTCGGCTACCGCTCCCGGTTTGCTTTGCCTTCCTTGCTTCATTTTTTTCCTTCCTGAGACCCTGACCGCAGGTCGAGTAGGGGGACGGGCAACGGGATTGGTTCCGAGGGTCACTTTCCATATCCCCCCGTATCCCTTTTCATCCCTCTCCCTTTCCTCCCCTCGGCCGTCCCTCGATATATTTTGTTACGTTGTAGCCGGAGGAATTTCACCATGGAATGGTCTTGTTTTTTTTTCTTCCTCTCCCTACCTGAGAAGGGCCTCTTCAGGGTTAAAAAACAAGAAGAGAAAAACTTTTTCCCTAGCCATTCCACGAGGGAGGAAAAACTCATGCAATCTCCGGCGGAATTCCGAAAAGCAATTTATATAAGTCTCTATTTCATTAATGCCTCATGTGTATTAGCTGGCATGGGTACAATCTAAGTATTTATCGTGGATCTGTTCGATTCCCTGTAATTAGCATCGAGGCAAACCTTCACGCATAGTGGGAATGGTCCCGGATCATAATTTAAATTCAGGGAGACCTTTATTTTATTTCCGTCATGATATGAAATTTAGTAGAGATATTATTCATGATTTATGTGTAGCTTTCACATGTATTGGGACTTGTTTATCGAATAATAAAATTATGAGCTCATCTCAGTAATGGAGAGATACAATTTATTGGTTTTTGCTATTTTAATGTGTCCAAAATGCCCCCCTTATCCTTTACGTCAAATTTTATTTTGACTAATAACGTGAAATTTATTTTTATCATCGGCTCAGAATGCATCTGCTCTCCGTTAAAGTCTTTGTATTTTGTGTATCATTACAATCTAAGATGCTCATAGGCATAGTGTTCCGGATATTTTGTTGAAACATTTTAGAAATATTCCACAAAGTCATGAAATGATGATAGCCAACAGTCGAGACTCACAATTGATGCTCTAGTTTGACAGTTAATGTTATTCCTATTTTGAGACTGGTCCACGTTGTCTGTGCGACCTTTTATAGGAAAAAACTCTGAAATAATGTTGATGAAATCAATTTATACGATTATTTTTGGATCTTTTTGCATGATTAATTTATTCTTATGGATGCCGTCAGGGTTTTCTTTTTGGTTGGGTCTAACTACAGCGTGGCTACGTTTATTGTTATATCTACTTCGAAAATTAATCTTTGATGCTTTTAGATGAGATATTTTTATACAAATTTAATTATTTGGTTTTAGAGAGAGTTTTTTTGCTTGGATCCACATGCAGCGTGACAATGATTATTCTTTTCCCTACTTCAGAAATTAGACTTTGCAAGACGTAGATTGCATGGGCACACTTCATTTAATTTACCAATACTCCCAAGGCCAGCCAGCATTTTGCGCTCTTGGAATTCTGCCCGTCATGAAGAGAGGCTTTTCTCTCCATCGCTTTCCTCTCCCTTGCTTCCAATCTTCCCTCCTCCGTTTTCCCGATGGACCCCTTCCCTTCCGGTCCTTCCACCTTAGTAGACCCTAAACCTCACTCAGTTTCGAACCCTCATCTCGTTCCCTTAGGGTCCTTCCGGTCAGGAAATCAATACTCGACCCCAAACAACATTGCCCCTAAGCTCCCACCACTTTACTCGTGGCCCTCACTCAGTCCGTGTCATTTCCTTCCACATTTCTCGAGTCCGTCAAACCCTCTTCAACCTATTCTTCTCCTAACGATACTCCGCATCTCCACCCCACCCCTCCCGCGCACAAGTTCACCCTGGCGACAGCAAAGTATCAGAATTCTTGCAGTGAAATTTTCATTTGAAGGAGAACTCTCTGGCTACATTTGTGATAGTATGTAGATCTAAAACTTCGCTGCGTACAGTCCACACTTATTTTTTCCCGTCCATGGTGACAACACGATATGGTAATCACTAAATGACACAATATGTTGAAACCATGGTCGAAAAAAATGAGGTTTGGAATATACCAATGTATGTCAAACGAATTTGTAGGAGGGTTTGATGTTCTTTTTGTCTTCTGCGATTCCCTAAATACTGTGTTCTACATGATAACAAATCCTGAATCAGTTATGCTTACAGTTACATAATTATATGGCAACATTACGACTAGTTTTATTTATTAGGGAGAGAAATTTGAGAAAGGTTAGATGATGAATTAGCCTTCCTACATATTTTAATGAAGCTTACTCATGTATGGATTCCCACCTTAATAAATCCCTTCCCCTAAACAAATATATATTTCTAATTTCAATGCATATTTAAATACGTATAGTAAAGTGAATTGATCTGACGTCTATCTAACATGAGGCTATTATGTATAACGAGGCTGAAGACAAGCCTTGGATCCTAGAATGATGATGAGAGGGAATTTTACATCTCCATTAAAGCTAGAGAAAAATAATATTTGATAAGGCTCTTTTATTGTGGTCTTACTGTCGCTTTTATTAAGCTAGGAAAAGGTAAGTAATGAATGTTTAGCAGCACCATTTTCGCAAATGATATGGGTTTATTCGGCATTGTAATTTAAACCTTGGCTAATTTCTCCCTGTTCATTTCAGCTTTGAAATTATTGTCATCTTCTAAAAACATTTCTCATTAATTTACTGTCCGATGCGGAATAGGGATACGTGCCATTTTTAAAGCTGATTTCTCTTTAGGGTCGACGGGATATGCTCTATTACTCCGGAAAAAATGAAAGGTTTCACTCAATTTCATATCCCTCTAGCACGAAAATATCTATGGGATTCTAATGTTCCATGTTCGTTAGTTAAATTTTTCTGCCCTTCGCGGAAAGAGCCCCTCGGTCTAATTTGAGCTTTGCATTATAGAGTACATCCGACGAACTATTTTCACAAATGATTGCTGGGAATCCAGTCTTGTTTCTCTATTGGTTTCCTCTGTGCAGTGCTATCTTCGTGAGAGCTGAATTGCGCGGCCTTTACCGCAACAACATTCAGCTTGTATGCATGCATATCGTCCCATTCTCCACAGTTTCACCGATGCATCACTCTAGGTCTTGCGGCAGCAGTACTCGGCTCGCACTTAGTTGCCCGTTGCACCGGTGGAGGGCCTCGCCATCGAACGTCTCCCGTCAACTCGTCAAATATATTTCCATCCCTCGCTTGTGAAACGGTTTCCACGCTGAGCGTGCGACCACCTCCGCGGGTCTTTCTCTCCTTTCACTTCGCATCGTATTCCTTAAGGTTTATTACCTATACTCATCTCCAACCATCTTGCGCATATACCTCTGATCTATTTTGCATCCCATCGATGTGTTTATGTGGACATTCCTCTTCGCTCTCGCTTGGCCTACGTGAAACGGCTTGATTAACTCCTTATTATTTGATTTTTTTAAAAAGTGTATAGTGTTTCATTACCACTCCAGCAGTCCGGGCTCGGATTTCAGAATTTCGTGTGCTGTCTTGCTCTACTGCCATAATGGTACAAATGGCACCAGTATATTAGTACCAGAAATGGTGGACGTGCCATACCAAATCACAGAAATGTAAGTGCATGTTGGTAAGAGCATGGCATTTGGAGTGATGTCGTGACTTTCGTTTGATGTGAATAATGAACATTCGTCGAATTGAAAAAAGGTTTTCGGCAGATTAAAAGTTCCGATTTGACGTTCTGATGGACCCCTTTTATACTAGCAAACACATAAAAAAGAAGCAATATGATAACTTTTCCCTCTTAGTCTTCCTATAGACCCAGAGTAACCTTTAGAGTATCGAATGCTATTGCAAAGAATTCCTAATATTTAAAGAGAGTCAATTTGACTGTATTTCAATTATATTCAAAGGCAAGTGAAGTCGTGAGAGCGTCGTCTATTCAGCATATCCTGCATTATCAACTCTCTAAATATTATTCGCTCCCTATTCTCTGCACGCTATTCTATCATTAAGATGTTCATATCTTCTGTTGATAATATAATTTGGACTTTGCTCTTAGCTATCTTAAATCCTGATTATCCAGTTCAATATTCTCATTTCGGATAATTTTTCAAAGATCACTCCTAAAAATGTGACGTTTAAATGCTCCAAAAAGAAATAAGATTTTCTCTCACTTGATTTTGGAATGAGATCAAGGTGAATTAATTATTTCTACTAATTAAATGCTATTTATCAGAAGCTCAAGAGACTATTGCTTGTGGTTTTACTTGATATTTTCTTGACTATACTTATTTGACTTGATATGGATATAATTTGCACAAAAATTTAAAGAAAATGTTTAATATTTAGCAAATGTTTAAATATTATACCTTAAAAATATTATTAACTAATTTATTTGTTCACATTCCCAGTCTTTGGACAACTTTCCTCAACATTGTCTATAATTATGATAACTACTATTGCCAAATCAGTGCTTGATTATCCCCCGTAAAAGTTTCGAGTCAATAACGTTTTGGTAAGGAAACTTTAAAATGTGGGAGTAAACATTTGGCTAATGTGTCGCGAGTTTATTCGGAGAGAACCTCAGTTATAAAAATCACTGTGACTGTGGGACTTTTTCGGGGCTTGGATAGTATTGGTCGGTATTTTTTTTCCTTATTTACAGAAGTTAGACTTTAGTGCTCAGCGGAATGCTTTTCCCTCCCTCTCCATCTTGCTCTTGTGTCGTCCCCTCTGCACACAACGTTGCCTTTTGCCTCCGAAGGATTCCTCCACTATCCATTCTTGGTAGGTTTTTCCTCTCTCTCATTCCCCTGGATGATGTTGTCCACCGTTGCGCCGGCTCTGATGGCTTCGTGCTACTATTTCTGATGGGTCCCATTCCTCTTTTTATAACCTCTCTCAAGGCTTTTAAAAACATCGCTGCGAATGCCTACGCTTGGAAAAACAAACTGCAAATATGTTCCCTCCCCCGCACATCTCCCTCCCACCCTCCCCTCTCCTTGAGGTTCACTTTTATAACCGCCCCTCTTTCTCCCCCCCCCCCCCCCCCCGTCTTACTATTCCATCCTCCCTTGTACCCCGCCCACCTTCTCGCCTACGCTCCCCACCCCTCCCCCATTCTCCCCCATACCCTACTTAGCGCTCGAGCCTCTCTACTTTTACCCCCATCTCCTCGCCATTTCTCGCCGTCCTCCATTTTTCCCACCCTGTCCCCTTGCACCATTACCCTACCTCCCCGCTTTTCCTCTTTTCCCATCAGTTTTACATTGCCAGCCGTCCTCTCGAGCCTATGGATCTGCGATCCCTCCCATTTGAATGCAGCATTGCGATGTAAAGAGAGACTACTTGCGGTGTATCTATCTGTTGGGACGCTTTTGCCATGTGGACGGACCGAATCGGAATCAATGTTGAACCATTGCTTTACGGCCCGATGTCTCTCGACTCTTTAAGTGCCGTATGCCACTGCATCAGACCAAATGACATGTAGACTTTTTTATATCTTACGTTGGTGCTGCATTGAATATCAACAGCATATGTTTCATAACCCATATCCACGTTTTCCTCATTTTGCATGTCTGGTTTTCCTATCGAGCTTGTGGAAATGTGGTCCTTGCATTTGATTAAAGCAATGCGATGTAAAGGGGCATAATAATGGCCATACTTGTCGGGTTTATTTTTCAATGTGGACTGATCACTTCGGAAATTATGTGTATATAGCGATGCGGGCGACCAATTGTCACTCGAGTTATTAGTTTCTAATGACATTGGCTGAAACGAATCATTTATAACGCAGAATCCTTATTTTTCGTACGTTTGGGATCGCGTTTCTCCATCTGGTATTTTTTTCATTTGGATGGTTACTTGGCTCGAAAATATTTGAATAATTCAGGAAGTTTGAAGCCAAAATAATTGTTTTCGGGTTCAATTTTTATTTTATGAAATGCATATAAACTCCTAGATAGTTAGATCCATTAATGCGCAGTTATTCAAAAGCCGAACTCAAGGAAATGCAGTTTATTTATCGAAAAATGAGTATTTGTTATGTGGCAGCCATTTCTGAATGGGTGCAGTATTCTATAGAATGTTGCCAGAGTAGAGTTTCTTTTGGCGATAATTGATTTGTGACTCCTAATACTACCATCATAACAAGTAACACCATACTATGCGTCTCTTTACGAGCGAAATCATATCATGCTACGTGTATTCATAGAAGCTGAAACAATGTTCTTTACCATGCACCTCATCATTCCAATTTTGACCGTATTTATATGCGGTAAACTGATATACCCTTCAACTAGTGTCATAATATTACCAGAAATATTTCAACTTAATCCTCACATTTTTCAAATATGCGCTTTATTTTTATTTTTCGGCCCTGAGATATGATATTTTTTCCGGGATTTATCTTCATTGTGATCGCTATCATCGTTATTTTTCTTGCGACCCGGGTCTTCTGCGGGAATGAGAGGGCTTGAGGATCGGGGTCCCATCCTTTCAGGTCGCCCTTGGTAGCAACTCCTGCGTTCACGCCCCGACGACTATTGCCGTGCTGAAAGTGGACATTTTGAAATGGGATGCGGTCTGTGTGCGAGTCTCGTTTCTCATTCAATCCACTCTAAAAGTTGTGACGGCTGATTCCGGAAAGCCATTCATAACGTCAGAGCGAGTTTTCCCTATTTATTTTTGCACTTGGGATTTTGGACTTTTGAGACCATTTTGGGAAAAGCGTCGGAAAAAAGATTATAAAGCGCATTGATTGAAAAAAATTAAAAAGTGTTTCAATTTAGCTTTGACGGTTAATGATGGACTTTAGTGCTCCTTAGTTATAATTTTCGCGAGCTTTATCGTACCAGCGTCAATTTTTCTGAGAGATTACACCGAATAACCACGCCGAAGTTCAAAATTATTGTGATTCCACTTTTTTATTTAGAACGAATGGATTATCTAAAATCGTAAAGGATACACATTATTAAGTTAAATCTCGGATTAAAATATTAAAAAATCGGAACTGTCCAAGTCTTGGTACCGAGGTTAATTTCAAACCTGCGTAGGCATTTACGCTTATAATAAAAAATATCCTTTGCTTAGCCAAAGATGGTGGTCGCATTGTTAGTTTTGTCGATTATGTTATCAGAATTTGGAGCTGATGTTTTTCCCCCTTTCATTTCAATGCTCCTATCTATATAGTTTTTGAATAAAGCCCTTAGTTATTTTCACCATTTCAAGCACTTAGTATATTAATTAGCATTTAACCTAAAAGACACTTTGTGCTAGTGAATAAAACCGAAAAAAAACTAAAACCCCAAAGTTTGTGGCCATATATGCCTATCAGCAGTATGAGGCTCATATTTTATTTCTTCAAGTATCTCTTTTATTTCAAACAGATGCCATTATTATTTCATTCATTTGCACTACCATGGTAGAATACTTTATTTTCATCGCTATATCATTTCTACGGATATTTTTACGTTTTGTCATTGCTTATATCATTTATTTAAGTATTCTCGCTGAAATAATTGTTTTAATGTTAATTCGATAATTTTCTATAAGTTTTTGAAGGATCCAATCCGAAAATAATTACCGCATTGGCGGGTTATAAGATGGAATTGATAGGTACTACATGGTCACACACATGGGGTATGAAAGTTGACGCTTGTCGTGGCATTAGAATACATTTTTATTTCCCGAGATTCGCGAGGTCAGACATTAGTACCATTCCTGACTCATGGCATTCTAAGTGCTTCAATTGTGCTCCCTTATCGCGGGAACTTTAGAGAAAATATTCAGATCGTTTTACCTATTCATCTGAGATCACCGCTCGGATTTCTCAGTCACCCGGCCTGACAGAAGTTTTACTTCCAAATCCTTGCACGCATTACCACTGTGTCATATTCCATGCGAACTTCCATTTTTCGTCTCCATCTCACTCTGAGAGTGTATAGGGTACAATCTGCCGAACGCTTCTCTTGGCCCACCCTCAAGAAATGGGAACATTTGATGTATATATATATAATATATATAGAAATATGTATTGGTATGTATAAGTATATATTTTTTCGTTCATTTCGCCCCTCCCCTCCGCCTATTCTTGCGAAGGGTGTGGATCTCTCTTTCCAAGTGCACCCTTCTCAAATCCGCGCCAACACCCAGAAGTCTTTCCCCTTCGCACCTTGCGATTTTTCACCGAATTTAACATCCCTCCAGATACGAGCTCTCATATAACTTCTTCCTTTCTTATTCTTCCTTCTGTTTCCCTTTCACACACCCTCTCTCTCTCTCTCTCTCTCGCCTCAAACATTTTCTCCCCGTCAGCCTCTTCCTCCGTGTATTCCTCCGCCCGATCATTTAGGGTTCGCTTCTTTCGTATCGCATCGTGAGATTCTCATGTTTACGCCTTCGTCAGCTGTAGACTGTCTATTTTCTTTACTTCCTTCTTCTATATTTCTTGCATTTCTCTCAAGTATTTGACAGTCCCTTAATATCCAGATGAGAGAAAAGGGCACTAAGTAATTTCTAAATAAGAGTGTAATCTAATAGGTTGGCTTCCATCCTTCATCGAAAATTTTGTTTATATTCTTTTGTGTTTCAAGTTTGACTTAGTTTTTTTTGCAGTAAAAAGTAATTTAGAATCCAATATAAATTAATACAATGCGATCGTCAAATCAACAGCAGGCGACATTTGTATGATGTGTGATTTTAGTGAAAAAATACGCAATTATCAAAGAAATAATCAGATTTTAAAATATTAGTCGACCAAAATCGAATGCGTTGATGGGAAAATTCATTTTTGCAGCCGCGTAGTTATGCTTGTGGCTGTGAAAGTAATAACCAATTATCTTCCTTGAAAGGCATTTAAAAAGAAAATAAATTGACAAATATCCTTAAAAAAAGCCACTTCGTTACATTAAAATTGTATACTTGTATAAGTTAAAATTAGGCGTGTAACTTTGGGCAGGCATTCCATTTTGTGTAAGTGATAAAATACACGAATTTCTTTTCATGTAAGTATAGGGAATGATGACATTAATTAGCAAAAGTTTTTTTTGTCGCATGGCATGGATCCCACGAATATAATTTTCTTTTCTCCAGAAATTGTGGAATTAGTATGCAAAATAAGACCTAGGTGGCATTAAAAATGGCCAATAAATAATGAAAATCATTAAAGTGTCTTTATCCTGTGATATTTATGTTCCCTACTATTGGGTCTCCAAATTTACGCAACAATAATGTAACGTTTGAAGAGGTATTATTTTCACAATCGTAAAATGTAAATTGAGCTGTTGATTGTAAAAATGCACATTCCTATTTAGATTCAGGGTAGACTGGCATACTTCTTTGGCATATTTTGAGAGTACTTACATATTTATGTAACCAATGTTAATACTTCATACTGAATCATGGAAAACCATAACATTCTTTAGGCTCCAAATTTTCCTCTCATGTGATACTAAAGGGCATGCGAGGGATATGCTGTCCGCTCTGTAAATGCTGATTTTTCATCAGTTAATCATTGATTTTTATTTGTTTACCGCTTGGAATGTTCTTTTTATTTGTTTCAATGGACTTTCACCATGTACAATGTCGTTCTTAAGAAAGTTGATGCAGCATTTGTTTAATGCTTTGAAATTTTAACTTGGATGGCACTATTGTAGCTGAAATGTGTTGCTTGTATTGCCGCGCACTTACATTTTCAGGTGCTATCTGTGAAACTCAACTTCGAAAGGAGAAGAAATGCATTCTCTATGATACCTCTGACACATACTGGGCCTATATTTGCGTTGACTTCCATGCGGGAATGCACTGCTGGAATTTGTAGTAACCTTTCTGTTTTCAGAACTGAATGGCAGACTCGAGTAGAGTGGAAGTCCAACGAAGTAATTTGAAAGCCACACTTAATTTGCCTACTCTCAAAATTCCACCTCCCTATTTTTATGCATTCTGTAATGACCTGTGAGGTGTGGTGTATGCACGCGCTGCCCCAATTATGCCCGACTCATTTCCCCTTGAGTTTTTTTTCATTATTTTTATCTAGGAACGAATCGAATATGACTACATGACCTTGCGGACCGACTTCCTCTTTATTGAACGCATTAATGAAATGGAGGGCTCAAAATGCTATTCAGTTAAGTACCCTTCACGTACTATAAATCCCTCCTCCCGTCCCTCGCCTCTAATGTTCCCATTCGAGTTGCTGGTGGAGGGAAAGCTGTTTTTATGTGCCAAGGAAATGAATGCATGTGTATTAAATTAAATAAGGTGCGATAAATAGTAAAAAACTATGGACCGAATATAGAAATGAGTGCAGGCTGTTGGAAAGAAGAACTGGAGGGGGTGGGAGTTTTTACGGTGTGACAGTGCTGGTGAGTAGTAGTAAAAAAAAAGACCAGGGCTTCTTTCTCTGCTTATCCTCCGCGCCGGGCTTAGCAAAAGGTATTGACAGATCGTGGGAGTTTTATAAGCACGGTGTGAGTTTCCTGTGCGAAACGATGTGTGCTGCTGCGAGGCAGACTCGCTGAGGGGAATTGGGTTTTGTGGAATTGGGAATATGCATCTCCGTCTTTATTACAATGCACCTGAACCTGGGGAGTAAAATCCGGATTGCGAGGGCGTGGGGGCCGGGAGGAACGGGAAGGGTTGATACACAGGGGCGAGTCCGTGATGAACGCTGGTGCTCGGGACAGGTGCTTATTTATCAGAAAACTCTATTTAGATGTGCACGGAACGGCCTGCTTGTGAGTTCTTACTTAAGCATTCACTTTTTTCTGCAGTTACCTCGCCAAAGTTGGAAACTTTCCCATATTTATATCCCAAAATGTCATTTTGACTCCGGGGTTAGTGTGGCCGACTGTATCGAGTCAACTCCAAAAGCGTTTCAAATCTCAGATTCATGGTTGAAAATATTTCTTTCAACACTCCAGTACTTCTTTTTATGGCAAAAATTCTGATGAATATCTTAAGCCAAGTCATTCTGATATAGGCAAGGTTTCTAAATTTCGGATGTTAGGAAAATATCTCATCCTAAATTTCATAGAAGACGAAAAAATGCCTTTGATTCCCATTTCCTGATTTCCATCGCCTTTTCATAGTTATTATAAGACTATTGAAAACATTTAAGAGACATATCGTTCTATTAAGTGGCTAAAAATGCATATCTTTCACTGAAAAATTCTAACTGTGGTATTTGGATATCTTTAATAAATATTGATTCTAAAACAAACCGTTACATTCTTCGAAAGTACCCTGGCTGCTTGCCTCATTCATAGTGTGTCTATCGTTGACTATACTATCTCTCTCCTTTTCGGGATCATGGGTCAGAGGAAGAGAAAATGAGTTACTCCTTTTACCTCAATCTGGTTCCTCGACTGAGTTGATCTAAACTATGATAACTGATTTTAGGAAGCTTACATGAGAATGTTGCTAATTTTGTACAGTAAGGTAAGCCATCCCTCACTCAAAGGGTATCGTTTGAGCAGCTTGGCGGGAGGTGTAATCCTTCGCCACAGTACCGGGCAAGACACCGGTAAAGAGGTGCCAATAATACCTGAGGACAAATGGACCCAAGATATAAAAAGCTGCGTTGTCCCGCGAGCATTGGGCATTATTGTTTTGGAGAGGATCTCGTCGAGTGTTCGACGCTGAAAGAGCAGCTCTTGAGAGACGGACCCACGGCACATTCTGGAAGTCCACTGCACTGCCACCTCCGCCGCCAAGGTAATGACGTACCCAAACTCCCTTCCTTCCCTTAACTCTCGAGTCTGGTTGCTTTCCTTGAGTCGGTCACAAATCTCGGGGGATATATAGACGAGCGTTCTTTTTTGTTAACAAATTATATTTGTTAACCCACGCTTCAAAGGAATTTTCTCCATCGCAAGAGCAGATTTATTTTTAACTTACATATAATTAGGTCTTCCTTATGAGGAAAGTAGAAGAAAATAGGGTAATGTTAATGATAGTGGTTGATATATGTTTTCTGGCGCAGTAGGTTATCCGACTCATCAATATTTAATTAAACTCAATAAAATAACGTATATCAACCCCCCACAATCACTAGAAGCCCTGAAAGAATACATTTTCTTTTCTAGTCCTGGCTTCCTTAATATTAGTAATAGGTTATTTTCACCCCTCCAAATAAAGTAATGCGCAATTTCTTTCTAATTCTACACCTACACCCACTTGCAACACCTTTACACGTGACCCAGCAATTTTAAAGGAGCCCCCCAAACGATCAGGAGCTCACTTTCCGAAATGAAGGCCAAAATAACAAGTTTACGTAAGCTCATCGGTGCACGCTTTGGTAATACTTATCTATAACTTAACTTTACTTTACTTCGTTGAAGTTTAAAATATTCCAATGACGATTTAATATTATTCGTATGCTTCCACAGCATATAAGATAGTGCATTTAGTTTACTTAAATTTAATGTCGTGTCCGGGGCCTAACCGCGCGTTTTCGGCGATGGCGGAAAAAAAGAAATTGCTTATTTTTCGTCACCGTCTAGTATCCTTTTATCCGCATGTTCATCGGGCGACAGGCATTCTAAATTTAGGATTTTCCGCGGGAGCAAGACACGTCTCATGCTCTCTCACATAGCTCTTTTGGAATGGTGCCCTTTGTTCCGGCTAGACAGTTCCTTGTCTTGGACACTTCCCACGTCGAAGTAGGGAAGCCTTAGAAATTCGAAAAACACCGTGGCGTTATAAAATAAAGGACGGACATCTCCCTCGCAGCGTCTGGAAAAGACTAATCCAAGAGAAAGCCAATCAGAGAGTAGCACTTAACCAGCCTACGGTGTGCAAGCGAGGCAGAAACCACACGCCGACAACTTCGATCTGAAGCGCTGGCAGATTACCCAGCGAAACTGTTGTTCACAAGTCATTTGACGCGGAGGAAAACCCGAGAAAAATGCAGAGATCAAATAATAACCGCGGAAACTTTCGCTCTCACAGCATTTTTCAGATTGAGATTCATGAATGCTGGCTTGTGCGTACGAAATATTTTTATTTCCCCCGGAAACGAAATTAACAGCGGGTTCTCATGACGATTAAAAATAATAATTTTAATTTCAAGCAAAAAATATAAAGTTTTTTTAAAAAGAAATTTGTTGATTACAAATACCATTGGCTGGTGGAATTATAAAATTAGTATCCTCTCATTGAATTACTGCCAAGATAAAATTCCTTTGTACCGCATGTAGCAGTGTTGTAACACTCATGAGAGCGGAGGAAGTGGCGTTCGTAGTTGTAAGTAAATTGCATTCGTAATGAATGAGCACTTTTATACACTTGAGATTATGTCTCGGGAACGGAAATTAGTAAATCATTATTTACACCTAGCAAGAAAGTGATATATTCATCGCAGGCTTGAAAATAAATTGCTGCCGTTTGGACTCCACCTCGTATAATACGACAAGGGAACTTCCGCGGCTGAATAAACATTATGACTTCGGCTCGGGAAGAATTACAGCCCAAAAGTAAACGTGGGCACAGAGAGAGATGCCGCCTGAGAGACCTCATTAAAGTCAAAACTCTGATCGGGGTGTATGGACTCTGAGCTTGACCAGTGCATCCCTTCCAACTGGTCCTTGCGCCTATAGTCTTTGACTATTGGTCCACATGACCTGCCGCCTGAACTTAAGTCCTCGACGTGTTACGGCGACATAAACACACTTCTTGTATCTCATGTACCAACCGTACCGAGATTTTCCAGACTTGGTCCTTGACGGTGGTGCATGGAGTCTGAGAGAGGGTGATTCCTTTTGGAAATGATTGTATGCACTATATTTTCAATGCAAATAAAGTAAAAAAGTAAAAACACTCTAGATTCTAAAAACTTAAGAATTCATTTGAATGTACTATTTAAGTTTTTATTTCAACATCGCCATTATCCCGGAAGCACATGATTTCAACTCTGACCTCCACTTTGGGCTATTGTGCAGTCAAGTTGAGCGCCCTTATCTATTTGATTTTAATCTTCAGTTACTTAGAAATTGTGAGATAAATTTGGGTCTTATTATGCTCTCACATGGGTGGTCAGTAAGTACAAACCCTTCCCTGAAATTTAATGCGGAATTAATATTAAGTTTATCCTCTCCATGTGATCATCCGCGCAAAATTTACCTTCCCCTCAAAATATACCCCTCCAAATTTTTACTATTGCCTTGAAGACATGTACAGGGTGGGGCAGAATGGACTCCCTACGGACTCATAGCTTAGGAAATATTCTTGTCTAAGCATACGAAAAATCGATACCTCCACAGCACAAACGCTCAACAATCGCCCACCGAATCAATCCGTTCATCTAGTAGCCCTAATAGTACTAGATGAGTGGATTCAAAATTGGTCTCAATTCTGAAATCAGGAAGTCCATTCTGCCCCACTGTATATGCATATCCGTTGATGAAATAGTGCATTATTCAGAATACAACTGAGTAAAACCATAAAAGCAAAGAACTGTGAGGTCATAATTTACTCCGTGTCACAGTCGATTGTAAGGCCCTCATTGCAGCCTCTCTCGCAGCATGAGGACGTCGTGTGTAACAGCGTGGAATGCATTCGCGTCCGCCTCCCCTCTTTGCTCCGTGTCCACTTCACTTGTCCACCTCGCCCACGCCGTAATTGTATGGCCCTTCATCCTTTGTCTCTCGCTTCCGCTTTTCACGGAGTCGAGCAGAAAACGAAATACAAAATCCCGACCCCGCATTCTGGCGGACTCCGCGATGAGTTTTCCCTTCTTCTCTTTTGCCTCGTCATCCATCCATCCCTCTTCCCCTGCCACTCACGGACAATCCCTCCCCGTACAACTGTTATCCCTGGGCAGCAAAATGAATAACCGCAACACTGCTGCGGCGCCATTCCAAGTGGAGAGTCAGCCTCCCTTTCTCTTCCCTCCCTCTCCAGCCCGTTGACCGCTCGGAGGGCAACCGTGGGGAAAATTAACAGGGCAAGTGGCGGAGAGGAGAGAGTGAATGAGGTTAGTGCCGTAAAGTCAGAATGCAAAGAGGCGCCCATAAATAAGTCGTGGGTTAGCGGGAAAGGGGGAGGGCGAGGGGAGGGAGGGAAAGTGAGAAGGATGTGCGGAATGGGAATGTAATGGCTTTGAAGAAGGGGCGCGCCCATACGGCTGGTGAGCAGGCCGGAGCGAAACAATGAACTGGAAATGGAGGAAGTCTGCGGTACGAGATTAGTCGAGAGAAAAATCGGGAGTAGAGTTAGTGCTAGGGGGTGATGGGAAGGGGTTTGGTCCGGTACAGGTGGGGAACTTAATTGGCAAACCCTTAATTAATTCCTGTGAGCAAAGTTTTCCATATGTTAAAGCGACTGCCATTTATTCCTTGATCAACCATTACAGTTGCGTATCGGTCTAGTCTGCTTAATTTTATATGTTATTCTAAAATGGACTATTATTTATTAATGAAGTTAATTTAAAATAATTGGTAACGGGTAAAATGATTATAATAAACACTTAGACTGTGATAATTGAGCGTTTTCTTTATTGTCCAAAATATATGCAAATTTTCAAATCAATTAGAATTAGACACCCCAAAATTTCTTGATCCAGGGTTTCCATTCTTGGTTAGTTCTAGTTGCACTTCAGCAGCTATTATTTTGAAGAAATTGAAATTTTTTTCTGGCTCATTGCAAAATAAATATGAATTAGCTCCCATTATAAGGAATAAACATGAAATAAGTCAATGAAAAACATTCATATAATTCATACTTTTCAAGAACACACAATAACGCCATAATTCCTAGCAAATTCTCAAAATCATCTCTTCGCAGCAATCACAGTTGCAACCGCTGAGGAAAATTGTTCCATATCTAATTAATCAAATACCTTGAGCAGCTCTTTTACAAAATTTAGGAGCACGAAATCACATATCCATGAATCCTAAAAGAATGCAAAAATAAAAATATATTATAACATCCCAAAAAATATATCCATAAAATGAGTCAATATAGTTTAGCGAAGAAAATGTGAAACGAAAGAAAGGAATTCGCTCACATGTCTATTCGTATCCCTCCTCCCTATTTAGCTATCAGCGTACACAATTCTGAGTCGCTTATTTATCGACAACTAACTTACTTCATTTGTCCTGTCAAACGTTTTTCGAAGTGGTACTTACTACTAGTGGACTGGTTACTCTACTACTAGTAAGATCACAAATTCAGTCTTTGAACAGAACGAATGTGCACCGATACACTTTTCAAGACTTTATTATTTACTTGCAAATGAACTTGTATGTTAAGTGGGCTCAAGGGAGATATTTTGTGGGTTATGATATTGCTTTTAAATCATTTCTATCAGAAATTAAGGGCATCAGCCATTTGTCTGCTGTCATCTCGGTAATGAAATTACCTCTGAGCAAGACCGTAATTAAAGCGTGATCAGCTAAAAATCATAAAGTTACTTAATACTTTAATGGGATTGATAAAAGGATATTTTGCGTTTCAGCTGTGTTTTTGTGACTTGAGTCAAGGAATTTTTGTATTGTAATGAATTTCCCCGGGAAAAGATTTTACCATTGAAGAAGAAATAAATAAATACATTTGTTTTGACTTAGTTCCAAACGAGTTCTTCATCGTTACCAGTGGTAAACCTTTACTTTTTGAATCTTTGGTATTCATTCCATTATTAACTTGATGGTGCCGGTGTTGGGAGGAGACGTTTTTATCTCGTAAAATCAAAGTGATAACTTTTAGTAACTGGTAGGTAGGTGGACCATAATTGAATTTATTAATTTTTCTCCTGTGGAGAAATCTTGCTCAGCTTAGTTATACACATAGTGAATGAAAAGAAGGCCAAAAAAGGATTTTTTCTCCGGAAACTTACATAAAATACATATTTGCATTGGGCTATTAGTTTTTAATTTCTTTTTGGTGCCCGAGTTCGGTTTAGGTGCGGCTAAGGCAGGTTGGGTTTTATTCAATGAGGCTAAGAATCGGAAGTAGAAGGGGGCGAGTTTATTTGAAACGGAGAAGCAAAGAGAAGAACTTAAAATCGACGGTCGAAACATCTTAAAAATGAAATCTGCCATCAAGGAAATAAAGACTGGATGAAAGGTGAAGAAAGTAATAAAAACGTTGGAGAGAGAGAGATATAAAGTGAATAATCGAGTGTTGATGCGGAGAATAAGAGCAAGGAAGAAAAGATGTGGGAATGAGTCGTCGGGAGATTTTTTTATTCCATTTCCCACTCATTTTTTTTGCTTCTTCGTCATCTCCTTTTCTCCAGGCTCACGCAAAACCACCTCATCCTCTCCATCTCAGCCCAATTTATATTGTTTTTCACCTCGCTCCCTTCCCGCATTGTGCCTTTTGTAGTGTTATTTATTTCGAAAGCACATACACTCACGCACGCCCCCATCATGATGTGGGAACTGGAATGCCGGAGACAGAATGAAGGTGGAAGGGGTGGGGAAGGGAAATGCTCTCTCAACGTGTTTATTATCCCGAACCGAGAAGTAATGTGCGGCGCGAAGGACCCTCTTCCTCCCCTAAAAAAAAACCCAAACGCGTAACTGAGGGGGCGAGTTTGTCGAGGATTTCATTACGCATCTCCCTCCTATTCTTTTTCTCCCATTCATAGTGGCAGGCTGGTACCGAAATGGTGTGGACTTGGTCCTTCCCCTCTTCTGTAATGCCACTCAGTGCACTGCCCTTTTCAACGATCCTCCTTCAATCATTGGTTTTACTGACTGTTCCTTTTGTAGCCAATTTTCGTGATGGCTGAGGCTTAGCGAGGATGATAATTAGCTACAGATGCTCCATGTGATGCCCTTTTTTGTCGACAGAAAAATACTATATTTGTCAGGATGATCACCACTTTATTTACAGTAATAACATGCAATATCCTGCTTCAAGTCGTCGAAATCGCGAAACCCGTTTTGTGAGAAAAAACTATTTGTGCGCCTTTTAATTTCTTCGCATTTTTGCAAAAAAAATCTGCCTCGATTAATATAATTCCTTTTATTTCACTACCAAATTGTCGTAGAGCCATAGTTTACGGCTTATTTTAAATCTTTCACTTTCGTTAAATGATTAATTTGAAAAAATCATCAAATTTCCCAAGAGACCCTAATTTACTTCCTAAGGTAGACGTTAATTTAATTGAGGTGGAATGACCCATGTATAAAAGTGAATTAAGGTTTATATTTTATCACTTGAATACTTAAATTCGGTTTTGATCCATTCAGCATATAACAAAAATTACTCAATGCCTTCGCCTATTTTTTTTTAACCAAGACCAGCGATATTCTGGTATGCCATAAATATATAAATTATCCTCCTCACTTCGTTTCCTTACGCGATCTATCCATATTGCATATATGCATTTACGTTTTTCGGTCTTGGTAATAATTTTTGTGTCAATAGACATTTAAAAGCTGTCTTGGACTATGCAATTTTGCTCTTATTTTTTAATTCCTTTGTTATTCTGCGAGTGACGTGGTATTACTAATAAAAAATGAAGTAGATGTATTTATTATAGAATTACTGGTTTTATGAGGAAAGGAAAAATATATGAACGGAATGTGGCTATAAAAAAAGCATGAGAATTTCGATGCATAGTGTGCGGCAAGGCGTCAAAGCATTGAAGCTTGGACAGGGGATATTGAGGGGAAATGAAAGTGAAAGAGTTATTATGAAGAAAAAAAATACTTGTATTTTTTAAAAAAAGGAGCTTTCTTACGAGGTTTTTCATATTTCATGCTCCTTTTATTTCATATTTTCACCAAATCCACATTTTGTTCCCCAAGATCGTTTTTTTTTGTACGTAGCTTTGTGCATTTATTTTCAACATTCCTAAAGGTTAATAACCGAAAATGTCTGTTGGAAGGCGGTGGTACTAAAATTTTAATAATTCTCAGGAACACATTACATCTAAAAAATTAAACTAATAAAAAATCACATTCTTGAAACTTTTAAGGATTACTTCTGTGAATGAAAAGTTAGAACAATCGATCATGTGTAATTCATATGTGCCTATAAAATATTGTTTTTCATAATCTTCAGTAAAAGTTTTTACTTCACCCTAGGTAGTCCTCGTATTTTCTTGCTAGCGTGATCTTGAAACAAAAAATTATTTACATTTGATTACATAATTAAGGTGTAAGAACGATATTTTTTGAATGCCGATATATATTTATATATAATCAATTGTTCTCACAGGCTTGTTCTACCCGCATGTAGTTTTTACTATTGGTAGTAATTTACCGAAATATAAAAAATTCCCACGAAGCATTGTTTCACTTTTGTTACTCATCACATGTAGTTTTACCTTACTTTTTGTCCTTATAAAATTCAATTGGAAAATAGCGCATATCTTTTGGGGAACTTTGAGGGCAATGGCCGCTGAGGGGGAGAAATAGCGTAACACGGTAACCCGTAGTAGGTTGTAAAGTGAGATTCGTTTCATGCGAAGTCTAATTTGAAAATAATGCGGGATTTGAGCTTAAGCTGCTGCGATAAAACAATCCCTTGAACCGCGGTCAAAGTCACCGGTAAGGTCAAGGTATACGGTTCGGCTTCTGGTGTAGACATTTTTTTTCATGGCAAATGTTTGCATTTTTTGTTTCTGGCATGTGAATTTCTGGCATGAAAAATTAATTTTTCAAATAGATAATAAGTTTAACTTCGTTTTGAATTTAAAACTATTTTAATACAGTCGTTTAACTGTTTTTATAAAATACAGTCACATTAGCAAAATCGTTTCCTAAAAAGATAACACAAAAAATTTCTTCCCAATCAGTCAGAAGTACCACTAATAATTTATTTTATTTGCGTGTAATAATACGATACCGCTCGAGTTTAATTTCTCACTCTGCTCATGGCTCCATCTTCCGGACTTACTGCCTTTTTTCTACCGGGGTCAAGGATTGGGATAGCGATAAAATCCATTGCCTTATTATTCTTATGATTACAGATTGATCGAGCAAAATGCAAGACTGCGTTTAGCTTTTGCATCCGATTCGGGTTAATGACCAAATATTCCCATAACCGGAGTCTGTTGTAGGGCGACGTACAACTCACTTGCTGCCATCGTAATGTCAGAGGAGTAGAGGAGAGGGAAGGGGGGTGAGGTACGTCTTCCCGTCATGTCATCGTCTTCCTTCAGAAAAAGACTTGAGGCCGAGCGGCTAGGGATTGTCGAGGGTGGGAGGTTGTGTATAAGGGGCCAGCCCCCTCGGAGTGCCCCGGGGGTGGAGGCGGCGGGAGGTAACGGAGGTGGGGGATATAGTGCGTACGTATTCGCGGGGTTAGGCTTGCCCGCGGGGGAGGGGTGTGGGTGGGGCTGGGTCGGATTGCACAAGAATGAAAAGGGCGTGGGAGATTTTTCGAGACGAGACGGGGGCAGCGGAAGGAAAGGGACTAGCGGGAGGCGTCGCGGAGACTGAAGGGGGTGGAAGGACAGAGCAAGGGGCGGGATGGATTATGTGTGTGTATATACGTATATATATTTAATTTTTTAAAGAGAGGAGGAAGCAGGGGGCGACGGGGTCGCACTGTCCCTCCAGCTAGGGAGCCAGTAACGAACTCTGTGTTGATTCCGGAGGGTATTTCTAATTTTTTCACGACATTCTACCCCCCTTTCCTCTCTTACATATCCCTCCCCCGCGTACCACCCCTCCCCACTTTCCCAGGACACACAGACAATAACACACGAGGATACGAATATCTCTCTTCTTTTGTTTTTAATTTTGCGCCTTTTTTTCGCCATCCCTTCAACCCCCTCACCCTCTCTCGCAGTTCCTTCGGGTTGTTTCCCCATCCCCTCCCACTCCCTCCACTCCTACCCTCCATTTTTGCCGCTTTTTATTGTTACAAAAATTCCTTTATCACTTTCCTCCTCCCGACGTTCCCTCACCTCCCTCCTCTTGCCCCCGTAAAACCCTTCCTCAATCCTTCGCATCAACCCTCTCTCTCTCTCTCCTGAAAACATTTCTCTTCCTCCCTCTCCACAGCCCCTCTGCATCCCCTCACCCCCTCTGCTCTTCTCGCCTCTGCGCTTTGTTGTGTGTGTGCTTTTTTTATTTTTCTTGTCGCTGCCTGACCCTTCCATCCAGGGCCCCTTGCCCTCGCTTCCCTTTAACCCCGCCTCCCCGGCCCTGAGCAACCGGCTCTCCCGCACCCTTTTCCTTCCTTTCTTTTCTCTAATGAGGACGGGCAAGCCTGTGTTTGTATACTAACTGGATAATGCTTCGCTCTCCTGCACCGCCCCCGCCCAGAGGCCCCGCAGTCCTGCCCCAGCGCAGCCCCCGCGCCTCCTCCGACCTTCCCCCCCTCAGCAATGTTCGCCTCCCACCCCCGGCATACCTTTCCTCCTTCTTGGCCCTTCTTCCTCTCATCCGTCTCCGGCATTTCCATTCTCCTTCATCAGTTCCTCCGTCCACCTTTTTTCTCTCCCAACCCTCTTCTTCTCCCATCATCGTTCTCTTCCACCCACGGTTTCCTGCTTTCTTGAAAAATAATGCCCTTTTCCTCTGTGCGACTCACTCTTATCGTTTTTCTTCCTCTTCTACATTCGCAGCGAGGTCCAGCATTCCTTTTCTTCACCATGGTTTTCGAATTTGTTTTCTTCTGCTTAGAATTGGGATTATAAAACGTTTGCACTATTTGAAGCGTTATTTAGAAGACCCTTTTATTCGATACTGTTATTGAGAATTTTTTCGATGGAAAAAAGCTTTCATTAAATTTATTGCTAACATGTTGGATAGTTTGGAGGCATATCCATTCTCTAACTATTCCAAATTCCCGGTCCCTCATTTTATCTATAAACCGCCTTAAAACACGATTTTTAAAGGCCTGGTTACACGGTGCATTAACCCGTACGGGTTAATGTATGAATGCGTGTCTGTTTGCATGTCTGAATGCATGGACGTTTGCGTGAACGAGGAGCATGAATGAGCGGTTACACGGTACATACGTTCGCACAAGTTTTCACACATTTTCTCGTAACGCGAGGCGTTTGGTTTTTGTTTATTCCCTTTACAGTGCGCAAAATTTAAATGTGAAAACAGTATTATAGGTAGGAAGCAGACGATACCTACCACAAAATAATTCCCTTTTCGTTGTTTCCTGTAGGACCAGGAAATTACACATACTGGTAATATATTTGCGCTGCCGTGTAAACAGTGGTTTTCATTGTAGTTGCCGATGTTGTTTCATTTCGTGCCAGTAATATTAATTTATATTTAATATTTATCGTTAACGCTCGCTTAATGCTATATCTCAATAATACTCTATTTATTTCAAACCGTTATCAAAGTTAATACTTAGGCTGAAAATTTGTAGACGCATCTTGTTTTTAAGCTGTGTTCACTAGACATTTTTCTGTCATCTGTTTCACTGAGTGTAGATGGTGTATGAGAGTAGATATTTTTAATACTTTGTTCTACTTTTGTCCGGGACGGTTATAAAGTTAAGAAGATATTTGCTGTTGATGGAAAAGATGTTGGTTTAGAGGTCTTGTCGATTTATGAACTTGCGTAATGTGAGTCGTATTTTTGTGGTGGGCCAGCGCATTCCCACCTCGGACGTATAAAAGGTAGAATTGTCGTTAATTCGTATGATATTAATTATGTTTAAATGTGTTCTATAAGTCGTATGATAGCCGTTGTATTTCACAAATGTCGTATTGAAAACTCTATGACAACCTCATCGATTGTTTTGTTCCGGCATAATACAACCAATAAGATATCATAGGCATAAACTTGGTATGTCCGGCATACATACAGGGATAATCTATGCGAATATTAGTGTAGATGCAAATGGTGAGTTTGTGGTAGGATTCAAGCACTTACGATACAGTACAAATGAACAAATACGCGTAAAGAGTTACTGAATAGCCAAGACGGCCGTGGAATAGCCCTGCAGATGACAACTAAATGTGTCGTTTCCCACCAGGTGGCTCTGTTATCAACTTGTGCGAATGCATGAACGAAATTAGAACAGGTTCTATTTTCCGTTCACGCGTTCATGCATTTGTACATTTTGGGGTGGTTACACGGTGAATTTTTCCGTTCATTCTCGCGTTCATACATTTAGACATCAACCCGTACGGGTTAATGCACCGTGTAATCAGGCCTTAAGAATTCGTTCGGTGGTTAATATTTTGATTAATTTTTTGAAAACTGAAACAATCTATCCAGACTCTTTAATAAGGATACCATGTTAAAGTATGCCATACTCATCTTTTTGAGCATTTATAAACAGCCGAACTACTCTCGGTTTGCTATATGGTAACCATTTTCCTGATCTTCAATATTTTTAATTATTATAATTTGGTAACTCAAATCGCTGATAAATTTCAGTACATTATTCTCACAACACGAAAAAGATTTTATTTATATTCTCCCGCATAATTTTTCTATTAAGTTGGTACTATACGCATCCAGTATTTTCCGAAGACTCTTTAGTGTAAGAAGTCACCCGAGAAAATTCAAGTGGCGCAAAATTCCAAGAATAAAATGCTATATTTCCGACCGTGGAAATCGGCTTTTGCCATTATACAAAAATATTTCGCGTTATTAGGCTAAGTTAGTCTCGGAATATCCAGAGATGTCCCCTCATTCATAAATTAAGCGTCATTTGATACCCAAAATTAGCGCCAATCATAGCCTCAATTTCCAAAATAAATAAAATTACTTCCGGCGTGCTATAATGGAAACTTCTTTTTGGTAGGTGCACGCTACCAATATGTTAATGAATCGATGTCGGTCACATAACTTGTGATAATGTGACACTCTCATTAAAATACTTTTGTGATCGAAACTATGTTAAAAATCCTTTTTTACTTGGAAGGAGACTAAGAGAGATATTTTACTGGATAGATCTAAAGTGAAAAAATACTTCAAATTTTAGTGCATCTATAATTACACTTCCGAAATAATTTTCCTTACAAGATGGCATTCAGACATGAATTTCAACTCTTCTCTAGAGCTCACGATAGTCATTTCTTAATCTTAAAGGCTACGTTTTCGATAGTATTCTGCTGTTTTCGGCATATTGCTAAATGACAGGTAAGGTTCAAAATAGACCTTCGGGAGACGGCGGCGGTACAAACTACTTGTTTCAAAGTATGGGGCGCTCAACGTAATTCGACTCAGGTAAAAATTTTCATAGTAACAATTTATCCATTCTGAAGATCGAAGGTACCTACTGAATTTGCTGAAATATAAAAGTCACTCCTATCTACCTTCCGCTAGAACAAATGAGGGAAGGGTATGAAAGGAAGGGCGGAGAGAAACCCGGCGTCGCTCGACATTAGCCTGCTCTTAACGAAAGGCGCCAAGAGAACTACGGCTTAACGGCCTATCCGACGGACGGAGTGTTGCGCTTGAAATATCCTCCACACAGCAAAAGTCTCCGCCACCGCCGGGATATCCGAGCCCATGGGGTGGGAAGCCAACACTCAAGCCACCACACCGACCAGATCCCCTTTTTGCAATATCTCAACCTTGATCAAATAAAGTCAGTGTTTCATAAACCCTATTTTGCTAATTAATTGTGTCCTTGTCTGCGAGTGGTCTTCCTTTTCTTCCATATTCATTGCATTAATCATGTATTATATATAATTTGAATAGCTATTAAAAAAATCGTATCTTACGTCCAGTAATTCTTGGCCTTTTCCATCGTTGATCTTCCTTTTTCATCCAATATACTTGGAAATATAATTAAGAAGACTCACCTTGCCCGGAAAATGTTTTTTTTAAATTTATGTAGGCTTTAGCATTACCATGAATGGTCTACTGTACTGTAAAATGCTTAATTTGGGTCGGAACGCACTGAGAATAAGCAACCTGGGCACTCCCCAGGGAGCAGGCTTAACGAATCTCTCAGGGAAAATAGGGTCGTGTGAAAAAATTTCATTGTTTTTTAAAAATATTTGGTATTTCTTGATTGCTCATCGTAATTTTTATTACAAGTTTTAAAAAATCGGAAGTTTTAGGGGGGCTTACATTTGAAACTCGTGTAGATAAAATATGTTGGTATGCGTTCTTGTACCAAAAATTTATAAATGAAGCCCTGGTACTGCCTAAATTCGTCTTCCCAGTTGCCGTCATGGCGCAACATTTGCCATTGCCTCATACCCGCGTTCACCGCGAAAAAAAGAGAGCCTTCCTCGATTGTCTTCCTCGGGCCTGTGTTTATTTAGCGAGCCGTATCGCACCCACGCCGCTCCTCCCCACTCTCTCCAGAATGCGTGTAGCTAACTTCCTTCCCTCTCGCGCCCACCACTCACCCTCCTCCTCCTTCTTCACCATCTTTCTTTTCCTCCTCCTCCCTCCCCCCCTATTTATCGTTCTCTTCTCCTCGTCTCTGCGTTTCCAGTTCTCTCCGGCTTCATCTCTATTTGCGTTCGTCGTTATTTCGCGGACAAGGGGAGTCGTGGAAGGTCGACGGTGTACGCCAACAAATGGAATAAAAAACGAAACGAAAAGAATTGCAAGGTGAGAACATAATGGATATTTTGGACAAGAGGAGTTGGTACAAATTGGGGTTGATTTCTCTCTCTCCGAGGAAATAATTTGTTTGTGGACGGGAAAGAGTATTGAGAGGAGAAAGTGTTAACTATAAAAATAACGTATCATACAATATAATAATAGAATAGAATAAAATGAATCGCTTTGAAGACGGGTATACCATTGGCCCGAAAACTATCGAATGTCTTTTATATGTATGTATGAATATGGCATCCTACTGCCTCCGTCGTAGCATTATTTATTTATTATAGTATTCTACCGATTAAGGTAGGTTTCCATGGAGTACTCAAGAAGTGATCTGGGAGCCTCCCTTTCCTTCCAGCACTGCCTTCTTTACTTCACAGTAAGGCCTACTCTCTTTCAATCTATCTAAAAATCCTATTCTTTTCCTTCCCCTCCCTCGTTTCCCTAACATTCTACCCTCTAACACCATTTTCAACATCCCCTCACCGCTAAGCACTAACTCCATCCATACCTTCTGTCTCCTCCGTATCTCATCTAAAAGCTGCCTCTCCTCGCCAACCATATCCAACACTTCGTCGTTCCTTTTCCTCTCCGTCCACTTCACCCTCTCCATTCTTCTCCATACCGACATCTCGAATGCCTCCAATCTTCTCTTGTCTTCTTTCCTCAGTGTCGTAGCATTATACAATGTAGTAAAATATTCCTCCATTAATGAAATACTTACATATTTTATTAAACGCGTGATAAATTTTATACATATCTTAGAAGAAGAAATGTTTTTGTCCAAGGTAATATATGGGAAATATAACAATTTTATGAGCAATCAAATCTCACTCGGACGAATGAAATTTAACGCAATATAAACAGTATGGGCTGTTTAAATAAACGACTTCATCGTAGTTGATGATAAGCATCGATATTTTAATCAATTCTATAATGTATATTTACTGACTATGTTCTATAGTTATGGCCTCAGCTATTATACCTTAAAGATTCGATAGGAAATGATTTCGCCCGAAGGAAATAAGTGGACCGTTATTATCGGTAATCGATGACTCCAGGCTGTTTGATACTTGACCCCCAGATTGATCTGAACTTGGGGTTTCGGTATCTTCTTTGGTACCTATATCTCATGCTGCTCCTGCTCATTTGAGTCGTCAAAAACACCCTTAATAAGGATAATAACCCCAACTGAAAAATAAGACTTCCGTTGTGGATCAGGTTGCCTCTCAGCTGGCCATTAAAATAGCACTACAAAAGTAAAAAAATGGGAAAACACATGCGTTTTAAGTAGTAATTGACAATTTAGTTGGTATGCTAGACGCTAGACAGGTACTCCAAAATACCTTGTATACAGTATTATGTTTTATAATTGATTTAAGTTCAGCACATTTTCTTTCAGGCCAATCCACGAATCATTCCAATTCGGATCGCAACATCAAGTACCTTTGCCTGAAATATGGGGTTGAAATATGATGAGTTAAATTTTTTCTTTGCTGTGTGCTAAAGATACCACGTGTGATTCCTGGGATATTTTCTTGCTAGGTAATACTTTTAGACCTTTGATATATTTACCTCTTCAATTATTTCGATATTCAAGTCTTATTTAACAAGAAGAAAATCCACCGCTCATGTTATTGAATTTAATACCTTCCACCATTAAGGCTTGAATAAATAGGATAAAAGCATGGACACACTTAAGATGTATGGACTATGCACCATAATTTGCATTGCTAACTAGCTTATCAAACTAGCAATGTACATATCACAATAGAATTTTTATTTTATGAATGTGAATAATTTTTATGGGAGTTAGAAGAATATTCAATCCGCGACGAAGGAAAATATTAAACTCCGAAAAAATGTCACTGGATATTTTTAATAATTTAATAAGACCTTAACTCGGGATAGATGAAGTGGTATTAGGTTCTTGCAAACGTGCAATTTGGTGTAGACATCCGTCCCAAAGAACGTAAGCGAGAGTTGAAAATACACTTTTGGGTTTGGGGGTGGGTATGGAAGGTTGTTTGGAAAGAGGAGGAGGAAAGGAGAGTTAACAGGAGTGATATGTATGATATAAATGGAGGACGAGCGGGGATTCCAGTCCGTCCCTCTCGTTGTTCGGGAAGGAGAAAGAGAGAGAGAGAGAGAGAGAGAGAGAGCATGGGAGGAAGTGAAAAAAAAATCTCGAGACTCTATTACCGTCCTTCATTGTAGCACGCCAGCTCGGGGCAGTCCGTTGTTATTTTTCGTGAGGGGATGGTTTCTCTGGGCGGGGGAGGGAGAGGGTGGGAGGTAGCGGAAGGAGGGGGGAAGGTTGCGATGGTGGGACGAGGGAGTGGGGGGGATCCCATGGAATAGAGCGAGGGAGGGGGCAGGGGTTTGGAGAGGTTGGTGGGAGGGGGATGGTGGTGGTTTTTGCATGGAGTGCTCAGGGGGAGCGGCAAAAGGTAGCCGCGGGACCTAAGGGAAGAAGAGTCTCTGCAGAAAAAATAAACATAAAATTCTGGGTGGCAAGGAGTGGGCCCCCCTTTGGCCTTTTAAGGGGGGGTTGGGAGAATGGGGGAAACTAATGCGCAAGATGGTTGACTGCTTGGCTGCCTGGTCGACGATGATGGTAGGCTCGATCAATCTCCCGTTTTTCTCATTCCGACTCTCTAAAAGTATCGAGGAAAGTTATCCCAAGGAATCTTTCCAATTGGGTCTTATTTTGAAAGAGGATAACAGAAGTTAGATAGAAACGAAAGACTTATTACTTTCCGATGCGAGAGTGTTGTAATAATGTGTAAAATAGCGTAGGCCAGAGTACTGTCAATTATCTTTGCTTAATATTTTATATAAATTTTTTTATTAATATAAAAATTAACTTGATTGATTTCTCTGAAAGGTGTAAATTTCTCTTGCAACTCAACCAGCACAGATATTTTATCCAGAAACATAGCAACCCACTAAAAGCAAGAAGAACAAGTCGGTAAACCTAAAACGGAGTTATTCCAATGGGATATCTGTAATGGATGTTATTCAAATACTCAGGAATAGATATTATTCAAAACTGTAGTTATAATGTGTGGAATAAAAATTGTTATAAACATTCCCAAATCAAATCGGCTGGGGCTAAGGCATAATTGTACCCGATAAGTTACGATACGTTGGCATTAAAATATCTCCCGTTCGTTGCCTCATCTTTTCTCAAAGGATTACATGTTGTATGTGATTTCAATATACTGATGAAATGTAATCACTTCAACTATATGATACCTGCTAATATGATTCTAGCGATTGTATCTAGAATCCCAAGCGGAGGACACGATAAGATAGGCGGGTAGCAATCGATATTCCACCTCCAATTCGCCTAATCTCTACTCTCAGTTACTATTCGAAAATAGGATTAGGAATTTTAGGAATTCGGAAACTAAGTTAGTATTCGGAATTTGCTGCCTGAGATTGTCCACGATTGAAGAGAGTAGTATGATCTAGTTATAAAATGGTGGCAGTGCAATCATCATATAGTAGTGCGACTGATTCTGGGAAATGATGACATCAAGTGCTTATGTGATGTGGGCTTGTGATTATTTGTCACGGTAGTCATATTGTAGGGTGAAGAAGCTTTCACCTAATTAAACGTGGATTGTCGAAGATTCTTAATGACATAATTTCTTTGAAAGCCCGAAATAATGAACTCCATCAAGTCTTCGAAAATACTCCTCTATTATATGTATCATCAAGAGAAAGGGTGATGGAGAATTCTGATATAGAATCAATGTCTGCGAAATACATTTTAACTGTGAGTCATTTTTAGGAGTTCTGAAAATTTTGCTGAGAAATAGGTTTTACACCAATTAAGTTGTAGTAATAGCCGCTCAATTCAGCGATCTAAGTAAGTAAATTACGCACTAAAATGTGGGCTGATGGTAGTATTCCTTTGATATTGAAATTACGAATCATCCATATATCTCTCGTAATATCTATCCATGTAAACAAATAAGCAGGATTGAAGAATTACTGCTGACATCGTCATTTTTATATCTCAGATTTCGAAGTTACGAAGCCAGAGAGAAATATATCCATTAAGCCTATTTAATAATCTATATGGAGTACAGTACATTTTCCTTCGGTGTGTAGCAGGGACTATGCGTAAAATGAGAGCTGAAGTCCATGTTTCTGGAAAATAGGCAAGCTGTGATAATATTTTTTAAAATTCCAAATATTTACGTGCGCTACATAGTCAACTATAGTCAAAATTCAAAATGGAAGAGTAACATCCTTGGGGTTATAGGTCACAAAACGGAATGTATCTCCACTCGAGGTAATATTATTTCAATGCTGTATCATCAAATTGTTTTTGTAGAAAAGATGCCTTTTAAAAGTACAAAGCATACGTAAAATAAACAACTATTATGCGCAAACCATCTGTAGTCGTATGCACCCGTTGGAATGGGGTGAATACTATGAGCGCTCTAAATAAAAACCGCCAACGGCTCATAAGGGCCGCGAGTTGTTATTCCAAACATCCTCCTTGATAGCTGTTTGGGAACGAAATGAAAGGGGCAAGACGATGACATTATGGAGGAGAACTTTCCAAATTTTAAGGTCGAAAAAAAAAGCGGAATATCATCTCGCGAGTGTCAGGTATTTATTCCGCACTTCCACCAACATTCTTTTTCTCTTTCTCTCTCTGAATAAATACTCATTTACATATTTGCCCTCTGCTCCCTCCGCCGATCCTCTGCCTCTCCCTCTTGCACCTGAGGAGCGCAGGTTGTGTGAGAGAAATCGCGAGCAAAACGTGTGAGCGCAAGGGATGGAGCTTGCGTGGGAGGCTTCCCCGTGTGCATTTTTTATTTTGCTTATTTCTTCCCCACCCCATGAGTCTTTCCGCTCCGTGTTTTTTTTTTTCAAATTCCATAAGTCTGCACTTCTACCCTCTGGCTCCGGGGGAAGAGGGCCTCGGCGGTGGCGCGAATGGCGACGCTTTTTGCAGAGAAAGAGGTCGAGAGGAGGATGAGAGAATGATAAAAATATGGGTTGGAGAAAGAGAGGTGAATGAAGGAAAGGGTGGGAATGGGAAGAAATAAGGCAAAGGAAGGGGAGAATTTTGTGTGTGTGTAGGTATGTGTGAGTGTTGGCGAAGAGGAGACGGTAGCAGCAGAGGGTGAGGCCTGGTCGCATGAACGCCATTGTTTTTTCCCTTGGTTCTTTCCCCCCCTCCCACCCACCACCTCTTTCTCCTGCGAGTATGGAGAATAACAAGGAGCCCCCGGAGATCCAATTACTGTCCAGGTGGAGAGGGGCCGGGGGAGGGGGAAGGCGATGTGCCCTGCGGGAGGATGGCGGGGGGGGGGGGGGAGGAAAAATGTGGGGGAGGAGTGGGGAAGTTGGCCGCTGCCGCACAGGGGGTGCCCAAGGAGGGGGAGCCGGTGGTCCTCGACAGAGAGACTTGCGAGGAGGCGTAGGGCAGTTAGCTAAAGGGACCCGGCATCAAGAAATGGAGTGCGGAGGGGAGGGGCCGATGGGGTGGAGCAGGCGCACGGGACGAGGGGCGGTGGTAGCGAGGAAGGGGGGGGGGCAGCCAGCCTGTTCAGGAGTTTTGAAAGAGACGACGTAGAGGCGAAAGGTGATGCGCTATGGACCGGGCAAGGAAGCGGGCGACACTATCTCCGAAGTTCGACGCTGATTTCATAGGGAAAATTGTAGGGGCGGGTGAAGAAAATAAACAAAGTTCGTAGGTAACGTGAATTACGGTGTTGCAATAAATACTTGCAATTTTAAACGCTTATAAAATTTATTGTGACCTAGGTTTAAATGTTACCACATCATCTTCAAAGTGATATCTATGAAGATGATGTAGTAACATTGGAACCTGGGTCGCATTAAATTTTACAATCTAGTCAAATTGCAAGTACTTATTTCAATATAGAAAACTTTTACTCCATCATGCTTAAATATTCGGAATATATTTGAAATACAGTGGCCTACTCCATGGAGGGAGAGGGAATATTTGATTTTAGAAGGGCACTTTCCTCCGCTGCCATATATGTGTACGGTCGAGGTCTTATCAGGCCTCCATTGATGAATAAAGTTTAGTTACTACTCCAAATCATTTACAAAAGACAATAATGTAATAAATTATTTTTATATTTTTAATATTTTATTCTAAGTAATAACAACAACCTCGCTTTCAACAATCCTGAGATCGGTTTGACACTCCACAAATCTCTCCTACCAGTTATCTTTTCTCTCGTACCTGCTCAGTTTTTCTCTTTGTCTCTCTTAGTCAAGAGTAAGTGTTTTGCGAGAGGCCCTTTGCCTATATTTCCGTCTTTTTCAACCTTCGGTCTGCTGTTCCACTATTCAATTGCTATCAAGTGCATACGTATCGACCATAAGAAGACAGTGGTGTTCGGTAGTTACAATAGCTTACGTCTAAAAATAATTACCGCACGTTTGCTGCTTCAACAACTACTTTCACTTTGCACCAGCAGGATTACTCATGCGCTCCCGTTTCTCCCGTTCCCTATTACCATGCTCCAAATACGCTACATCTTCTGTGAGGCCTTCGAAAATGACTTCTCAAAAATGCCGTCCTCCCTATTGTACGCGTGAAATTCTTCCTTTGTCTATGTTACCACGTTCGTACATTACGTCTTAATTTTCTTGATAGTTTGATTCTTTTCATTTTTTATCATTGAATAAAATACATTTTCATTCACAATTTTTGGTTGAGTCTTTATTTTTTCAGTATTTACTTTTTCAGTCTTTACTTTTATGCAATGAACCCAATTGGATATTTATGCAATATTTCAGGCCTGACGCGTGAACGGTGGTGAAATTCACATAAATTATAATGGGAAAAAAATCCCTCTGGACCGAGGATTGAGCCACAGTACAGAGCTCCACGATATTCAGGTTCTTAATTGCTCATGGTAATTCCATCGAGACTCAAGATACTAGATATCAGGGCGACAGTCGATATGTGAAAAAAGGGACTTAATAGCGTTATTGTCTGCTCAAGGGCCCGAAAAGCGAAAGTTTCGTCGTCCGACTCCCGCTCCAGGAGACATTTTTTGTATCACAATTTACGTCCGTTGTATGTTTGATACATTACGGATTGTTATTGCTAATATCGTCTCCTTCCCTTCGCAATCGACATGATTATGTACCAAAGTAGCAGGGAAATAATTAATTCTACATGGCAAGCAGCAACTCCTACGTACCATTTATTACGGCAAACTTCAATATATCCATTTTTACAGATTGAATTTCAGTTTTCATTCAGTCAATTAGAGCTGTATTAAATTGGACCATTAGGATTCGACCATTTTTTGGCTGCATTGTTCCCCTGAGGTTTAATATGGTGCGGAATTTGAGGGTATCAACTTGTAGTAACCATGAATATATGGCGGTATGTGTCATTGTCAGATAGGTATCTGAAGAACTGGTTCAACTGAACAAGTCAGAAAAAACTTTTGGATTATCACCTCATCAAGGTTTAGGCTCTACCATTAATCTAAATTGACTCAGTCAGGGAAACGAAAGAAATTCAAAAGTAAGACGCTGACATCTAAATCAGAGACATCCTCGTCAAAACTAGTCACGCGTGTTATCGGGACAATATTCTATTCAATAGCTTGTAGCATATTCGGAATCTCCTCCTACATCTCCTCCTTACACCTTCCTGATCTGCTTCCAATTGATAAATGATATGATTTAATCCTCTATCGCGCATATTTCCTTGACTGTGAGCGAAAAACGTCGGGAAAATGCCATTGTTTCAACTCAACGTTTTATATCTAGCTGAATAGAAGTAAAAGCTGAAATTTAATCGACCATTTTGTCATGCTGATTCTTTTAAATAACCAGTGGAACTATGATATTCTTACATTCCATTTATAAATCACCCCGGTGAGGTAAACTGCTCACTAGCACCCTATGGCAAACGCGGGGTACTTAAATTGAGGGTTTTCTGCTCCAATAGTACTTTTCATCGTTGAGTGAGGGAATACTGGGAATTCTTCTGAGATCAAACCTTCAATCCTGGGCATTCAACCTTTTATTCAACGCGAGATCCTATAGCTATGTCGCTCCCATAGGCCTTACTGGGTGAGGGGACGGTGCCTGGCACAACAACGGAGGATATCGGGGCAGTGTCCTCATTGTTGGACTCATTCACGACCATTGGGCGTCAAAGGGTGACTGACGTGAATTGCTCACCTCTCCATCGACACTTGGATCCCACGCTGTCCCATAGCTGTCGCGCGCAACGCGAGAGGTGCTCAGAATGTGTCGCCGCCGTCCTCGTTTCTTCAATCTTTTCTCCGATCCCTTTCATTTTCTCTCCTCGAGTGTTAAGGGAATCGGACGCTGTCCTCGGAAAGGTGGGCTGTGGTTCGCATTTCCGACTCCTTATAATTTAACGCTCTGGACTGTACGGATGACGTGAGGGTGGTGATGTGGAACGTAGTGTTGCCCAGCCGGTTGGGAATTTATAAATATGTATTTACCAAGGTATTTAGTTATGCCCTGGATAAGCATCGAAATTGTTTTCGTGTTAACGAATTTATTTTTCTTTTAATCCATAATCAATTAATACATGTATTTCCCAAGAAGACTTCCTTTGCCGTTCTTCCCGTGCGCTTGACCTTAGACATACGGTGATTGTCTTTCTTAGCTCATTATGCTTCATGATGCGACGGCTATTTGTCCCGTATTTTTCTCAGATTTTTTTTCTGACCCACGAAACTTTACATGAAAGCAATGGATTTTTTTATGATTTTGGTTGCACGTGGTTTTCAGAGTCCTTTTAGTGGGTCATTATTCATTCGCAGAAAGACTTTCCTCTAACACATTTTACTCAAAAATGTCTTTGAAGGTTGAATACTTCCCATCTGATTATCTCCCTTACGATACGATACGATCCGTACTTTTTTTTTTACATTTTCAGCTAAATTTAAGATTCATTTTGAACTAGTAGTGTTACTTATTACGACATTAACTTACGGGGGTATTAAATTTTAGTTTTGTACTTTGCATAAATAATTAAGTATATTTTTATCACAACACATAGGCTGATTGGAATTCTCTCAATGCTTCGCGACGCGTCGATTTTTCTCCTTTTGACAATTATCATCTCAAATAATGGCTCATTATTTCTTATTTAAAATTATAAATTCCGATTCCTGTTTGGCAAAAATATATTTATACCCATCGTTGCATATTGGTATGCGATCCAGGGATTTTTTAATGACACTCAATCAATCACCTTAAAATTTTTTAATGGAAATGAGGTGAGTCTCGCGATATTTTGAAAGCAAATTTAATCAGTCATGTTATATTTACAATTTAAGAGCATCAAAAGTAAAAATATTTCGAAATAGTTGTGTATGTACAAAAAGCAAAAAGGTTATAAAGGAATTTAAAGAGAGGAAGGAATATTTTTTCACTAAGTAAATAATTGACGCTTGCTAGTGACACTTAAAGGTAAATATAGGTAGAACTGCAAAATAGCTTTGCTTTATTTGACTAACTCTTACTTGTTTCTGTTGCATTAGATCTATTTTTGGTCAACGGTCCGTTTACGAATCATGGATGTGCTCCTATGCATTACCGTCGATGACCATTTGAAGGGCCTCAGACTAACTAATCACCCCAAATTTTGAAAAATCCTGCTTTCTTCAGTTATTCATGTGTTTAAGTGTTATACCCACATATGTACTATTTTATGAATTATTTTGTATCCATATATGAACTATTTTTGGCTAATTTTCTATTTCAGAAATATATGGAGGATTAGGAAATTAATTTGAAATTCGATTTTTGTCTTATCTGTATATATTTTCAAGCATTACAAGCATTATTATTTTTTTTAAATAGATAGCTAATTGGTTAATGCTGATTGTTCAAGGGGAGTATAGTATATTATTCATTATCATTCATTATTATAAAGAGTGTTTATACCCATTTAATTGCTTTATGTTGCGACTGGGACTTAAATTTATTATTAAATTAGATCTTTCCTTCAAACCAAACCTGTGGAAACCTAAATTAAATGCGTTAGAAATGTACAGCTTGTATTATAAAGGATAGATATACGAGCAATTTCTATGAAGTTAAATTAACTGTTCTCCTTCATAAGATTTCTTAACAACTTCCAGGTTCACCGAGCTGCTGTATCATCAGGTTGATAGTAGAAATAAAACTATTAGAAGAAATAGCTGATATTTAGACTTTGACCTTTTTACATTCTTTTTTGGAATTACACTGTAGAGTGTTTTTATCTCTACCATGAATTATACGATCAAAATTTAGTCTATTTCTCGTTGATTTTATTTTCGTGGGAACTCTTTTACTTCATTGATTTCGTTAAAACCTTGTCGCTCATCAGATCGTCTCCTGAGCCCAGGATTACGTTGTCTACGAAGGAATTATTTATGAGTGGGGTGGGTGAAGGAATAGACTCTCCTTTGTTTTTTTAATTCGGAGTAGTTGCACCCGTTCGTCTTCGAGGAGGAACGATGTTGGAATCGGTGGGGAGTGAGCGTGGAAGGGCCATCTCCTCCTCTCCGTGCAAGAGTTTCGCTAAGGGCCTTATTCTCGGCCGTCCAGCCGTTTGCTTTTGTCTCTCGGGGCACAATCGGCGGAGGAGTCGCAGCACCCCGCTTCGTCTTGAAGCGGACGGACCCCTGCGCTTCGCTCCCCTTCTCTTGTCGCACCGCTCCCTCATCTAATTTCTTCCCTCTTCGCCTCTCCCCACTCTACCCCCTCTCCGCCTGACTAAAGAGTGTCGGACTCGCTCGATGAAAATAAACAAACCATTCGGAAAGGTCGCGACGAGGGTCATACACGAGCCCGTCTTCGAGAATGCTTGCCTTGCCTTTTTCTTTCTTTTCGGCCCTTGTTTTCTTTCTCTCATGTCCCTTTCAAACTCATACCCCCAGCATATATCTCCACCCCCCTCTCTCTCTCTCTACCTTTCTCTGTCCCTCTCCCCTCCACTTACCTCTGTCCTGCCTTCCCTTCTTTATTTCTTTCTTCTTGCGAGCAATGCTTCATCTCCTTTGGATGACGAATGCGTCGCGTGAGAGAGACTCCCGAGTAAATTTATTCAAACGTCGGACAGCAGCAAGGCAGCAAAAGCGAGGAGCTCCCCAAGTTGAGAGAAGGCCGTGCGCGACAATGGGTCATTTTGAGTGACGCATTCAATTCCGCTCCCCAATCCCCCTTACCCCACCCTCCTCCTCTTCTACAACCCTTCCTATTTCTTCCCTTCCATCCTCTCGAACCCCCTTTCCCCCTCTCCCTGTCCCATGTCCTCTCACGTTGTCGTCGTCCCTTCACCGTTTCCTCACGACCAGCCGACCCCCTCCTACCCTTCCTTAATACCGACTCTCAACGAAGCAGACCTCTTTATACCCACTATACACTCCTGCTCCGTTCTCCATTCCCTTCAAAAGTCTTGCCAAAGATGTCGCTGGCTCTCTCTCTTTATAAAAAGAAATAAGGAGGAAGGCAATTTGCCCGAGTTTATTATTTATATATATTTTTTATTTTTTCCTCTCGTCCCCGATGTCCTTTTCTTCCGCGCTGCTGAGCCATGCGAAGTCCACATCTCAGCGACCTTCCCTCTCTCATCCCCTCTCCCCAACGTGCCCTCGCTTCTTTTAGGCGACTCCGGTGTGAGAACCTCCGGGGAGACTTCCCTTCAACGCTCGTCCGCCTTCACGTTTACTCTTCCAGTGTACTGCCTCTTCATTCTTCCTGGTTGGAGCCATTGCTCCGACGTTCACCCAATCACCGAGTGCTCCACGGCTATTTCTCCGGTAGAAATTGTCCCATGCCCTACTCCTTAAAAAAATTCTCACATCCCTCTTCTCATTTCAGCGGGCTCTGGATTATTTTTGGCTGCGATATTCAAGTTGGCATTTCCTCCACGTATGCTTGTACGTTGAAGGCATTACAATGGTTGAATGGTGTTTTAAAACTGTCCTTGAGTGCAGTCAACATACCGGCAATTTTTTATGCCATTGTTCTTGATGTATAATTGCTCAACGATGTCACATTTCCTTCCTTTTTTTTCGGTATGAAGTCCTTCAGGGATGGATTTACTCACATGGCTTTTTGAGTGAGGGTCCTGTCATACTATATAGAAAACGCTTTCCCAAAAAGAAAAATACAAGCATTTTTACTACCTCAAAACTGTAGGAAAGTGAATTTTTAATTCTAAAGATAAATTATCACATCCCTCAAATCATTCCAGCGGACTCTGGACTATATTTGGCTGCGATATTCAAGTAGGTATTTTCGCCACGTATGCTTGCGCACTGAAGGAATTGTAATGGTTGAATGGTGTTTTAAAACCATCCTTGACTGTAGCCAACGCACCGGTAATTGTTGTATGCGATTGTTCTTGTTCTGTAATTGCCCAAAGATGTCAGGCTTCCTTTTTTTACTTTCTGTAAGGGTTTCCTCAGGGATGAGGTTACTTGCATGTCTGTTAAAGTAAGGATCCTGTCATGCGAAATAGTGAACGCTTTCCCAAAAAAATCAATATGAATTTTTACAGCCCCAGAACTGTGGGAAGATAAATTTTCAAATCTATAGATAAAGTCAATGGATGAATTCAAAATGAGATTTTTAGACTTCCTCAAATTGCCTTCCTCAATTTAAACACCTCGAATTGGTCAGCACAGTATATTGGACATAGTGTTTGAAAAATCACCGCCCGTTCACCGGAACACAAGAGGTGCTGGTTGACTGAAGACGATCGCTCGAGTTTCGCAAGACTCCTCATTGAAAACAACCAGGTGAGAGACTTCCTCCCTGAGCCGCTCCATACAGAAAGGAAAGTTAACTTCCTTGGGTAATTGGATATCGTGAATGTCCGAAATGACTCAAATTCAAACATGTTAAACGAATATTTATTTCCGTATTACTCCCCATTCTTATCCATAGCCCTCCCTTCTGCCAATGCATTCCGTCCCTCTTTTAATATAACATGCTTTATGTAATACTCCACCCCCTCCACTCCTTTACTCCCCCATCTTACTGCCTAAAGTGTATTCAAAAGCTTGCAACCTGTAATAATAATGCCTAAGGAGTAGGTGAAACTTGGGTAGGTCTCTAAGTATTGTGAGGAATGTACTCAATCTCTCTTTTCAAACATTTTTTTTACTTCTCGGATTCTAATCAATTAAAGTTTTTTTAGTGCACGTTTTTCATGTGGAATTTATGTGAAGTATTAATGCTTATTTTATTCCCAATGATTATTTACCTACCTCAACTAACTAATTGTGTTGCCTGAGAACGCGGCATCGCGATTTTTTGTATAAAAGTAAATACATTGCCTCACCCCAACCAGACAGTTTTTACTAAAACTTAATTACATAACGCATATGCTTGCATTGTATGTTTAGTGCTGTGTTTGTGCGAACAGATAGTTAAAAGATACTGTGATGACATGATATAATGCAATAATTGCAAACATATTTTACATTATCATTTACGAAACCAAATGGCTTAGGAAGGATTTATAATTTTTTCAGTTTTACTTATATTTGTAAAATAATTTTTAACTTTCTAGAATTTTTTACTATCTCAGCGGAAAATACCTATATTTTACATTTAAAAAGAGTTTTTTCGTTATTTTATGCATTCATAACGTGTGCATATTTGAAGAATCTAATGCTGGAATCAATAAATGAAACGATTTATTTGAAATCAGCAAGCCTAGAAGGAGGCACATACATGATATATTTGCATACAAACGCCGTTTTTCCGTAGTTTGGAGCCGTCATCACGGTCTACGGACTTTTTGCAATGTCGGAGCGAGTGAGAAAAATATTTTTCTATCATTCCATCGTCGTTAGCTCCATCTATTTTGATGGAATTATTCCTTAGCGTCGGCGGCAATGCATGTAACATCCTCCTACTTTCTAATTGTGCACTGTTTATAGTATTTTTCTTGGAGATAAAATCATTTATTTTAGTTACTAGACGGAGAAATTATCGTATCGTTGCCACATTTGGTTTCGTTTCACACTTGCTCTAGCTGTTTTCATTGCTACTTTAGAAAATGATAATTGTGCAGATATTGGTGTTATATGTTGTAGTGTGGCAAGCCTGGGGATTATTTCTTCTTATAATTAAATTCTATAAAATAAGAACAGGTATATTTATATCACATGTATAAAATAAATGCGTTTGAAATATTTTATCGTCAACGTGAATGTGAATTCCTCAATTTTTAGTTATTTTATCGTTTAAAGGTGTGTTTTTAAAGTCAGGTACTCGGCAGTATACGCTGTGTATGTACCTCCTGTTCTTCTTTTATTACCTTTCGACCAAACTCAGCAGCTGTTCTAATCAACCACTCTCGCGTCCGGAGAGGTGAAATTAATAATCGATTCTTGACGCGTGACGGAATTGAGCCGTGTCTGAGGCAGGACGGTACCCACTGGCAATCTTGAGGGTCAACCTTGGGGGAAATAATCACCTATTCGAATTTTCGAAATTGAATTCACAGCAGGCATCTATCCAGTGCTGCCAAAATTACCATATTTCCTATTTGTTAAGGCTTGACGGTAACTTGCGAAAGGGTTCACATGATCATATCGCCGGTTGGTTTTAGTCCTTGCGGCTCGACACCCGTAAGACAATAATCGGCGGACTTGATGTTGAAAGAATTCATTTATGCGACCCGCCAGACAGTTTTTTTTTAAATTTCGGATTTACACCATACAGTGTCCTTCGGTTTTGGAAAATATTCCTGGTAATTTTCTTCCATCAGTCCTATTAGTCCTTCAACGCCGTAAATATTTACATAATAATTGTTAAAACAATTGTTCCGATTATATCTTAGCGGGTATAGTAAGAAAGTAACATTTATATTAGCTGTATGCTCGAAACAGTTATTTTCATTTCGCAAACACAGAGCTGCGGTTATTGTTTTACACTTTTATCCTCTGCGCGAATGAATGGATTACGAAGATGTGGATTCTCGCACAACCTTTAACTATTTGAATATGGAAAACGTGTTTACGACACATCGAAAAAATATTTAAAATAATATCCAAAATTACTTTGCCAGCTTAGTACCGAGCCAGACTCGGCAAAAGAGTATTTAGACTAATTTACTCGTGAAAGAACAAATTTTCTGCATCTTTTAAATTTTTCATAAATTAGCGCGGAAATAAAACAGAGCACTTAGATGTTATCTATTCAATATATCACAAATTGGGTAGGTTTTAATGTATCATTTAATGTATAATTTGTGATATATATTGAATAGATAACATCTAAGTGCTCTGTTTTATTTCCGCACTAATTCATGAGCAATTTAAAAGATGCAGAAAATTTGTTCTTTCACGAGTAAATTAGTCTAAATACTCTTTTGCCGAGTCTGGCTCGGGATCCTCTATTCTTCGGAAAAACACATCCTCTTCATCCTCCCATTTTTACCGTTCTGCACGAAACATTAAACCTTAAATTCACAGCCGACAGATCCCGGCGCATCGCCCTTTTCTTATTTTACCCTCCCCACCCTTTATCCCGCCTTCCTCCTCATCAATCGCATATCTTCCCTCCGAATGAGCAACTGATCGCCCTCGCACGTAGGTGAACATTCTCCTCAAGCCACCCATCACACACCAATACGACCCGCGTGACTCCCCGCAGCCTTCGATCCCCTACACGTTGCTCTTTCACCCTGCCCTCCCACTCCGTCCCCAGCAGCTATCGGTTTCTCCTCCTTTTTAACGCCCGGCGCGGAGTCAGTCTCGCGGAGATAGAGAGGACCTGCCGGCGCGGCGTGAAAACCCCCTTCCCTTGTACGCGAGCACCGCCCTGAATGCCAATGGGGCGCGTAATGGCCTATATTTTTAGTGTTTTATCTCGCTTATATCCGAGTTAAGGCATTTTTTTTCGGCCGGGGATGGGCGGGACCCCGGGTCCTTGTGGGGAAGGGGAATTGAGATGAGAGCGGTGGGATGGGTTGGTTGTCGGGTGAAAAGCCGTGAGGGAGAAGATGTGTCCGATCCTTTGGTACCTATCTACCTATCCACCGGGAGGGGTGGGGGAAAATAAAATCCCCCTTTCTCCTCGTCATCGACTGATACGTTATATGGGTGTATCTACCTCCCGGCACGAACACGTTCGGTCGGGATAATATGGGATCTCGTGCGAGACTGTTCGAGCCAATCCCACCCACAAAAACCCCTCCACCCCAAAAGTCTCAACCAAAGCATAGTTTCATCCCTTCGCGAACTACTTTTTTTATTCCTCCACCTCTCCAAACCTCCTCCCCACGATACTCATGGGGCAAGACGCAATCCCATCTTACTATCACACCCCCACTCGCCAACTCCCCCCCCGCGAGTATCCGAAGCCAAAGGAGAGAGACACCGCTGCGTGGATTTTGGTTTCTTTTCCGCCGATAGGAGGTGCGTGGGAGGGCGACCACGGAGAGGTGTATTTTTATGCGCGGATCTGTTTAGGGTGCTGAGGTGAGGAAAATGGGGCTCTCGAAGTGTGCGACTTTTTCTTTTTGGATGGGGAGGGCATTGGGATTTGGCATCTGGAAGGAGAAAAAGTACTGCTAAAGAGGGATAGGAATGGATTGGCGAAACGAAAGGGAATACGATGGCGGTATAACGTTGGATGGGCGCGGCGGGGTAGGTACTGGCTGGCTATTCGGTGATGACGAGTTACGGGGTTTGTGTCCATGCATTTGAATTCGGCGCGAAGTCGAGGTCGTGTGGGAAAAGGGTGGAGTTTATTGCAGGGAATCAAATGAGGAGGATTTGGCGGCCAGTAGGAGAAAGCACATGTAAGTTATGACTCTCTTTTTTGGTGCCTGGCGAGATGGCCTTTTTTAAGATGGCTGCGGAAAGGTGTCTAGGATAGAAATGATTTGATGAACTTGTTGATGCTGGTAATATAGTTGTAACGAAAAATCTGAATTTTTTGTAATAACAATTCTTGGCATCTCTATGATAAACTTCTAATGATAAAATTACAAGTATTCAGATCAAAAAGGTGTATCATATGTGATTATTACCACTGGAGATAAGTTCACAAAGTGTAAATCTACATAATATCCTCACAAGTATTATCTACGTAACACCTCTTGGGTGTTCGGCAGGGGGTGATCAATCACCAACATGAAGCATGCAAGAGGATTCCCACATGTACCCCACATGGTCATAAAAATATTAGGCTTCCCAACAAATAATATTTTCACATTCATCCAAAGGCAAAACTTGCCAAATATTCGTGAATTTAACATGCCTATGAAACTAGAACATGCAATACATGCTGAGAGAAATACCAGAAAAAAATCAGAAACATGCATTAAGAAATACATAAATTACTAGACCACAATACAAGCCAACTAACCTATTAGTAAGTACTAACGCTGCCGTTATACAGGGCGGTATCCAAAAATAGTAGGACTGTAGTCTCTGTAGTCTCTCATCAATCGTGGAACAAACGACATTCTGAATCTTTTCTACACACTATCTTTCTTATCTTATTTTTATGATCTGATCTACCTTAGCATGTTGGCGTTCGTAAGATTTGGCTAACTTCGTTGGAAAATAAACTGCTCTTGAATTGACATAATAGGTATAGTCTAGTTTTCAGTGTACGCAATGCCCCATGTAATCATGGCAATAAATACATTTTATTGGCGCTTTTTCAAAAATATCTTTCATAATTGCTGTCTATCATGTTAACATACAGAATTAGTGAAAGTATTTATGTGAGGAACATTTCATCAAATATTATCGATGGTATTTAGATACGATGTAAGCGTGTCCGTAATCGCAGAAAAAATCATTGACATGTAATGTAATTAATAGTCAATAATTTGAAGGCGATATATAAACCGCGTCCATAACCTTTAGCGATGTTGAATATTTTTGACCGAAGAACTCAAAATTGAAACTGGGAATGGGTTATTTTTATCAAAGGAATATATATTACTGCCCTATTCCGCTAATATGCGTTTAAATTGCTTGTTGTAGAAAGAATCTATAAATAACTTGCCATAAATAAGATTGTTTAGCCTAGTTTCGAGAGCAAACTCATTGGAATAATTGCAGTCATATTCAAATTTTTATGACTTAAATTAGCAGCATTTACGTTAAACTTATTTTATTATTTTAAGTCATATTCCTTCAAATACCCCTCGGCAATACTTTTTGTTTCTTCCTAACTCTCTGATAGTGGCAAATACTATCCTACCCATCGAATATTTTAATGATTTGCCAAGCTTATGTCATGACTAGGGATTCAAAATGACTCTTGAAGAATTTTATGGTTAAAGAAACGATAGTCGATGCTATCCGTATTCATCGGAAGTTCTTAAAGGTTGTTGGATGCCTTCATCAGCTAACCGATTGTTAGCCATGCTAATTTATTTTGTGAATAGTATAAGTTGATTTGATTGATATGGTTTTAAGATATGTTTCAGTGCTAAACATTTTGCTAGCGCCTGGGCACTCCATGTTCGATGGATGTGACTGCGTATAACTTTGGTAATAAGCGAAAACGATGCTCATTTTGACCAGAACTTTCTGTCCTATGTAATATTAACGATAAGCCGTCCCTCATTCTGAGCGTGTAGGTAGAGCAGCTTGGCGGGTGGTGTAATCCTCCGCCACAGTGCCGTGCAAGACATCGGTCAAAAGGGGCCAATGGTACCTATGGGAAAATGGGACCTAGATATATACAGCGGCGTTGTCCAGCGAGCATCGGGCATTTTTGTTTTGGTGAGGCTCTCGTCGAGTGTTCGACGCTAGAAGTGCTGCTCCCGAAAGACGGACCCATGGCACCTTTTGGAAGACCACCGCTACCTTCGCAGCCAAGGTAATAACGTACTCAAACTGTCTATCTTCCCTTATCCCTCGCGTCTGGTTGCTTTTCTTAAGCCGGTGACAACGACCGTTCTTTTTTTGTTAATAGATTTTATTTGTTTCAATCGGTTTTTATTTGGACCTGTTAAACACCACCGCGCGGCCAAATGTTTCAATGTTAGTTTAGGTGTTAGCAGATCTTTTCTCTTTAAATATCCTAAAGAGACTCAAACTACACGTGGAGGACTACAACCCAGCAAGATGATGGTAGCAATGGTAAATTAATACAGCTCAGCAGAGATCTGAGTTAATTATGAACGGATTTGTACGAACGTCATGGCCTAAAATCATGTTTTTTTTACATTTCACGCATACTGGTGTATTAAATTGATTGACATATTTACCGCATAGCTATTAGAGCAGGCACTTGGAATTTCAATTATTTTAGAGGGAGTTTATCTGACCTGTAGTACCTAAAATAGTACGAAACAGAATCGAGCTTTTTCTCGCGATGCTATAGGCTCACTGAAGAAATTGAAAAACAGCAATCAAGGAGTATTTATTCATATGGATTGGAATATAACATAGACATCTGTGTCAGGAAAAATTGAAGCACATGAATTTTACTCGTGCAGTTTTTGAGCACTGTATTCAGATATTCATTTGTTTACCTCACTTGATTTCCTCATACTTCAGCCATTATGAATGCAAATTAATTGACCCTTGCAGCAATGAAAATCCAATCTGGCTCCCCGGTCGCCTTTTCATAACAGCCATTCTCCTCCATGCTTCAGGTGCCTCCTTCAATCTCGGCCCTCGCACCCTTTAACTCCACTTAAGGATGGAGGAAGTGCCGGAACTTGTCCTGCGTTCTCGTGGTCGCAGCCAGCCGCACCTTGCACCAAATTGCCCCTTGTCCACGTTGTTTCCCGTCCACCTCGAGAAACTTGGCGGTGCCTTCCGCCCACCCCTATTCTTCCCTCCGCCCTGACCCCTTCCTTTCCCCCAACAGACCCTCGTCTCGCTCCCAGTTTTCTTAAGTGCTGGGGAAAGGCGTCTTCCCCCGTCTGTTTCTTCTCCCCCTAAAAGCCTCGGCTTCTGGTCCAGTCTTCCTAGTCCATATGCATCATAATGGGAAGCTGTGTGCCCCACGGTAAAATCTGGTTCGAGCGAGGAGAAATTGTTGCGAAAATATTGGAACATTTGCCTCCATAGCCACTGTAAAATTAAAAGATGTAGGCGGCTCGATTTTTTGGTGCAGGAAAAATTTTATTATTTAATCTCACATCATGTAAAATGGGAAATGTATACCGACGGACCTTATGAAATTCTACTTGTCGCATACCTGTCGATGCTGCAGCCTGGAGAATATGGGGCTCCAGCTAATCCGCCAACACACTTAGAACTTTACGCTCTTTATATTTCCCCTTGTAAAATACCATTTTCCGATCTTCGGCTTATTTCTGAGCAGACTTTTAAACTAAATCTACATTCTGCAGTTGCCATCAGACCGTAACTATTCCCTGTGTTCACATTTGCAATATTCCTCACTGCTGCATTCTGTAACGTTGTACTCCTTCCTCGTCAGCATATTTAACACGTGATTGTTTTTTGATTGGATTACAAATGGTGCCTATCGTATGCTTATGATGGATCAGAGTATCACAATCTCTGTACTTCTATCTTAGCGTCAAAAATTTTTACATCCTGAAGAGAAAAATTCCTTCATCTATAATTCCCACTGTTGACAAATAATGTAGGTAAAAAGGTTCCCAGTTAATGCTTATGAACACAAGAGCATCTATCTTGATACCTTTCGTTCCATGTGCTAACGTCCATTTTATTATACTTTTCATTAATTACATCCTCTCATGTAACTAAAGAAGAGTATGTGATTGAAAATTAGTAAAGATGTGATTGTGTAGGCGATGAGTGGTAAATCTCATTGAATATAACAGACAGCAATTTGGTGGATAAAGAACCTTTTCTATACCATATAATTTTATATATTCTGTCACAAGCAAGTTAATTACATGAATTGAATTTGTTTTATAGAAATTTATTCTGAATATTTTCCCGCTGTCCGGGTAAACCATGTTTACCATAACCAGCCAGTTGGCAATGCAATAATTATTTTTGCTCATATGTTTATGCTGTGGGTGAAGTTTTGCTTGTGTAATCAGAAACTTAAGTGGTAAATGATAACATTAAAAAAATATATTAATACAAAAAATAGGAAAATATTTGCAATTTTTCAATTTTTTACTTTAATTTTTCATTTTATTCTGCTTTATTTTCATCATTTTTTACGTTTTGATTTAGTGCGCATTTTATAGCAGAAATAAGAAAACAATTGAAATTTCCTATGTCTAGAAGAAGAAAAGACATAGTAAAGACTCATATTAGAGTTATTTGTGACATAGAATCATAATATTCTTTTCCACCGATGCATGATCTATGGTTGTCGATTCAGTGTGTTCTCCCCTGCGCCTCTCCGTCGGTTTCTTCCCCCTCCTCCGCACCGCTTGGCAATGAGGGCGGGGGTACTCCTCTGTGCGAGATAATCAGTATGTTGCCGTCGCCATTTGAGGGCGCTTTTGCTATCCTCCCTCCTCCACTCACCCGCCTATTCACCAACGTCCCAAGTTCTTCCATGGTGACCGGTCTCTGCTAGACAAGTAGAGTTTCGCAAAATGTCCGTGGAATGGTCGCGGACTCTTTGGAGCGGCGCGACGCTCCGTTTGACACCTTTCACACCCCCACTCCCGCCGCCAAGTCGACCCCTTTTTATCCCTTCTACCCTTAAACTTCACCTCTAGCTGAAAATTTTCTCCGCCGTGATGTCAGGCCTGCGGACGTGATAATCATGCAGTATCTTCTTTTCATCATGAGGCACCCGATTTCTCCTTCAGTTGCCGGGATACGAGATTGTGATCTTGAAACCGAATTTTTCGATCTCTTCGTTCCGCGGATGCGTATCGCCGCATATTTATTGTATATTTTGTCTGCGAGCCGTAGAAAATAAAAATAATGTTAGAAAGCGCATGCAATAAGTTATTGCAAAAAAGAACACAATAAAACGGTGAGTTGCATCCTTGAAACAATGTGCTTTTATTCGTAGTGAAAATTTAAGTGAAGGTGTTATATTTTAATTTTCCTGGTTGATAATGGATGGATACGATATGTTTTAGGATACCAAGATGGACACGATAGGATATCAACGATTCTGATAAATTTATTATTTATATCTTACCTATGATTTTGAATTGGTTCAACTTAACTTTTGAAGTAAAGGATTGAAAATTAGTCAAGGGTGTTCTCCTTCAAGGAAAATTCATCTTTTATTTCGAGTTGTGATAAAATGTTTTTTTATTATGTTCAATTTGTGTCTGGACTCCCCATTTATGCTTTTAAAAATATGACTAAAGATGTTTGAATCAGATTTTATTTTTGCATTAAGTACTTTGAAATTACCCTGCATCTTTGTAGTAGTGAGCGATTTTTAAAGCCAATTTGCTGGTTCTCGCGTCAAGGCTATAATATTTTATTCCACAAATCTTTCCATTTGGCTATCATCTGCGCACTAGGCTTCCTAATGTTATGATATCGCTTGTTTCTGCAAAGTTATATCCGGAGTAATTTCCATTAAAATATTTTCCTGTAAAGAAATTTAGTCATGCAAATTAATTTGCTTCACATCTTTCTTCCCTTAATTATTTTTTTTGGATTATATCAATGCTTATTTGATTTTTTTTACTTAAGTTAATGTGATCTAGTTAACAGATTCTTATTAAAATTATAACCATCCATAATATTATAACAACCCTCTTTGGTTGTCAAATATTTTTTTAAAAGTATGAAATAAAAGATTAAAAATAAATATCATATAAGCTTTAGAAGAATGTTGAAATTTAGAAGTTTTAGGCCTGTAATTTCACTGAGGAGCTTTCTTTTTTTATTAATTTCAAATGATTCTCTCTCGAGTGTTATGTACATACCTGTATTGATGTTGGTTACCAGATTAGCCTACACTAGCCTCTGTATCTATTTCCTTGTTCAATCCTGAATTCAGTGAAAGATACTAAGGGCGTAGTCCAGTACAAGCTCCCAGTGCTCCGAAGCACTGGAAGCGAGTCTTTTCGTGGTCCAGTAGAAGCTACAAAAGCTCCCGTGGCGCTCTCGTACGTCACGCATGACGTCACTATATTCGCTTCTCTCTCGCTACAAACGCTCCCAAGAAATACTGGAGCGAACCGGTTTTCAGCGCGAATTTGAACGGGAAGGAAGGCAAAAGAAAATGGTGTTCATAACAATTGTGGACCTGGCCGGCAATAATATGACCATTTGGAGTTGATGGAAGAAGTCGCTAAGAGAGCCTGGATAGTAAATGCTAAAAACAAATGGTTAAAGAACTATTCGGGGGATATTACGGTGAGGCAAATGGCTGTAACTCAATGGTTTCACAATTCAGAGTCGCCACGGGCCAGATCGGGGAAGAAATTGAGCGGCAAGACCAAGATATCTTATAAAATTTGTTGTTTTGATAATTAATTATATATAATATTATTTAATTATTAGTGGTTTAAGCTTGAGCTAGCGAGAAGGGGAGATAGAAAATGGCTATTCGAAATTAATAAGACATCTAGTGAGTGAACTTTCCGGTCGAAGCATTAATTCCGTCCGTTACATATAAGAATTATGTTAATTTTGTAAGTTATATTGATTTATTTGTTATTTAGATCAATTATTAGTTATTTGAACTTGATATTGCGTGAAATTGAGATAGAATATGACTTCTTAGGTTAGGGTACGTGAACTTCTAGTTAAAGCATTCCGTTTGTTGCTTTTTGGCGGCCAACCTAGGTTTTCTTCAAGCTTTCCCCATGAAGATTGTATTCTCTGTTAAATGATGATATCTTCCTCTAATCTTCAACTGAAGTTTAATCAATTATTGATGTTCGGTTGTATTTTACTTATGTAATTTTCTTAAGGTCAGGTTGACACGCATTGCATTTATGCTTAATTAGGCTCGTTGTTGACGAGATTGGTTCAAGTGTAGGACTGCTTTTGAGACTGTCATACAATGTCATGAGTGCAATTGATAAATCGTATAAAGGACACTCCACTTAAGGCCTTTTTACACCTACATAAATCCGTACAAGTCTAAATGTATGAACGCGAGAAAGAACACGAAATGTACCGTACGGTTGCGTTGTTGCACGTTAAGTGGTTTCACGTGTAACCACTCAACTTGTGCAAATGCATGATCGACAAATTTAACCTATTTTAGCTAGGTTCAAACATTCGTACATGTTCCGTTTCGGTCCACAAAAATAATTCACGCAAATAGGCATTAACTTGTACCTGTATCGTTTAAACGCAGGCTTTTAGGTGAGTTAAGTTAATTAGGCTTATTTTTCGTTTAATTGAAATTTCTCTAATAAGGTATTTAATCAGTCTTATCTTCTTTCATATGTATCATATGATCTGCTCTTTATAGTTTAAGTTTATCACCTTGTTGTTAGAGGATTTGCAAACCAGTGGGTAAAATCTTCAGGACAAGCATCGGTCTGCTGTGGTGCCCGATCATGGTATCCAATGAAGATCTAAAATTAAATAGATTTCTTGTGGTGTACCCCATGGTCATATTCTTTTTGTCATCTTTATTACTGACCTCTCTAACAAGCTAAGTAAAGTACAAGGGGCTATAACAATCCCTAATTCAGACGATCTAATATCCGAGCAGACGATACTAGTAAAACAAACGACTAACAAATGCTACAATCGCTCCAGCCGTGATCCAGTAGGGTAGCACTGGGAGCGATAGGAGCGAAAGTGGACCACGAATCTGTAGCGTCTGTAGCGGGAGCACTTGGGAGCATTGGGAGCGTGTACTGGACTACGCCCTAAGTTATTAATCTTGTCGTGTTCTCACTGTATTGGACATTTGAAAAGGTAACTTGCTCTTGTCTTGAATTCATTGGTGAATGACCTCAGATTTGTCAAATAGGCGAACAAGTATTATTGTGCATGCATGTCCGAGGTCCACTCTGGTTGCTGGATATTCTTTTGAATTAATTTCTTGTGTCGCTGGACTTATCGATACTGTCGTGTCTCAATTCTGGCATGAATTGGGTGAACTTGAAGGGGATTAATAGGATGGTGGTGCGATCAAAGGTAGGAGGAGGCAACGCGGCAGTTCATCATCCGCGAAGGAAGAGAAGGAGCAAGAGAGAAAAAAAGGCCTTTTCGGGGAGTCGCGTCGGGAAACACGTGGATGCTGGAGATGAAAAGGGGGGCTGAGAATTTGATGAAAGGAAAAAAGTGGACGGCTGGGAGATGAGATAGATTTGCTAGAGTTCTGGGGAAAAGAGAGAAAAAAGCTGCATAAAAGGATCCAGTGGGTGGTGGTGGAGGGTGATAAAGGGAGGGAGGGGGAGAAAGGTCTCCTATTGGATTGGAGGGAATGAGGGGGAGATAACGTGAAGGAAGAAGAGATGTCGTTCGGAAGGATTGGTCCGCGCCGGCGACGCGCGCAGGCTACTCTCAGGGGCTTCATGAATCAGCTTTAAAGTTTCGAAGGGTTTAGCGGTGATCCTAATACCCCCCCCCTTCCCCTTCCCGCGACATCCCCCTTCACTCCCCACCCCCTCGCTCCCTCTCTTTTATGCACGTATTCCTCCTCTTCCTTCGCCTTATTATTTTTTCCCATCCCGTCCTCCTTATCCCGTTCACTTCGTGCACTCTCTTTCTCTCTCACCTCCTTCCCGCTCCCATATTACATTCCCTTTAAACCATTTAGCCATTACTTTCCATCCCTCACTCCTTCCCTCTCTTTCTTTTTTTTTAAATATTTTTCTGCTGCTTCCTCTCGCCCGACCAGCTCCCTTTTTGCTTGTCTCTGCGTAAATCTTCCTCTTCTCCTTCTCCCACTATCTCTCTCTCTCTCTCTCTTATTTCCTTAAGCCCGAAGCCCGGGCAATCCTCTTTATAGAGTCCCACTCCTTAACAAGCTTCTTCGTAACTACATTAAGTCGTGGGATGTTGTTTTACAGCGGATTTAATATGTTTTCATTTCATGAATTTTTTATGCCTTCTTGCGTGTTTCGTCTTCGGAGGGTAGAGTAGTCCTAGAAGTCCTGGAAAAGAGAAAAAAAATCTCATTTGAAATCTTATTTGCTCTATCTGGCACTTAAGCATTTGTGCTTCAGTTTAGAAGGTCGTTATCCTAGAATCCCGGAAGCAATTTTGTGTAATTTTTGGCATCTATTACAATAATATGAGCTAATTTGGATTTTTTCTATTTTATGTATAAATATTACCGAAAGGTTAATGTATTTTCAATATCAGGACCCAATGCTGAGCGTTGAAAGTGTGTTTCCATGTCTAACGTATTTTATGCACTGGTAGAACTTACCTGAATATTATTTTATTACCTCTTATTTATTGCCCTGAACACTTAGGAGTCATAAATGCACGTCATTTTGGGCGAGGTTAATAGTGAACCTTATTTTGTGAGAAACAATGCTTTGCAAAAATTCCTCAATGCAGTCGTATGTCTGAGAGTTCAGGGGAATTAGAATATTTGTATCGGTAAAGTAATGCAGTGCATAATAATTATCTTTCACCTGTGCTATCCTTCGGATAATGAAAATTTCATATCAGGTGGATGTACAAATATGAGTTCATAATTTTTTCTTATTTTAATTTTTAAGATTCAATTTTCAATAAAATGCAATTCGCGAGCCATTTTTTATGAGATTAGTAAAATTTATGGCTTCGTGTTGGAGCTATTTTAGCATTTTTTAACTGCCCATTTGTGTCGAACATATGTCTATACATTTAGGCTCTTGAATTCACGGGAAAAACACCATGCCCATGTGAATTTAAGTGTACAAAGGACTTGTAAGTCTGAATTAGCTCTGTCTCTTTAATCATTACAATTCTTTAGGAATTTGTGACACATTAGAGGAAACGTTGATTGGGTTAAATAAGCAATTCTATTATATGGCTATTTTAGCAAGTGTTTATAAACAAAGACCTTCAGCAATTCAATCGAATTGAGAACAACAGCACGACTTTCTATGTGGGCCACGGACAAATTGGTTGCGTAGGTACAAATTCGAACCTGCGAATAAATATTCGCGAGGGAAACCATTTCGCCCACCCGTAGAAAATGATATTTACCTACCTCCGTCCTCTCACATTACTCGAACTCCATCCCTTGGGCAGGTACATATATTTTTCCTTTGGAAGTGGCCAATATCCTGCTCACCTGAAATCCTTCCTTACGCGCGGCCCTACCCATTCGCGTCCCTTATCCCTTCCTTCCCGTGCTCTCCCACCGACAGGAGGAAGGAAAAAAAACCCTTCACCCTCCTCTTATCCCCTTATTTCCCTCCCATCCCATGTCCATCCCTTTTCCCGCCATTTCCTGTGTGGATACGACCGCCTCTGATCCCTTTCCAGCCCTTTTCTCATGATCCTCTGCCAAGTCATCCTATATACCTCTACCCTCTTTCCTCTCCTCTCCAACTCCCTTTCTTCTGCCCTATCTATTCCTCCTCCCTCTCCCTCTCTCCTCTTTCTCCCTCCCGCTCCTCCTCAATTTAACGTCCTTCGTATCACATTCTCTACCTGCCCTCTCTCCATCTCCCTCTTTTCTTCCCGTGTGCCACCCACGCGGTACCCACCTACGTGCTCCCTCCCGCTCGTATTGTGTCCCATCTCATTGGTCGTCCTTCTCCTTGATCCTTCCCGTGGGTCCCTGCCCGCATAGTATTTACTCCCCGGCGCGCGCTGCCTCCCGCACCGACCTGACCTCACCCCCTCCCCCGAGTCCAATCTAATCCTTTGCTTCGGCAGTCCCCTTACTTATTCTCCAGCGCCCTCTTTCCCCCCCCCCCCCCGCCTCCTTCTTATCTCTCTCCCAGGGATCCCTTTGGTCGCATCAATCGAAGGGTTCCCTATCCCCGCGTTTTTTTTATTCCCTTTTTCTTTGAGCGCACGGCCTTATTCCCTGCTATCCCTGCCTTGCCGCCCCCCCTCCGCCCCTTGACTCCGCTTTTTCCTTTTAGAGGCACATAAAAAGGCGAATTAGAAGCATTATTCTGGTGATGGGTGATTTAACGTCTTTCAAGTTATCGATAGATGCCCCAAGGGAACTCTACATATACTTCATGGACAAGTTGTCGGTTAATGGGATCTTGCATAAACTCATGTTGATTTTGATGGAGAAGTATACGAAAATTAATGCTAGTTTTTATCGAGGCAATTTCAAAATGCTGGGTTATGTTTTCATGCACAAATGGATGGAAAGTTGACCATATATAGCCATGTGACAGAAGAGGAGGTATGTGTGTTTTTGATGGGCGTGAAGCATTGACTTTCTATCAAAAGGTTTTGATATTTTTAGATATGCTTAAGCATTATTGAACCAAAAAGAGGCAATTTCTGTTCCATTCAAGTTTTCGGCTTTTATCATATGAATGTATAATGCACAAATATTCCATTGGCGAGTTATTGGAACTGTTATAACTGCATCGGATTTGATTGCAACCTAAAATTATCACTAAGACGTGTATAATAAAGCTGTACTTATATTGGAGAGTTTTAAGAATTATTTCCTTGGTATTGCTCTCTGTGATTACAATAAAAATTGCTCAACTCTTTACATTTTTACTTTGTTTACCACTCGTTCATATTTCTGCATTTACTTTCCTGATGGTCTTTGCGTTGGTTTTGTTTATTTCCTTAAAACTTTCACTTGCTCTGTCTTCCTTGCGCTTGTACTTCTTCCCTGATATTGTTTTGTAGAAATTCGTATCATGCGACAGTGCCTCAGTCATAAGTAGTATACCTTGGGAAATTCACTGATTATATTTTACGTTAAATCCTGGTAAACAATTTTAAATAATTTAATAACCTATTTTTATAGCTTCTTGTTTCTAATTATGTTCATATTTTATTAAAGGTTCCTTTATCAATAGCATTTCTAATTTTATTTCCAAAGACATTCTATTATTTAACACAGGTACTATTTTGCGTGTGTAACATGAATAAATATATCATTAGGTCATATGAAAACGTGATACATGCAGAAGTTGAAAATCCTTAATCATTCAGATTAAAATTTAAAAATCCGTAGGCCATTCTATTAAGCCATAATTATTAAAAGTGACAGTACATTCCTAAATATCATTTTCACCGTGACCTAATTGAAGGCTCTGCTTTGAGAACAAATATCTCGCATTTTGACCGTTAGAAGAGATCATTAATAGGGTTTTGGTGGAAATATTTTGGAATTTTTAATATTTTTGAGAAGCCTAGCCCTAATAAATACGAGTTTTTAGATAATGGAGAAATTACCATCATTGAGAGTTAAGAAGGATACAGGATTTACCTTTTCTTTGAGTTTAGTGTTCCTGCAAGCACTTCTAGCTCATTTTAGCAATTGAGGAGATTAATATATTTAAAATAGATGATTGAACATTTTCTTATTCCGAGATAAAATTATGGGATATGAATAAAAGGAATGTTCGAAGGATTTATTTGTTATTTTATTTTGTCCCTTTTTGGATACCGAGGGCATGAAAATCAATATATTATAGTCACATTTAAAATAGTCCTCTATTATCTGAAGAAAAATCATGTGATTGGTGAAATATATTCCATATAAAGGTATTCATCTCAAGCAAAATAATGTTGATCATGTTAATTTATTGTATATATCGTATTTGATAGATATACAAATAGAATGGACAAAAACACTGATTTTTTTCACCGCATTGAGTCATATTTGCCAAAATGTTATTTCTATGTTGAAAAACGTTCAATGAAAAACGTTCTTGGTATCAATAAAAAAGGCTAAAATGTGATATCGATATTTATTAGCAAGGAAGTACTGTGTGCTAATTGGTTCAATTCAAAATATATGTGACAAAGACAAGGAACTTGCGCTTATATTAGTGATCTAGTCATAAAAATATGTATAGGAAATCCCGTGTAGAATTCTATCGAGCGAGCGAAAAAAATGTAAGTAAAACGAAAAATATTTTATATTTTCCTAAAAATGTACTTATATAGGTACTCATCGTAATCTGCAGTTGTAATGCGAAGATGTCATGAATGAATTGCTTCTGGCAGATTCTCTCATCATTTATCTTTTACACATTGTAGACTTGTTCATTGCTAATCATTACGTTTCTGTTTATAAAATAATGGTTCATTACTAAAAAAGAAACTACTGGCATCCCCAAGATTTTTTTGACGAGTTTTAATGGTGAAATGGAACATTTCATGGATATGGTTACCAGGTATTGTTCATTTAACTGTTGAATGAATTAATGAGACGAGGGGAGAGCCAAACTTTTCGCATTTGTGTGACATTTTAAACCCTCTTTCGATTTTTTAGACAAGCTGCGGACTCGACACATTCCGTATAGGTTTAAAAACAATTTTCACGACTTCTTGCTCGGTTTCCTTCCACAGCGCATCCTTCGCAATTACGCTTGCCTGCCGAGAAGGAAAGGGGAAACCGGAGGCACCCGACAAGAAAATGGACTGAAAGCAATGCGGGAGAGGTGAATAAGTCCCCGCGACGACGTCCTGGAGACTGCTATCTCGCGCGCATCTAACGACCGTGATTTCCTCGCGACGCCGTAGCCGCGGATTCCTCGAGGGGGCGTTATCGCCTCCGCCGAGGAGATAAAAGTCGGACGGAGCCTTCCGCGGAAGGCTGTGTATGCGGTCGGAGGACCCCGCGAGTTACATACCCGTATTAAAGAGCTCTTCCCCTCCCACGCGTGTAACTTCCGTTTTTAATGTCCATCCCTTCATTTTCTCCCCCGTCCATTGTCGTCTTGCACCGTCTTTTTTTTTATTATCACCACCTCCACATTCTTCGCTCCGGTTGTTACGACCGACCTCATCGTTCTCCGTCCACTCGTTTCGCCGGCAACCCCTTCCACCCCCAACGCCAAAGAGTCTCCATTCGAACCAACCCGTCATCTCCCTTGCAACACTCCCTCTCCTCATCGCTTTCTGTCGTAACTCGGACCCCTCCTCCTCCTCCTCCACTGCATTATCTTCTCCTCTCCCCCTCGTCCACACTCCATACACGCCAACTGCTCTTTCGTCTCCGCTGTCAGAGAGGAATTCCTTCACCTCCGCTCATCTCCCTTCCTCGGATTCTTATACGTTTTTATACTTCGCCATTCCATTCCTGTAGGGCAGTAAAGTCACCGGCGACGGTGACGGCGGTGGCGGCTGGTTGTGGAATGGGCGTGCTTTTTCGGCGTTTGAGGGCACCCGAGTCTTCTGGGTCCCGAGGCGGTAAAGGAGGTTTTGGATTAAGGGCGGAGAGTCGAAGGGGGGAGGACATGTGTGAGTGAGCGAGGCGCAGTTTCTTGGGATGGATGTGTATTTGCAGTTCCGCGAACAGAGGGACGTTCGGGTGCGGTAAAGGCGAAGGTGAGGAAGGTATTTTTTTCTTTTTCTTGAGGGCGAGGGAGGAGGGAAACGTGTGAATTTGTGGGGAGGATATAGGTTGCGTAATAACGTGTTGACTATCACCGGGAGAGGAGACGAGGGAATGGCGAGGGGGGGGGGGAAGAGGGCCTGGGTGTTGTGTGGGGGTTTGTTTGGGAGGATTCCGTAAGGCGTGCGTGGAATGTGGGCTGGGTTCAGGAGAATGGCTGGTGGAGGGGGAGGGGAATAGCCTCTGTCCCACTGAAATGTAGGAACGGCTCGCACAAGGTTGTGCATGCGTGATTGAGAGCACGGGGGCGAGGAATTTGCACCCGCGGTGGCTGGCTCTTTTCGGACTGGGAGGTTTTCTCGCCCGCGCCCTCTAAGCTCTCGGTTTCTCATCTTCTTCTGTTCAAATGACCGAGGAGGGAACGTATTCACAAAAGAAGCGGAGACAGAGGAGGGAAGGAATTCCTTGTATACTGTCTACCTTTCTTGTTTCCATCCCAACACTGTTTTTCATACTGTTACCCCGATTTTACTTGGTTTTTATTTCTTTTGACGAAAGAGGAGGCATCCCTCTGACTGAGCTGTGTCCTTTCATGTTGAATTTTTAAGCAAAGGATTCGAGCATTCCTTATGTTTTTCGTGGAAAGGAGTCAGGTTTCTAGTTTTCCTTCTGCGTTGTAAACTGCGTCTTTTTTATCGCAGATGAGATTGGGGAAGGATGCATTCAGTTTTGACCGTGTTCAGGTGTGTGGATGGATAGGTGAGATTTATTTTCCTTAGAATATGTTGCATGAGTGCACATGTATTAGACACCTTGATTGATAGGTAGCAAGGCTTCAAGTCGGACAGAGGAAAATTTTCCATAAGATTTGGCTTTATTGATTTGGAAGTATATTTTGTGATTTGATGTGTCTTGCTTTGCTAATTTTAATGTGACAGGGAGTAATTTCTAACTCCGTTAATTGGATTTGCGATACTTATTATTGCAAAGAATTTCAGCATTTCAAATATTTTTGTTAGGTTTGGAGGAATTTTGAAAAAATATGATTACCACTTTACCCGTTTCTTTTTACTACTTTAAGCTACATTTAATAGAAAAATGGTACTTTTGATGTTGCAGACATAAATGTGTAAAGATACTTATATTGTGATGATTAATTTTGCATTATGGTGTTATTAAATCTTCACTTGATGAATGCTTGCCTATGGCACCAATTAATGACAAAAAATGACCAAGTTGAGAATATCTCAAACACCAATCAATGAATCAATAATCAAGGGGAATTAACAAATTTCCTCCTCCTTAAAAGTCACTCGTGACGAAGGTGACAAGGATAAACTTATGAGAAAAAACTCAGTGGTGACATTTGCATTAGAAGAGATTATGAAAACTTTGAAGACTTAATTTTTACCTAGATGTGTCAGCAAGATATTAAAGCTGAACTTTGATATATTTTATTTAAGTAAGATACATTCTTTCGTGTTACTTATGTTATGATAGTGGCTATACCTTTAATTGCTGATAATAACTGTAACCTGATTGGGGTAATATTTCTCCTCAAACGAAAACATACTGCCTCTTGACCATACGGTTTCATTTTGATGTGACTAAATAGCGGAAGATTACCGACTGTTGAGAAATACATGAGAACTACTTTTCGTTTCTGCAAATACTGGTGGATATATTGATCCATTTCGTTATTACAGTGTATGAGGGCTGGAAGAAGAAAACAATGATCATACACTCCCATTCGCCTGATAATATTTCATTAAAAGTTTTTTAGCTATTTATTATTTAATATTTTAACTAAAATTACTCAAATTGCACTAAGTCAGGTGTGATGAAGATTAAAAGAGAGACACTTCAGTAATGGGCCTAAGAAAAATCGTTATGGAAGGTAGAGCCAGAATTTGGAACTCGAAGTTCACGAAAAGGTATCCAAATAAGCATAGGGGAGGACTCTGAGAGCTTTCATGATTGTGTTACCTTGCCATAGTGAAAGGAAGATTCCAAAGGTAAAGGAAGCATCCATTTACGTATTTACTTTACGTATTTCTTCTTCTGGCGGGTGACTTTACGTATTTATTCGAGTCACGAAGGAAAATGTGATTGAGTGTTAAGTACGTATCATCAGACTTCTTGAAGAGAAGATTTCCAGAATTATTCATACATGTCAATGGTTGCTATTTTTAGTCTTTCAATAAGAGAGGCTTATCGAGCGCTGAAAAGCGTACGCAGTCTTCGGTGGAGATAACCTTGGTCTGATGAGTAGGGAAAGAAATGTGTTATCCTGTTTAGTTTGTAGTATAGGAAAACTCAGGCGCAATAATTTAACGGTGGTATTGAGGTTTTGGGCAGTAAGATTTTCAGAATATTGGTCCTTCACGCCATGGAACTATTGGGTAGACCTAATGGAATGAGTTCGTATGAAGGTAAATCAGTTTTTTAATTGGCCTGTCTTCCTACTCATAAGTTTTTGAAACTATTATAATGCTCACTAAATCTGGATTTTATTGAGTATAATTAATGCAATGCTAGAAAATGAGCGGAAACAAGTGAATAGAAAATGGTTTATTTTTACCTATCTCATAAGTCAGTCAAATTTAATGGACTTCCAAAGAAAATTTTTTCATTGCATGGTAATTGGATTTTAGTTTTTTCTCTCTACCTAAACCGCGATTAAATTCATACCACAAGGTTTTAATCGGTAACTATAGTGAACAATAGCCTATACCGAAAAAAGCCTTTTCTACGGATCAAATTTAGCCTTTGCAAAAAACAGTTATGGACAGACATCAGGATTCAAGATTTGAAAATATTTTACGGTCAGATGATAGTAACCACTGGTTCTAAACTATTAAGTAAATAGTTTTATGAATATTAAGACGATAAATGGAAGCAACCGCCTAAAAAGCCTTGTATACCCTTAGAACTACAGTCATTTCAATAGAAACCATTGTTGGCTTATCTTCCTGTATTAAATTTACATTTAATATTATTAATGGAATTTGTGGCCTCACATTTTCGATTTTCTTCCTGGTTACATGCACAGCAGTAGTGACAGGGTTTATATTTGCTTTGTGGTACAGTGTACGTCGAATCGTGGGACTCATTTTCAGATACCGCACATACTAACAATATTTATTTATCTGAGAAATATTGACTGCTAATCAGCCGTATCCATTCGCAAGTTCGGGCAGTGAACATAGGGGATAACGGATGTGTTGGAGTGGCGTTCGCGGTGGAGCGGCAAATTCATTGAGACGTCAACGGCGCGGCGAAGAGGAGAAATAGGGAGAGAATGGAGTGAGCCGTCGCGTCCCACATAAGGCGTCCTCGTATTCCCCGACCCGTCCTCGCGCGCGGCGACTTCCGACTGTTCGATTGATGAGGGAGACCTTCGGATGGGGTCGGTCGCCTGGATGGGCGAGGGCTGATAAGGCGATTGAGACGTTTTACAGCGCTGCGGATTTTTTTAGGAGTGAAGAATCGTGCTGATTCGATTTGATTCGAACTTCTATTGATGAAGAGTCAAAGCAGAAAATCAAAACGTATCATGAGGCTGTTTTTCGAGTCTTCCGTGAGGAATATCGAAATAGATTCGAACCAAAAGTATAAGTAATAAGAGGTCGATAGACAGTAAAAATCTTTAGTGTAAATAACATTTCTGTGAATATTCAAAGATGTGTCTAAGCAGAAATTATAATTGGAGCTGCATTGAAGTAAATGATAATTTATCAATTATTTCGAGTGATAATTGATATTTTACTTTTTGACTTCTCATTTAAAATATATTAACGACCGATTTCAACCGTCATCTTCAGTTAAGAACTCCTCACTCATCCACATATGTGCACAGAGTACTCCAGCTGGCAGTAGTTAGGTAGGGGCGGGTAGGGAGGGATTAAGGGGTAGGTTCCTTCCGAAAAGTGAGGGAATGTTGCGAGAGTTAAGTAGGTGATTCATCGCATGAGACCCTTAAAGTCGTCCAGAGAGAGGGCGGAAGGAAATTAAGTTTTTTCCTCCAAGCACGAGCGCAAGTGAAAGATTTTGGATGGAATGGGGAGTGGGAGTAGTACAAAAATTTGTGAACAATATTTTCCGTAGCATGTGTACATTTTAAATTATATTTCGAAATAGACGTTGTTTTAATTAGCTCTGGTTTGCCGAATTAAAAAAATCTTTATTTCTTCAAAGGTTTTATTTCACTTTTTAATTTGAGCCGAAGGCAATGAATGAATGTATTATTTATATACATAGAATTGCTAATTATGAGAGGTTGGCGACTTATATTTTGGTAACTTGTTTGGTTTGATAAAGCGAAGGAAAAATGCAGAATTCTTTCCAGCTCCAAGTGAACCGATATGTTCCCTGAAAAACGTCAAACTGGGTGCTATTATTTCGATAATAAATCGGTTTATTAATTGTTATCATGAAATGGGTGACAAATTGTTTAAATGATGTATTTATTATGTGGATAATCGCTACACTCATTGACACCGTCAACGAAAAGCGTATCAGTTTGGTGCCGGAGGAAATGGCTCTTTCCGTTTTTAGCCATTTTTTCCTTATTGCCTGAACCTCTTTAAGTATCTGTGTACTCGCCGGACTAGTCCTAAGACCCTCTCCAAGTCTTGCATCCCAAAAATTAAATTGAACCCTCTACAGGGGGGGATTACTTTGTGGTCTGGGTGCAAGAGAAAGGGGAGCATGAGGGAATGAACGAGGGGATTGGAAGACAGTGGTTGCGATAAGAAGCCGGAGGGAGATATGAGGAGGGGTATCCTGAGCTTTGCCCCTTCTCCGAATGGAAGTGTTAGGGGGGGGGTGGGAGAAGAGGGGATTAGGAGGGGGTATCTTGCGGTTGCAGGGTGGGGTGGTGAGAATTTGGGGTGGGGGGGAGAATGGTGGGTGGGTAAGAAAGGGAGGAGGCCGAGGAGAGTGGTTGAGAATCCTCAGCGGCATCGGCAGACAGCCTCTTTCTCAGGGGGCGGGGCTCTTCCAGAGTCAACATGATAAATCGTCCTCTTTTAATAGAATTTACGGAGGTTTGTCTTCTTATACGCCATCCTCTGCTACTCTCTCTCTCTCCCTTCTCCTCTGCACTTTACCCAGATCCTCTCCCGTCCAGCTCCACCCACTCTCAGCCTACTCAGACACATACACGCCCTGAAGACCCTTAAAAGTCTCGCGAAAAAAATGAGGAGGTCGAGGAAAAAAAGTTCAACTCTAGGGAAAAATTTCTCCAAGTTCCCGCTCTTCTCTCTACTTAAAAAAAAAAGAACGGACCGTATATGGAGATTTTTAAGCAATCAATTTCCGATGTGTGCGCTTGGTGTGGTACGATAGCGGGTGGCACCTTTTTCTCCGCGCCTTAGGGGTGGTTCGGTCGCGGTCGGGACAACGTTCAGCTCTGGATTCAAGGCCATCTCTTTGGGAGGGTACATATTTTTTTATAGAAAGTGGTGGAAGAGGGTGGAAACGGAATAGTGTTTGGAAGAAAGTGTGAGGGATGGTTTAAGGGCGAAATGTGGGGGGCACGGAATGTGAGGGTAGGGGCGAGAGACCTTTTGGTGCGAGGTCTCCGTCCATTGATCTTTCCATCCCTCCCTCCCTCTTTTCTCGCGTAATTATTTAGCGTGACAGACTATTCGGTCGTCAATTTTCCTTTTTGATGAAAATTTTAAAGAGTACTCGAGGAGGAAGGAAAATATACCTTTATTCAATCTTCGACCTAAGCTGTGTCATCTGAGATTATGGCAGTGGGCGGGTAACTAAGATGGATATGCTCTAAAAGTTCCTCGTGGGAAGGTTTTCATACTTTTTTTCTCTTGAGAAAGACAAATTGAGCCATGAAATCATAAATAAATATCTGAGCATACTAATTTCTTTAAATTTTGCTCACGAATGAGGAAAGTTTTGCTTCGTAACAATATGTGATTGCTTTGGTATTCAAAAACTCTCTGAAGATACTTGATTGGGCAGGTTGGTGAACTCCTTAACCAACACAAATATTTACTTTAAAGTTGAATCCAGCTCAAGGATTCCCTATTTTTTCGGACCTCTATGATGACTTGGTGCTTAAAATATACTCCGTTACTTTTTTTACCTCGGGTAGATATTAGGCTTTTATATTCTAATATGTGCATTATTTTTTTCATTTTTTTTGCCATCGACGCATAGAATTTATATTTTTATATTTTATATTTCAGCTAAGATACGCTCTAATATTCATTTGCAGTACTATAAAAATCCTGGGTAGAAACGAATGTGAAAAAGTAGATGCTCTGTGCTCCGTGTTGGCCTAATATCCGCAAAATGTATTTGAAATAAGCAGGTAAAAATCTCCTCGATCTACCATTAAGTATTAATTCACTGGATTTAAGCATATATCGATGAATATGCTGGACATGTGGTGTTAAGTGATATTAATTAATGACCTATTTACTCTAGAATACCCCATCAGCATTAATTGCTGATAATTATTTTTGGCGTTCATGTGGCTGTTCTTCTTATGATGCTTCCGGCAAAGGCAGCATCCTTGTTATTATGATGGGTAGCAAACCTGCGATTTATGTGTAGGTGTAAGTTGCAAATAATTTTAATCCTTCAAGGTAGCTGTTATATCTAGCGATCGCAGCTACTCGATGAATTTCAGTATCATTCATGTAGCATTAAATGTCTATTACCGCCTGGCAAATACTTTGCCGTATTTTTACTTATCGCCCATTTAAAAGTTCTTTGATCATAATATTGCTTCAGTTTCTCCTGAGTCTACTTTAATAGGGGAAAACAGCCATAATTCGTCATTGAACCCGTGGGAAATTGGGAAAAAAAACTTTTATACAGGCAAATGGATGCGCTGGGGTGACTTTCTACGTGTAAAAGTGGCGTTGGGAAGAATGGAAGGAAGATGGGGAGAGTACTAGTGCCGTGAGGGGGGGCTCGAGTTTTCTCGCGGGGAAAAATAAAATAACTACTGCTGCAGAACGGCGGCTGAGAAACGAGACGGGGTTGCGGGGATTGGTTAGACGGCACGAGGTACAGTACGTAGGAGGTAAGAGGGGGCTGGGAAGTGCGCGGCGCGAAGAAAGAGGGAAGCAAATGGGGAGGGAGGTTTTTTGGGGAGGCCACTGCTGGATGAAGGGGGAGGGAATGAAGAAGCTCTCGGAGAGGGAGAGAACAATGGAGGGGAATGATGGTGTCGTTCGCGAACCTATCCTGGACCCAATTACGGTGAGAGGCCGTCAAAGGTCCCGGGGGGACGTAAAGACGCGAAGGAAGGGCGGACGAAGGAATCGGACCTCCTCTGCTGCCTGAGCGCGGCCCCGTGCGACCCTTCCGACATCGGCCCTCTCCCGTACTCCACAGTCCGAGGCTAAAGGTACGTTTTCATGGACGTATTTCAGGCGAAGAGACGCGATCTTCAGCCAATCAGAAGCCCGAAATCCTTTACGTGAGTTCGCGCTAGACGCGTTACCCGAAGTTGAAATCTTTTCAACCTTCGACGCGCGAAACGCATGAAACTCGCCAACATGGCTACTTGCGTGAGTCTTGTCTCCGTTGATGAGTTCATTGCATTCGACATTGGCGAGAAATTACTGACGTATACAATTGTAGAGACTATAGATACCAAAACAAATATAAAATATAAAGCCTGGAGGAAGATAGGAGTATCTGTTGGAGTGGAAGATACGGAGAACTCTAATTTCTGATGATTCTCAAAAGGTTATGAATGTTGAAGCTTGAGTAGCAATATCAATGTGTTTTGCAGCGAAAGGTGTGTCGGCCAGATGGAAGTCCCTACGGAACAAATATCAAACCCTGTACCCACTGCAAATTGGCGTGTGGATGGGAGTAATGGACTCCCAGAGAAAATGGAAGAATTATAATTATTTGGGTTAGATGATCCACAAAAGAAAATTACGACACCGCTACCGTGGAAGTATTCATGGTCATCACGTTTCATTTGTTTTATTGACGTTTCTCTGCTGCTGATAGATCGTGGGAGCTTCGTACTTTTAGGTTCGCCAGCGCATAGATTCGCTTTCGTGAGAACAGTTCACGCGAAGAATGACGCATCTCGTCGCGAGCATGGGCGCCAGACGCATTCACGAAAACGTGCCTCAATTCTAGCCCCGACGTCCAGATTCCCATGCATGACCCTATCAAATCCTCACGCGTTTCCTCAGAAGTGTAGACATAAGAGGGCACAAGATAAGATTTTGATAAAAGAAGTAGCACCACCGAAGTCACAACGAGAACATTCTCCACGATGCACTTATAGAGTTATAAAGAAGTAACAAACTTTTATTGCAAGTTCCCCTGAATAAAATGAATGAAAACCTCATCTTACATCGTCAGTATTCCTAATGATCCATCCTTACTCATATAGAGATAGATAGTCAGATACTCAGATTGAAAAGATACTCAGAAATAGTCACTCAGATAGTAATAGGAGCGCACAAGCTCCGTTTTTTAGGGATTTTAAGAAACTTGTATATGTTTGTAGCACTCTTTTATATTTACCTACCATAGTTTTAACATGGGATACAATTATCATGGATGTCGTTGCCGTTTTTGTTCTGATGACTTAAAGTACATTTAGCAATATGTTTTTTGCATCCATTGCTATATGTCACAGTAAATTGGAAATTTTAAGTTTTAAGGGGCAACAGGATAGGCCTTCCGAGAGGTTTGGGCAAAATCTCAGGAATGTGGCCTCCAAATTGCTCTATTTAGGGAACAACGCATGTATAGTAAGTTTTATCAATGCATCTCCAATTTTAGCCAAGTAATATATTGGATTGCAGGAGTTGACCTATAAGAGTTTTTAATTTTTTTAATGGAATTTGAACTTATAGTATGTAATTTGTATTACCATTTACCACATTACAGTATGTAATTTGTATTACAACTTAGGTGTAAGTGTGTGTAGAGCCCGTTTAAAAACCTTTCCCGCCTCGACTACTGGCAGCTCTGACCAAGAGAGAAGGTGAATATATTGAGTACTTTCTTGAGGATAGGATGGATCATTAGGAATACCAATGATGTGTGATGAGGATTTCATACATTTTATCCAGGGGATCTTATAAAAAACGCTTGATATATCCTGACAACTTCTTTAGTGCTTCATGAAGAGTGATTTTGGTGAAAATTTTATGGTGCTACTTTTGTTGATTAAAATTAAAACTTGTTCAAGTTAAGATAAGGCCGTCTGTCTAAGTCACTCAGAATAAATTCTGTTGAGGGAAAACGGCGTAATTAATTCCAATTATCCCTTTTATGCCTGTTGTTCCAGTTTGGGATGAGATGATTTTAACCTAGCTTCTTATTTTATGTGGGCATTAGTTTGTACTTTTTCCAGTCGTAACAGCTATTATAGACACTAATTTCTCCTAAAAACTTTTTTTGCATTGCCGTTCGAAACCTTGATTTGGGTCGGGGACGTAATGACCTGGACAGCTGACAGCGTTATCAGATTGATTGCTTATATTAATTGTGGCTAAAGTGTTGGCTTCCCTTTTCGCGGGCTAGGGTTCAAATCCCGGCGTTAGCAGAGACTTTCAGAGACTGCCCGATCATTACTTGAATGTTGTGTGGAGGGTATTTCAAGCCAAACACTCCGTTCATCGGATGAGACGTTAAGCCGTGGTTCCCTTAGCGCCTCTCGTTTATAGCAGGCTAATGCCGACGCCGGGTTTCTCCCTAAGCTTTCTTACCTACCCTTCGCTCATGTCGCAAATGACCTCAGCTGTCGGTTGCCTCTCCAAAATACCATACCATTACGAATAGAAAGTCTAAATTATGCATGTTTTTCCTTTTGCCTCCCGGAGTACTCCGCTCTCCCACAAGCTTATTCAAGTCTCCTCTTGAGCAGAATTAGCACTAATTCGCCCTAATGCCTCGTCAAAAAATACTCGGAACAAGAGTGACGTAAAGCGAAACGGGGGGAGGGTTGCCGCCATCGTGTCCCAGCGGACGAAACCGCGAGAAACCCTTATATCCCTTTTCTTATACCCTCGTCTCCTTTCCCCCCTTTCCTCACCAATGCCCGAATCCAAACTCATTGAATGGCGGTCCCCTTGCGGTGGTGAAGGAGTAAAAAAGACGATGGCACGGGACTGACTGAGTTGAGAAGGTGGGGTGAGGTGGATTGGACGGCTGAGGACAGCGCGGACGGGAGGGCGCGTGACAAGTGGAAGAAAGAGGCAATGGTGACAGCAGTAACTCAATACGCTCGTCCCTTCCATTACCCTTTTCTCAATGCTGCTTCTCTCTTCCTCCTTCCCCCATTGTGCACACACGTCCTTCTCCCTCTTTATCCTTTTTCTCGACAGACTTCACCGCCCCCAGTCGCCTGTCCACCCTTCTCATTCTCCGTCGTGCATTTCGTCTATTCAAAGGTCCGACCTCTTTCCCGCGCACCACCGTGCCTCATAACTCTCACCTAATGTCGGTCGTCAACGCATTGTCCACTCGCCTCTGCCCCAATAAAGTAGCCCATTCGATTAAGTTCCAACAATGCAGTATTCTCGAAACGTGATATTTCAATCCCTCGTGTATAGAGTTTATATTACTACAGGATGCCACACTATTCTCCACTTCCACGACTCCATTGATATGTTTTATTTACGCTTTTACAGATTTAATTCAATTAATCTATAACTAGTTCTAACTGATATTCATGTGGGGAAACATTTTGTAACACGAATCTTTAAGAGAAAAAATCATACTACTCAGTATCCATTTTTTTATCAGCCATGAGCTATTCTTTCCTCCCACTTCGTTTATATGATCGCTTAGTTGTATTTGGATTATACGATATATATCTGTATTAAATTGTTCTTTGATTGAAGAAAGATGAAACGTGGGCCAAGCTAACCAATATTGATAACAGTGGATCCAATCCAGAGGTATGAGGACCTCAGGTGGCACGCTGTGATCAGCAGTGATCTGTAGGACAAACAAAACGTTGGAAATTAATGGAGCCGTCGAAATCGACGCATTTTGAACGAGAGGAGGCAAGTATGAGTCATGAACCTCTTTAAGTTTTTCAAAAAAATTGTTTTGCTTAATAAATATTTTGATTTGGCAATAAACAAGAGTTACCAATGATTGGTGTTCAATATGGGAGTGAAGGCCGACCGAAAATGATTTGATTCCATCCTGAATAATCCTCAGAATGCTACAATTTGGGAATAACTGGTCTATTATAAAATTAATAGCCCATAATAAATAAAAATATTATTTTTTCCATGTAAATTCAACTTTCCTGAATAATTCTTCATTTATCGTTCTCAGAATTGGATTACTGCGAAGTTAGACTCATCCTTTGATGGTATATGACTTCTGTATCTAATCCTCCACTATTTCCTTCTTCTGGAGATCGACTCAAACTTCTTTCTTTTTCACTCGGCCGTTTCATTCAGCTCCGCAAATCCTTCTTTTCGGTGCCCGTCTCATCTCATACTTTATCTGAAACTCCCCTTCAACTGCGCAATGCGTCTCACTTTTCCGGGGCCTGATGAGATGAGTAGAGAGTTTGGTAGACGGGGTGAAGATTGAAAGCTCATGGGGTTGAGAATGGGGCTCGCATCCTCGAGGAGAGAATACTGCTTGCAGTGCCAAGAGCCTAAAGAATGAAGGTGAGGGAATCCAGTGGAACGTTGAGAGAAGGAAGATGAATTGGTGCGCGAAGCCAGGGAGCAACTTAGATACGTTTTAATCTTCAGGTGCCAAAGCACTCTTTTATACAAAAAAGTTGATTTTTTAAATTTTGGTCGGCCGTTGGAGTTCTGCTCTTGGATTTCTTAGGAATCATGAACTTGAAAGTAGTTATTACCATGGGCGGAGTTTTTTGGGGAGGGGGGACCTAGCCCCCCACCTTAAATGGTAATTTATCCGGAAAAAGTACGAAACCTGAGCATTCAAGTACAATGAAAACAAAAGTATCAAAAGTTTACGTAAATTTTAGTCTTAGATGTTTCTTAAAATGTTGATTTGAGAAGCTAATTTAAACAAATTTTCCAGGAACACCAAGGGGCTATAGAAAGTTTAAATGGGTGTTTGATTTTTGAGGGAGCTGTGATTTGTTTGAGACTATTTCAATTGGAAGGTTTCTGGATTGCGGCATACATTTCTTCTCAGAATCTGATCGCCGTTTTTCGTAAATAAATTTCATATTTATCCCATCTCTTTTTCCTCTTTGCAGGATGCGTCCCAATTAATATCGTAATAATTCTTCCGTAACTTTTGACTTTTATCAGTTCCATCACATTGCCCTTTTATTTAAGTGGGCCACAGTGAGGAGGGTTTGGTGCACAAATTTCACTCGCGATTCTCATTTTCCTCATTCGATGTTCGTACGTCTTTGAAAACTAATTTTCAACATAATTTTTAATAAGTTTTTTTCCCGATAGGATAAGATCTGCTTATTTTACCCTCTTGCTGTCGTACTGTGTTTTCTCCCGGAGGTACCGCAGAGTAATGCACCTTCAAGCTTTAGTCTTGATTTTTACTGTTGTAGTGAGCTGACCAGTGCTAATAAATTTAATAGAAAAAGTAGTGTTCCCCGTATTACACACAACTCCTGTCGGGTAGATGCCAACGAACTTCGTTTGTGGAATGCATCCAATGCTAGGTAATTAACAAATTACGGCTGATTATGATCGACCTAAATTGGATCGGCACCGAGCATATCCTCCGGTCTACTTGACTGGATGGTTTCCACGACGTGGATCTACAGCTCTATCAATGAGAGCAAACAAAACTCCGCCACTATACCTTGATGCGCCATCAATGGTTCTTTCTAAATGGCAGCGCAACTGCCGGACAGTGCCCCCTCATCAGTCATCCATGCTACTCTCAATTAACAGCGCGTCAATTAAACAACCACTTTCGGAGCGCATGCCTCCCTTCTTTTTTTTCCTCCTCCATCTTCTTCCCTTAACCTCTCCCATGTTCTCACTCACCCCTGCTGCCCACGAATGGCGGTGCCTTCGACCAATCTCCTAATGAGGAAATTGAGAACCCCGCCGTCCTTCCCTCCTTTTCCCTTCATGTCCACGAAGGCTCTTTTTTTTACATCCCCATCCATTTGCATTCCCTCCCTCTTTAGTCGACAACGCATCCTCTGAAACCATCTCTCCCTCTCCGAGCCACTGACGAGGGTTATCTCAGTCAAACTTCCCCCCCCACTCGCTCTCCCTATCTCTGTTCTAGTGACTTAGACTGAAGATTTTTTCAATCAATATCTGTCGTAATGTCGGTACGAATACGCATTAAGGGTAATGAAGATACCGAAAGTCATATTCAAAACGCGGGATCTTATGTCGCAGAGGATCATTTACCAAATTCCATATTATGATAATGCAGTTTACATCTAATTTACGGTCATTAGAGGTCCTAAAAAGTCCGTAAGTGAGAAGTGTTCATAAGTCGGAAAGGACTCAAAGATAACCTCATTTTTACCCTTAATATTACCCCGCAAGTATTATAGCGTAGGAATTTCAGCCAGCTGAATGAAATCCTTTTATTTAAAAAAACTCTCTTAAGAGATTGATCAAAAAACCCATGGCGATGGCGTCCATAATAGAGTAAAATTATGCCTAAAAAGTTTCCGTGTCCGTATGTGGGAAAGTACGTATAATATAGGGTCTATACTTATAAAAATGCATATCCTTCTGCCGGGGTATTGAATATTGTCCTTAAGTCAGAGGTGCTCGTGAGCAGGGATTTCACTGTATATGGATCATAAATCATGGTATACAAATTGTGACACGGAGATATAATGTCTTAAACGGAACAATCAAATTTATCAGCGCAATAAAACCTGTAAACATCAATAAAAAGATAAATTTATCTCAAGAGCCAAGATATCGATAACCAAAATAAAAAGTCGATGAACGCATCGTAAGAACAAGATTAACAGTATGTATTACTAGTGATTTGACAATCTCGTTACTAATTATTAGTCAATATGAAAGTAAAGTAAACTATTTAGTAGATAAGCAAAGTAGTGGATTGTGATTATTAGCGGGGATATTATCATTAGCTGGGTATGGACGAATGAAATCTCTTGAAAACATAGTAGATGTATTACATGAATTTCTCATGTCTTCTTATCATCAAATGAGCGTTTGAAATAAGAATCGGACGGATTTTCTCTCATTTAGTAGTTTGTGAACATCTGATTCACTCATAATCTGCATTTAATTCAGTTTTATTGCATAAATCACGTTAAAAAATCCATACTGCTAAATGAATTACATTCCTCTTGGTGTGTCGGTTTATGAGGACGCATACCTCTCGATCGCTCTTTGTTGGTACCTTAATGTCTTGAAACATAAGCTATCATATAAAAATTCATATAAAGAATTATAAGCAGCGGTAATTATAAAGTCACTGGCATTAAATGATTTCCCCTTTTAAGAATTGAGACCTTGCAGTCGTCTACCAAAAACGAGCTGGATAATCACTAACATTGCTTGTTAAAAATCCATACCCTGAGCGGTGAAACTCTTGCCATTTAATTTTATTATTCTCTAATTATTTTTTTTTATTTGAGAAACATCCAAATTATGAACAGCGCCTGTACATACCCCAAAATTTTCAATATGATAAAATAATTTTTACGTGATAAATCCTTAACGAAGAAAGACCTATCGAGAGGGAGGAATCATTCTCTCAGAGTTGAGATGCCATGAAAATTTTATTTATTTAGAAAGCATCTCTTCAACGCATACAGGGGAATATTTTCTACTCCTTATCTTGGGTTCTACGGTAGTCGTAAAAACTTAATATTTAAAGAAATTCTCTATGATATATTTCATAGTTTCCACTTTATCCAACAGGGAGAAAGTGTTGCCATCCACATCATTACCACGTGCACCGCAACTAAGTGTTATCTATTCGGTTTATGGGAAATATGCATTTTAATTCATGGTCGACGGAATGAGGGTATAAGGGGTGCCCATGAGCTCTTGCGGGTCATGACAAATTTTGGAAAATAATGGTACCAACAATTTTTGTAGTTTAAATAGGAACAATGTATTTAGAAAAAGGAGTCATTAAAAATAAAAAAACTGCAAAAATTACTTTTTAACAGTATTATTTTACTGCTAAAAACAGGTTCATCGTCACAGCATAACTGCGCATAACGCCCCAGGGACGGCACTGATTGCACCCTCGTGGCAATTTTTCTACGGGTGCGTATGGTTTCATTTCATCTTTATTGAAATTTATCAGCGTTCACTTGCTAAGAAACTGTAGCTTAAAAATTTCAAGGTTGAAATTGATTCTGGTTGTGCGATAATTAGGCTATTTTAAAAAGGATTAGAATAAATTCGATGCTATTTATCCCAGAAATTCTCTAACCAAAGTTACGCAGCCTCGGAAAAATGAGGGCACAGATCACGATCAACTAAGCTGAAAAGCAGGTTCGAATTTTGGCGTACACTTTTCGTGGCAGTTTAAACAGGTTTAAAAGGCAGACTGAAAACTTTAAGAGAAGGCTCTTTGTCCCTAATTTTATAATTTTCTTCACTCTTAGAGCTCGGTTGGAAATCACTAGTGATTTGCGATGGCTATATACACTGTTAATGGAGTATTTACGAATAGGTATTTACTCAGGTGTTTGCCTATATTTAGGGGAAATATCTTCCCAAAATGAGGCTATGCATATGCTGTCAAACTTATCAAAATTTAAGGGTGATTTGGTGTTGCAGTGAACGGTAAATTATTTAAATAAGCCGTAGAATATCGTCAAAAGACTATGTTCCAATTTTTATCAAATAGGTATGTGCCTAACTTATGAGGAACATCTGGTTATGAGCCGAAAATCCCGCTAGGGTACAACCCACCTTGCTTCTTCGCTCGGCGTTACCTATAACCGTTAGCCTATAATCTGTATGCTATTGGCGATAAATGCTCGGAAAAACATGAAAGTTGTGTATTGAATATTGAGTTTTATACACCTGGATATTTTATATATTTCGTCATGCCTGATATTTTCTTGACTCATTGGATACATACGGACCGTTTTTAATACCAGGCGTAATCCCTCCCAGTTTGGGAATGTAACAGGCCAAGCGCCCTCGTCACTCGCCATCTGAAATCTGCTTGCCTCATAATTCCTCCCTACTCATCCATCCTCACTGTTCCCCTTTCCCCATCATCGCCTGTTTCCAGGCCCTTGTCCGCAGAGGCGCTGACGTCCATAACGAATATCCAGCCCCTCGATGAGCGACGCCCAGTTGGGGGCGCCCTGTCATGAAATGCGCCGCTTCAGTTTTCTTCCGCCGAGTCCACCGTTGCATGGAAGAGTAAACAGTTGTTGGCCCTTCCTTTCGTCCACTCAAACGCCCCCTTTATCATCATCTCCACTCTCCCATCCTCATTAGAATCCCCTCCATCCCCCCTAAGGCCGCCACACCCCGAATGTACTGCCAAGTGAGTGACGCTGCCGACATGATGTCCACTAGAGGATATCATGCAGCATACGATGTAGTAGAGAGGCAGGACGATTTATTCATTGTCTTACTCTCACTTTCTTATTTATCATTTTATTATCAATTCACAGCTTTTAGTTCGACATGAAGGTGTGGTATTATGTTCTAAACACTACGTTTGTTCTCCAAAAAATAAATGAAACGCTGGTAATGAGTTCAACGTTCAAAAACTACTCTGTTTAAAAAAAAATAATGTTCTATGCTTAATAAATTTACAAATTTAACGAATGGATTGCATCAAGAATTAGTGTAACACATATCCGTTGCTTTCAAAAGTTTTCGTCTCTCTATTTTAAGTAATACGAATTGAGACCTTGAAGTCATCTCTTACCGCTAACCAGCTGGCCAATCGCTAACAGGGCTTGTCAATAATACATCCTCTGAGAGGCAAAGAACTAACCCACAGTGATGAACTTCTTTGTCGGACATAGTTTATGGAAGAAATTATATTTTTGACGCAAGTCATAGTTAGCAATGCATAATGAAACATAAATAAAGATAGACTTATTTTCTCTTTTGTAGGTACAACTGTCTTCACCTCTCACGTTAGATTCTGGTTGCATGGTATTGAAACTAAAGCTGTCCATACATTATTCAAGGCAATTATTTTAATAATGCATGGATAATAATGCTAATAATAAAGATCTAAGAAGTGCCCGCAATTTCAAGTATTAAGTGAGAATTCCACGAAGGAAAATTATTTGCCTTGATCGGGATGCATATAAAATGGTTTAGAAAAATGATTGTTCCTCCATGAAATTGTGGCTCTATCCACGCATTATAGAAATCGACCCAATGCATCGCGTTTCCCGTTTTCCATGCTATTCCAGGAGTGGCTCTTCCCCCACTATTTGGTTGCTTCACACCCCCCTAAGTATCCCCTCCTGTCTCTCAGGGGACGAACCCGACTCTTCGTTGGCCTGGTCCTCCTCAAAGCCATTCATTCATATCCATCTCCCCGCCAAACTCCCCGCTCTTTTCCGGTCACACCGAGATGCTGGATCCATCCTTCCTGGTTCTTCCCCAATTCCCACCTTCTTCCCTCCGTCTCTCTCCCTCTGCCTCGGGAGATGCGCTGATGAAAGAGACTGAGTGAAGCTGTGCGCGCACTCGAATGGTGCGTTAGCAAGCTGAGTGGTTGGTTGCGAGGCTTAACTGCAGGGGGATGCTAAGAGGGAGCTGCATGGACGGCGTGGAGAAGGAAGAGGAAAAAAAAAAAGGATTCGGTCCGGATTTGGACTTAGGGGACCACTCTGATGCGACGTCCAGTTCCGTGATGGATGGCGTTCTCTCCGGAGAGGTTTTCGAGATTGGGGGAGGGATGAGCCACGATGGAGAGCGGAGGGGACAACGGGGAGATAGATGTAGTGAAGGGAGGGAAAAAAGGGATTTCGGGAGGAAAGAGTGACAGATTAAAAGGAGAGAGAAAAGTTATAACCCCAACAAAACGAATAGGGGAAAATAAAGTGGACAGAAATTGGCGGCATTGGAATGGAACTTCTAAATGCAGATAAACATCATTGTTACGCTGATAAATAAGGTAATTAATATTAAAATAAATTTCATAGTTTAATAAGACGCAAATGTTGTGCCATAGATACATTATTGAATACATTATTTTTAGTAAAAACTAAATTATTAATTGCTGAATTGCTACTATCGACCACTTTTATTATCACTTGTATTAGTTATTTCTTTAATCAGTCAGTGTAACATAAAATGGTTTAAGTATGGAAAAAAACTTCTTTATTTCACTCTGGACAGCAAGGGATAGTATAACATTGTATGAATGTCATCAAAACAAATTGATTTTTCTAGTGGAGCATGCGCCCAAAGTTTTTCATTGTATATGAAGCAAATAATAGGGTGGTTTCCTACTTTTTAAATTGCCTAAATCGAAAGATTATTACTCCTGGAGTATGTATTTCACGCTTATAGATTTTTAAATAACGATATCTATTTTTCGCGATTTAATGAAAAATGAAAATTTTCAAGCGCGCGAAAACGCGACGGCTAAGTTTGAATGCTGGGAAAGCCGGTGTGACGTCATTCTGGTTCCAGCTGCTGCCGTGTGAGCCTACTTTGGTGCGAGGCTGTTAGCGCCGATACGATGCAGGCTGCTAGCAGGTAGCAGAGTACCGTGCTAGAAGGTAGTGCTTGGCTTAAATAAGGATTATTAATACCTTATCAAGTGAAGGAAACTTTCCGACCTTAGGCAATTTTAATAGGTGATTATTAAGAGATGCTTCCCTGAGCTCTGTGCCTCATGCATGCATTGGTAATCTCAGACGATATAAAACTCCTGACTACTCGTATAGAATCTAGGTTCCTGTGACGTCACGTGGAGTGGCATCGCATGGGCGCCAATCTGGCCTTTTTCAAATGAGGTTAAAATTGACCATTGCCATTCATCAAAACTGGGATTTCTAAAGTCAAATAATTTGTATATTATGAATACACTAATGTTGGGCAACGAATAGCAATCAATGCCTTTCGTTTTCTTTGATGAAGGAAACTACCCTATTTTGATACCCTTCTGGCTCACACAAAAGTTTTTTACATTAACTTTAGTTCGCGATTATAACGTTGTTTTTTATGAAAATTTATTTTTATTTTGTATTATTATTATCCAGTGTGTCTTTAAGCATATTGTTGAATACCAAATCTGTGATGTTTTGGGGTGAGAGAGAGGGAGCAGCCGTACCCGTTCACCCACACCCCCGGTTCGTATCGGGAAGGAGAGGCGATGGTGGAGTTGAGGGCGTCAGAGATGGAGAGAGAAGGGTAAGAAGACGAAGCAAGGGGAGGGATGGGGAGAGGTGGAGGCGTGACGGAGGAGGTCGAGGGAAGAGTGTTGCGGTTTGAGAGGGAAGTCGGGAGAGAAGGCGGGCGGTTTTAACTTCGATGGGTTCCTCGCAACCAGAACGAAGGGAGCGGTCTGGAGCGAGGAATTTTATCTTGCCGAGCAAGGGTCATTTTGTCTCTGCCTTGTTTAGGCGGTGCGCAACTGCTCCGCACGATTTCATCAGGAAGACGTAAGGGAGCGATGTAAAGGATCGTGTTACGCGAGGATTTGGTGACCCACACGCGCTCTTACAACAAGGGTGTAGCACGTGCTCGGATGCAATTTTGCAACTTGCGGAAACTCACGCGGAGGCCGAGAGGACCTCGACTTGGAGTTTAATGGGCTGGGAGGGACATTGTGTTGTGCTCTTACTCAAAAATTGTGGAGGGCTCCTCTTTATGTGTCGGATTGAGATTCCTTTCCTGGAAATCGACAGAAAAACAATTTTTCTCTTAAAACCAGATTATGTAGCCCACTATGGAACTTATCAAACTATATTGTGGCCAGATGTAGACTGCCATGCAAGTTTAAAATATTACATTCAAATCTATTCCCTCATGATAACCTTTTTTTCATGATATTTTCATTTAGTCCTAAAAAATTCCGTCTGGTATGACGTTTTTATCTATTATACATTTTTATATATCATATTCCGAATTTACAACTGTTGAACTATGTGCGAAAATATGGAAATGTAAAATAAAACAAGACACTCCATGGAATAGAAGTTCATCGTGCCATTGATACGTTTAAAGTATTTTTCAGTTTTGGTAATGATTGATGCTTAGATATGATATTAAACTTTTTCCCTGAAATATATATTGTGCTGCCAATTAAAGATCATCAATAACATCGAAAAAGTATTAATTTCTAGTAGTCAAAGCAATGGACACTGTACTCATTAAAATTATTGTTAAGTGCCTAAGCGTTGAATTTCTTAATAAAGTATTTGGAAAATATATGACTGAAAAGGTTCACGGTATTTATTGCACAAATTATGGCCTCACTTCGTTCAAGTTTGACTCGTAGTCAACAGCGACCTTCTCAATATCGACCTTGTATCAACTACAGCTCTGAGCGTTCGTCAACATGGGGGAAAGTTGCCTCGGGCACTTATCCAAGAACATAAATGTTTTCGCGGCTCACATTCTTTGGGCGTTAGTCTGTGTCCATGGGGCCTGAAATAATTATCATTCGCCATCCTTCCCTTCTCTTAAGCTTTCAATTTGCTCCCCGTACCCAGACTTCAATCAAAAATTTGTTAGCCCCATCCGGAGTGCAGGGTCCACCCCCCATAGTTTCCTTCTCCCCCTCCGCATTTGGCGACTTGATAAACGCCAAACCTATCGGGAAAGGGGTGACCCAGGGGAGGGATAGGAGAGGGGGTACGAGAATAAGAGGCAATGGGGATGGGTGTAAGGTTATAAGATAAAGGGTTACGTCGAGAGGATGGCGGAGGAGGAAGGCTGGGTGGTGGATGGAGGGATGGAGAAATAGAGAGAGAGGTATAGTAGGGGAGAGGGTGAGGGCCGGGGGTGGGTGGCGGAGTGAAGGAAGCCAGCCAGGCGTTTGGGAGAGTTCAGGAGGGTCTTTGATGATGCTAACCATTTCTATCCTCCTTCCCCAATCCCCCCCTTGTGTGTCCCTACTACATCTGGACCCTGCTCTTCTCTTCTTCCCCCGAACACTTTTACTTCTGGGTCCCTTCTCGGTTTGCAAGTTTTCGGAGACCGTCGCTTCCCGAGGAGGAGAGGGCCGAAGCAAAAGGGGAGGTTTTTGGGAAAGGTTGATGGTCGGGCCAGCGGAGGGTGGGATAGGTATGTGGGCGGGTCCAGCGGGCTGGGTTGAAGTTGTCGGGTTCCACTTTCAACTTGGCGCCAACTGCTTGCTCCCGGCCCGCTGGTTCTCCGGCGCGGCGGCGGCGGTCTCCAAGACTAGTGAGAGAAAGGGCGGATTGAGCTCATTTGACGAAGTGATTGTCCGAAGACATTGTGGCTGCCTAAGGTCGCTCGGGAGTTGGATTAGTCCTCTTCTCCTCCCGCTCTCCTCCACGCCGAGTGCACAGGACGCTCGTGTGTTGCTCAGTCGAGTGAGACGTGTGGCCGGAGATGCCGGCAGGGGAGGCTCTCGAGTCGTGAACTGTGGCGTTAGGTGGGTGCCTAATGAGTTTGGTGGAGTTTCGGCCCATGCCGATTGGATTAATTATTTCTTCTGTGGAAAGATTTTGAGTTTTACCCACCCACACAAATCGTGCTCACCCGCGAGAAGGCTAGTGGGAAGTTCGGAGTCTCATAGTTATGGCTCTCTCGGACTGAGAGAGGGCTAGATGTAGTGAATAGAAAACTTTATGCGCTGATTCAGAGCCCTGCCATCTCAAAGTGAAGTAGAGTTTGAAATAACCTTAATGCTCCGAGTAAGCGATTTTGGCGGTGTGGTAATTTTTCCAGATTCAATATCCCTCAACAAACTCTCTTATATGAAGGAGCTCTTTCGAAATACGAATTTAAAAAAAATGAGCAAGACAAATACGGAAAAGTTAGCGATTAGAACGTACACGCATTACAATTAAAGGGAAAGGGATTCAAATTTTGATACGTTTGCGAAAAAGAATATCTGGAAACTTTCTTTTCTTAAAATAAAAGAGTGTATTGATGAAAATGGAAAATTATGAATATTAGCTTACAAGTAGCGTCTCTTTCTTTGCGCCCACTAAAAGTTTCTCTTTATGTAAATTATTTATTTATAATAGCAATAACTTCACTTCTCTCGAAAATTCCTTCAATGGAGAAGTAGACAGTTGTTATAGATGCCAATCACGTTTAATAAAATCATTTATACCTACATAAGAAAATACATAGCTAGAAATGAGTGCAAAGACTCAATGAGAGAGAAATGAGATTTTTCATTTATTTTAATACCCAAGAATATGCATATCTACTGGTTACTCAGTGATCTGATAGATCTGCTTAATAGTTATTGAAATATTTCTAAAATATGTATTAGTGATAATAAATGCCGGAGAAAATAGCTTCGTAATCAGATAATCATCGTTAAGAATATTGAGCCTCAGTGTCAACGGAAAGGTAGAATTCTTTCACATTACCCTGCGAACACTTTTCAGTAATCCAATGAAAGGAATGATCACCTGCTATCCCGTGCTTATTTATAATAGTTCTTCGTTGAACGATAAAATGTGGATTCCACTGCGCGACAGTCATGTGTTTCCAGTTGCGTCTACCCCAGGCGCAAATCGTACTGAGGAGGACGATGCTGCCTTAGTCGCTTCTAAAAAGCGCAACAGGCAAACAAGGCGAGGTAAACGCATGTATGAATGGGTTTACTGGCTCTAGTAAGAGCACTGAAAGCCTGTTATATTCATGACGGCGATGTTATGGCGGTGGAGCTTCAAATTGAGTTCTCGGTTCTCGAAGTCCAAGGCATCGAGGCATTAAGGCGAAAATGGTACTCCGCGCACTCTACTGTGGACATTTCCTACTTCTTTTAGCTATTTACAGGAGTTTAGAATCCTAGCGTCATCATAAAATTAACGCTAACACCGTTTCTAAAAATTAATGCAAGTCTGCAATTGTGGATTGATATGTAAAATTTGATAATGGATGCTCAATTGTTACGGATTGTTGTCCAAGAGGGAAAAATCGTTGACGCAATGCTCAAAATGAATTGCTCTCAATATTTTCACTAATGAATAATTCTTCGGCCTCGCCTTAGTATGTATAATATTACTAGTAAATATATGGCTTTTACGGGTTGATTCCTTTCGTTCACCAATTGCATATTATTCAAGATTTTTGAACAGGAAACTCTTAGATTCCTTTCGTTCACCAATTGCATATTATTCAAGATTTCTGAACAGGAAACTCTTAGATTACGTGGAGCTTAATATTATACCGTCAAGTGAATTTTTTGTTCATTTCATGCAGTTAGTATTATCATTATAAGACATTTTTACCGTGCATAAATTTAATTATTTTTGCCGAATTATTAAAAATTGGATTATTTTCAGATTATTGTATGATGATAATAGTGCTGATAACCATTTTTTAATACTCTACACATGATTCTTTCCAATGTCTTACACATGCACGTGAATTAATATAAAACTATAGAGCGTTCCACATTTAGTTGACAGTATGGGCTCTTATGGAGAATCGTTTCCCATGTTAATCTCCATAAGGCCAGGAGCGCGGTGTTGTCAATAACAACACGAAAATTAATGTTGCGTTATTCACTGATTAAAAATTGCGTTCTAATGTAGAAATAGATTCTGCATTCATTAGTGCCAATAGTTTTTCGATAAAAATTATAACAAAAGCTATAAAAAACATTTCCTTAAATTTCCGTCAGAAACGTGTATTTTTTTACTTTATCTTCTTCTCGCAGTTTCTGCCTGACCGTTGTCTGTATTGAATTGAATCTTCTGCAAATAATTCTTCACACCATTTTCTCTTTGAAGGTATTCACCAATTGTACAACTATGGAGTTAAAATGCTGTTATGCCGACGTAACACCCTTTAAGACAAGAAAATTTTGATTTTTGCAAGGTAAAAAGTAGTCGCTTACTAACTTTCGTTTCTTACGTCGTAGGTCCCTATATGCTGCGTATCAAATTTAAAGAAAACTACAAAGTTATTTTTGGTGAAACAATTATTAACTTACATCAATTCTGAAGCGAGTTACAACGTTTTGGTCTTAAGAAAAAATATTACGGCGCCGCTGGGCCGGGCTTCTTGCTTTTTCTTGCGCGCAGAGGGAAAATTCTCGGGCGGAAAAGGAGTTTTTTGTCAAGGCATACCTACTATGAAATGTATTAATCTATTCGTTTGATATCCTAAACAGAGAATACTCATACGTCGTAACAGCAGTGTTTTTATCTGAATACATTGATACAAGAAAGTAAGCAGGCGGCGTGGAAATAAGACGCTTTCGCCTTGGGTGTTTCGGTCCCATCGCGGAAACCAAGAAAGAGAATATCTCATAATCTGTGCGAAACACTACCCCATCCACTGCACGCCTTTTACAAAAGGGGGCTTGGGTTTTTTCTGAGTTCCTTTCATAGGGTACCATAAAACCTGCACCAGAATCGACCCTAGCCGAAGGGGCTGTGGGAAGAATTTACGAAGGCGTTCAGTTTGTCATTCCATTTTTTTGGAGTGAACAGTTGTTGTGTGGTCTGCTGAATTTGAAAATTGTGAAGTGTGTTTTACACTTATCTCTGCTGTAATACGCCCAATCAATATGTCCGATACAAAGAAGAGGAGAAAAGGTGAGAAGCTCATAAGCCGCGAAAGACAGTTGGTGCTCAAAGTCATCTCGTACTTCAGGAAATCTCTCAGCATTAGTGAGGCCTGCCGAGAAACTTCGAAGGCTACTGGGTGCTCGGAGTCCACTGTTTACAGAGTGAGAAAGGAAAGCTACCGTGGTCCATTGGTATATCCTTCAAAAACTAAAGAAATTAGACAGCCTTACAAAAATTCGAGAGCAATGATTTTCGACGATTTTGTGAGATTGGGAATTAGAAGGAAGGTACATGAATCCTTCGTGAAAAATATTCCTCCGACTTTAAAATCCATCTTAAACTCAGTAATTATGGATAGTATTCTCCCAGATTACAAAAGGACAACACGATATCGTCTTCTTTTGGACATAGGCTTCGTGTACGAACGCAGGGGAAAAAGAATCATCCTTATCGAAAGGGATGATATTATTCGTTGGTGGCACAATTAATTATTTAAGACAGCTAAAAAAAGGTCGCGAACACAGGACGAGTGTATTCACAGGCGAGAGTTGGATTAATGTTGGACAAATAGTGAACATTAGTTTGCGAAACAAACAATTAGAATATCCGCGTCAAGCTTTCCTTGCTGGACTAAATACTGGGCTTGGCCCTCACTTCCCGAGGATGTCGATTTGCAATTATACACACAGGAACGGAAAATGGGTTCATAAAAGGAGCATCGTATGTGTTTCTGTATAAAAAGAATTCAATGGATGAGCATGAAGAAGTGGGTGGCGAGTGTTACGAGAGATGGTTTGAGCACTCACTTCTTGCAAACTTACCCGAAGGATAAATTGTGGAGGTAGATATTGTCTCTTATTACTAAAGGAAATTTGAATCCTTGCCTACTACAAGGTGGAGGAAAATTAACATTAACGAAATTAGCTTTGAAGATGTCAGCTTGAAAAGAAATCTTTAATTTACAATAAATCAAGTACGGGAAAATTTTGAAAAATTAAAGATTGATGGTGTCTTATACAACATCGCCTTTCATGTAATACTAGCCATAGCCAAAAAATATTGCATAATATGGAAGGAATAGACATTTTGTCTCATTCAGGAGTGGCGATAATTTTTATTATCCTTCAATTTATTGTTATATTTTTACATTACAGATTATTCATTATTCAGCTTGTGCATTGAATAAGTACATACATAAAATAACAAAAGACTTTTCCTTTTATATTGCAGCAAAGGTATTGTAATGTACGCTAAAAAATTCCTTAATTTACGCAGTCTTTCGTGCGATCCCTAACTCCTTTTTGAACTTAACCGTTTTGGCGCCAAATTATGTGTGGTTGCATAAGCTGTTAGGATGCCTGCCGGCGGAGCGGAAGCTTGGCAACACTGTTATCCATAAGGCCCGTACTGTCAACTAAATGTGGAACGCTCTATAGTATGTTTTTCATGTTATTTTTTCGTCCATGATGAAGGATGAGCTTGTAGTTTTCGAACTTTTGCTGCTAATATTTTTTTTTCAACTGATCAAAGATCATTTCTGCACATTGATGCATGTGTTTTATGACCGGAATCACTTTTGTATATGTTTTGTTTGTTTTCTGTTTTTGAGTTCATTTATTGTTTGTTTTATTTGTCTGTGAGCATGTTTGTTTTTGTTTTGATTTTTTTGCTGATTTGATGCTATGGTGATAAGAAAAATAAATAATTGATTGTAAGGCAGAGAGCCATCTTGAAGTGAATGTACAATAAGATTGAGATAAAAAAATCAGTGTCAAGTGATATTTACCTTGGATTTAATCGCTGTGATACGTTAACATAATGGTGTAAATGACCCTGTAGAAATTACTTCTTGAGACGGATTAGCAGGACGGATTAAAAATGAATAAGTGAAGAGTTTTTTCTCATATTTCAATGAACGTGTGCAAACTAACTTTATTAAAAATCGAGTCCACTTCATGAACAATAATAATGAAGAGGATACTCATTGGGAATTGGTAAATACACACATGAGTTTTCCCATTAACCTTGCGTGTTCATTCTATTTCGCTGTAGGATATTCAACGGTCATTGAGCACTCGCGCTGCAGTGTGATGTGACCCCATTCCCCCGTGCCCAATAATGCGCTTCGAATTAAAAGCAAAACCATACACCTTAAGATAAGGAAACTGCGGCATTATCTGCCGTTTACTTCGCCCCTAAAGTGCTCCGCCGCAATTTCCTCGGACCATTTGCAGTGGAGCTGAGCGCGCGCTTCAAAAGGGTCCCTCCCTCCTTTTCCCTCTCTCTTGTGCTCTTCACCGGCTCGTATTCAGCCTCATGTTACCCTCCCATGCCCCCCTCTCTCTCTCCACCTTAATCGCACCACCCTCTTTTCCATCTCCTCCTTGAGCAAAACAATAATGTGGGCAGAGAGGGGTCAAAGGGTCAAGCAGTCTTGCCAAACGGCTTCTGTTCCATAAGGAGTTGACGGAAGGAGATGGCGCATTTAGTGGAGGATGCTTTATGCCGACGGCGGGCACTTATTCTCTCTCTCTCGCTGGATGAGACGGAGGGAATGGTCAATTGAAGCGAAATATCAAAGTGAAATAGGGCGATGGAGCCGAGAGATAAATTCGGCTCGTAGTGGGACGGTCGAAAATACGACGGAACGTGAGCGCATGAATTAATTAGACCGAGCATCAGGAGTGATGAATAATTGAAAATTTTGATCTGGTAAATCGCTGACTGCAGTATATGCTTCCAAAATCCGATTAACATACCCGAAAATACAAACATGATAAAATATCCCCTAAGAGCTAGTCGGACAAATGAGGCCATTTTACAATTGGGCTGTCGCCTTTAGTCTTTAGATGGAATTTTTTAGACGGATGAATATTTTGTTTATTATAATTTGGGCATACCATTCCGTAAAAAGTATAATTTTAATAATAATAACATATAATTTTAATCTGCGTTTATGTTTTCAGCGGCTGGAATTTTTCCTTCCTTTCAAGTAATTTGTTAGAATCCCATGTGATCTTAAACCTATTAGATTGCTTCTCACTTTTTTATAGCTAGGAAGATTAGTAATAAGACTATCAATATGGGTTACAAAAATGTAGGCAGTGACGTACCCGTTTTTAGAGATATGATTTAGTATCTTACTTATATTATTACTCACATTGCGACGTATTTATTATTTTGCTTTATCCAAGTTAGGGTAGAAACACAAACAAAATGGTGAAACTGAAATCGAATTTTATACTGCTTTGCATTTATAAAGTGCCATTCTTTAAAATGGCAAAATTATCAATACGTCATATGTACAAGTTTGGCAATATTGTAATAGCAAAACAGATGCATACGCATCCGCCGGCATGGAAAAATGGAGCCAAAATACAATGGGCACTCTAGTCAGTGACTTAAGTAATAAAAAGGCGGAAACCAGGGTCAGTAACTCCGTAGGACAAAGGCGGCAGTCCTTTTTTTCTTTATGCCTCTGGAGCCTTCTTTGTGGTTCCTCCATTCCTTTCCTTCCGGTCCAAATTTCTTCCTCGCACCATTTTCTTTCTCCTCCAGCCGCATCAATCTAGGCCTCTTTTTTTTTTATGTCCCTCGCTCCTTGCTGTCTTCGAAGAGGGAAGACGCCATTGCGCGAGGGTCCGCGGCCAACCGTTCCTCCAGGGAATCCCTCTTCTCCCTCTCCACGCATCTTTTTGTTCCATTTTCTTCTCGCCTCATTCTCGGGGTCTTTCTGTCTTCGCGTCTCATCCCATATCCACTTCCCGCCCGAATATTCCCTCCCATACGACAGACACCCTTCTCTGTCGCCCTCGTTACGGTAGCGCCGCCCGCCCCTGCCGGCCATTTGTCTGGCAAATGGAGCGTCTCCCGGCCAGGAGTCTATGGTTCGTTCCCTCTGCGATCCCGAACCCCTGCCGTTCTCTCACACTGCTCATCCTCTCTCTTTTTTTTTGCGAGCAATTTCGTTTACTGCTGTGCCATCTTTCATTGTTTTTTGCCCCGCGACCCAATTTTTCTGCACTGCATCACAGGTCATTTTTCTGCGATCATATTTGTTGTGAGTTTTCCTTCGTGTATTTTTATGCCTATCTTCCTCCATAATATCTCTTCACATTATTGCTGGCTTGGGTGGTTATCAAATTGAATTTCAACATTGCAGTTTTATGCATCATTAATCAAGTACTGCAGCTTTTTAGGATTCTTCCTCACCATACCGTAACGCGTCCAATCAAATGATTTTTTTTAATGAATCGGTGTATTTAAGATCATAGCTATGACATAGTTTTGTATCATTATAACGTTTACATATATAATAGAGAATTGGAAACTCTGGTATTTTTATTCCATAAAGACATTCTCTCTACACAATGAGCCTGCTCTAACACTAAGAGAATAACTAGCATTTAATTCCGTAACTTTTCATCTTGGATCATCGTTTTATGTTAAATTTAGTAGCCATGATTCTTAACCGAGTTCAAGGCAAGCAAATTAATACCTTGGAAATGTTTTTTATGGATTTTTTTTCGATTTCCTCTCTAAAGTCGTTAATTTAAATTACATATACGATTGAACTTTCGAATACCCCCAAGCAAAATCCTCGACGTGCAAGGTGGCTCAGGGAAAGGAACTCGACCTTCTCCTACCCTGAAAGTGTGAAATTCACTCATAACTTAATGCGAGATGAGCTCTACCCTCACCTAACCAATTCAACCATCGGGTTGAATCATTGTGAGAGTAATGGGATGAGAAAAAAGCATCCTCTGCGGAAACTAACTCAATGTATTTCACCGGGTTTACCGAACGAGCAAAACCTTGATGGACCCCCTTTTCGCGTCAAGGAAACTGGGAGAGTGATTCGGCCCTGTCCGGTGCAGACAGGAAGCCTCGAGAAACGACTTCTTCTTCGCTCTCTCTCTCCTTCCTATCAATCCGGCGCGGGGTCGAGTCAAATTTATGGAGAAGACACCTTAAATGTGCACCCAGCGGTCTCATTCAATTTTTTTTCTCGGTCCGCTCGACAAAAAAGGGCAAATGCATGGGCGGGGCCGGGCGTCGACGAGTGGGGACCAGGCGGGAGAGAGAGAGAGGGTGAGGTGGGTGGGTGTGGTGTTCCAAAAAGGGCAAGAATGGGGAATTGGAGGAGAAGTGGTGGAGGGAGGGATGTTATTTGGGAGGTTAGTGGGGTGACTTGATTGAGCGGTGGACATGTGGGGACTTCGGGAGGAATGGAATAGAAATAGAGCACGCTTTTTCCTACGAGTAATAGTTCCCATGAGTAGGAGTTAACGCTTACCGTGCTGATGTTAGTACTGTAGATCTGTACCCCAGTGCTGCCCATTTTCATTACTTTTGTGCGAGGCAACAATTAACCTTTGATGCGAGGAAGAGGTGTTTGGTATGATTTGTAAGGATTAATTTTGCTTTTTTTAAATTAATTATTTGGAGTTTACTGCCACTTCGTTAAAAAAATTGGCTACGTACGATTTTTCAAAAGATGGATGGCGTAATAATTATCCCGTTGCAAAAATCGAAGGATTTCACGTGGCGTAATGATACGCATATAGCACGCGAAGTGTTAAATCTTAAGAAATACATTCCTTGGTTAACGAAGAAAACAATTCTTATATTGTATAATCGATACAAAAATTAGAACGTTTGTATCGTAATGCTAATATAATGAGTTAATAACTTAGATAGATGAAGATTTTTTCAAAACTGTGATTATTCATTAGCCTTAGGGAGGTATAAAGAACGAAGTAAAAAGTGGGCTTGGAAAAGATAAGTGAATATTATGTCTTACTAGCTAGATTTTGTTCAATATTTTTCATTGAAATGCTTATTCGTCTCGAGTTTTATAATTTTTATTTTTGAAATGCTATAATTAATACATAATATAAGTACATTGATGCATGAAGAGACATTTTATGCTTTATTATTATGTTATGAAATTTACCTTGCTTATAAATCCTCTTATATCTTCACTGTTTGTCATATCTTTTTGGGGAACGCCGATATTGATGACAGAATTATTATCCCGACTATAATGATCCCGATTATAGGTTTAATCCCGACTTTTAATGGTTATTGGTAAAAAATTACAAGTTTGTATTTTTACGGAAGTAAGTGCATAATTTTGTAGGGTACTTCCATTTGTTCAGAGATTACTACCGAGTTATAGCCTTGTTCTCGTAATTTTACATAGAGAGGGAGAAGGATGTTGCTATTAAGGTACAATTCTATTATTTTAATTAATCGTAGGTACTACATAAGAATCATACAATCCATTCTGCTTAGGCTCTAGAATGTTTTGCGGTGAATTAGCTTTTAACCGATAATTTTACTCATTTCGTATGAGAGGGTTTGAATGGATATTCTAGGTTAGTATGAATACGTGAATTAAAAAAAAAAGAAACAAATATTAAAAATTAAAATTTCCACGTATAATTAAAATTTATTCATTTTAGTTTAATACATTGAGGTTTTGAGGCTTTTAGAAATACCGCATACCTATCGGGAAAAATATGCAGTGGAATCTTCCTCAAATGCCATTAGGCTCAATTTTTTTTCAGCGGAAAATTTTTTAATGTTGGCCAAAATTTCTCTTCCCCTTTTAGTATGCATTGTAGCCATATGTATATAACATCACTTGCAAGTATATGATAAAGAGGAAAATAACGCGGGCTACACCAGCAAGTACTTCTGGTATGTCTCTGTCTATTGACATCTATTTCTACCTATTTTCATCATGAATACCGATTTACAAGAGTACAATTGTCGATCTTTGGTTGGTCTACGGTGTATATTTTCAATGATACTTAGTTCTTAGCGCCACCACAACAGTCTAGCCCATCCACTGCCTATGGTGAATTTCGGAATGAACTGACATGGGCAAGCCATCAGGCAAGAAGGGAGAGAGAGTCAAGGAAGAAAGTTGGAGTAATAAAAGGGTCGCAGGGAAACTTTCCGAAGACGGAGAAACCGGGGGGGGGGGGGGGGGGGGGGGTTGGTGAGGGGTCGAAGTAAAAGAGGTCGTCTTCGGGGTGCTGCCACCTCACGGGGGGAGTGCAGGACATACATATAGGGCGGCGGGTGTGGGCGAAAGGTCGAATGGGAGAGCGATGGAGGACGGTCGAATGGGATAGGCGTGGTATTGAAAGGGCGGCGGTGTGGTGTCGCTAGGAAGGAGGAGGTCGTGGAGGAGGTTGCCTCCCACCTTGATGGAGTGCAATTGTGTGGATGCGGACGCCGGTGGAGTCTCGCAGGGGGAGGGACACTGAATTAGGGGCAGGCGGAGGGAGATGGAATAGAGGCCAGTGCCGGGGACATTCGCCCAAATCTTACGGGCGAGGAGGGTGGAGCGGGGGATGAGGGATGGGTGAGGAGGTGGTGCGCTCGGAAGGGGGTGTACGTATATCAACGCGTGTGTGGTTGGCTTCGGGATTGATTGGCTCCTTGGATGGATGTGTGTGAAGGCCTTGTATGGGTGAGTGGGGAAGAAGGGGGGGGGGGAATTCTTATTTTTCCCAGTGCTCCTTTCATTCTTTCTTCCCCTTAGTCGCTCCTCTTTCTCTTCCTCCTTTTGCAACTATTTCTTCGGCTTTTTGGAAGGAGTTATTCAGTCTGAGACAGACAGTGAGAGGGTGAGGGGTTGTATTGAGCAGAATGGGAAGAAGAAATGGCTTCTTAGGCCGCGTGGGAGAGGAAAAGTGGCGTCCATTCCTGGTCTGATTCTTTTCCGGCGCTTCCTTAGGTACCTACTCGCCCCGAGACGGCTTCCTCGTAACGACACAGCCATTCCAGTTTATAGGGAGAAGTCTTGCTTTGACCCATTTTGCTGGTTGCTCTATGACTAAATGCTATCCATATTGCCGCATTTTTCTCGGCATATGCTCGGAAGATGTTTTGTGTTACAAATATAAAAATATATCTATTTTATTTGCAATTTTATTTAATTGGGGGAAGAGCCAGAGACTTAAGCTATCGATGATTTCTATAGGATAATCAGTATAATAAGTTGTCTTACGCCATCTCGTCATTAGAAGGCGCCCGAATAATGAAAGTTTGTTCATCCTACTGAATATTTAATCGTATTTGACGTTTAGAAGATTTGGAAATAGCATAAATTCAGATACTGCAAGCAAATAAATACTTTATACCCACTTTTACTCTGTGAGATATTCTCCTACCAGTGATAAAGTTAAGCTTAGCGGAGAATTATGGTAGACTAGTGCCTAGTACTATGTTTAAGGTGATGTAATGAGATTGAGTACTTTTCAAATAAAAATGAGTCAGGGTTCCTTCGCGTTTATTGGTTATGAGTAATCATCAATTCTGTAAACTTTCCAATTGTCTACTTGATACTGAAGAAGAGGTAGAAGGTACAATTAGGTAGAACATCAAGTTCACGAATTCATACCACCACACTCTTTTAGATGCGTCCAACGATGTTTCCATTTTGTTACTTTACTTATAAAGGTAAGTTATATCCAGTGCCTCTGCTATGACCATGCAAATCATTCTTTAAGTCATCGCTCGTACAGGGAATATAAGTAAAAATTAAACACCAACCTTTCTTATTATTTTAATTTTTATATGAATGGAATGAATTCTGGGATAGGTAAATAGCCCTTAAAGAAGGGAACCGCATAAAAGGAACTGAAACCGCTTCAAGTAGCAAAAGTAATCTCGTAAAAAAAGCAGCGAGAACGGTTTAGCTTCGAAGGCTATTCGCCGGACGTTGACGGAGCTCTTGCCAGATGACTCTGCTGTAACGAGGGGCAATTGCGTTTGATGCGACCATGTTTTTGCGTGGATCCCACGAAATGCCTCCAATACCATCCCATTCGTCCTCCCCCCCCCCCCCCCGTGAGGACCATTTCCTATTCTTCCCCCACCCCACGCCAAAGCCACTTCTTCCCTCCCTCACACGCCTCCCGTACCTCATTCACCACTGCCTGTTCAGTCCATTCCCTCCGCCTCATCCTTGCTCTTCCGCCCACCCACAGACCCCTTTCGGCGTCGAACAACTCTCCTTGATCAATCCTCCTCCGTCCCTGCAACTTCCCACCGTCCTTTCGCTTCCTCCCTCCTCCTCCTCCCGCCTCCCATCAGTCTTAGCCATCACCCCGAAGCTCCTTGCGGGGCCCTTTCTTCTCTCCTGAGTGCTTGGCTACAAGGTCCCTGACAATGGGAGGGAAGGCGAGGGGTTGCCCGGAGTCTTGACTGGAGATTGTTGGGAGGGGGATGGATGGAAATGGGCGGGAGGAGTCGTCGGTGTTGCAAGGAGGGTGTTGAGAGGTCTTACCATTACCACTCGCAAACTCCCACCCCCCCCTCCGTCACTACATCTTTCTTCATACAGAGATGAGGGAGGGGGCTCATGTCCTTCCCGCTTTTGTCCGTCTGATGGTTGCTAAACGAAATGCTTTGCTTTTGTGCAGTGGGTACTCGCCGCCTTCCGTTGATTGGCAGTGGAGGGGATGGTGAATGGTGCGCTGAGAAAGGGGAAAATGAACCATAGAAACTTTTGGTAACTAGCTCAGGAGATATTTATGTTGTTTGCAATCCATCTCCTCGGATTAACGGGCGGAAATCATCAGGTCCTTTCTTTAATTCAAAATGGTTTTATATTCTTCGTGTTTCCGGAAATCCAATTTACGTATGCTCATTACAGGTGAAATGATTTTGAGTATGGCACTAGTTTTTGATCAGTTAATCAATGGATCAATGGAAGTTTTAAATGAAAATTATATCAAAATTGTCAAATAAAAATTTAATTAATTTTATTAAAGCCCATTTATTCCTGAAAAAAGTAGTTAGTAACTAAGCTTTGAACTAAATAAGGTAATAAACTAAGGGAAAATATGAGTTTCTTCTATATCATTACTATACCTCAATTATACGGCAAAGTGTTTCTTGGACGTCAGTTGGAGGAGATACTATTTCAAAACAATGGCTTCGCATTCATTACTTTTAAAAATTAAGCTGCAGCATTTTTCTTATTTCCATCGTGCTATGTAGCCATTTATGCTGACGGTTATGTAAATTTTTAATACACAGGTTATGAACTGCGCTAATACTTTACCTTCTTTACGGCCAATAGGAAGCTCATTCACAAATTCTGAAAATGCGACTGGTATTTAATATTTCGCTCGGTCCTCAAGTAATTTTCGTGCTCCGGAATGCAAGCCTTTATATTTTGTTTGCGGTGGGGGCATTGAAAGGACTTAAACGAGAGGGAGTGTGCAGCGAGGGAAGGCGATTTAACGGGCTTACTCATCCGGGTCCGCCAAGGAAGCAAGAAATGTGGATATATCCCCTCTGAGGTCCCCCATGGGTTAGTTAACGGCTCCGAATGGAGGGTGGCAGACGCCAGGACGCGTATGTATGGAGGGGGAACGAAGGGGAGGGTGCGTGTGAGTCGTCATTTGCAAAACCCCTAAATCAGGCTGACCAGCACTTATCTCAAGTCCAACACCTCCTTCCCCTCGTTTGGAAGCCGTCCCATTCTGGACCTAATCCTCGGACCATTTAAGTCCCCCGGCCTTCCTCTCCAACGCCATAACCCGTCCCCCGCACTCATTGCCAACCTCCCAAAGCTTCTCAACCCCCTCCCTTTATCTCGCCACAGCCCCGCCATCTTACACGTGGCATTGTCCCCATAAGGGAAATTAACTCCCAGCTTTGGTGGAGCGTAATTAGCAAAGTCCCTCTCCTTCTTGCGTCATTTGAAGTTATTTGGTCAGTTTACACAAACTTATTAGGGACCCCAGCCCGAGACGCGAAGGAGCGAACGCAACGACACGAAACGAATGACTGTGGTCGTAGGAGCGTGCGGTATAACTCCGTTTGCCATTTCTTTCTACTGCCACTACCATTTCCGTTTGCTTCTGTTATTTTTGGGGGATACATGTGCTGCAAAGAGATAAATACACTCGATGGAGAAGTCTCTTAGATTTTAGTTACACTTTAAGTTACAAGGACAACTTACCGGTTCGAACGCGATTTTTTAAGAAATGTAATGGCAGGATTCATCAGTAAATTCTCATCTGTTACGAAGCATCTTTTAGTATCGCGAATTTTCTGAGACAGAAATTGCCCTCATCTGGAAAATGAAGCTATAAGTTTAGCTGTTTCTGTTACTGTAGTTATTTATATATCAGACAAAATTATTTTTAAAAGTAAGAAAGCTCTTGGAAGTCTTCCTCATTGAATTTTCCTGGTGGTTACTTTGGATCATGAATTTTAAGAATTACCGTTACTGAATTTAAATATTTATCACATTATCTTTTCTTGGCATTTCGGACTGACTTCTAGTTATCGTTTTTGTCCATAGTGTTTTGAATAACAAAGAATCGTGCAGGCCTAATTTATCTTTCCATGAAATTTACTGCTGAGCCATATTATTTCCTTTTTCTCGTTGGTATCAATTAATACCTAAGCCATACTAAATGATGTATGTATTTAATATTATAACTATTCGGTGTAAAAATAAGAAGTTATTGGAGAAATAAAAAAAATGATTAATAAACATGGAAGCATAGACCGTGGGACGTCTTTCTATCGTTGATATACCCAATTTGCGTCTTGTTGCTATTTTTACGGCGTGGAGTGTGGTTGATCCACATTGCCTCTTCTGAATTTTTATTTTTTGCTGTTGCTCCTGCATCGTTATCTTTCCGCCTTGGTCCTTCAGCTGGTATCTGTAATGATATAAAAACTCACTGTGTGAATTTCTTACGTGTATATATTAGTCGCTTTAGTTATCAGGAAAAAAATTATCACACAGATATTGGAGTGCATGCTGGGCTATCCCATATAATCATAGATGGAGGGCTTAAGTGGAAGATTTTACGCTGCTATGCATGCGCAGAATATTTTGCTAAGGGAACTCTATTCTTAGCATTTGAACTCTAATTCATTGTGTACAGCACGTTTTTCTTTATCGATTTGCATGGTTTTCCTATGTTAAATTCCACTAATGGCATATGACGATGGTGAACTAGTTTATTTTGGAGCCGAGGAGAATTATTTATCCGTAGCACGCTTACCTAGTTCTTGTGTTTTGCTAATATTAAGCGGGCATAGGGGTTCTTAGATGCAAGGTAAATGAAAATACCAGCAGTAACTTTGTACTGGCGCATCCCTCCTGTTAATTCACCGGGAAACAATTGGTATAACTCCTCCCCGTCCTCCCTTCATCCTCTTTCCAAGTTCCTTTTGCGAGGAATCCGGCGAGTCTGGGTTTTGGAAGCGAAGGCAAGGAAGTCCACCTGCCCCGCATTCCTCATTCCTTTGACGAAATCCCTTTCAGGTCGGACGGAGCGAGTTCGCCTGGACCTGTGCACATCTTTCTGCCTGTTCAGGGCTTCGAAGTCTTGCTCCTCCTCCCCTGTTCTACCCGTCTTCCCCCTTCATTCTGAGAGATTCTTGGTCTTACACATCCATTTCATTTGCTTTACTCCTTCGCCCGCTTTCACCTTATCCTTGCTTGGTGTAGGAACTTCTTTGATGAATAGACACGTGCTTTTCTCGTGATTCTATTTTCCTGGAATATAATGTTTTAAATCTGCAGTAATAATGTTGCATTCCCACATCTGGCTTGCATCACTTCACTAAAGTTAGGTCTCGGCGTATTTAAGCAAAGACTTGTTAAATTTAGCTGAATACATCATGTTTATAAATAATGGCTAATTACTCTAGTTGAAAATTGAGAAACTCATTCTTTGAGTGAAATACTGCTCAAAGTAATATGAACTAAAGTTTGCATTAATATTTCTTTTTGATTCCTAGCTCCGAGTGAATTCACTGGTTCTCTTGTTTTTAAGTGAACCGTTTTTATGTGAAATAATTAAACCAGAAACTTTTATCCCATCTAAAGACCACTCGTGTGAGTCAAAACCTCCCTTACATGTCATAAACTGAGTGATCACAAATTTCCGCGTTTAATCATTCTAAATTACATAATGCAAATAGAATAAAAATAAAGCTTTAATTCCACCGGAATCATTACCTGACTCTAATAGTTATTGCATTTAAAGTTATAAAGCTAAAATAAGATTGTTATCAATAGGAAATGCAAATAGATGCATGGATTTCCATGAAAAAATAATAAGTCAAAAATTAATAAAAGGGTTAACTCTGAATCCTTGAGTATTTTGAAAAAGACACGCTTCAAGAGCTAAGCAAATGCTAGGTGGATAATATCTCTTTGTAAATAGGTATTCTTTTGCTAATAAATCATCATTTGAATAATTTAATAATACATTTGAACTATAAGTAGCTTATATATCCTTTCAATTGTCATAAGATTGCCTCTTTCGGACGCATGTCAGGAAAATGGTGCGATGCGAAAGCAAATGGTCCATATTTTGAAGGTCAGTATTTATGGTGCTCTTCTTATAGCAGTTATTTAACAAAATATGCCGCGATATTTTAGAAATAAAAGTCACTTTGTATTGTACCTGAAATTTGATTACCTCCAACACATACTTAAAGTACATTAAGTACAGATAAGTAGTCATACCTACCCGAATTTTTTGTGAAACATTAAGAAATGATTTTCAAAATAATCGAAATATGGTTCCATCAGAATAGTCTTGAAATAACAATAAAAATTTACGTTGCCTTTACCGCGACTGTATTGAAATAATGAGATGATAGTTCTGTTATATAAAACAAATTGACTCTACGTATATACATTATCGCCCCTTAAAAGCATCCTCATTTTCTCTATGGTGGACCGTACTAGGGAAGAGCCTCTCAAACATTCGATTTGCATTAATATACGTTCTAATGCTTACCACTTTACCAGTCTTTCTCACCTACCACATGTTTGAAGTTTTTCCTCGGCGTAAGAGGAAGAGCGGGTGTATGCATTGGGTCTCAGTTCACTCTGTCGGATGACCTTATTTCCGAAACTTTTTCATCCCTCTCTCTGCCTCGGGGCTGCTCTTATTCTTTCCGATCTGCTAGCTTTCACCCCGCGCTCGATTTCAACCCCCGCTCGCTCGCCCTTTCTCTCTCTCACACATTTCAACCCTCTTCCTTTCGTCCAACCCTTTCCGCCCCCCCCCCCCCCTTCGGTCTCCCCGCATGACATGGGCCATCCGCCGTTTCTTGGCTCTCTCCGCGAGTGGCGGTGGACGGGGGCGGGAGCAGAGGGCCGGATGTCCGGGCATTTTGGCCCACACGGTTTCCCTTCATCGCAGTCACATACCCCCTTTACTCCTCCACCTCGTCACCCCCCCCCCTATCCCGGGCGTAATACTCTTTCTCACTTAAACAATTGAATGTGCATTTAATTTTAGAATATGGTGGGGTGGTGGGGTAAGACAATTTTTTTTCATCGGCAGAAATTTGATCATTTTGGTAAATTTTGGCTTTTGATGAAGCAGCGATGATGATGAACAGATATTGTTGATATTAGTTTTGATGGCTTTTTTTTGTTATACCGCGTCTTGTGGTGTGAAATAATATCTCCGAAGAGATCCCTGGAATGGGGAAATAAACGTTGACTTTTAAGCCACAAGACGCGGGTTAATCCAAACTTTTTATTAATTTGGCCTTTATTTGTAAAAACTTAACATGTGCCACATATTCGCATATGTTATGCGTTTCGAAGTTCGCAAGGCTTCAAACAGTACACATTTTAGAGTGCTGGAAGATAATTACCAAATTCATTGATGTGCTTCAAAATTATCAAATCAAATTAAAAATATAAACTTCATAACGGCGAAAATAGCTTTAGAACTATGAGTATTTCATTTTAGTTCATGCTTTGAAAACAGATACAGATAAAAGTGAATGCTTGAAGTACTGTAGCGTATCATTTTGACCGTCACTAGGCTCATCTGCCTCTCTCTCCTCACTTTAGGGTCATAAGTTAGCTCTATATCTTTTGGCTATCATCTCAATCCTTCCCTATCTCTGTGTCCTTTGTCTACTCTTCCGTTCCATGGCCAGTATATTTTCTCGTTTTTTTCCCTCACAAACTGTTACGGGTTTCCTTCCCCCTTTCGTGTACACTTTTATGCTCTGATGATTTGTCCTTATTTTATTTCCTCCCATAACACTCCCCCTTATTTTTGACCTTGTTTGGTTCTTTTTAGGTCGGTTGCTATCTATCATGTAGAATTTTATTTTCTTTATATTTTGCCATGTTCCATTGGTTTACTTTATTTCTTTCGTGCCTACGACAGTCTTTTATCGATTCATATTATTTCTACCCCTCGAAAGAATACAATTTATTCATTGCCCTATTGGTTTTCTTCTAAATACAAACACTCTTTATGGACCAATTATCGAAATTTTTCTTTGACACACTTTGACTGAAAATGATACAAATTAGAGAAATTTGAGTTATTTTGGTGCAAAGAAACACTAAAAGATAAGCAAAATCAGCTTCAACCCATTTCGAAATGTACTGAAATATTTAAGTGTATTGACGTCACTCCTTGATGAGAGCGTCTGGATCTCAACAATATCTGTTCAGCCATGTGGTTAAGGATTTAAAAATTTAATACCTACATCATAGCAATCATTACATTAGGAGCTAAGTAGTGAAATTAATTTACTCAAGGAGAAAGGTGAAGAATTGTTGGTGGCATTGCATTTGCGTTATTACTACATTGACCACTGTTGCCTCAACCAAACTTTTGAGCGAACAATAAAAGATTTCATTTTATCGGAAAAGTGTTCCTAATTGATACACATGAGAAATAATAGTCTGCGGAAACGTCTTAATTATTCATCCTGTCTTCAGTGTACTTTTTCGATGCCGTAACAAAACTTTTTAGCCAACAATTAAAGCTGTCATTTTATCGCAATAGTGTTTCTAATTGCTCCGCTCGAAAAATACTAGTCTGCGTAAGTGTCTTAATTACTTATCCTTTCTTCAGAGTACTTTCTTGAATGCCTGGTGAACTCCAGCGAGGAAGCCTTTGCTGCGCGTGTCTTAGTCCTTGCTGCCTTCGTTCTCTTCATAAGGGCCCGTACCAATTCGCCTCCCCTTGACTCCTCTTTGCGTCTCCAAGCCCCTCTTCCTCCTCCTCCCCGCTCCGACCCCGTAATTGCACACGGCCCTTCCGCTCCGCTTAATCCTGGACCTCAATGAGGAAGTAGCCCCTTCTGAGCATTGCCCCTTGGCTACCTTAACTGCCTTGTCCAACCGTTTCCACTCCGGCGTCCTAATGGGGCGTTCTCCGACTTAGCGATCGGCGCGTTACTTCGTCTGTGTTAGTAAAGGGCTCATACGTGCGTAGAAATTCAGGATTTCCTTTGATCCTCCTCTTTCACTAAGATGCTAACAAGAGAGCTGGTACTGTGATTTATTTCGGTCATTATTTTAGCCGTGAGAAAAATTTCAACGTTATTTTGTGGATATCATTAGCAATTTTCCGGATGGAAGGAAATCTTTGTTCTCACCTCATTTAATGAAAAACCCAACCTTTGGAAAATTTTGCCATGGGAAAATTAGACCATTTTCAAGTTGACTAAACATTTTAGTGGCAGCATCAGAAATACCTTGTGGAAGAGGTTGGTTAATGGGAACTATGGCTAGCTCATATTACTGTTTATTTTTTACAATACGTCTATATCAAGCTGTTTAAAAGATGGGTTTCCACAAGATGAGGGAGTTTGGCGTAAATAGTATGGATGATTGCGAGTATACGGATAAAGCACGGATTAGTGGGTTCAAAATTTATGGCTAATTGTAAGTGTTAAAATTACTAAGGCCCAGTTAGAATATAATGCTTTAGTATTGTACGGTGAGGCTAGGATGGTTGAAAATGAGGTTTTAAAGCATACATTTTATGATAAAGTATATACAAGGATAAAAAAAGAGACCGCACTGATACTTTGCACAAATCGCTCCACGGATCGAAACGAAACAAAAAGCGACATCTTGCGACACATCTGACGATTTGTTGCGTTTGTTTACGTCAAGCCGTTACTTAGCAGCAGCGGTAAGTGTCTTGACCTGTTTTTTAGTTTTAAGGTTTTCGCAGCGATTAGATGCACTATTATAATTCATTTTCGGGAATACGTCTGCGTGCTATTAATATTTAACTCAACGTTTCGATCCACTTACTGGGAACGTCGTCAGGAGAATGAAAATATAAACACCTATCATACCGTTGGAAAAACTGGTCCATTGTTGTTAAGGTATTTAAAAAAGTAAATAAAAATAAAAATAAAATAAAAGCCAACTTCTTTAAAACATCTAATATAAAAAAAAAAAAAAGGGAGATGAAAGGTGGAATATTGTAATTAAATTTTCGAAATGTATCTCTTCCACACATGGCTTAAATTATATCCATCATCCCTGTTAAAATTCATTGGTCTTTTAGAAATTTCTATCGCCTCTCTAATAAGCCGTGGATAATATGCAGATTTTCTTGCAATGGCTTTGGCCTCATCCAGGAGGATCTTGTGTCCTGGCCCCGACATAAAATGATCGGCGACAGCTGAAGTTTCCCATTGCCTTGCCTTCAGCGCCCTTTCATGCTCTTTCAGCCTTGTCACTATCTTCCGTTTGGTCTGTCCGATGTAACTAGACCCACATGAACACGGAATCTCATATATGCCTTCCATTTGTAATGGGGGAACAGCATCAATGACGGATGGAAGTAGGTCTCTGATCTTCCTCAACGTGCCAAACCTGGTTTCAACGTTGGCTTTTCCAAGTTGGCTTTTTTTTTATAATAGTGCGTCTTGACCTGTTCTTAACCCGCATGCAACGGCAGCAATGAAGGAACAGCGTCTGTGCGTGAAATTTTGTTTCAAACTTGGCAAAAGCGTTACGGAGACGTTTGGAATGATTCATTAAGACTTTTTTTTTAATGAAGCTATGAGTCGAAGCAAGTGTTTTGAGAGGTACAGTCGTTTTAAATCGGACAGAACCTCGACAGATGAAGACTCGCGAACGGGGCGGCCTTCCACATTGGTAGACCCCAACCATGTCAAATTGATGAACGATTTGGTGCGGGAAAAATCTCTGTTTAAATGTTAGGAAGGTAGCTGAAGAAGTGGATATTAGTTTTGGATGCAGTCAGACATTTTAATAGACATTTTGGGCATGACACACATCGCATCAAAATTCATCCCTCATGATGGCGTTTCCACCATGATAACGCTCACACGCTGATCGTGACAGTTTTTCGCCAAAACCAGAACTTCCGTGATCCCGCAGCCAGCCTACTCTCCAGATGTAGCTCATTAGGCTTCTTTTTGTTTCCATAGCTAAAATCAACCTTGAAAGGGCATCAATTCAACTCTATTGCGGACATTTAAACTAATTGTACGGCGGACATGAAGAGGCTCCCTAAGGCGGCTTACCAGGCAGGGTTCGTGAGCTGGAATAACCGTTGGCAATGGTGCGTCGTGAGCCATGGCATGTACTTTGAGAGTGACAAGTTCGATTAAGCTGTATCCGTCTAAATAAACAAGTCATACAATCAGTCCGGTCTTTTTTGATCACACCTTATATGATGAGTACTTTCGTTCTCTTAAAATTGAGGCGTATGAAATGTTTTCAGATATTACAAAGAAAATCTTAGTTAACCGTGTTGCCTTCCTCATACTTAAATTTAACATCCTATCAAAATGTAAGAGAGTTCTGTCATCATTGCTGCAGTGAAAAATATTGCATAGCCATGATCTTGGTCAGCTAAAATAGAGCCTAAGTTGAATAGCAAAAAGATCCCCTATATTTACTGAATCATCTGACAATGACGTTTGTGTCTTACGTCTACCATTTCTGGTGAAAAATAATTATGCATAATTAAATATTATATAGTGCAAATTAACTCTCCAGGTTATTAGAATTAACACAAAATGATGTATATATTTAATTTAATATATAATTTAATAAGAGATACAAAATGCCATTAATTTATTCAAAATTATTTGTAAAGTATGGCAGAAGTATAAGTAAGAAGAATTTTAGAAACAGAAAATTAAAATTCAGTCCTCAATGTTTTTGCGACCATTAGTTAATTTATCTTCATTGTGTGGTTAATTTTGCAATTAAGGTTTATTTTTAAGTAATGGGGATTTAAGATATCGCTGTTACAGCTACCATAACTTTGACGACCCAGAGCCCCACTACATTTCCAGGCCCGACAAAACTGATAAATCAAGGGAGATATTTCGCCAAACGGATATAAGTGGGAATATGTTTTTCCCCCAAACCATAAGGACTTAAATAAATGCTAGTTACAATTTTGTTCGAGCATTTGCTTTTTATATGCAAACGGCTGGTGTCCTAACACCCCTTGCCACATGCCTTTTTACGCTGCTTGCGAAGCAGTTTGTAGATGTAGATGAAAGAACTTGATTCTCGTCCACAACTGGACACGCCACATTCCTGCTGCGCACCTGAAAATACGGTCGATGGCACCGTTTTTGAGGTGACCCTGCACCCGCCCACCGCAGTCCCTCAAAAAGTGCCCGCACGGATCATTCTCGCGGAATGTCCGAAGAGGTCCGACCGAGTCGGAGCCCTTCGCCCCCGTTCGGTCATCTCCGTCCGAGATCCAATCAAAAAAGCTCTCCCCTCCCCAACCCCATCATCCCGACCCCTCGCTGCGACGGCCGCCCGCGTGGTCAATAATTCCGCCCCTTTTCTGCCGGCCATTCGGCTTGCACTCCCGTTCCACGCAGGCAAAAAAAATGAAAGAGCGGTGGAAAAAATGTATATGTATGCAGACGGTGAGAGAAGTTTCGGGGTGGAAGGAAACCGATCCATCGATCCATGGTTTTGGGGGTGATAGGCTTTGGGTGTATGGTGCGGGGTACCATGTTAATCTTGAGGCGGGTCTTTTAGAAAGATTGGAGGGCAAGGTAAGGAGCTTTGTCGGGTGTATGTATATGGCTGGGGTAGGGTACAGGACTGTGTTGTGTTTGTAGTCCAGGGAGAGGGTGCGTAGGGAAGGGAGAACTCGGCCCCTCTCCCCCTGAAATAAAAAAATATACCCTGCCCGCTTCCCCCCCCCCATGCTTCGTTGCCGTCCCCTGACCCTGGTGACCGCCCCCTTCCCCGCATTTTCACTCAGGGGCCCCGTCGCGCTAACCCATTGGCCGTCCACGAGGGCCGAAGACCCTCGAGGCCTTCCCTCATGCCATTCGCAACGAGAGTTCGTTCCCTGGACGGTCTTGGGGTGAAGTATGTTCCCCCACCCCTCGTCTCCCCACCACGCCCTGTCCGTCGTCCTCCCCCCTGACCAGAAAGGTTTTCCCCCTTCAACCCTCTTCTGTTAGCCTTTCGCTCCTCCCCTTCTCCTCCCCACCCCCTTTGGCTTTCCGTGCGCGACCCCCGCCCACCCCATTCCCCTTCTATCTCTGGCTACGGGGGCGACTGGTGCATGAATAATGCATCTGCTGATGCGGACATTCGGTTTTCCGCCCACCTCCCCGACTGCGAGTCTGGAAAACTCTCCCAATCGGCCTATACCCTCCACGATTCCCTCGCCAGTTACACCATTCCTACCCCTCCTGGGTCTTCCTCGGCCCCTCGGTCATAACATCCTAGACTTTCCCCGCGAAACCTTTCCTCCATCGAGAGGTTAGTCCGCATTTAGGCTCTCTAGTAAGGTAGAAAAATCGCCAAAAAAAATTAAAAATGCTTCAGAAAAATATTTTGTTCAGTATCTGAGCAGCACAGAAATCTCCGAAGCAACTAACTCCGAGGTTCTATTTTCCGTTCACAACGAGGATTGTTTACTAGCAAGGTTGCTACTGATCAACTAAATTGAATGTGTATGTATTCATTCCTAAATAAGGGAAAACTTATCTCCTGAAAGAGAAATTGACCAAACGCTGTGCTTTGTATGCGTGGTACGCATCTTTATTTCCTACATGCGTAGAAATTGAGATACTCGGTATATGCCCACTGCCCAGTGTGAACATTTCTTTACGTTAAAATCATCTCGAAGTTTCCGCTAGGATTAATTTTATCGTATTTAGGGGCGTATCAAAGGCTAACTTTTTATTGTGAAGGATTGATTTCAAATTCCTGTGACGGTGGAGATGTGTTAAAGGAAACTTTTTCTCTCTGCAGAGCCTTGAGAAGTACATTACAGAGAAAACTATTCGTCTGTGGTTGGATGTTTTACTTAAAAAAATATTTTTCCTCTTTGGGTATTTTAGTATTCCACAAAGCGAATGTCCTATCCTTAATAATACGATTGATAAGGCGGATTTGGTCCCGTCTACCTAAGAAATCCAGGGTTCATTTATGGTCGCGTTTTTTGACCACTTTCCTATCAATGCAGTATTATTTGATTATTCGTGTGAATCAAGTATCGATTATTTGATGTCCGATCTCTTCTTTACATCCGTTCATTTTCGAAGTTTTCCCAATCTATGCCTTACTTCTGATAAATTATTAGAGGGATGAGCTCTTCTTTCGTAAACACACCACCATGCTGCTGTGTGTGGGATTCACTTATTTCAGAGGGATTATAATTGTGGACTTTTGAAATAATTATGTGGACTTTTGAAATAAATAAATAAATAATTAACTTTAATCGTAATCTGAATAAGAAGCGCTAAAAGCATCCCATAAAAATTAGTCGCTTATAATATATATTCAGCTCACCGAAAATATGCTGAATATATTGATACTGATCGCCAAAATACATTTCTTCGAATGATATTTAGAATTATGGGGCACTCAGTTCAGAGTAAGTAATTTTAATGATATTTTGAGGTATTATATTGGAACAATTTCCAATTAATAACAGCCTAATTTTATTTTCATATTATTATAGAATATCTCATTCAATGTAAAGGATTAGTTGCTTTACATTACAGCTATACGATGAATGCTGGAATGTATCGAATACAATCTGACAGTGGCAAAATGAACTCTTTTTCATCTACATCATCTACTGCTGTTGTGTGGGTAAGCTTGTCGAAGCGCGGGGATAAGAGTACGCCTTGTCCCCTGCGCGCTCTCTCCTCTATTATTCCTCTACTTCTCCTCCTTTCCTCCCCCTCGGCTTCCTGAGCCGTGATTCCGTGGCTCCCTCGCACATATGTCCCGCGCGTGTGAATGGGAAATCGGGCGAAGGGAGTCAATGCCGTAGCAATAAGCGTGCCCGGGAACGGCCTGCGCTGCGCGGGGCGGTTGTGAGCGCGGTCTCGGAGCTGGATCGAAATTTATATCGAATCCGAAACACGTTCCGGGTGTCGCGATCTCTGCTGTAATCTCACAAGCTTGACCGCCCTCTATCCTCATGAAATATTCTCGGTCTATCTACTCTGGTTCCATATTTTCCTTAGATTTTTTTTCCGTGCCAAACGGGGACTTGCTTGTAGGCGAACATGGTTTTATCCATTTCACTAATATAGCCTCGCAGAGGGAGAGTAGGATTCTTTTTTATCCATCTCATGAGCTATGAACGGACTCTCTGGAATCGTTGATGGAATCATTTGATGAAGAAATGGAGAAATAAGAGGGGTTATCGTAAAAATATGCAAACTATGGGTCAAAGTTCTGAAACAACCTTCTGGGAGTAATGTATGTTTGGCCTAATACACCGATTTTTCTTTATTTTAACTCTATTCCTTTTACTTGTATGCTAGGTATATATTTTTGTGGTGGGGAAAATATTCATCATCCATGATAAATTATTCATAATAGTACTTTCTTCAAAGTATTATCCAAAGTCAGCTACTTCTTCGAAACTCTTGATGTTGTTTCTTCAAGAATCAGTATTAAAGTTAAATGTTGAGAATACTTGGAAAGCTTTTCTTTCGCTCGTAACTTCGGGAATAAATAGCTACATCCCTAGTAAAACAGTAAAAGAAGGCAGCGAACCGAGATGGTACGACGCGGAAGTGAGAAAATCATTGAGGCGACAGAGAGCGTGTCATGCTAAAATGAAAAAAGTCAGCACGGATTTATCCGCTAATGAACGCGAGCTAATAAATAAAAAATATAGGATGACTAAAGCCGCCACGAAGGAAGCGTTCAGGAATGCGTTCACGAATTTTAAAAGAAAAACACTAGTAGAGCAGTTACAGGATAACCCAAAAGCATTTTGGTCATATGTTAGGGAAGTTCAAGGTAAACGATCTACCGTATGTTCGCTGAGAAACGACAATGGAGATGTGTTGACAAGCAGTTACGATAAAGCCAATTTATTAAATTCCTACTTTAAGAGCGTGTTCACGGAGCCTTCCGAAAACTCACCCGAGACCGATGACAATCCCTGTCTACATAAGATGCCACCAATTGACATTAGTACGCTCGGAATAGAAAATATATTGAAATCGCTTAGTCCAAATAAATCACCTGGTCCAGACGAAATCCCTTCTCGCGTATATAAAGAACTAGCCTCAGAACTTGCCCCCTACTTGCAGTTAATATTCAGTAAATCCATCAAGCAACACGAAGTACCTAATGACTGGAAAATCGCTAATGTAACGCCTATATTTAAAAGTGGAGACAAGGAACAGCCATCTAATTACAGGCCGATATCTTTAACGTCCATCTCTTGCAAAGTCCTTGAACACATCGTAGTCAGCTCGGTAATGAAACACCTAGACGCGCAAAACTTATTAATGGGAAATCAACATGGATTCAGGAAAAACAGATCGTGCGAAACTCAGTTAGCGCTTTTCGCCCACGATATTTTAGTCTCCGGGGAAGACAACATTCCAGTAGACGCGATTTTTCTTGATTTCAAAAAGGCATTTGATAAAGTACCCCACGGAAAGTTAATAATAAAACTGAAATCTTATGGTCTAGACGAAGATGTCATTTCCTGGATTAGAGAATTTTTGAGTGACCGCGTCCAAAGAGTAGTATTAGACGGTGCAGTCTCCAATGAGGTTAGAGTGACTTCTGGCGTTCCTCAGGGTAGTGTCGTTGGCCCACTCCTATTCCTTCTTTATATAAACGACATTGGCGAAGTAGTGCAGAGTAAGTTACGATTATTTGCAGACGACGCTGTAGTTTACAGAGAAATTCGTTCCAGCAAAGATATAGATGAACTAACGAATGACCTTGCTGCTATCCAAGCTTGGTGCGATGCTTGGCAGTTAGAATTAAATTTGGAAAAATGCGTCGTAATGAATTTCTGGAAGAAGAATAACTCCCTACAGCGTAACTATGTCATTCGGGGCACGCAGTTAAAGGCAGTTGAATCTGTGAAATATCTAGGGGTTAGACTCAATAATGATCTATCGTGGAATAAACATATTCGAGAAATAACCGGTCAAGCTAATCGTAAAATGGGTTTTGTTAAAAGAATATTAGGAAAGTGCGACGACAAAGTGAGAGAAATTAGCTACTTTTCCCTCGTTAGACCACATTTGGAATACGCTGCCAGTGTTTGGGACCCTCATGAAAAAGGCTTAATAACAGAGTTAGAACGCGTGCAAAGAAGAGCTGCCAGGTATGTGAAAGGTCGTTACGATAGTCTTGTTAGTGTAACTGACCTCTTAGATAAACTCGGATGGGAATCTCTGTCGGACCGTAGATTGAAAAATAGACTAAACCTTTTAGATAAATTCAAGAGCAGTGTCTTTTCTGACGAAGTTAACCATATCTTGCGGACGCCAACGTACTACGGAAGATCAGATCATATAAATAAAATAAGAGAGATAGATTGCAGAACAGACAGATTCCGAATGTCATTTTTTCCACGATCAATAAGAGATTATAACGGCAGCAATAGAACGCGTAAATAGATTGCATGACTTGTAGTGTAGCCTACTAACCTATGTAAAACTTACTGCATGTTTCTGAATTTCTATTCTATATTCTATTTCTAACAGCATATAGTAGTATAGTTTGTTATTATACGGGACGTTTCTTGGACGGTGTGGTGTGCATGTGGGAGTCCAAATGCATGCTGCATGCTGGTGATTGATCACCCCCTGCCAAACACCCTAGAGGTGGCTCGCAGGGTAATTTGTAGATGTAGATGTAGATGTAGATGTCTAAAGGCCGTTTTCACGGGGAACGTACTTGCACAATCTGCCGTGTGTACGTAGGCGCAGTCAAAATTTCGTCGTGTAAAGCGTTGAATTGCTAGAACACATGCGAGAATTCGTGGAAGTGAGATGGAAAAATAGCCCCTGTTCTAATTTCGTTCACGCATTCGCGTAATTTTACGCCATTTTAGAAATTAATGCAGTTCTAACCCGCGCAATTCCGTGCTTCGTGTAAAACGGCCTTAAGAAACCTTGCTTATGCTTTTTGGTTCCATAATTTTTCACAGTTCCGCTGTATGCGCACGATTTAATAGAAGATAGGTGGGACGCACATTTTTAGGGCTGCTAATCTATCAGCAGAGAATATAAATGAGAAGTTGGTCTGGTACGAGAGACATTTTAAATATAAGGAAAACAGAAAACTTTAACGAGGAAGGTGACTACTCTCTTTCCTCATTGCTCCAATGTCTTTTTCAGTAATGAAGTCCTCAGTTATTGCGGTCAACAAGCGTCCACTGACAAAGCGCTAGCTGGATACAGCAAAACCTTTAAATATTCGTTTACGGCTCTTAAGTACGCGACGAATGTGACGCCGTTGAAGCGGAGCAAATATAGATCAACACGGAAAAATGAAATTAACTAGATTCTTTACATCATCGGGAAAGCTTGTACTAATTTTTTTCCTTCAGATCCTTTAATGAGCATTCTTGGGTTATCCTCAACCTGACTAAATAATTCCAGTCCAATGCTGACGTGGCATGTCGTGAACTTTTAGGTGTTAAAATCAATTTTCTATCAATATCGTTCTAAGAAGAGGAGAAGTAGTAGACCATTTGCATTTTTAAGTTTGTATTTGACGATTAATGCGATGTATTCATCGAAAATTATTAAAAGAAGAATCATGTGATTTTGTATGCGGAATAATAGAGGATATGTATATAGGTATCTAAATGAATTACATTTGGGATTTTATAGGAATTAGAGGTTTTTGCCCATTATATCGTAATATTTTCCTCTGGCGCCTTACGAACTTTTTAAATATTTTGCTCAAATTACTTTTATCCAAGGGATAAACATTTATTTTAATCGTAATCTAAGCAAGAGGCACTAACAATTACATAAAAAATTTTCATTTTTAATCATTCAGCTCACCGTAAATTTACTGCATTTAATGATAGAGCACGCCAAATTACATGTCTTCGAATGATATTTAGAATAAAGAGCTACTCTGTCCAGACTTGGTAGTTTTAATGATATTTCAAAGAAATATAATTGGAACGATTTTAGAATTATTGCTGCCTTAATTTAATTTCAATTTTGATCAATGTAAAGGATAAGTAACTTTAGATTTCACTTAGTCCAAGTCAAATGAACTTATTTTCATCTACTTCATCTGCATAAACATTTACAATTTATTTCACTAAATCTATCGTAACCTATTGTAATTTCTACAGTGGTTTATACCTCCAGTTTTCCCATTATTTGGAATACCTAACAATTCCATTATATTAATTCGTTGGAAATTCGAAAAGGTATTATGTATCACCTCATATCATTCTTACAAAAACACCGCGGAAATAGAACCGTTAACTTTTGAGAAATAGACCTCCGCCACCCAACTGAAAAAAATGATGCAAATACTCTCTGATGTTAGTCGTAGATTTTAAATCCAGTCCACTGCCAAAATCGATCAATATTTATAGGAAAAAAATTTAATTATTCTGTTTTTTACATCAATATGACGACCTAACCAGTCCACAGAACATTCGAAAATGAAATCGGATGTATTACCTCTCACCATATTTTTAAAATTACATTCGGCATTCGGCATTGACTATCACATGTATCATACACCCAATAAGCTGCTGCAAGTACCCCGTGGCGTTAGCCGAAGATTATCCGTCCAGGGAAAGAAATCGGCCAATCATTATTTGCCTCCGAGCCTTATCCCTCCGGTTTGCCCATCATTTGCAAGTCACGCCTCTAACTTCCATTCCAAGGGAAACATGCGCCATTCCTACCTCTGGCGAGCCCATTCCGACCGAGACTCATCCTCCCGCTGCCTTCCCCATCTGCCCCGCTCCCGGACCGTACCCCCCCTTCCGTACCACCCTTTCGCCCCTGCCCGTCCCCCCAGCACCTTCCCTTGCCATTTCGCCCACGAAATCTCCTCCACATAAATATTTCCATCATTTTGTGCCTTCCACTCAGGGAGTCCGATACCTCTATATAAGGACACCGCCCACCACCCGACCCCTGCCCGCCGCATCCCATCCCACCCGCCTCCCGTACGTTTTCCAAATCCTTATTCCCTAACCCTCCTCTTACCCCTCCTCTCCTTATCCATGCCTTTCCCCGTTCCATATCCAATTCCCCCCCCCCTCCTCAGCACGCACAAGTAGCGAAGAAGTCGTCATTGGCCAGGGAGAATTCCGTGACACAAGTCCACTTCCTACCCTTCTTTTTTTCCTTTTCTCCTGATGCCATATCTCTTTCTCTGCCTTTCCCATCGTCCTCCCTGCATCGAAATTCCCCAATTTCCCCTACGTATCCTTTCCTTACCCTACTCGAGTTTTTGCATTACATTTCTCCGCTACTAAGCTTCACGGCGTTCGTGTGAGCTGGTTTCATCGATATTACGCACGAGGGAATTTAGCCCCCTAATCTGACCGCTTGGATTTCTATTTAAGCCTTGAATTCATCACCAATGTTTATTTTATTATTTAGTCATCGCTTATCCCTGCAGTTAACTTCACTAGCTACTTCTTTTTCATCTGAAACACAGTAATGCATAATGGTGATAATTAATGCATTAGCAAACATTTTTATTTAAATCAGCTACACAAAATACTTTTCTAATGTGTAGAGTTACTCTTTAAAAAAATTGTATTCTAATTAGTTGCTATGATTTTACTACAAACGTATGACATAATTCTGAATTGTATAAAAGTAATTTAGGAACAGGAAACTGTTTTATATTTTTAAACACTCGCTGAAAATGTCTGATAGAATAAAAGTATTAATCTCTATTAAGTAAAACTTCGAATTCTTTATTTGTTTCTCAATAAATGTTGAAACTTCACAATGGCCATAATTACATGCCATGCGAATAACGGAGAATAAGTATAGTGTGGGTTATTATGATAAAAGTTACCTCATTTCTATTCATAGATTAATTTCTGTCCTTGGAAGCAATATTCCGTTTTTAGCTGTTTCAAGGACTTACATTAAATAAAATGTTTTTGGTAAATGTGTAAGTGTGGAGTAGTTACCCTAAATGCAGTAACAGATATTATCACATGCCGTTAAGTGCTGAATTTTCACGTTTATAAGAGCCAGACGTACCTACCTGCGTATTATATTTCCATCTCCGTGATATTTTCAGGTGAGCTGGTTTTTTTTATATTTCATCTTTTCCCATATCGTATATATCCAGCGTATTAGAATATCCGCGCGGACCGAAACACACCTTATTTTTCCTGCTAGCCCAACTCGCCTCCCTTCCTCTCCGCTGCCTCCCTCCCCCCTACAAACCTCCCTCTCTTCCCGTCCAATGCCTACCGTACCCTTCCCCGCTTATGCGTTATATAATCTCCGTATAACTCTCAAACCCTCCCACCCACCCATATTCTACCCCACTCTCAACTCGTAGAAATATCCTTCTTCCCCTCCCCACCTCCTGCCCGTGCCTTTACGCTTTCCTCCCCCTACCTCCTCAGCTCTTCCCCACGTCCTCTCCTCCTCCTCTCCGCTACTCCATTACCGATGGCTGCACCGTACAGATCGGACACAGGGCGGCAGCTGCGACCAGTGGAGGGACTTGGATACGGAAAAACGGGTCTAAAGGACACATTCTGAATTTTTATTCGCGGAATCGATCCCGAGGCTGCCCGTGTTACACGTAGGGAATCCTCCCCACCCCCTTCCACCACCCACCCTCCCTCCCCCACCCCCTTTTCCTCTTCTTTTGCTCCATCCCCCACTCTGCTCCATTACATTTATATGTCCTTCCTCGCCATCCCGATTCCCCCCCTCCATTCCTATTTATACAGCATTCGTCCGCCAACTGTTAAGGCCGTTTTACACGGTACACGGAATTGCGCAATCTGACGTGCGTGCGAAGGCGCAATCAAAATTGCGTCGTGTAAAGCGGTGAATTGCTAGAACACATGCGAGAATGCGTGGGCGCGAGACGGCAATATAGCCCATGTTCTAATTTCGTTCATGCATTCGCGCAATTCCACGCCATTTTAGAAATTAATGCAGCTCTAACCTGCGCAATTCCGTGTACCGTGTAAAACGGCCTTTATGTGCGGCTAGGTAACTCTCCCCCTCCACGTTCCATGTGCTACTTACTAGATGTACTCCTGTGCTTCCTATTTATTCCATCGGACGTCTCTCGCTTCTTGAGAGCTCCACGTCGCGTCGATACCTTATAATATGGATATATGGATCAATTTCACTTTTCTGTCCGAGTCGTTACGTTTCAATGTCCTCGAAGTTGAATTAGCCATACTGACTCCCCCTCTTTATTTCTGAGTTGAGTTTCGAGTTGTTACGTCGGAGTACATTTAAAATGAATGCCTACTCCTGTGAAAGTTGCAGTTTGCTTGCTTGCGGAGGACGTCTGCGGAAATTTTCCCGTACCTTGGTGGTCGAGTATGTCATCTCGAGCTCCTGCATTACATAAGCTGGTGCCAGAATGTTTTGTCACTCGTGAATGGCAAAAATCCATTTTGAGTGCAACATTTATAGAATCGTTAAGTGCGAAATAAACAGTAATGTGGTCTCAGATATTGATTTTATGGATAATTTATTTATTTTAAGCGCTTCAAACTGACTCATTTCATTCCCGAAGAAAATATTTACCAGCAGAAAAAATAAAGTTGTTGTTTGTTAAGGCTAATATTTGGTAGTTAAAATTATTAGTTGCAGTAGAGTACATGTATTACCGATCCATTTTGTTAAGTTTTAGCTTGCTGAGACTTTATCTTTAATACAAATGTGGTTAAATTTTCATTTTCGACCGCCTAATGAAGAATCATTTGGAGACTGTCAAGTAATACGCTTCCTTATTTCGAAGAAAATGATCCACCTAAGAATACTTACAAATTTGCCACTATGAAGAGGAATAATTTTTACCCCCAAATACTTTTGATAAAATTTCTATTTTTCATTCATACTCCGAGTGGGTATTTATGATTTCAGGTAGGCACGCCGAAGACTTGTGGAGAGAGCAACGTGACATTAGTCCCAATTGACCGGAACACTTGGGTCGCGTCGTTTCTTCTATTGGCTCTGTGATTTCTCACTTACGAGCCCTGTTTTGCCTTTTCATGGTTTTCCAATTCCATCGAAACTACACATTCTTCTGCCTGTCCTTCGATCACAGCGCTCCCACTGTTAGGCATATACGTGCTGGTGTGGCACCTCGTGGGTGTTCTCTCCCCCATACTCCCCCCCCCTGAGTCTCTCCACCCCTTCTTTTGTGGGCCATCCCGCTCCATTTTTCCACCTCTCCGTCATCTCCTGAAGCCTGTAAAAAAATCCTCCCCCCCCCATCTTCCCACGCGATCCAAGACCTGACTCCCTCACTTCGGTCCACACCACGCTGATCTCCCGTCATTTCTCTTTTTGCGTCCTCTCCTCTTGATGTCAGTTTGATTCCCGGACTGCCGAAGCGGGGATAAGTCGAGACATAACGCATGGATTGTGCTTCCATATATGTATATACCTGCATATTCGTATCCTTCCCTCTTTTTTTTCTGGTCCGCCCATCCCGATATTTACTTCTTTTTCCCCGATGTCCCCATCTCCGTTTCCTTCCCCTGCTTACCGTTTGCCGCACCCTTCTCTCCATACGCCCTCTTTCCTCTGTCCATTCGGGATCCGTGCCTCAACTTCATGCCTTTCCCTACTCAGGAATTCACCAAATTCCACCTAGCTAGCTCTCGGTACGGTGTATGGTTATGTGGCTCTATTTCTCAATCAGGGAGCGCCTACGAATGATTTTTCCGATAGTTTCATGCTTTATTCCGGAGTGCAATTCTCTTTTGTTTTCGCAGTGATGATGTAGTTATATATTCTCGTCTCATATATTGTATTTCCCTCGTCCATTTTGGATACATACCTCAAGTTCATACCTTACTCAGGAATTAGCCGCATTCCACCAAACTAGCTTGCTCTCGGTAGAGTGTACGCTGATGTGGCTGTACTTCTCAATCAAGGGGCGTCTAAGTGTGATGTCTCTTCGATAGTTTCATGTTTTGTGCCGGAAAACAATTTTTTTGTTTTCGTAGTGTATGCTGCAATAAAATATTCTCATCTATAGGGGAATATAGTCCTTCTTTCGGTTTTGGTTTTCAACTTGGTTTGCTATTATTGCTAGCTACTGCAAAATTATTTTCAATTTGGTATCTCTCCAGCCATCGCAATGGGAATGCCAGTAGACTTTGAATAGAGGACTGAGCATTACTTAATTGGATTGAAAGATAGGTGGGTCTCTTGATGACAGGCAGATTTGAAGCATAGGACTTCTAGACTTTTTGTTAAAAGAATATTAGGAAAGTGCGACGACAAAGTGAGAGAAATTAGCTACTTTTCCCTCGTTAGACCACATTTGGAATACGCTGCCAGTGTTTGGGACCCTCATGAAAAAGGCTTAATAACAGAGTTAGAACGCGTGCAAAGAAGAGCTGCCAGGTATGTGAAAGGTCGTTACGATAGTCTTGTTAGTGTAACTGACCTCTTAGATAAACTCGGATGGGAATCTCTGTCGGACCGTAGATTGAAAAATAGACTAAACCTTGTAGATAAATTCAAGAGCAGTGTCTTTTCTGACGAAGTTAACCATATCTTGCGGACGCCAACGTACTACGGAAGATCAGATCATATAAATAAAATAAGAGAGATAGATTGCAGAACAGACAGATTCCGAATGTCATTTTTTCCACGATCAATAAGAGATTATAACGGCAGCAATAGAACGCGTAAATAGATTGCATGACTTGTAGTGTAGCCTACTAACCTATGTAAAACTTACTGCATGTTTCTGAATTTCTATTCTATATTCTATTTCTAACAGCATATAGTAGTATAGTTTGTTATTATACGGGACGTTTTTTGGACGGTGTGGTGTGCATGTGGGAGTCCAAATGCATGCTGCATGCTGGTGATTGATCACCCCCTGCCAAACACCCTAGAGGTGGCTCGCAGGGTAATTTGTAGATGTTGTAGATGTAGACTGAGCACTACGTCAAGATACTAGAAAGGAGGAAGAGTCGCATAACTTGAGGAGCTGGGTTAGCAATCTCCACGAATTCATAGTTCATAAAGCGAGAATGGCGGATTCAAAGCTTTGAACGCTACCACCCGTTAAAATATAGCACATGTCTTTTGTTGGCTTCACCGACTGTCTGTGTTTATCCTTAGTGAGTGCAGTCCATTCCCATTCAATGTATATGTTGACATGGCAAAGATCTTAGTGATGTGATGCATATTTACTCTTCTCAATATTTTTGCCATAGGAGCCATGGGAAGCGATCGATTTATGCTACAATGATAATTTGGATTTAACTATTTTGTAGTTAGTGGAATACAATATGTCTATACAGTTAAAATTATTTTAATCTTTTTAATTTTATTTTTATAATATGATTACATTTTTTGGTAGGTAGCTAAAGCAAATCAAGTATATCTCAGGTCCTAAGCAGTTTCATTTGAAAATATATTATGTTATACATTTAAGCATGAATAAGTTATTCATTTGACGCTGAGATATACCTGTATGAAGATGATCATTGAAATAGGTACTAACAGAATGCTTCTATTTATCTAAAATTCTATCGCGGGTATTGGAATCAAATGTCTCCAGAATGCTCTGCGTATCTTCAAAATCTCAATCTACTTGTGACTCCATTTTTTGCCATGAAACGTTGAGTATTTTCATTTGAATATCATGCTACAATCCTGACCTTCATCTTTTATTGATCACATGCGATTCGAGGGTCTATACTAGGCACCTATTATATATATTTGGGTATTTCATAACAATGGTAGTACTAATGATAGTTTACTTTTCTCATTACTTGTAGTAGATTAGTAGGTATATTCGTGTTTCGACCTCAAGAAGGAAGATACAAATTAACAGTAACAATGTTACCTGTTCAAAATATTCCATCGTCTATTTTTTGTGCAATACCAGACTTTTATTTGCTGCTGTAGAAAGGGGACAACATAGCATATGAAAATATCTATGAAAAATTTTGTAAACAGTCAACACGACCGAGACAATCATTGATTGATGAGTATTCACGAAAATGGAAAATATGGTAGAAATAGCAAAAAAATAATCTCTCCAACATATTTTTATAATGTTTAAACCTTTAAATAATGACATAAGTGGAAGTTGGATTCTCATGGAAGGTACTCATGCATGCCAAAACTAGTACCAATGCGAACGAGGGATTCCCCTGCTTCGTGACCTTGTAGCCGTGTGCGACATCGGAGTTGATGAGTTGTGGAGATCATTACGGAGGGTTGGTGACGGAGGCGGGAAGTGACGGAATGCCCAGAGGGGTGGTCGGGAGGGGGGGGGAAAGGAGGGGGAGGGTGGTAAGGGGGTGAAAGGCATAGGGAAGGACGCGCTCGCGAGTGTTTTAGGGTTGAATCACACATGCTGGGAGGGGGATGGGGTCCGAGGGTGGGTTCCGCCGTGGCTGGTAGGTTGCGGAAGGATGGAAATGAGTGGACAGGCTGAGCAGAAGAGTGGATCTTACGAGGACGGGAATTGGCAATTTGGGAAAGTAGCTGCCCTGAAATTAACGGTCGGGAAGGGAAGGAGTAACCTGCGGTGAAATAAAATTAGACGTGCAGAATGAGTGGTAGGGAAGTGATGTATATTTATTTTGCTAATTTTGCTCCGAGCCACCTTTTCAAGCCTGCAGATTTAAAAACCACCCCATGGCGAAAAAGTGTTTATTGTACATGAAAAAAATAGGCGAGTTTCCTGTTTTTGATATATATATATTTTTATAAGTGAATGAAATAACATGCTAGAAAAGATAAACTTTTCGCTATTTTTTTTAAAGTACCGTCACATCGGTACTGACGAATGAACTTAAATTTCACATGCATCATTTATTCTCTTGGCTGTAGTCAAATTACTTCGCAAAAATGTTGACTTTCTTCCCGTCTAGCTATGCGACTTTATTTCGAGCTAGAATAAAATTGATGGGTGGGTTCAATTAGTAAGTTCTCTGTAATCTAATTGTTTAGTAATTGGTGGATGAACTGAATGACGGAGTGTGAATACCAGTTAATTCCCTGCTAATGTAGCAGCATTCCATTAAAAAAATCAACCTCAGGGAAAAAGAAAGACAGCTGTGAGCAGATGTATATAAATGTATCCATCTCGCCCGTGGCACCTCTTTTCTGGTGGACATTCACGTTCCCCCATCGCAGTCCCATTTGGTGTTCATAAGCTCTTGTTTCAATAACGGCCACTGACTCCGTTGGCTTGATTTCATTAGGGAGGAGTTTGTGAAAACGTGTGAGGGTGAGTGAGAGAGGAGGGAGTGGGGCGGGGGTTCGGATGGGATGATGATGAGGGTGGGTGGGACGAAAAAAAAGCTGAAAGGCCGGAATTTGCTGCTCACATCTTTGTCCAGTCCGGTTGAAATGCGGTCGCTCCAGAAACACGGATGGTGCGCCTATTCAGGAGAAAAAAATACACATGCGAGAGCCGTCGTCTCGCCGTCTCTTCGAATGTGAAAAGAGGAGGGAACGGTATCCGTGGACCAACGTTTGGTAGCCTGATGCGGGTGGAAAAATAAATATCAAAAGCAAAAAATGATTTGCAATGAACTTTCGGACTCGGTCGAAGGCAGGTTGGAGGGTTGGCAGGGAAAAGGCGTGCGGTGAGTTTACGCTTAGGCGAGTGTCTTTTTTTTATTTCGGAGCGTCATTTTAAAAAATTTTTTTATTTCATTCCACCTCACCATCCAGTCATCCTCTTGGTGGAATGTCGTGGCTGGGATATGCTATGCTTACGGCACGAAATCCGTGTGTTGAATGGACGTCGATTTCGACAAAATTATTCAGGCGAATATTGCATTGGTATCAATGGACATCGTCTCGTTCAATCTTCCACTCCTACCTGGTTTGAGAGTCAGACCCAGATTATTTACATAGAAAATTTATTGTATATTGATTTTGTGTTGTTACTTTTCTGGAGTTTGATTCCGTTTCACGACTTGACCTGGGCAACGATTTTCAAATAATTGAGCAAATAATGGAAGTAATAATTGATGGCTTCGTATGGGATACATTTAACTGTTTTTAAATTTAAATACCCTATGTATATAACAGCGCGTTTCACTTTAAATTTATTCGCGTCGTTGGAACTTGAGAAGGATATCATAGTCAATTTTCCGAATTTTTTTACTTTTAATATTAACTCAACCCTTCTTTAATCAATCTCAAATTCGTCTCTTCTTTACAGTTACTAGTAAACTTATTGACTTAATCCTCAGACTTTATCTTTATATTCAACCACACTTACGAAATATTCTCAATTAGGTTAACCAAGAGTGCGTAAATAAGGAAGAAAAGTTATTTCAATATGTTTATGCCACAAACTTTTTAAGGAAACATTAGGATACAAGAATGTATTCTTGCTAAGTTTAAGATGGCTAACAATTGAAATAAATGGCATTGAGAAAAAATAACTAGCACTTCATTTTACTATTGGATACATGCAAATGAATTTAATAGCCTCGGAATATTCAAAGAGATGGAGATATTTTTATAGTTTAGCCATACCCATGCCTGTAAATTTGTTTTCACTATTCGTAATATGAGAGTTCCCGCGCTGATGAATTTACATCTCTCAAAATTTTATTTGCATACCTCGCAGCACAAGAAATTCTTTGGAGCGTTCGCACGCAGCTCGCATTCCGGGATAAAAAAATCATTTGAGGAAATTTGACTTCGCAAGAGATGTGTAAATTTTATTTCTTTCCCCTAATTGTGACCACCTATCTTGCAGTGTTGTGTTTTTTCGAGCATTAGGATGTTTTGAACTTGATCTCAACGAATTATTTTGGCTGGAATACGAGTTTTCACTCGCCATCCTAACTCTGCGGATACGAGGCGAGGTGAGCTCATTGGTGCGGAGATATCATTCGACCACTTATGGGACACCGATGAAAAAAAGAGGCGGATAAATCGCTGCGATGAAGATTTTTCCCGAAAAAAAATTCGCGAAAATTAAACTTCGTTCCCGACCAACCACTAAGTCGGAGATTCAAAACGTTTTTAGAGAGATTTTCGATTTGGTAATCCGTGCCCTAAAGGGATGAGTGGATGCCGGGGTAGACCAGCACGAACCAGTATGTATAAAGATATGAGTATGCGCCGTGGTGGAATAATGCTTATATTTATATATTTATCACATCCAGAGAAAAGGGTTAGCGGGCGTTTTAATACGAGTCCGATTCGGATTGCGGAGAACCTTGTGGGAGTGAACATTTAGTTATTTTTTTATAAATCTATTTAGAAAATAAAATTCTTGGCAATTTGAGGAGCAGGTTCGTGAGATGAGGGGCTGCGGACCTGTGGTCGGTAGGGTGAAATGCCATGGACAGTGGAGGCGGGAGGATAGGGGTGGGGCGCAGGGAGGGAGGGAGGGTGGTAGGCTTGAGCGGGAGGGGAGGTGTGGCGGGCGAAGGAGCGAATTAAGAGCCGACCCCTAATTAGCCGGGGCAGTCAGCGTGCAGGCGGAAAAGCACGGCATTGCGACACACGCTGGCCGAGAGCGGCGGAGGGGGGGGGGGGGAGGGGGAGTTGCTGGTCGGAGAGACGGGGAGGGTTGGGAGGGAATGGGTGCGTTCTCTCTCTCTTTCTGCCCTGCGAGCGGTGGAGTTGGGGGAGTGAAATAGGTAAATGGGCTGGCAAGGGGAGGGCAGAGTTTACGTTGGGTGTGGCGCGGGAGGTGAGACAAAACGAAGGGAAGCAGGGGTCATAGTTACGGTGAAGGTCGGATGGAGACCAACCGTAGTTAGAGTTAGGGGGTGGGGTAGTAGTCCTCTCATCTAACCATGTTTAAATGATAATTTCAATTGCTGTCAAAAACAAATGTCGATGAAGGCAAATCGAAAATAGTTTAAACAGCTCATATTTTAATAAACATGGTAAAGAAAGTAATAAGTTGAAAATTCTTCAAAAAATGTTGTGATATCTTCCTCAAAATATTGAAAAAAATATGTTTTATTATTTTTTTGGAATTGGAAATTATTGTGACAGCATAGCATTGGTTTTCTGGAAAAAGCAAATTTCAATGAAGACAAATCGAAATTAGTTTAACCAGCTCATTTTTTCAAAACCATCGCTTTATGTAAAAAGGTTGCGAATTTCCCAAGTGTTATGATATCTTCCCCAAAAAATTTTTTTATATAAGTATAATATTTTATTTTTTTGTGGAATTGGCAATTTTTGTAATACTTATCTTGTTGATGGTGATGCTACATTTGCGAACGTATACGCGTGAATTTACGGAATATTTGCAAATATTTTTTACAGTCATTAAGTTCCCCGAGTTATATACTCTCCGAACGGGCATCGTCTCACTTCCATTATGGGATGTTACGTTAGCGTGGTGTGTGTGTGGCATACTGTGGTAAGGTTAGGAAGGGGGTAGTTGGTAGGGGTTCGGGGATAGATTTGGTGGTGGAAGGCGGATCGGTACGAACCGTGGGCGGGTTATCGGCGGAGTTTATGGAATTTAGCTATTTGGTAAAAATATTCAATGAAATCATTTAATTGTTTGGTGGAAGTGAATAGGGTTAAGTAGAGTCGTTTACTCTGATCCAAAATGACACTTTAATCTATGAATTTGGCGGGTGAATGGATTTGTTTTTCAAAATGATCTCGCAACCACCTGATCGCATAAAAGTCCGTACCCTTCCAGCAGACAGCCGGGATGAGTTTTCTTCGGCCTTAGCTCCAAGGGTAAGGACACCTAGGTGGTTGTTAAAGTAAGGGTTATGGTAGAAGCCAGAAGGGAAGCATAATTGAATACATTGGGGTTATATGACAGAGGTCCACGGAAAGAGGGCTGAAAAAGCTGTGTAAATGTTAAAGTTCTTCCACTTTCTCCAACCACTCATAAGAACTGTATAAATTTAGCTTCTAATTTTAACACACATCGCAAATTTAACTTGAGAATGACCTTACAGTCGAAACGCGTCGTGAATTTCTAAATAAATTTGCGGAAAATTGCCATTTATTTTTCATTAAATCAGTTAAAGTTGGGTGGAATGCAGTGGCACGTGAAAAACTTAGATAATCCCTTCTCTCAGTCGAATTGATGTAATGTTGTGAAATATAAAATTTTTTAGTCGAAATTGATGCCATGGGGAAGGGACTTGGTGAAATCGTAATGGAACCCGAAGATAAAATTATAATTAGTAACAGGATGAGATAATGGGACAGATGCCTTCAATGACCTGTTTTTAGGAGCTCTATTCAATGTTTCCAGCAAATAGCACTTGAAAGCTGGCCGTCAAGAGCCATTTTCTCATTGAAAATTCGTGGTGCACCACAGAAATAGTAATTAGAACAAACTTTTGAGTTATTAAATGGACTTTGCGTTACCGAATGACGAATTTTAAGGCATTTTTATCAGAATTGTTTTTCATCAACAATTTACGAAAGATCGAAAAACATGTGCAAAATTTAAATTAATTCTTTTGGAAAATATGTTAGTTACTTGATCGTAGGATTTCCCAGAGTATTGTATCGAGGGAGGTTACTCGGAATTTCCACCGGGTCAGGTTCTCCATTACGACCGTCGTGACAACGGATGACTCGTTCATCTAAACGTCGGCCGTGATGGAGAACCTGACCCCGTGGAAATCCCGGGTCATCTTCCACGAAATTAGTTACTTATCGAACGTCATCATGATTATAAATGCAGCCTTTTATCGTATTACAGTTCCCTGAAACTCCTTTACGATAAATGTGTGTTAGCGTGATTTTGCCTATACATATTGCCATGCCAAGGTATTTTAAGCAACGTATATGTCATGTACTGAAATTGTTTTCGATAATTTAAAGTATATTATCCTAATTTGGCGAATGAAATCTAAATTATTTTAGGAAAAGTATATGCTGAAAATAAATTATCTAATATCATTCGCTTTAATTATTCAGATGGTTATTTAAATGCATTTCGCGTATCCTATTTTTAATTTGTACTTAGTGTTTGAATATATGCATATTTATGGTCATGAATGCGTAACAGATCCATTAGGTGAGAAATGAATTGCAAAGGGTACGCTTCACTTAAAACATGATAATGGTGTAGAAACGTACTATAATGGAGAGCAAGGTATACAAACTGCGCTCAAGGCAGGCTGCATAGCTGTGCGAGTATGTATGGCATGTGAGATTGCTACTCCAAGCATAAATAGTGGTATCTTGAATCAGGGATGGGCATGATTCGTCATCATGAATCACGAATCATGATTCGCGAATCACAAACTGTGATTTGTGATTCGTGATTCGGATCATTTTTTTTTCGTGATTCGTGAACCGTGAGTCGACTCTTTTTTTACTAGTTGAGGTGATTCGTGAGTCGAATATTTGTGATGCAGCTCACGATTCACTGACGAATCACGAATTAATTTCACTGCTGTATACGTACAAGTCAGAAGTGCAACCACTCGGATAATTCAAAAATATATTTTGCACTGTAAATTCGTTCAAATGTGACTTTCAATTGTTTTGAACAAGATGACAAGATAGAAATGAAATTTGAAAATAGCAAGACACAAGACAAAGAAAATGTCAAGAAGGCAGTCTGGAGAAATGGCCAGTACCAGTAAGTTGTTATTGCAGTTTATGCTTACCTATAATTCTTACTCTACTTTTATTAATCATTTCACTAATTCAAATTCGTAAACACTACAAAGTGATTTTTATAATAGAATTCGTGTCATTTCAGGTGAGGTAAATCATGGTCTTAGTGATAACGTTGCTGAAGGTGGTACTAATTACCGTGCCCCATCGAATTTAATTTTTGATGGAAAATTTTTCCAAATTGTAAGTCAATCTGAGAAATATATTTCTGCCCAATGTCAGCTTTGCTTGCCAGTAAACAAAGTGGTTAAAGGAGTGGTAGGCAGCACTTCAAATTTTACTCGGCATCTTAAAGTACGAAAAAATGATCAACTTTTTATTGACAACAGTATGATTGATTCCAAATTTATTAAAATAATGCATTATCATTGCTTTTTAGTTGGTTCACAACGCATTACAAAGTTATAACAAATATAAATCACAGAAGAATGCCAAACGGACTGGTGAAATTCAGCAGAAGAAAATTACTAACAACTTTGTTTCTTCCAAATGCATGAGAGTGAAAATCAATAATGAAATGCTGAACAAAGATATAATGCACTACATTATTCATAGCATGAAGCCTGTCCGCACTGTGGAAGATGAAAATTTTATGCGAATGTTTCAACGTAAGTTTTCTCAGGCCAGCAAGTGGTTAAGGGAATTTATTGATAATACGATGAACTCTGTGATGGTATTTCTCACATTTCTAATGACGTCCTACATCAACTTTTTTCTAATACACTCTGTTTTTACTTTATGTGCTGATGTATTTTATCCTTTGATAGATATTGATCCTTCGGTTCAGATCATGTCAAGGAGAACAATGGGTCGAAAATTAAACCCCATGTTTGAAAATGTAAACCAAAATTTGGCACGCAAATTCACAGAAATTCAATTTATGACTTGTACTGCAGATATTTGGTTCACGAAACATTGAAGCTTCCTTGGTGTCACAGCTCATTGGGTAAATTGTAAAATAATATTATCTAAAGCGTTTTGTGGCCATAACGTTTTTTATTTATTAATCAAATATGCTAACTGATTTATGTTTCCAGATAAATGATGAAACATTGACTCGTGAAAGTGCTGTTTTATCATGTGTTCGATTTAAAGGTACACATGATTACAAGAATATAGCAGACACTCTACACAATATTTTCATCAGTTTTGGGTTAAACAATGAGAAAGTTGCCACAATGATTACGGATAATGGGTCTAACTTCGTAAAGCATTCAAAGAGTTTGGCTGCAGTGAAATAATAAATATAGACAGCGATGGTAATAACTTAAGACAATAATATGATACTATTATTGACGAATTTCTTACAGTACAATTTATGCATAAAAATTCAATGTCTTTGCTGAATCAGTTTTCGTATTGTTTACAGATTTGCCCATGCATGAAGATGATAGCGACATTGAAGAGCTTTGCATTGATCTGAATTTTGGCTCAATAAATATGGCATGTGAAGATCTAGAAGAAGACAGGTTTTTACCCAAACATTTGCGGTGTTTTTCTCATACATTATCCTTAATTGGAACAACCGATTTAACAAAAATTCTCAAGAACTCTCCATCTTTGGTTAATCGCTTGCACAAATCTGTAATGGCAAAGTGTAGTTATATCTGGAATGCATCACGTAGGCCTAAATCTTCAGAAATTATTACTGAAATTCTTGATTGTAGTCTCGTATACCCTTGCCCTACTCGGTGGAATTCACTGTTTGATGCAGTTTCTCAAATTGTAAAATTGAGGCCAAAAATGATGTGTTACAGAAACTGGACATGAAGCAATTATTCTCTGATACAGAATTTGACTATATGGAAGAATTCATTGCTTGCTTGCGACCAATTGCACAAGCCATTGATGTGCTTCAAAGTGGGAACAGCTGTTTCTATGGACAACTTCTACCCACATTATTTTCAATACGCAAGAAACTTGCGGATCAGCTGGAGAAGCCACTGCTCTATACCTTATATTTAATTCCTGAGTTGTTGACCGCTCTGAACACTCGTTTTGGCAAATATTATAATCTATCTCCAGAAGTGAATGATGCAATACTGGCAGCAGTATTCCACCCTCAGTTCAAAATGCTTTGGTTGCCAAATAATGTGAGTGATATTGATAGTAAGCGAATTACTAACCTGTGCCTAAATTGTTTGGAAGAAGTCAAGAATAATGGCACACCATCTATCCACAGTAATAGTGAAGAGGACTCAGATTTTTATGTTTTAGCCTCACCAAGTAAAAGCAAGACATCTCGAAGTCAGTTAGAGTTTGCTTCTTTAATGGCTGATTCAGATAAAACCTTCAAATGTTTTACTCAGGGCTATCCTAATATTCGTAAACTTTTTATTAAATACAATACCCCAATATGTTCTTCTGGTCCAGTGGAGAGACTATTTTCATGGGGTAACTTTATTTTGAAACCAGAAAGATCAAAAATGTCGGACAAGGTGTTTGAGAAGTTAATATTTCTGGAAGGCAATCAACCATATTGCTGTCTCTAATAAGTTTTTTTATATGATATTGTTTTTTCTTGGGTTTCCAGCCGAGTGAGAAAATTCGTGGCTAATGTTTTTCGTAATATACTCGTTACTTAACCCATTTCTTCCCAACGTTGCGTGAACGCAACGCAAACTTTGCGATTTTTTTTCTCCGTATTTGTTTATGATAAGTAGTTAATATTTTTAAAATAGGTAGTTCAATGCTTTCTAAAATGTTATGAATTTTTTCACGGAAGAAATTTAATAACTTTTGTTTTTACAATGGCCTTTTCATGTATATGTAAGTCGTTATTTTAGGTTATCTTCTAAGTTTACATATTATGTTAAATCTGAGGCACTCGATGATTATATCTCTCTGCAAATACAATTATGCATTTGTATTCTAGGCCATTGCAACAAATTGGTTGAATTTGACTAAGTGGTTTTCAAATTATTTAAGAATAAAGCAAGTGTTGCGTTCACTCAACGTTGGGAGGACCCCGGTAATCTACGGAGACGGCGCGCCACGGCGGTAGTCGTGTAGAGCGTTTCTTTTTGGACTGAAAAACGAAAAGCTTATCAAGAATATGTTACCTTTTTATGGTGAAACTTTAGTTTCAGGCAATTGTACAGTATTTTAGTCCTAAATATACATCTACATAAGTGTTGAAGGGTCTTTACTAGGATGTTTGGCAGGTGGTGAGTTTTCACCGAGATGTGACTGTTTGATATTTTTAACTTCACGTGTGTAGCAATATTAAATCAGCGTTTACCTGTGCTTTAGTGGAAATTTCCTGTGACCTAAACAAAGGATGCATAAAAACTTTGCTATAGAGTTGTCCTGAAAATATAATGATTTCTGTAGGCGTCTGCAATTTCAAGATATACTGGCATCCTAAGGTAAGAACGATCTGCTTACCACGGTTGACAAGTATGCAAAAAAGCAAGTGGGTATATGAGGGTTAGCAAATAGCTCGTAAATTCGTATTTACGTGGTGCTGTTGACTAGGATCCAAAGGGAAGGTAGTGGGAGGGTAAAAGTATAGTTAGGCTGGGTGGGGATATCCCGGCACCAATGGGTCTCCGTGCACAGCGGGGGTTGGCGAGAGAGCAAAATGAATGGAGAGATAAGAGGGATCACATTATCGCAGTATTTTCTGAGAAATTCATAGCTACTGGCCGCTGACGATAATGAGCTGGTAAGGCTCCAAATGAGGGTGCAGGTCATTTCGAAAGAAATGTTTTGAGAACTATGAGTGACTCTGAATGCACAGGGATTCAAAGAAAAATATTTCTTGGTATATTCACTCAGGTAAAGGGCTTTCTTGGTATTACGGTATATAGAAGGGGCGATGTTCCGTTCCATCTGCTTTTACTATATCTGTGGTTGTCTGTTGAACAATCGTTCCCTCCAAATAACCTGAACTCACATTTGTAGCCTAAGTTGTTCACTATCGCCAGTGATCATAGTGCGTGAAATTCTCTGGAAAGATTCCAATAGCGTGGTATTTCTTCCGTTCTGATGCTTAGTGGTTATTACACCTCAGCAAAAACTATTACTGGAGTAAGGACGCGTTCCTAATGTGCGTCAAACGATGACCCGGAAGCGTTTTGTTGAACCTAAAATGTTCTAACGCCTGACTGGTAACAGAAGTTTGGACCAGGGGTAAGTTTTCTAAGATACGTCTATACTTTGCGATCTCAACCAAATATTTCTACGGTTTGATGCAATTTTTCATAAATTATCTTTTGACGAGAAGACGATGCTATATTTTGGCGAAAGTGAAGGAGTAATTACTCATTATCAATAGCAGACACTTTGTTATTTCCGCGATATAAAAATTCCTATAATTTAACCGGTTTCTTTATATTTACTGTACTTTATAATGGTGTAATAGACGAGCCGGTCAAGTAGTATACATTTTATAAATACTTTGTGGAAGTCACAAAGTGTCTGTAATTGATAATATGGACCTTCTACCACGTACAAGCTTCAAGTTTCGATTTGAGCAACTACACTTTAGTCACTAAACTTGCCATAACATAGGGCATAACGGAATAAATATTTTGAAAAATACAGTAAGGAAAGACAAGGTTGACCACAATATTGTTCGTGACGAAGAAATTCACGACGAAGATGCCGAGTTTGTAGCAGCCAGATGTTTAGTGATTACCAAAAGTGCAATATTCATTTACATGCTGATTGCTCTTCTAAATTTCATGAACAATACCAAGTTTAATCAATATTTTGGGTTAATTATATACTTGGGTTACAATAAAAGCGAATTATTTGCAAAAATAAAAGAGTTCCGAAAAAAAGCAAAACGGCTCATTTGACTCGGGGAACTCCCAACGTTGCGTATACGCAACGTTTCACCAGCCGCAAACTATAAACAATAAAAATATAAAAATCGATATTTTGCTTTATTTGAGTCTGTTTTATTGCTAATTCATCAAAGTATTTGGAATTTTTAAGTTATTAACATGCTTGGGATTTAATGGGTTAATGTAACACTCTTCCATCGTCCTCTGAGCAGAAATGAACTGCAGGCCATCCCTTCTGCGCTTATATAGCCGTTCAATCCGGGGGGCATTGTTGTCATCTTCTGTCCATTATTTTTTAAATTAATGGTTTCTATGAAGAGAATGGAAACAACCATTTCCGGGCCATGTTTTTAAAATTATTTGAAGTTTTTAATTTCATATCCCGAGGCAGTATGCTGAATGCCTTGATAGCAACGTTTGTAATTTTTTTAATAAAAAAAAATAGATGAATTGATCGCCAACCTATGATTCTAAATTCATTTTTTCCTCTTACAATTAGGGATATTAATAGAGGTTAATATGTCCAATACGAGTGAATCAATGTATATCATAGGTAGCTCCATGTTGGTTTAAGGACGTGAAGGTAACCCAACTAACGGCATATTTTTGCATTCTTACTTTGCTAGATTTATTTTTTTAATAGTGCGGTTTAGACTGGTACATTATTGCCAACTCTTTTTCATGCATGATATGTAGTGCATGTTTGGTGAGAATTCACCCCCTACCACACACCTTTATTTTGGCTTGCAGGATGTTGATGTACAGAAATTCTGGTAATTTATTATATCCCGTTGATTCACACTGCATCTGCACAAGTTTTAATTAACAGGCGAAAAAATTGGTATAGGTTCCCAATTATGGGACCAATGTTCATAATGTGACCATTACTTAGTGTTATTGTCATCTGAAATGGCACAATGATTTTCCTTAAAATATGATTCGTGATTCGTGAACCGCACGAATCATATTTTAAGGAAAAATCACATGATTCATGATTCGAGATTTGAATCAAATTTCCAGGCGTGAATCGTGATTCGTGCGTCGAATCTAATTTCTTCCATGATTCGTGATTCGTGACTCGAATCAATATTAGGTGATTCGTGCCCAACCCTGTCTTGAATAAAATTTCATGTGTTAGGTTTGATATTTTGTCATTGTAACAGTTTTACTAGATAGGTGTTTACCTTAGTGATGATGACTTTAAACCTTGCCCTAATATTAGTGCATATTAAGAAAACTGCGAACGAGCCAATAGTTAAGTTTGACTCTGACACCTGCAATTACATTAGGAGAGAAAATTTACCAGGAGAAAAGTCTCTGTCTTTGGATTGCACTTGAATCGGTTTCCCGAAAGGCAGGTGCCTCCATGGATTAAGATAACATTCTTCTTCTTTAAGTAACGGTGGTTGCGATTGGTATTACTCGAAAGAAAAGGGCATTATCTGCATATATTTCAACATTTATCCTGCCACAGAATCTCAATTTATTGTGCGCAGGGAAAAATATATTGGTATCTTGCCAGATCACTGAGACTTGCTAGTATCCTAGTTCTTCCAAAAGCTCATTGCATTCCCCTAATAAAATCCCCAACAAATCCTGAGGTCTAAACTAGTACTTTGCAATGGAGCACTGAATAGATGTCGTGTAATGACCTGGGCATTGTCAAATGATCACATCTTCAGGTATGACCTGAATCAGCTTCACTTGAAGATACATTTGTATGAGGAAACACGGGTCGTGGCCAGTAAAACTATTCAGCCTACCATTACTAAGCGTAATTTCTCGGAATCCAGTAATGCAGAGGCTCCAGATGATGAAGCCCCAAAGTATTGACCCTGATACATATTGAAAAATAGAACAAACAAGCCTGTACCGATGGGCAACTCTTCCCAATATTGCAGTACTTCTAGAGGAGAGTAGGTACGTACCTGAAGCATGGTAACCCTCACTAGTCCAAATCCGCCGTCTCCAACTGAACGTGATATCGGTCGGAGGCGTCGCTGCTTCCGGGCCTCGGGAGTGGTGGTTGGCCCCCCGCGGGCCTTCCGCTTGCGTCTGCGGTGCTGCGTGTTGTGGTGCGCTCTCTCAAGGTGGGACTACCGGACGAAAAATTGATGAAGGAAGCGCGCGGGGAGGGTTTGAGGCCGCCGATTCGCACCCCTTCCCCTCAGGGGATAAAGAGTGAAGCGAAAAGAAAAGGATGGGATTGTTGTGTTGGTGGTGCTCGGCATTTTCCAGGGGAGATCGGTCTGGTTTGAAAAAAAATGGGGATCGAACCAGGGTTTCTCACCCTTAGCGCAGCGGCCCTTTCATTTTTCTCGCAAACGTCAGTTGTGGGAGCTTCCGGAGGTAGCGAGGCTCCTGCCCTTAAAAAAAATCACGCGCTGGTCCCGTTTCCGATGCCCCATGCGGCGGCTCCCAACAATAATGACCCTTCCCCTGGTAACCCTACCGCCCATACAAACCGGCACCATTTCTTCTCGCTTTTTTAAGCGCCTCAGTCTTCTCGACACTCATTTTTTTTCCTCGTCTACTGCTTGTTTAGGTCAAAGTAAGGAAGAAATAGAGTTTTAGTGCTCATAAAACTGGTCGAACACCGACAACCGACCGCTTAGAAAGTGGCTAATATTTCATATTTGTCCCTGCACTCTTAAAAGTACTTCCTGGTTTCCTATTATGGCTGATATTATTTTAGCTTAGTATTGTAATGTAGTCATCGAGAACGGCTCAATTTATTCTTCCGAACTCTCGGCTGAATTTACTTTGTATGAAGCGGTTAGGAAAAATTAATCTGTTCTGCTTGGAATAAAAGTGGATAATTATTCCATATTAGGTTCTTTTTATTTGGAAAATGATACATTTACTTAGTAGCCAATTCACCTTAATATCATTGATTTTATAGTTAATTAAATCCTTGATGATGAATTTTTACATTCAAATAACTGTTATATTAGAAATTATTTTATGATTTGATGGAGTGTTTTTTGAGAGTGGAGGACTTGAAAGGAATTTTTCCTTGTTGTATTTTAGTTACTCAAAGAAATTCTTTCAAATTTTTATTGGCGAAAAACACTCTTTCTCAATTGCGATTGAAAATTCTGTTCAGCTTATTGAACATCCTTCATGTGGCAACCTATATTTTTCATTTTTAGGAGATTTTATTTTTCACTGCTGAAACCGATTACTCCTGATCACACATTGACCAACGCGTTGATGAACATAATTTTTTGTCCTTGAGGAGACAAAAACTTCCGGTGCGTGATTCTCTGTGCAAAACAAACGATACACTCTCCACGAACGGCGAAGTAATATAAATAGGTGCGAGGTATACGGAAAAATCATGTCCAGTCTGGGAGCCTTTCGTTCCCTCACTGCTATAAGTAACTTAATTTACACATAGAAAGTCAGATTAAATATTTTGTGGCTTATATTCCTGATGAAAATATTCCTAAAAATCTTTACAGTTTCCTTTGATTGCCTGGATTCTTTAATGATAAAGTTTGGTAGAAGTAAGTAGAAACATGAATTCAATTGATTTGGCTTTTACTTTGTGAAAATCCATGTTGAAATGAAAATACACAACCTTGGTAACTTTTCCCTGGAAAATTAAACGCGTCGAAACGCGTCGTACCAATAAATAATTTTCCAGTGAAAAGTTACCAAGGTTGTGTATTTTCTTTTCAAATAGAAACATAATTTTTCGTTACAGAATTTACTTCGAGTGAAAATGAGACTTATCGAAAGCCTGATTTTTCATACGGGAGTGCTGTTTCTGGCATCAACCGTCGCCACGAATGGTGGTGAGCACTACTTGAGCTAATTGATTGAGCCTTATATATTAAAGATCCATGCTGAATGCGTAGCTATTTATGGCAATAATAGCCTACATCCGCGATGTTTTAGTCCCCTGAAGCCCTTTTATGAAACCATGAAGACTTCATCAAGCACTTATGACTTTTTCTAGTATTTATACATATTCAACCCTTAGTAGAATACTAGTTATCGCCCAATACAAAACATCCCACTATATCGTGGAATAGGAATATAAACCATCGAATACAATGCACTTAATAATTGTATTTATGAATTGGTATTATATTTCTTCCCCTTTTCGGTGCCTAATGGTTCTCTAATGTGCTTTGATGCTGAAACTGGAGAAATCAAGAAAACAAGAGAAACTGGAGAAATCAATCAAAACCAAGAAAATCAACTTTCATATAAGCTACTTTAAACCCCATGTTATGTTAAAAGTTTAGTTCGCGCTTTTAGTTGGCATAAAATAGGGTTGATAATGCGAGACAAGTTCTTAACGTGGCTTTTTCGTCACAGGCTTTAGTGCATTGAAAGAAGATGAGCCAATTTATGAGGAGCCCTCAAATACCCTGTCTGATCTTTATTTGATGAATGCCAGTTTTTTATGTGTGAGCCATCGAGAGTGTTTCAAAGTTTGCATTTAGAACCTGGAATTTCACCGAGTCCATCTAATAATAGATTACATATGCTCGTTAATGTTTTCTTCCTCTCCATCAAAACACCAGTGATTCATTTTTTGGACCTCAATGTAATTCATGATCTTCGAATAATTTAGGTCGTTCTGAAGGACACTTATAAAGATATATAAGAGCAAGAGTCCATTAACGGAAGACTCAACTAGTATTTAAGGATTGGTTAAATAGTCAACTTTGTTGTATTCCACACAGTTCATAATAAAAAGCTCGACCGGTCTCTGCTTGTTCAGGAAAACAATGATTTCTTTTTAAAATCTATCATCTCAACATTCCACGAAGCGAACTCGCAAACCATTGATTTCATAGTAGTTTAGGACTTAAAAAGCCCCGTGTTTTTGAAAGCATGAAAAATTCTTCGTTGCTCTCATTCAACAAACACGAACGCGCATTTTCGAGGAATTCAAAAGTACCATTACGGTGTGCACGCTTTCGCGCTAGAATATTTTTTTTAATCTAACCTTACGGATTCTAACAAAAAAATGACCCTTCACGCACATGGACTCACTCTGTCCCTGTTGATCCTCCCTGCTATACGCTTCGTACCTCACTCGACGCACTTGCTCGTCCCCTCCCGACTTCGAATCATCATCATCATCGCCCCTAATTCCTTCGCACTCTTCCCGTTCCGGTTTCATTCGAAACCCTTCCACGGGCTCTACTTAGACCCTCTTCTTCTCCCGTCTCCCCTGCCTCCTCTTCTTCGCACGCTCTTCCAATTCCTCGTTTTTCTCTCAACCTCTCCCCTCATTCTACCCCGGCCGAGGGCCTCCCAACAATGGGAAGGGACCCTCCACGATGCCCCTCGAGAGCAGGCGAGTACGCTTTCACCAGAGGACAGGGAAGGAATGCTTGAGGAGGAGGAAAGGGGGGAATTACGTGAGATACACTGCAAAAACTCTTCCTCCTCCCTCATTCCCCCCGTTCCCTTAACTTTTTCTTCTCAGCTCTCACGTCCATTTCTGGCCCCTTCTCGAAAAAACTCTTTATAGGTATTTTTATTACTCAAAGGAGGGAAATGTAATAAACTCCAGAGCATCCTCGTCTCCCGGCGAAAATCATTTTTCCTCCCTTGGTTATATATATTTTTACTTTTAAAGTGACCCTTAAAATGAACTAAGGAAAAGAGATTAATTTAAACCTTTAGGGTCATCAACTTTGGGAAACTTTTTAGTGCCCCGAAATAATCGGCAATGATGCTTAGTATTCAGGCAGGAGATGGTGTGTTTAAGCTGTATCCACTGTTGATTTCTTCTCTCCCTGAAGCTTGTTGCTTTTCTCTGATTTCAAAAAATATTGCCTCAAAATACTCATTATGAGTATGATGACGGCAGCTATTTAGTGCTTTGATGTGAGCATTTTAATTATTTTTTCGCTCTGTTAAATGTATTCATATTTTTATCATTCATCGTTCTAATTATTCAACCAGTGTTCAAGTATCAAGGCTGCTTTAAATATGGTTTTCAGTGTTACAGTCTTGCTGAATTTAACTTGCTATTTACTATAATTAATCTGAAAATAAATATTTAAGTTTAATATCATGCTGCAATGAAATCTCCCGATTGTTAGAAGGAAGTGTATCTAATGTGTCTTATTGCTTGTGAAAACACGGTTTTCGGTAATTTGAACCATAAACCTTATTACAAAAGTGAAAATAGCTTGAAAATGTTTATTCATAATAAAAAAAAAATATTTGCGTTATTTTCACTTGGCTTGTATATATTCTTAGAAATTAATATGAGCTCATGGTTAAATATCATTGGATGAAATCTCGCCAGACTTCATAAATTATTTTCTCGCTGGCCATACCATTTCAAAACACTATGCATTCCTCCTCTCGTTGTTTGTCATCCGAAGAATATTGGAGTAGTCTTGAACGCGCAATCCTGAAGTGTGCACAAATTTAATGCAAGGAGAGTTTTCACACTCAACTGAACTTTGATGTGATATAATTCACTTAGCACCTCTATTTTTTCCCACTCCTCTCAACTTGTGGAATGAAGGAAGAGAAAAAAATTCCCACAGTCTCGTCTGGCGCGCAGCTACCTACTTGGGCTCACACCTCCAACCGAGCACTCGAAGATACCCTGCGGTCCTCCCTCCTCTGTGCGTACGAGCAAGCCTTTTTCTCTCTCTCTCTCTTCACGCTCTGTGGAGAGCGTCACCCTAGCCGCCTGTCCCCTTCTCTCACACTTGCACCAGGAGGCCTCCCGCTGTCCGTCGAGGGGCCTCGGACGGATAGGCCTTGAAGGCCATTGAATTAAAAAAGGACGACTTAAAAAAAGGTTGGGGTGAGGGTTTTGCCGAGTGAGATGGACGTTTTTGCGGGGGGCGTTGGGGGGGGGGGGGGCAGGGAGGGAGAGTAGCGGCCATTACAAGAGAGGGATGAGATCTCTGCGGGAGAGAATCGTCGGGAATTTCCTATGGGATTTCCTGAGCTCACAACCTTCCTCATTCTCCGCCTTTGTCCCTCAGATATCCTCATCTGTTTCATTCGTAACGCTTGACCGAATTTTTTGTCCTTGTTAAACCGGCGGAACTAGACGAGACGATCTTATTTGCCTTCAATAATATGTTTAGCAATCGGTGGGGCAAAAAAAAAAACAAATCGGTGGTCATAGTATTTAATTTACATATACTGTTTAGGCTTAGAATTTAATACATTACTGAGTCTGCCAAGGTTGCAGGAAAAAAACAATCGCCATCATTTTATTTCCACCTCAGGTTTCAAGATTTCCATTCATGTGTGGTTAATGGAGTTCTATGCTCTTTGATTTTCATAATAACCTGTTTCACGTTGCGTGGACAAATTACGAAGCAGTATCGTAAATATGTGATGAGAGGTTTTCATTGCAGTTAAAGTAGTTAATGGAGAATTTTGCCTCATATCTCAAGGTCCAGAATTGAAAAAAGATTGATCAATGTACAAAGAATAATCAAATTTGTTTGCAATACGTAGTAATTACGTAATTGTTACGGAGGTAAACATAGGTTTAACAATTTGTACTACTGGCACCAACTTCGCCTCAAATTCTCTAACAGCATGAAGGTTTGTTGTTTCTTTGCCGCTGTTAAATTGACCTCGGGCAATTTTGAATTCGAAAGTTAAAGTAGCACTGACCCTAGACGAACTTCATTGAATTTTTGGATGAGTATTCTTACGTATGCATATTTTTTCGTGGATTTATGGCTATCAACTTATTATTACAAACAATGAATGGCTATGATAAGATTGTTAGTTTTCTGCTCGTGATAGAAAGAATTAATGATTGAATTAAGATGTCATAAAATGTACTTTGACGGGATGCTATATTGCCCACCTGAGCCAATCAGCTATACGCGCATGGTTATTTTCTTTTTGATCGTTTACTCAAAAATATTTGCTAGTTGTTGTAAATGCAAATGAGATTTAGGTGGATTAAATATTCTCAATGACGAAGTTATGGTTGGGAGATATTGTTTGAGGGAAAATAGCGGGGAGATAGATAGCTTCGTAGACGTATTTCTCCTTTAAGGGCAGCAGGGAAGGGGGGGATGTTGAGTAAAACCATGAAGTCTGGGCTAAAAAGGCTTATAATAAGATGATCTGGGGGAAATCTACATCTACATAATACCCTGCGAGCCACCTCTAGGGTGTTTGGCAGGGGGTGACAAATCACCAACATGCAGCATGCAAGAGGACCGCCACATGCACACCGCACGGTTATAGAAATATTACGCACACTAGCAAAACATACATGCTTATTCATTAAAAAAATTGCTAATGGTTAGTAATTCCTAGAGCAAATACATGCAAAGTTAGAACTATGAAAAAACATGCAATGAGTGATCCTAGCGAGCGACGCCATTAATCCTATCAATTGAGACAACGTTCCTATCCTAAATAGTACGAGGAAAGAATGACATTTTAAATCTCTCAGTTTTGCAGTCTATTTCTTTTATTATATTCTCATGATCGCGTCTACTATAGTACGATGGTAAACGAAGGATATGATTCACGTCGTCTGAGAAAATATCATCTTCGAATTTCCTAAGTAAGTTAAGCCTATACTTCGATCTACGCTCCTGTAAAGATTCCCATCCTAACTCTTGTAACATACTTGAAATGAATGAGTATTCACATTAAAATCCCAGCTGATCTTTGTCTTGAAGCTCGCGAAGGTTATTTATGATGGTATATTATCAGTGATGGATTTATCGAGGATCTTAGTCGGTAGATTTCTATACTATTTTTTCTCATTTTTTATATTTTGAGTTCGAATTGTCTTCATCAGACTATTTACAATAATGATATGAATCGCATTTCTGGTGAGACAAAGCGCTCTTATATCACTTGATAAAGAAGTAGAAATCAGAATTTGTTGGTTTTTGCTAATAGACGGATATAAAAATAGAGTTGTCAGGATAATGGGTAAAAGTATTCACGGAATAAAACACGCTTGTATTTCGTGCAAGGAAATGAACTTTAGAGGCGCCTTCACGATACTGGCGGACAGCCTTCTTAATTTAACATATAACTTTCTTGGTCACATTTTTTCTCTAACTTGTATTTTTTTCGGCGAAATGTTGCTACTGCTTTTTTTCCTGCTACTACGCTGCAACTTCCGAAGCAAGCGTTGTTGTTTCTTTGCTAGATATGAAAAGGCGACCTCCTTTTATTATCCAAACCGGTGACTGTAATTTGCGCTGCTCAGTAAAACGTACATTTCCTAGCATTTACTACTGGCTATTTACACCGAGTGTCGTAAAACACATGAAATATTCATTTCCAGCAGGTCAGATGTTTTTGATTACTCTTCTATAGGTTTTTTTGTTATATTGCGTCATATATTTTTTGTTATATTGCGCATTGCGTCATTGCATGGGAGCCTGATAGCCTGGTGGGAAGAGGGCTTGGCTGCGGATCAAGGGGTCTTGGTTTCAAAATGCGGTTGAAGACTTTGGACACCTCCAAAAAATTCTCAAAGTGTGAAATGGCCCAGGGAAAGGAGCTGGACCTCCTACCCTACGCGTGTGAAATTCACGCGACTGTGACTTAGTTTGAGGCGAACTCTACCCTTACCTATCCAAGACAACCTAGGTTTGAATCAAAGAGTGAGTGAGTGAATGCGTCATGAAATAACGAATGACCCTTTTCTCTGTTCTTCCGAAAACGTAGGCTTCTGAACTTCTATTCTTAAATGCCTATGGAAATCAAATATTTATTACATAAATTTTATTATATTTATTATATAAATTATTACACTCGGTAAATAAAATCTGAGATTATAAATTGGGTAATACTAGGGTCTTACCTGCATTATTTTTCCATTCTTATAGAAATTCCATGCGAGGAAAGAAGAACCGATTCTCGCGCATACGCAAATCAGCTCGAATAAATTTCTGTTTCAGGCTTTCACAGCGCTGGATGGCACTATTCTCAGACTCTGGCCTGAACTGAATATTTAGCCATTATATGCCACGAAACATTAACTTGAAGACATATTACAATTAGATGGAGCTAGCCCGTAAGCCATGGAGAAAAAGTGTAACTCGAATACCTACCTAATGCATTGGATAAGTTATGCAACTATTTCAATATATTGAATTGAAAAAGCCTTTGAGGAAGTAAAATAATTCATTTTATTCTCGATGTCGAATTAATTTTGGTATTTACCAATTACTTTCAAATAAAAATGGAGAATGATTCGAGTAAGTTAAGTTTACATTCAGTTTTTGCAACAAATGAGGATGATATTATGCGCAATGCCATATATTTAAGGTAAAATTTTCACCACTCGCTGAAAGCTGCGCATTTAAAATAAGTGCAATTAAAATATTTTTTCTATTTAAAATGGCATATTATATATCATGTTAACATTAGCAATCACCAATATTTTTTAAATGCGCATAATTTAAAATCTTTGTTTGGTATTTGATCTCAATTCTCGTTAGATGTTTTAAATTAAAAAGTAATTTAGCTGCTTTTTTTACTAGCAATTGACGATTTTTATTTTGCTTAAATTCAAAGTATATATCCAGCCATCCAAAGTGATACTTTTTCCTCAAAAAGCAGAGTGTTTGATATTGTTCAAGATTCCACCTAGTCCCAGGGTTGGAGGAAAAAGGGGAGGTTTGGTCACCCTGATCAAATGGCATGGACAAATTGCTCTCGATCCCGAGGGCAAGCTCTTGAAAAGGATCCAGGCTAAACAGTGCGTTTAATACATATCATTAGTGCGAGGATAACAGGTGGGGCAGGCGAGGTAGGTGCAGAGGGGGTGAGGGAGGGGAGAATGGATGAATGGGCGATGGGTGTGGCTGCCTCCCTCTGTTTGTTTGCTTGATTGCGGGGTGGAGGCGGAGTGGAGGGGTTGCTGCGAAGCCAAAAAAAGACGAGATACTGGCTGCTGCTCCCTTGACAGCGCTCCACTCACGCAATGAACTCCGGGACCAAACAAGCTCAGGAATTCCCCTGCGTTCATAATGAATAATCCACAGGCCATTTAGAATTCATAAAAATATAGCACTATATCACAAGGTCCTGAATTTACTATCTATGACTGTGTACATATCTAGTAATTCTGCCTATTGGTATACTGCCAAAATAGGTGGATAGGTACGCGATATTCATACGCGATGATTATCTCGGCTCCAATTACAATATTAAGTACATATTAAAAGTGGCTATTTTACCATCATCCTTCAGGTGTATGGTATTATTATTTTTGAGGATGCATAGTAAATTAATATCATACTATGTATTTATTAATGAGAACATTTCATACGTATGATGGACCTATATTTTTATGTGATTTTTACTCAATCATTGGACTGATGCTTTGGGTTATCTTTTCTTATTTTTTAATGCTGCTTTTTCATGTAGTTCCTTTAAATTACTTATCGCATAGTTCCTCTATCAGCTCTCGTTTTTCTAAATAGATATTAAAATTCTTGACACTTTCATAATGTCTCTCATGGACGGAAACTTCCGTGTTTTTATCAAAGTCTTTTCAAACTGTGGGAAGTCCTGTCCAATTTTTCTTCAGCATCTTGTGAAATTGGCATCTGAATACAGTTTCAATTTAATTTTATATGCATGTGAGCTCATATTTATTCCTAGATATCAAAGCTGTATCATCTGCAAAACGTAGCTTAACTCCTTGTATTGTCTGGGCATTTATACCCTTTCATTTCTTTGCTGAATTTTCCTATATACTTCTTTTTCATTTATCCCTTCTTGAGAGCTCAAATTGAATAGTTAGAATGGTAGAGTGTAATTCCGTTTGAAGCCTTTCTTTCGCAGTCCTTTCGAATGATTATAGCTTTCTTTTCTTTCTTCACCCTTCAGATCAATTATCTTTTCGGGGAATCCGCTCCTCATGTTTCGCTATCACGTTATCAAATGTTATCTCAACAATCAGTAATGCTACAATTGCTTCTATCCTCTTTCCAGCCTTTATCTGCGATGAGTCTCAACATCAGTATTTCTTCGGTAGCACTTCTACTGTGTCTAAACCCAGATTGATCATTTAATATTTTTTCCTCCATCTTACACAAAATGACAGTATTAAATACTTTTTACTCATTAGATATCACACGCTTATCAGTGCTCACATTTAAGTGGTAAACTCGTTTTGGTTTAGGGAATCCTAGTATATTTTCGGAAGTAATTTATGCTATTATTCACTAATTAGGAATACAATTAGTCACTAAAATGGTTACATTACATTATTCTGCTCTTTCACTTCGTTTACTAACTCCAGGGATATAGCGCGGTTGTCTATGGAAATTGTCGAGGATAACTCACCCTGGACTCTACCAAAGGGGTGTAACATAGGTCTGGTTTATAGTTAATTTCCCTGAGCCACCCAATTTTTGTGTGAGGGCGTTCAATGCATTGCGAGTATTTGAACACAGAACCCTTCGATTAGTTTCTCAATGGTATTTTATACGGTTATTTCACACAGACGTTTCAACAGGTCACCACTCCCTCAGCTCTCTCGTATATTTGATTGCAAAATATTCCGTCTCCTTTCGAAAACAAAATTGCGCACACGTAGTGATGCGAACCGTAATCCGTCATTTCTGTCAACCTCTCGGCAGAAAGATTTTCAGACCCGGAGAGGTCAATTTAGCTACTTACCTTCGCCAAAAATCTATGTGCGTTTTTATCGCGTGTGTGGCCTCAGCATTTCCTCGAGTCGCTCTCCCCCCCACCCACCCCATGACGTCTCTGAGTCGGTCTGCACCGTGTGCAATCGTCGACAAACACGCCTATCCCATTCGGGAGGGGATGATGGCGAGCAGGGAACGTGAAGATAGGACGGGGGGCGGGGGAGGGCTTGAGTATCGTCTGCGAGAGGTTTTTATCGGCTCGGCGAGGTCCAGGCACAGTGAAGGAAGCGACTCGGGTCGTCGTGGGAGTTTCTATGTGCGAGAGTGTTAGGGGGGGAGTGGGAAGATGCGCCCGACCGCCATCTTACTTTTTCTAACCTCTCTCTCTCTCGCTCTTTCTACCCTTCTCCCACTACTCTATCTCTCCCACTGTCCTCTTGTGATTAATGGAGTCCGGAATGGGGTGTCATTTATCAAGGAGGTTGCGAGGTGGCGGGGGCGGGCGAGTGCCTTTGGAAGACGTTTCAGGGGGTTTGAACTGGGAGATGGTTTTGCGGGAAGAAAGTATAAGGGGCGAAACGAGAGATAGGAGTGGACTGGTGGGGTGGGTGGAGGGTGTGAAGTCTTTGGGTGTTGCCTGACGTCGCTGGGAGAATGGGCGGGATTCTGTGGGAGCCACCTCGACCGCCGCCAACTCTAGGCGACTCTACTTGTCAACGCCTCCTCTTCTCTCTCTGCGGAGAAACGGTGTTGGTGGGTGTTCTCCACTGCCAGGAGGGAAGGCTTGTGGGTGAGGAGACAGAGATGGAGGGGGGTGGAAACGGTTTTTTTTTGTAGTAATGAAAAATACCGGGTATTTTCCACGTATGATAAATTACTTACCCTGTTACCAGAGTGAATAACCAAAATTCGCAAACACCTTCTTATTTAGAGCTATGCAATTCTCAGCCACCGCGATGCGTTTACCTCTTAAATTAGCTGCATTAAGAGACGCAATATTCGGTTTGCTAAGGGGACGGTTTGAATCACGAATGAGTTTTTATACCGATAAATTTGGAAGATAGCCCCTTTACAAGAAACATGTGGTATGTTAAAGTCTTACCGATGCAAATAAAGTTTACTTATACTTGGATATCAAAATTTTACGTTTATTTGGATAATACAGTTTTACTTACTTACGTAACCGAATCCTTAAAAATGATTACTTTGTCCTAAATACCATAATAACATAAATTAACTCATTTTGGGTATAGACGCATGCCATGTAATTTGTTTAATATAAATGTATTCAACTAGTAGGCTCGCCTTCAAAATTTTTATTCCCCTTCTCATTTCTTCATCGAAACGGAATAATGTTTTTCCAACTACCACTAGGGGAGGGGTACTATGGAAGGGGAGGAAGGATGGAGGGGGGAAGATCAACTAGGTGCGGTAGAAAGAGCGGTGTGATAGGGCAATTTTTTTGTAGGCGGGTAGAAATTTATTTTTTTATTTCCCCGTTATTTCATTTCCTCATAAAGCACTCTGTCGCAAACTGTTTTTAAATGTTGCATGTGAAAGTCCTCTTTGCTAAACTTTATGCCCAGGTCTGATCATCATAATGCAATATTATCACGCTTTTTTATACCACTTTTGAGTATGTCCCATAATTTCCAAGTTTAAAGAAGAAAAAAAAAATAGAAATTTCTCAATGAAAATGGGGCTAGGAAACTAGCTGTAATCACCATTTTCTGTATCATCGCTCTTCGTATTCTCTTTTCCTCTAATAACTAACCACTTGCATGTTAGCGTCTCGAAAATTGATATTTCAATGCCTATGTTTCAACTTTTTTTTCAATTTACATTCAAAGTTTAAAAAGTGAAGGCATGAGGAAAAGAGGGTTATGTGTAGTACAATTCACTGAAGATGAACTGGGTGGGTTTGTCATTACGCGAATCGCAGCCAATGGAGGGAAAAATAATTTTAGGAAAAAAAGAAGGCCAATAAAGAAAAAATAATTACCCCGTCGTTAATAATAATCATTAGAAATGCGTGAAAATCGCAAATGCAATAAAGATGCGATGACTGGACTTTTATGATATTTTTACGCAAATTTGCCTTTTCGACGGAACGATTCGTACATTTTGTGCCGAGCGCAGTTTAACTGCTCCGCCGACACTCACCGCTTAAAGCATGTGAGCGACTGGCCAGCTGCTACTTGGCTGCGACTCTACGTGGCCGCGAACTACAAGTGGGCGCGGGCAAGCTACACCTCCGCCAATACAAGTCTTATTCCTTAATTTATTATTGTTCTACGGCATAATTATTTAAAATATTCTGTATTTCGTCATATATCTGTGTTTCACTACATTTCATCGTCATCTACCTCATTATGAAAATAAAAAATAGACGCTACAAAAAGCGATAAACTGTTATTGAAAGTGTGATAAAATAAAAATGAAAGTGCGATTTTCACGTATCTCTAATAATCATGTAATGGGGACTCAAGGGTGTAGAGTGGCTGGTGTTGGTTGTGCTGAAGGATTAATGGAAAAATATGGTATAAAGTCAAAAAATGTGTGAATTTAATAATAACTCATACAACACTTAGGTATATATAGATGAAATTTAATGATTTAAAATATAGCTTCGATAACTTTTGATCACCTGATATATTTATATTTGTTAATTAAACTTCAAAATCGAGAGATGAACTTAAGTTAAGATATGCCGATTTGAAAATTATTATATTTAGTAGGCATCATATGCTGTGTGTAATATAATATCCTGATCGTATTGCCTCACGCTAACCATTACAAACAAAATGCTTTTCTAGAGCCTTAAGAGTGTGGCATGATAAAAGCAGAAAATATTTACGCGAACAAGGGTGGAGCTTAAGGGGTGGTAAATGCGTACCAAAGCTTTCTTTCCCTCTCCCACGCTCGCCCCGCTGACGTCTTTGGGGTAGTGACCCCTCGGTGGCTGCTATCTTTCCTTCTCAGGACCTCCTTATTTTCTCAGGTTCAACTCCTTCTGTCTTCTTTCCTTTTTCCCCCATCCCTTCCTCCCCCCACCAGAACGTCTTAGACGCCCTTGTACGCTCTTTTAAATCGCTTCCTCCGATTGCGACTGTCTCCCTTTCCCATCCCCAACCATTTACTTTCGCCAGTCGTAATCCTCTTTGTCGAGCTCATCTGTGGTTCGCCTACATTTTTCAGTGCGGGACGAGGGGAGAACGAGAATGTTTTCGTTGCGAATGTCGAGGCCGCGATAGAGGATTCATACAAGACGGAATAAATCGTTGAATTTATCATAATTTCTTTAGGGAAACGGATTTCATTTGGTCATTTTTCAGGTTTTGTCGTTGCATATTTGATGCTTGGGAAAAGAAGATTGTTTTTCCGTATATTTCGAATAATTTTCTGGCTAGTACTCTGGTGGCATTGGAATATTTTTACTATACGAATAAAGCACTTGCAGCTTAAAATTTCACACACAAGATTTCTTTTTATTATCTTAAATAATAAAATGAAGAGTTTTAATTTTTACTTCAGACAATATGTTCAAAATATTATGTATGTATTAATAATATGCCTTTACACCAGTTGTTGCTGGCAGTTGACATGTTAATATTTATGCCTGTAATGGCTTTTCTCATGGCAATCTCAGTTTACTGTAATCATGATGATAAAGTAATTTAAGCGACAACAATAAGAGGCAAAAAAAAATTATTGTAAAATAAATAATTTATATTCTCATCTGTCAAGTTGCATATTTACGAAAACTTCCTCTTCAAATGACCAAAAAGAGATGATGGTTCAATTGCTATAAGAAGGTTAATCGTAATTTTCTTGCCGTGCACTTGAGGATAAAGTTGAATATCTTTAATCATTAATTAACTCAGGGAAAACGTGGATAACTTTAGCGAGAGAACATTCACATGCTTTACTATGTTCCTTCCATCCATGGTTCAAAGTTGATCATCTAGGGATCAACATGCACAGTTCATTGATAGAATAAATTAATTTATGTATTACTTTTTTCCAGAAAATATTTACTCACTAGATGCGCGAATAAGGAGGAAGTCGATCATTATAGATTCAGAGTATTTTAGATTCATAAAAAGCCATATAAAGCTATATTCAGGGGTATTTAATAATTTATCACATATTTTGGCAGCAGGAATAATTTTTTCATAATTTTTTGTATACATATGTATAGGTGTATGTATTTCGGGGCTAAATGATGGTTAGAAGATCTTTATGCTATAATTGGTCAACCCTGGATAAATTAATAACTTTAATTTTGCCGTTTAACTTTCATATTTTATCCACTAACAATACCATCTCTTTGGCGATGTTCCTGCCATTGAGTGTTGACTGCTACAGAAAACATCAGTTGAGCCCTTGACCCAACTTAAAGACAAAAATGTATTCATTAGAGCTCTAATTTAACCCTGCCCACGAGCCTATCATATTTAAGTGCGACATCATTTAGTTGCGACTCTAGCTTCTAATTTCATGTTATATGACTATCGAACTTCAGTTAAATTGTGCTAAGTCCACGTTTGTGTCAAGCATGCGTTCATTAATCAGTGTAAACTTCGTCTGAGAAATCGCTATTTGATCAGCATTTCGAGACTGCTCGAAATATATGCGCATTGAATTAAGAAGTTTCATCGCGCAGTTTATTATGATCTAAAATAATTTTTATTCATGTAAATTTGGCTACAAGGGCGTGTCTTAGAAAAGCTTTCTCCTAAACAGAATTTGGCTTCCACGAACGTAGTAATTAGAAATGTATTGTAACTTCGTTAGTATACGTGCCTTTTTTTTGGACCGTGTGGTGTGCATGTGGGTATGCAATTGTATGCTGCATGCTGGTGATTGATCACCCCCCGCCAAACACGATAGAGGAGGCTCGCCTGGTATTAGGTAGATGTAGATGTATAGTTGAAGCCTAATCGTAGCTCCTTTTGGCTATTGAATATATGAAAAGTTAAAGAGGAATATCATGCTGTAGATCAAATTAGCTATTAAACTACGTGTTAATAGCAAATAAACAGTAAATTCCCGTTGGTAGCACTTTTTTCCTCTTAAGTTCTAGTATACATGTATTTTAAACGGGTGTATCCCTCTATATGTAAAAACTGCATGTTAGAAATGGATCGAAAGACATAATAAGAACTGACATGTACTGCGAAGTGCTCACGAATTGACTCAAATGAAATTGATTGTATCAGCAAATTAAATTTTTAGAGTTATTTTTATGAGTTGGCTGGGAGACTCCACAGGTTTAATCAGATAATATATGCCTCTTTGATTAGTTTTTAGGAGGAGGGAATCTCACTCAAATAAACTCAAACAGCTCTGACTATCTCTTATCTACAGTCTTCTATTGTAGCTAATGTATTCTGATATGTTGCATTTCACTTATGAGAGTCGTGATTCAATCAAATTAGTGTTTATAGCAATACTCCACCCTTAGTGCTGATGCACATTTGTCATCCCTGCATGCTCATTGCGCCTCAATCTTTCAAAGTGATAAAACGTTTTAAAAGGCCTCAGAAGGAGCGGTAACGTAAAAAGACAAAATTTAAAAAAAACTTGACGGAGGCGATTGAGTGAGGGTAACCCTTGCAATTCTCCTAATCGGAACCCGAAACTCCTGCCGCGAGACTTCATCCGACGGAGAATGCCTTTCACTTGTTTCCGCCTCCGTTTAAGCGGCAGTAAACGATTAAGTCCGGAATAATAAATCCATCCTGAATGCTTCATTTAGCTCGGATTCTATCTCTCCCCCAGACGCTACCCCGTTACGCCTTCCCTGCTTGCCTCCCTCCCTCTATCTTTCTCTCTCTCCTCGCTCCTTAATCCCCAATTTTCCGTGAAATGTAACCCTCCCATCTCTCTCTCTCTCTCTCCCGCACCGACTCCTCCTCCCGAGACAGAAATTTACGGAAGGTTTTTTTTTTCTTACTCCTTCTTCTTCCCCGCGGAGACGTCGCGCTACCACCCTCCCAGTCCCGCCCCCTCTCCCTCCACCACCACCCCCGAGAGCTCCGTCTCCTCTCGCGCCATCCAGTCACGGGCCGAACTCCCTTGCGCTTCCTTTTCATATTCAAGAAGGGGGTAGACTTAAAAAATAAAGAAAACGGAGGGAGAGAGGAATGGAAAAGAAACGAGAGTTTGAGAAGTCAATTAAGGGCGGAGCGAAAGATGGGTCTTATATGCTTCTCCTCTCTCTCTTATTCTCTTGTTCACTTCCCCCTCATCCAGCCTCAAACCTCTTCCCGTCCCAGTTTCCTCCAATCTCTCCTCTTCTCTCTGTCTCTCTCACTTTGGCCCAGTCTTGTTTGTTGATGCCCGCGAAGGAGAGGGGTCCATGACCTACGCAACGGGGAAACTCATTGGGGATGCGTGGCCCGTCTCTCTCTCTCTCTCAGCTACTAGATTTCACCCGCTGCTGCCTGAGATGCCGCATAAACCCTTTAGCATTCATCGCCCTCCCTCAACAATGATTTCACTCCCCACTTAATCTCCCCCCCAATCCTTCCTTCGTGCCTCACGACTGCCACCCTCATTACTCGCGCATTCAATGATAGTTTAACTGCGCTGCGTTGTGCAAACCTCGATCATTTTCGCTCTCACCGTAAGACTGGTTAAGCAAGTAATTTTGTTCTAAATTGCGCGCATGGTAGTTAAGATTTTTAGTGAGTGAAGTCGACCCGAAGAAGGAATTTGGCCAGACTGTTATTCTAATACATACATCCCAGTTGCCGGTTAGTTATACCACCAGTTACATTGTCAAGGAATTTCCTTCCTGCTATAACAGATAATGATATGTTAAAAAAACTTCGAGGGAATGGATATGCCGTGCGTAGCGCTCGTGAGGATAAGACGGGGGAACCAAATGACGTTAGTAATTTCCCGCGTACTTTCCCGTTAAATGGTGCGGTAATAGTATGGATTTTACTCCGATGACTCAAGGGATTCACTCTAAATTTAGGAACTGTTACATGCGGATTCTTTTAAAATATGAGAAACGATTTATTTCTCGGAATTTGGTTCATAAGAACGAATTTAGTAGGAATGATCCCTTTGAATAGTGTAGAAAATTAAATCGTCAGGGAGGTTAATCCATTCGATACTGTGAATTTGCGCCAAAATTTTAGACCTTTAAACGCTTTCATAATAAGATGATGCGAAGCTTTAAGTAGTGGTAATTATTTTCTCGCAGATATCCGACTTTCAGGCACGCCATTATTTTCGGGGGGTATTTGTCTCAAATACTACTGAAGACTTCGATGCTGTAAACGCCACCCCATATTTAACATTTGCAAAATTTGTCAATATTTTGTCATATTGTTTTAAAATAATTTTACTACCTGGTTTAAATATTTTTTTTGAAATTGTTGTACAGCTACATACAGAGATCCCACTATCTCTGGCGTGTGGCTATTTGGAAATGTCGGATATTGAATAATCAATTATGTTTAAGATATTTAAAATAAAATTACCGCATCAACTTTCTTTTTAATTTTTTAAATTTAGAATTTGCTTGAGCAATCCATACCCGAACACTGAAGCCTCATTTTCTATTTGTGTTGAGTTCAGGTGTTTGAGTGTCAACCTGTATTCCGTTAAATATTATTCAAAATACCGATTTAGGTGTACACCGAAAAGCGCTTCCAGTGTCATATTTGTTATCACAAATTGTAAGACAAAGCTGCCGGAAATCGTAGTGAGTATAATATGTTAAGCTGAGGGAAATAGTAGGTCAATTATTTCCATTCATCAACTGTAGTTCTATGAGGGTGAGCCAGCAAGCCTGGTTGCCTGGATCTATGCTCTTCTGCTTCACAGTCAGTGGCTCCGACTCCATGGGGCCTGAGGGGGCCCGAGTCTCCCCAAAAATTCGTTTTGGGTGTGAGGAAAAAGTGTGTCAGGCTAGTAGATTTTCCCCAGAGTGTCCAGATATCGAGATTCGAGTTATCATGGTTGTAATGTTGATCATATGACTCTTCTAAAATGCTTAATAAACTTAAAGCTCGCTACTTATAAAATTTCCCGGGCCTAGATCCCCGGTTTGGGCCCCCCCCAATATTTTTTCTAAGTCGGCATCCCTGTTCACAGTAGGTAGATGAGCATTTCCCTTGATTCACATTAATAATAATATCCGTAGTGCTACCAGTTTCCTCCAATTACTAGCATTTTAATGTAGACGAAACTCATTTAAAACCATCCATGCTGTGGCTACTAAGGCGAGACTGGATGGAATCGATCAAATGTTTCGCATGGAGTTATCCTCGCTGCTACCGAGGCCGGCGCATTATATGATGATGTCATGATAATTAAAATACTGTGCAGCATGGCTCTTGTGCTTGAATCACCTATCAGTGTATGATGTCACCCGTCCTTTCCAACACGATGCGATCCCCATCTTTCCTGATCCCTTCCCCGTGAGCGCTCAGCCTCTCACCCCCTTCCCCCGCCCTCAGAGCCTCTTCGCGCTATCTACATCTCTCTCGAGGGGATAACCGCGATGGGTTGGAGGCGAGCTGGAGGAGGAGCAGGAGGGTTAGGCAGCGTGGCCTTGTTTGGACGAGAGGTGAGAAAGATTGCGGAGGCAGTTAAGAGGCTCATAAGACCGTGAGGTTTCGAAAAAGTGTCGGTAGACTTGAACGCCCGGAGCACGAGAAAGGAGATTGACGCGCAGGTTAGGGAGAAGTGCAAAGGCTTGGAGGTGTGAATGGTAGCAGAGTGTGAGATGGGATGAGGGAGGGGAACGATGATTCTGTTGGACAAATGGGTGCTGAGAAAGGATTGAGGAAGGAGTGGACGTTATCGGTGGAGGGGAGTTAGCTAAGAGAATATTTAAGGTGTGTTGGAAGGGAGAGTTCCTCAGAAGCCGCAGTGAATTTCACGTGTTCAGGTGCTTGCAGTGATTCGAGGAACACAGTTGGGTTTAGTTCTTAAAAGAAGCGACTGAAAGCTGTGGTATTTCTAGCACATCATACTTGTAAGGGTGAAGAAAAAGCCGACCTGCATTTCGCGAAAATAGACGAAGCTATCACGCCGTGGCATCAAACAGGCTGTTTGAAGTTTGCTCCGCGTTCTCTGCCTCCAAGTTGGCATTGGGATCTCCTCAAATATCTCTACCGCCACCGTGATTCGAACCTTGCCTTACAGAATGGGAAGCTGACACAGTGGCCATCGCCCCCACCATGTCCTCGGATATCCTCCTGAATCGTCGAAATCAGTGTAAAGTTTTGGTTGACTCTCGTCTTTGACTTAATCTCACAATTTCCATGGGATCGTCGTTAAGGATGTATTGCGTGTGTCTTTCGACTCGTACGCGACGTGTAAAAATACGTCATGACGCTGAGCTTTCAACGTAAGGTGTATCCAGCAGAGAGGAGGAATGATTATGTGATCACTAGTGTCGACTTTGCTGTGTTTTCCATGATAGGTGCCGATACATCATTGTGAAAGCTTGAAATCAAAGTTAAAAAACAGAGATATCGTACTGCCGATTGATTTTAACAGCTTCTAACATATGTTTTGATTGCTACACAATCGCCATCAGGTACTGAAAAATCGGAACATGTGCTGTAAGCCGTTAAAATGAAATTAGTGGGCAGTACGATATCTTCGTATATCATTCAATATGTTGTTCCAAGATATCTCTTAGCAAAAAGTTGACTTTTTTAAAATCAAAGATTCATCGTTTTTTATCCTTAAAGATAACGTATTTTTGGGTATTGAGTCTTATCAGGTTACCTCCGCCGTATGGATGGTGGCTAAGTATTACAGCGAAACGTCATAAAGTATGGAGGCTATGATCTGGTGTAACACCCGCGAATATTCAACCTAATATATTATCAGCTTTAACTCCAGAAAATTCAAGATTTTATTCAAGATTATTTTCAAGATCCTCAAAAAAAGTTCAATACGAAAGTTATATTAGAGTGTCCACATTGAGCCTTGCAAATTGAAGATCATTAAAGTGATATTCTTTCTATAGTGTAGGTATCGATGTAGGATTGTAGTGCTGCAATTTGGAATGAGCGCGCTATTGCTGTTGGAACATTGGGCCTATCGGAAAGTGAGGACTTCATTCCTAGATAAAGCGAAAGGCTGACGTACTAACGAATACCATGGGATTTCAATTCCCACAGTATTTGTTACTAACAAATGCTGTGGGAATTGGAAAGATGCATACTATATGAGTAACTTCATTTATTTCCATGCATCCGAAAAGAGCCCCTGTGGGCCCATTACATCTGGGCCAATACTAGTGAAGAACAAGAAGTTACGTACGACCTTGCCGTGGATGTGATAATCTTACCCAGCCGGGACTCAAATCTGCGACCTGATATTTGGTAGGCGACGACTTTACACCGCCGCTACAGTCAAATACTAAAAAAGTGCGAATTTCCAAATTGGTAATTATAGGCATTGTATATTCTTCCTTCATAGCTTAAGTATTTTTGATGCAATTGGTTTCCAGTGTGTGTCTTCCAGAGTCATTGGAATCAATAGTAAATGTCAATCGTCTATATTGCGGATTTTTTCTGAACTGAATTTGAACTTAAATCATTCATACTTGGTGTATAATTTTTTTATCATTGTGAATATTCGTGAGTCCTTTCCATTTTTTTTTGGTGGATTGAAGGTATATGCATAATTATACCTCTTTTTTAAATTAGCAATAACCATGAACCTGTCACTTTACTTAAGACTGATAACCCTATGCTTGATGGATTTCTGTAGTAAACAACAAGGTTAGTACGTTGTTAACAAGTACTTAAAATATATACTTAAGGTTTTATACGCATGCAATTGTGTGTGATTTTTTTCCTTTAATATATTAGGAAAGGTTACGCTCAATCCTTGGCTTGATGCAGTGAAACATGCAATACTTTACATGTGATATCCTAGATCTCTTCGGGTGATAGTATACATTTGTGGAACTAATACTTTCATTTCTCGTCCACCAGTTGTCACTATAGACATCCAGCTTTTACCATTGTATGCATGCAATACAATATAAAATGGATTTATAACGACAGATAAATGAATAATCGTTAATAATACGTATCTCCTAGATTCATTTGAATTTTTTAGCCTTTACACCGGAAATAAGAAAAAGGTAACAGCTTTATCGTATAGGGTTGCACTGACCATCCGGTTGGCTATTGTGACGTGAAAACGGGTATCCTTTCGTCTTGGTGAAAATTTTATGATGATGCTCATCCTCACCCTTCTTCATTATATTTTTTTCAAATTTCCGGTTCACCATACGTGGGCGCACCAGAGATAAAAAACAGCGTTCATCAACGGCTCGAAGGATGATGGCCACCGGTGAGCAAAAGCCTTCTATCGTCCCTTCCTCTATCCACTTAATGCGACGAGCCACCGCGCCTGCTGCCCCCCTGACCGATGGCCCGTAACTGTAACGGTTTGGGCCCTGGGTGGATGAACAAAAAATTCCCGTCGGCCACCGCGCAGAATCCTTCCCTCATCGCTAACCCGTCCTCCGCTTCTCTCCTTAAAAATCCTTTCCCACAATTTGGATCCCAATTTTTTTTTCAAACTTTAGACTCGGGGTGAGAGATCCCCACTGCTCATCGTCCGATAGATAGAGAAAGTTCCCTTTTTTGTGTGAGCGTGCGAGCGGGTAGTACCTACCTACCATGTATGAGATAGGATGAGGTTTGTCGGGACCCCGAGTTCCTCAGTTTCCCCCCTCGTTCTCCTCCCTGCTGACCCCCCTCACCCTTTGCCCACGCTGTCCTTTTTCACCCCGTTTACAACCCCTTTATGCACCCTCAGGTTCCACCTCTTTCAACTTTTAAGGGGGGTTCTAGAGGGTTGGCAGTCCCTCGGTCCTCTCCCTCGTCTGTCTCATCCCTTCTTTAAAATCAACCCTCTCCCTCCCCGGGCCGTCCTGTTTCCTAAACTAACCTATCTCCATATGAAAAAAGTCCCTCACCCTTTTCCCCCGAGTTCCTTACATAATAAAAAACCCCGTCAGGGCATGGCTACTAGGTACACGGGGTATCCGTCCCTTGCTTCACCTCCCTTCGTCCGTCTCTCCGTCTACAGCGAAAAAAAGGAAGCCCCCAGCAAGCACTTTCGTTTTTTCCCAACCCGTTCTCGTCTGGTGTCCTTTCGACACTTAAGTCGTGAGGTCACACTAGTGTACTTCCTCTTCACTCTCTCTCTTCCGCAAGAAATTCAGTCTTATTCCTTTTGATTCGAAGCCGATTTATCAGGTAGGGTGGTCATAGGAATTATTTACTACCTCCTAATGCTGATGATATAATGGTACGATCCATACCCGTCGCACTTTCTAAATACACAACGTCTGCGGGTAAACTCTTCTCGAGATTCCCATCGGGTTAATGTATCCATATTGGCTAACGTTTCAAACTCCGACTCGGGGCTCACCGTCAGGGCTGTTGAATGTTGTTTTATTCTCAGGGCTGCTGAACGTTGGCTAATATGCATAAATTAACCCGGTGGGAATCCCGAGAAGAGTTTACCCACATTTTTCGCCGGGAAAGTATCAAATCATATTTTAAACTGCGTCTATTTATATAATATTTAAATAAAATAGCTCACATCTAGTTTTTCAAAATGATTTTTATAATGTTGCTATATGCTATATTAATCTTTTCACCTCACAATTTGATAATACGGGAGAGAAGGGGGCGACCCATTTCTACTCGGTGAATTTTGGTGGTAGAGCTTTCTTCATTGTGAAATAGGTATGAAATCAATTTCATCTTTTACTGAAATTCAACTATGAAAAGGGGTAATCACATTCAACAAAGTGACTGTAGGGGGGAAAATGTTTCCATGGTGTTTTTTACAAGTTATTTCTGGCTAAAACTAAATAAATGTATGTAAAACTCTGTGAGGTAATTAGAATGAAAGCATTTCCTATAGATTGCAGTAAGCTTCCTGCAATATTCTTTGGTGGTATTTTCGGGTGCTTAGCATTAGAGAATTATTTTAATAATTGACTTTACACTGTCTGTTTTCGCCTCCATTGCCGATATTTATCGTACACCTTTTTTTATATAATGCATTTCGTGTAATGCCAAGTGAAAATAACAAAATGGCATGGGATACTGTGATAATATTCTGGGATAGTTGAATTCAAAAGTTTTCCAATTATTCATTTTCGATTTAATATTATTAACTGATAAAATATAAGATAAATTAATATTTCATAGATACCGTTACACATATTCAGAGAAATCAGAATAACATTAACTGGGATTCAATATTTGGCCTGATACCGATAAGAGGAAGTAAAATAGCGTTTTTGCTAAATTAATTATAATAGACCATTACGAGTGGTTGTAATACGTTCGAAGGACAGGTTTCTGGTATGAGCATTATTGCGACAGTTGCTCCTTAATCTCTGTTTCTTTCTTCACCTTCGTTGCTTTTTTCTCTCTTCATATAATAATTAGTCAAACTAAAGTTATTTGCTGTGGATTTAACACCATCCCTTATAGGCCCTTCTTTACTACACTAGTCTCCAACATGGATATTTCTGTCGTTTAAAATACCTCTCTTTGATTCGAAATTTTATTAGCTGGATTATTTTCCCCTCGTTTTAGTTTACCTCAACGTATTTTCTCCTTTTCATACTCACATTAGCCTCTCATTTTGCCATGGAGTCTATTATCAATTTCCTTTCCTTAGGCCCATTGGCATGTAAGTTGGAAAACGTGTTACAGACCTCATAACCAGCCTAATATGCACCTTAAAATAAACATTAAAAGTTCGAGTATACTAGAGCGCTCAGTAAAGGCTAATTTTGATATCCGAACTTCAGTATTATGATGGGAAATGGGAAAATACGTGATATAAATGTTTACAATTAATTTCTTTTAATCCTAATGTTCCTCCTTTTTTAAGTTATTATGTTAATAGAAATTTTATTTCCAATCGAGATGAATACTCATCTCCTGTTTCTGGATGATAAACGCCCTCTTGTCTATCGATGGGTAATATATTTGTATTTTTTTTCTCTCGCCAACTAACCATTGCGTCCATGAATGTTAAAGGAGGTAAACTACCCATCAGTGTTTTGTAAAACTGTTCGCTTTTTTGTAATATATTGTGCATGGCGGCAAACAATTTACAGGTGTAAAATAGTGTACTCAGATTGGAAATCGCATCGACATCCTTGAATCAACTATGAAATGAATTGGGCGACTCCAAATTTCAAAATATTAACTCTTCTTACTTGCAGTTTGCTTCCGGTTAGCCTTGAATTCTAAAAAATTAGCAATATAAAATAAGCGAAATAATATTCCAATAAATTAACACATATTAATGAGTTCCAATTGTATTCTACTATCCTGGAGGAAAAATTTATTCAACAGCCAACATACGCATGAACACTTAAGGGGTGTTTTTAAATGAATGATAATGTGAAGAAAACGACTTTAAATGGACATTCTCCTAGATAGTCTTTTTTGACCTACCCCCTCTAAAATCGCATGGTATTACCTTAGTGCGGGTTCAAAGATTTTCATGCAATACTAAGTATGGAAACTATCGCCTTCCCATATGCCTGAGAAAATCAGCTCGGAGAAATTATTATTTAGTCCCTGCAAAGGTTCTAAACCAGTCATAAAGTCAAAAATCCCATAATAATACTAAGCATTGGCGTAATTATGGGGGGATGAGGGAATAGATACCCCCAAGCCCCAGAGAAATTAAAACAATTAAAGCTATTGTGTAGTTTGGACAAATAATAACTGCATCTGCTTAAAGTTTAATTTTTATGTGCCAAAATGATGTAAAACAATGATTTTTGCTGGCTAGTTATTTTTCAAACATTTTCCCGGACCTCCAGTTGTCTGAGGTAAGGGGGTTGCCACCCTAAGTCATCCCATCCCCCCATGCATATCCCTAGTTACGCCACTGATACCATGAATTACGTTCAAAGATTTTTATGGCATAATAAGTACGATAGCTACCACATTCTCTTATGCCTGACAATATCAGCACGGCCCAATTATTATTTGGCCCCTTCAAAGGCTCGTAACCATTCCTGGATATGCACCGAGTCCTGGAGGAAGTGATTGCGCAGGTCCTCTTAATTCCAGTTGTTCAGGGTCGCGCGGCCAGCTGTTCCCGAGGGTCATCGGCATATTGGGCCGACGCTTTCACTCTCGACCCATAGGCCACCAAAGTTTCTCGAGAGTAGGTCGCTGCTTCGTTTGAGCAACCCCTTCCTCTCCCACCACGGGCGCGCTTTTTTACGCGCGTCCCTATCGTGTTTAGCATATGCGTCGGTCACATTCGAAGGCCGCTGCCGCCGCCGGCTGCAGCCCGCACGCAGGAAATGGGAAGTTTGAAGAGAGGGAAAGTATTGAAAGTATGTGTACGTGTGCGTTGGAAGGTGTGCGTTTGCGTGGAGAGATAGGGAGAGGGAGGGAGTGAAAAAAAAACCCGCCGGGGCACAAGAGTTCTGAAAGGGTTAAGCGTGGTGGAGGTGGTGGGGGGCAGAGGTTGAGCGGGTCGTTGCGGCACACGGTGAGGCCAGACTTCAGCAGAGAGGCAGACGGACAAGGCTCGCCCCCGGGGGCAGAGCGATGCTGGTCACGGCCATAGTGGCGAGAGAGACTCTTTCCCTCCCGGAGTGCGAAGCGAACGGAAATGCAAATGACAGCTGGAAGCGGCGAGAGAGCGGAAGTTCCGCGTTTATTTTCGATTCGATATTGTCTCTCTCCCTTCTTGGTACATCGGTAGGACCGAACTTTATTTTCCTATACCAGTTTTGTGAGTATAAAATAGTAAGTTTAGCTTGGTTTTCAAAATTTAGGTCGATGCCGTACCACCGTAGTTATCGACATCGACGAGTTATAGAAGGTCGACGATTATCTTCCTATTCTTTCGTTAGATATGGTGTTTCGTGTGTTGGAGGATTGAAAGAATCGGTAGGTGGCGGTTAGGGAAAATGTGTGCCTAATGATAACGTATTCAATGGAAAATGTGGTTGTTAAAAGTATTAATTTAGTAGCAAGAAAACAATTATAGCCCTTTTTATTTGACGAGATGAGTTACAGCGTCTATGCAAAGATCTCACATTAAAAAAACCTCCGGCACGTCAGTACCATAGTTGAAAATAAGACGAGAATTGGCTAATTTTTATGAAAAAAGGCCAATAAATACACGAAAAAGCGCCAATCACAAGTAAAATTTCCTTTACAGAAATTATTGAGTACTGACGTTATTGAAGATTTATGAGTTGTTGGCTAATTAAGTGTAAGGCTTAGAATGATCTTAACATTTTTCTCACCCCATTCTAATTTTAGTACTTACTTCAAAGACATTTGATTTGCCTCTCCTTTTGATCATAATCGTATGTGCTTGGTACCTGAGTACAGGTATTGTATATTTTAATTACATGGTATTAGAGTTAGATGCTATTCTTTCTTCGGTAGTACTAAGCGCCATTCAAAGTAGGTGCCTTGAATACCAGCAAATAAGTACATGAATTCGGAAGACAAGAACCTTCTCCACACATTCTGAGCTCTTTCGAAGAGCGGAGAGGTATCGAGTACTTTCTAACTCATTTTGTTAATGAGTCCAATACCTCTAGTATTTGAGTATCTTGAGGAGCTTTTTAGCTAAAAAATTGACACTGGCAAATCGTTTAGTTTATTTTTAACAGAGATACTGCACTGATACGTGCGGCAATTTAATGGGCTTAGAAATAATTCACGAGAGATGTGTATCGTTACCCTTATTTCGCAGCACCAAGCATCTCTCGACTCGAAGTCCATTCATTGAGGGTCTTCTTTTTAACGAAAATCTCACCAAACCCTCCTCGTTCCGCGGTACCTACGGTGTGACCGCGTGGTTTTCCATTTATGAGATGAGATCAATAATTCAGCATGAGGCCTCATTACTTTCTACTTTACTTTCTTAATGTGTAAACTTTTCATGATTCAGTAATATTTTTTTCTATTCGCAAGATGAAGCATACAGAGTAACTTTTATTAATAGATGTACTAAATGAGCATTAAGAAAACGAGAGAAGGATTTGGTTTACATTACGATTTTTAAATATATTTTTCCTCAAAGTCATAACTTAAATAGCGTGAAGATGAAACCTATAATAATAATTATGCAAAAGCCATAGCTCTTTCTAATTCTACATCGATTTAGGTTTAGGAATAATCAACTCTGATGGTTGATTTGGAGTAGGGTGTGGTTTGAGTTTACGGCGGTGGCTATTGCCTGCAGTAAGGATTTTCTCTTATTTCCGGTAAAAATCGGAGTGAAACTTCTGGCCAAAATCATGATTTGCTGAGAAATCTCCACGTATATGAAGTCCATTTATTCAGGTATACAGGTGGTACTAAAGTTCGGTGTACGACTCAAACAAATTGTTTAGGTATCGGGTCAAACGAATTGTTCCAGTTATCATATATCGGCCATCGGTAGAATTCACTAACCCTGTGAAGATTCGCCCAGTCTGTTTTACTTTATGCTAAGTCCTTTCCATTCCAGCTCCCTCGAAATTCACTAATCTACTTTTGTCTCATTGTTATGACCTGTGTCTGGCCCCCGAGTAAAATACTTTGAACGGAAAACCAAAATATCGATGCTAGACGACTAGAAGGGAAGCTCCTACGGGAGCGACCGGTGTCCTGCGCATTGGAACGCCATTTTCTTTCGTCCACTGGCTATCGTCCATTTTGGACGTCCAGCCGACTGACCCTACTGGTCGGCATCGTCTCCCCCGCTCTCTTTTCTCCCCTCGCTTCCTCTCTTCCCCTCCCGTCCGGCCTTCGGCTACTCTCACAATCAGATGCAAGCTTCATCCCCCCTCCTCCTCGCCTGCTGCCGCCTGCTCCGTTCTCCCCTCGCCCCAGCAGCGGTCAACATGGAGGCCGAGTATAATAAGGACCGGAACAGCACGCGTCCCTTTCTCCAGTCGGTCGCGCGCCGAACACCCTTTCGAGTTTTTTCTTGCCTATCCTATCTGCATTGCTTATTGGAAGAGGACGTTTAAAAGGTGGACAAGGTCAAATTCTGAGCCCAAGTAAGGGGCTTTCACTATATTTCCAAATGTAATACAGAGCATTAAAATCCGATTCAATCATGTTGCGCGGCTATCGTGCAAAATCTAAAGGCCGTTTTACACGGTAAACGGAATTGCGCAATCTGACGGACGTGCAAAGGCGCAATCAAAATTGCGTCGTGTAAAGCGGTGAATTGCTAGAACACATGCGAGAATGCGTGGATGCGAGACGTCAAAATAGCCCCTGTTCTGATTTCGTTCATGCATTCGCGCAATTACACGCCATTTTAGAAATTAATGCAGCTCTAACCTGCGCAATTCCGTGCCCCGTGGAAAACGGCCTTAAGACGAATAAGAAGAGAGATAGCCTGGAAGTATGTATTTTGTTGGTTCCTTGTTAGAAGGAATGCCTTCTTATAGTATATTCGCAAATGTGAAACTTTCAACGCTATCCTAATGAACAAAAAAGCTTGTATTCCTCCCTATACGAAAGAATTGCCGATTCCACTGAAGCCAAGGGCCTTGGAAATTGATCGGGAGGTTAGACAAACCGGCTCGCCGAAGGTTTATTTAACCTTTCGAGACTCGCATTATACCATACATTGAAGAAAATGTTTGTTTCTCCGCATGGATTTGTTATTCTCTTGAAAATAACAGGAAAAAATTAAATGAATATAGAAAGTAGCGCTGTAAACGTTGCTTGAAACAGAAATAATGGCTACCGATGGATGAGGCGAATTATTAGAGATTACTTACTAGGAAATATCTATCAAGGCCAACTATTGCCACGTTTATGAAGAACTGAAGTTTATACTGCCTCATTAAACCTTAAAATAAAAAATTAAATGGCTATTAATTTAGAAATAAATCTTCTGTAGACTGCATATAAAATACGTTTTAGTTGAAAGAAGGAATTTGAAAAATGATCATCAGATTGGCGAAAATGAAATGCTGTCGTGGATTTGAGCGTATTTTTGAGCAAATCCATATGGAATTTTTTATTTGATGAGAAAACTTTGTTAAAAAGTCTTTCGAGCATATTTTGAGTAGAATCCTTGGAAAAGAGAGCAATTTTGACTAAAGCTACTAGGTTTTTAATGGCGGAAATAGTATTAAAATAGAGGAAATATTCTGAAGATAGTAGGGACGGTAAAATTACCTTTATCCAACCAAAAACTGAGAAGGAACTATCGAATTAGTGTTCCTGCACTCATTACTTATATATTGATTTTATTCATCTGGCTTATGCTAAATGGAAGCAGTATTGAAGGAATTATTTCTGGGGTTTTTGATTTTTTCGAAAGAGTTGGAATAATCAATCATCGTTGATATGGGGACTAGTATTTACTTCGCCAATAATTATCTTATCACTTCGTATGCTGATAAACTGAAAAAATTCACTAATGCTATTGTGCAGGTGAATCTGATGCCTTATAAACATTAATCCCCTCCAGTAAGTCCGTCAGAATAATGAGTGGAGACTTTGAAAATGAGTCCTCGAATATGAAAACAAGGGAATAGAGTACCCACATATCGATTTGCTGCATTAGCTTTCCAAAGTTTTTCTTTTCGCAATTGGATGAATTGAAGGCCCAAAAAATGTGCTCATTTGAATGTTCACGTTCATTTCCTTCCATTTCTGTGAATAGTCTCCACTGCACATTGTCCTCCGTGGATATTGGCATCCATTTCTGCTGGATGTGTACGCTGGGCTTCAGCGGTTATTGAAAGGATCTAGATTGGTTCCAGTTTTCCTCCGCCGAGCGTTTGGGCTCAATGAATAAGTCCCTTTAAAATTATCAGGGAGGGATGCTTTTCGGCGGTAGTGGTGGTGGGCGGGGAAAGGGATGATGCTCTTTCCTTGCCGATAGCGCTGGCTGTCCCATCGGCTGCTCGATGAAAAGGTTCGCTGGATCCTCTTTTTGAAAGAAAAAAATAAATGGCTCGTCCGATAAAATATTCACGCACAAAAACGTTTTAGGTCCAAGCAAGATCCCCGGCAGTGACTCATTTATTTTTTATCCTCCCGCCCGTCCAATGCTTTTGATTGCATCGGAGTCTCCCTCTTTCAAGCGTCCACTATTGAAAATAAACATGTAATCACGTTATAATTTTTGAAGGAATACTGAAAAAAGTCCCAGTGAGTGCCAGAACCAGTTTTTCAGTAGGAATGGAGTCTCTGAAAATAAGGCGAAAGCCATTCATGCATTTGTTAGAGCTAGAAATAAATAATGAATGTACGACTGGGCGAAGTAAGATTATGGTGCCCTAGTTTTTCTGAATAAAGTTGACAAAGCTGACAAATGCATTCTTTCTCGCTTATCCTACCATCAATATGAGGTAGAACAAATAACGTGTAATAGGAGAATAGTAACAAACCCCTAATAAATGACAAGTAAGATCATTGAGGTAATGAACCATGGAAATATGATGGCTAATACTTAATTGTGAGATACATTGTGAATGAGACTAAGAAAATGTAGTGTCTACCATTGACTAAAAATATTACAATTTCCCCGGAATATGAGATTGGAATGCATGAAGCAAATAAAATAGCAAATATAATTTATTAACAAGCGAAAAATAGATACTTGTTGCATTGCAGAGACATGCTATTTGTTATCATGTCCAGATGATCATAATGACGATCATGTACTTCCTATTGAATACAAAAGTATGCTATAGAGTAAACTATGCAATAGGATATGCTTATAAAACAATATGGGGAATGCAAACATGGATTGATTGCGTAAAACTGGAGCTGGAAAGAGAATAGTGGCTGTATTACAGGTAGTAGAAATAATATATAATAATAATAATTCGTCTTGATTGGGCGAGATGGGGAATATTCATCTTCCATTTACCATCCAACCCCTCGTCATACATTAAATATTTACGGAGTACATTATAAGGTTACACTTGAAATTAAATTCAGTCAAATTATAACAAAAGAAACATAGAAGTATACTTTGAAAAACAAAAAAAAAACGCAAATTGAACAAAGTTACATTTACCAATCATTAAAAAGATGTTAACAAACGTGAGAAAAACCTAAGGATGGTCATAGAGTGCACACTATGGATTCAAAGCTGTGGAATGGGTCAACTATCGCGTTGCCTCGCGTCGCTACATATCATGTAAAAAGATTGAATAGAATTGGAAAGAGAGGCTTCGGCAAATTGTACCGATATCGTCTCCATCTGTATACCTTTCTGCTCTTCCTCCTCCGTCTCTTTTCCTCCGCCCTGTGATCTCACGGACCACCCTGTATCTTTCTTCCCCCAAGGGCCGACGAAACGCCGACTGCCTCCCCATCCCTCGTCCACCCACCCGCTCGCTCTCCACCGTCCAAAAAAGAAGAATCGCCCGCCCCGAAATTTCTCTCGGACGGAGCGTGCCCGAATGGAAAATGGAAATAGACGGGTTGAAATTCGCAGTTCGTGCCGCACGGATATTCTTCCCTCTGTCCCTGCCACGGAGGCCCGATCCGTTCTGCCGGCGATGAAAAAGCCTATTGCCCCGGGTGAGACGGATCGGCTAACGAGCCAAATACGTCCGGATCACGTAATACCTGGTGGCGTAGTCGTGGATATCCACCCCCAAAAAAAGTCCCATCACCGCTCACGTTCCTACACTTTAATTTTGCAGGAGAGTAAAATCTAGGTCTATTGAAAGTGTGCATCACAAAATGTATGTACGGAGATATATTTATCGGCGTATTAAAGAATTTCATTGCTCATTTGCTGCTAATTACTCTACGGTTGAATTAAAATTTTTTAATCTTAAGATATGTATACATTTCTGCCTTGATCATCAGAGGATAACTGCATCGCCTATGTTTTTGCTTCCTGGTTGGGAAATAAGTTATTATAAAGACCTTCTTAATCAATGAAGTAATGAATTGTAGTGGTAAAGTTTGATTGGAAAAAAAGGTTAGTGATGCTCCTCTTTGAAACTCTATTCTTTTTCTTCCCGTCCGCATGGCCAGACTCTAGCTGCGTAGCTTGTTTTTTTACTATTGTTTGCGCACCTATTTAAATATCTGCTAATGATGTATCTTTGCTGATTTGTGATATAATTTAGGCTTTTTGGTTCTGGAGACCTATTTTCAAGCATTTAAACAAATTCGAGCTTATAAATGAGTAGTTGAATTGGAGCTATATATCCTGATGTGTTTGCTTATCCGGGAATTTATAGTTTTAGGACACACAGGATTATTCTTCGAGAATCCGCGTTTGCTTACTTTTATGTGGAAGGCTAATTTCGCGATAGAACTTCGTCAGTTAGAGAAATATTCTTACATAACCACCGCACAATCTGTACATACTATGCACTTGGATCGTCAGTGTTGGACCAGATTTGGTTGAATGGTGGCATTCCTCCTCCTGAGTACCGACTACAGTGTCATTCCACATCAAGAAAATGAAGTAGTAGATTGAAATTGAGAGGATTTAGAGTTTATTTAAAAATATTTCCACGATATTTATCAGCAAACTTACTAAATTGTAAATGGAATATTCGCACCAATGCTTTTGCGGTTCCGCTGTTCCATTTATATATTTTCAAAGTCCAGCCAAGTATATTTTGGACGCTGAAAGCGCGTATATTTCCCTTCTACCTCTTGCGTACTCCCACTCCTTCCCCTTTCTCAAGCCCCTCGCGCACATACTACGTGGTCTGGCATAAAGTGGTATGAGGTAGATGAGGAATACGGCATGGCTGAGGGTGACGCAAGGGGGCATAGTTTTTGGGGGGGGTGTGGGTAGGGGTCGAGGGTACAGGGGTTAGCGACGGCGAGACGGCCATGGCGGAAGAGACCGAAAAAAATAGCCAGGGGGTTTGGGGGTGGGGGGAGGACTTTTTTATCTTTTTTTTCCTCGAAGGGAGGGACGCCTATAAATTTAAAATTGAACTAGGGAGAATCGACTGTAAGGTGGCAGGGGTTGGCGAGGGAGAAATGGGGGGTACAGCAAAGAAACAGCGCTTTGCGGCGTCCTTCTGTTTGACTAGGGGTTTCTGGCGGGTGGACTTCAGTTTTTTTTTGGGATGGGGACGCTTCTGCCCACCCAGGGAGAATTTTGGTGGGGTGCGGTGGGGAGAAGGAAGTGGAGATAGGAAGTGCGCCCTTTGATATAAGGGAGTGGCAGATAGTGGAAGCACATGTAGACAGGGTGGCGTAAGGGATGGTTTGGATGGCTCCGAAAAAAGTGCTGCAATGGCTTTATAAAAGGTTTCTCAATAAGCTTGAGTTTTCTCCTTGGTGGTTTTCAAATTTGCCCAATCCCTGAAGTCTTTTGGGCAAACAGAACGTCGCTATGGTTATGAGAGTTGTAGGAGACTGTTTGCCTCGGTTTTTTTCTCCCGTGAATTCTGGAAGGGATGCTTCTGAATTATTGCGAAAAATCCTCTGTGATGTATTGGAGAGAAATTTGTTTTCATGTAGTATACGTGACAAAGCAAAACATTTTTAAATTCACATTAACCTTATGGGTAGAAATATTTGGTTTCCTATGGAATCGTATTCATATCTGTATTTGATAAGGCTTTGCAAGTAATCTGGCGCGCTGAACTTATATGGATTAAAAAAGTAATGTTTCGATACAGATAAACAGCATTTAAAGATTTTTTTTTCAAAGTATGGTCATTATCTGCCTTTTTGAGGAAATAGCTTTCTCTGTAAATTACATATTTTAATTTTATAGTGGACTTCTATTCATATATGCTGTCACACACTGAATTTTCAATTATCTCCTGCAGAAGTTCGCTGTTTTTTTCGAAAATTTCCTTCCATACTTTTACCAGGAGGTATCTTATTATTATTTTGGAAGGTTTTTGATTATTTCAACTTTTCACCTATAGTTATCTTCTGTCCATTATGTTCACTCAACTTTGAGCCGCTTAAAACTGAGTGAAAATTAGTTACATAGTTTGAGTGGATAAAATATTGTGATATACGAGTCAAGTTTCTATGCGACCTTAGCATACATTTATTTTCACATTTCGTCAGTGGGGAATAAATCTCGGTGAGGTGCGAGCCGTTTCGTATGCAGCCGAAATTCCGTCAGCATCTAATGGGAGCGGGACGCACTTTGGACGTATTGTGGAAGAGAGTTAGTGTGCTACAGGGGAGGAAAAAAACATATTTGGAGACCCATTCGAGCAAGAAGTCGAGACAGAGATTGAGATACAGAGAGTCTGGGAGGAATTACGGGGATAAAGAAGTTTGCTTTCGGTGGAGAGATGATCGACTCATTCCGGAAGATGAAGATTGAGTGAGCGACGGGATTGGTTGGGGTGAGGAGGGTGCAGTATTGAGGGAGGACAGGGGATAAAGGGGGAGGTTTCTGGATTCTCCTGAAAAGGCTTCTCCTTCTCGAGGGAGATCACGGGCAGAGCACAAGCCCCGAAATCACGGTTGAATAAGCAATGGGCGCGGGGATCGGTTTTGTCCTCCGTACACTTTGATCCCTTCCCGGCCATCTCCTCCTCATAGCCACGTGTGAGCCAATCCCCGCGTGCGTAGAGCGTAATAATATCATGTTTATATAGATATAGATGTACTCAGGGACGCTCCCTAAGCTCATTCTTATGAAGGTGATGTCGTTTAATAGAGAAGAGGACATATTCAGCTGATGTAATTTCGTAGACGAGTGATTTTGAATGGACTTTCTGATATACTTATTAATTGTGGAAGGGAAATTTTATTTATTTATTTTAATTTTTTTTTCACATACAACAGTGGTGTGTATTTCCAGTGAAACATTTATAAAAAAGTATATTGGAAAGGCGGCATAGAAACATAAATATTAGTAACTGGGAGCCCAACTCGGGAGGGAGAAATATTTCATTTGGTGACAGGTGGGACATAGTTTATGTAGAAATTCATACACGCTTGTGGGAGGATCTAGGTGATAACATAATGCATCGAGGAGTTTTGAATCCATTCTATGGCATTGGAGAATAGATATGGAAGGAAAAGGCAGACAATTGATATACGTACATAATTTAAAATTAACTTGTGGATTCATTATCGCACTGACTTTAAATTCTCATTAAACAAGTGTAATGTTTTTTCATTGGATTTTTACTCACGATTGGTGGAAAATTCAACTATTTAGGCAGTACGTTAGAGGAAAACGGATACAGTAGTAAGGACATCAGGAAGAGAATAGCATTAGCGAAGGAGGCGTTCATGAACAGGAAGGAGCTTCTGAGAGGATCGTTGTGTAAGAGTTTAAAGAAAAGGTTAGTGAAGAGTTTGATTTGGAGTGTAGCTCTCTACGGTGCGGAAACGTGGACTCTGAGGAAAGAAGACGAGAGAAGATTGGAGGCGTTCGAGATGTGGGTATGGAGAAGAATGGAGAGGGTGAAATGGACGGAGAGGAAAAGGAACGACGAAGTGCTGGATATGGTTGGCGAGGAGAGAAAGCTTTTAGATGAGATACGCAGGAGACAGAAGGTTTGGATGGAGTTAGTGCTTAGCGGTGAGGGGATGTTGAAAATGGTGTTGGAGGGTAGAATGTTGGGGAAACGAGGGAGGGGAAGGAAAAGAATAGGATTTTTAGATAGATTGAAAGAGAGTAGGCCTTACAGTGAATTAAAGAAGGCAGTGCTGGAAGGAAAGGGAGGCTCCCAGATCACCTCTTTAGTACTCCATGGAAACCTACCTTAATCGGTAGAATACTATAATAATAATTGGTGGAAAAACATCTATAATCATGGTGTGGAATGTCTGTGGCTTTTGTTCAGACACAGCAAAATGTAGACTTATATTTTACAGTAATTGAATAGTTACCTAGCTATATGCATATGTTTCACAAAACCTATTGTATTACATAAAAAAATTATTCACTGGTCAGGATTATAATGCAAATACTTTTGTTGTTTAATTAGTCATAATTATTGAGAATGTGCTTGGCCGTCTTGGTCATTATATCTCAATAAAATTTGTTGCTGAATTTTTTGTGAATGCTTGGATGCAATTAAATGGTAGGCAACAGGTTCAGATTTGGCAAAAACGAATTAGAACATAGCTATGTATGCGGCTATTTCCGATTAGCTTATAAATAATGAAGGTTTTATTAAAAATGACGCAAAATTGCTTAAAGTTTTTCTACAAATTGTAATCCGAATTATGAAATAATTACTCTTCTTAGCATTTACTTCATTCTTGTGGCCCAAGTTATCACCCCGAGTTAGGTGGTAACCTAGGCAGGGGTAATATTCCCATAAGCCTGAATCAAATGATACTAAACCATGCAGAAACCCAAGAACGCTAACTAGTATACTAGCAATTACAGGAATCCCACTTTTGTGGGATTCGTGCCTAGCATACTGGAAATTCTGCATCATCGTAAGTATATGCATTATACAGGACAGCTTTTTCTCGTCAATGGTCACGTCCTAGTTTTCATTCTTGCTGCCAGTACGCATCGACCAGTAAAGGTCTCTCGTCAAACCATTTGCATTACAATCGTTCAGTAGTTATATCTAAGAAACGAAGATTTTCGGGACTCACCAAGTGATTTAATAAGGTCACTATCTCGAAAAATAATACAGGTACGAGAAAAAGTATATTTGCTAGGATGATAGCTCTGAATCACACGACCTATCTCCATAAATAAAAATATGAATATATGGGAAAATGCGGTATGGATTGGCTAATGGGTGGATATGATACGAAAGTAAGCACCAAGAAAACTTAGAATTTAGCAAGCAGCGGTAGAGTAGAAGTCAAGACTAACATTAAAATAGGGCTATCAAAAACCTGAAGAGGTGAATGAATTCTGTTGATTGGGAAGCATGATAACCAGTGATACGAAGAAGCAGGAAAAATTTATCACTAAAATAGCCCCAGAAAAGAGAACTTTCCACGAGAAGAAAGATCTACTCGCAGCGGAAAATATGAACTTAGAAGTAAGGGCAATTTATCAGAGCTTACAATCGGAACATGCTAATCTACGCAAGTTAGGCATTTACAAGGTCAACGGTGGATAAATCAAGGTCAGAGGCTTTCTAAATGTGGTTTTATCGAAGAATGATATGGTTCAGATGGATCGGCTGAGTAAATAATGGGGAAGTTCTAAGAAGAGTAGGAGAAGACAAGACTAGTGAAAACTTTGATAAGCAACCTAACAACCTTAAACAACCTAATCAGCCATATTTTGAGGGATTATGGCCTGATGGAGATAGTCGTCGTGGAATAAGTTGATGGCAAGACCAATAAAGGAACACCTCTAACGAAATATATGGATCAGGTAAAGAAGGATTTGAGAGAGTAGAAATACGCAGGCGTCAAAAGATAGGCTGACAAGTGAATTGAGTGGAGAGCTCCATTTAACCAATATCAAGATTTTTGACCTGTGATGACAATAATTTTATGAGCTAAAAGATCAAGAAATATTATTTATTAAGGTCTCAAAGATCTTATGCTTTAAGCAGAGAAGGTTTTGAGCATTGTATGTTTTGCCCAGGAAATCTTCTCCTCTCTATTATTCTTGGATTTGTGCATGGCCAAGGATAGTGTGATTCAGAATTTAGGTTAGTTGAGCTACGGATTATATCCATGTCCTAGCTTACATCAGGAACAATGACGATTATTCCCCTTACGGGAGTATAATGGGAGTGAAATCCTGTAGGCCGAATCAGATGCTGTCTTCGAGTGATGCTGTGAGTGCAGGGATGGGGGTAGTTGTGGGAGGGGGCGGGCGTGGTAGCCGGAAAGAATGCCTCTGGTTGCAAAATGGAGAGGCCTGCGATGAATGCGGATGACGCTTGAGGGATAGCGCGGGACAAGGGGGGGGGGGGAATAAAAATGGACGATTTGTTTCGATGCGATTTTGTTCGTGCCTGCTGAAGCGGACGCGAGGGGCAGTGGCTTCCGTAGAGTTGGGGTTTGGGGGGGGGGCGGAAGGGGACGGCAGGGGGAGGTGAACGAAGCAGGGGCGGTATAAGTGGATGCTGGAGCACTCGCTGGATGCTACTACATACTACTACTCCGTCTTGAATAGAAATCCTCTCAGCCGCCCGATGTTTGCATTGCGTTGATATCGTGCGCAGTCAGTTGCTTTCGACGAATGCCCGCAGCATTCGGTAAAGTGCCATTACATTCTAATTCAAGTAGACATGCATGAAAGAAAGAGAGGGGGTATTTTAAAAGTCACCTCATTGACCTAGAGTTAACTAGATATCCTTCATCTTTCCCAGTTTTAGTGGTCTTCGTGGCCATTTCAATGGTGATGCTCATGCTGTAAGTATAATGCCATATATTGTGCCATTTGAAAGGATGTTTTGAGAATTGCGCTGTTCATTACGGGGACCAAATGATGATACCATAGCATTTATTTTATTCATTCAAAACCTGAAATGTTTTTTCTCAATGCCCATTTTTTCCAGATTCCCAATTCCAAGATTTCAGACTTTCCCGATGCATATAATGGAGAGAGGTTTTATTGACTTCCGAACTTTTTTCTCTAAGCGAAAGCTCAATTAGAATCTGTGGGAAAAGCATAACGCATATTGATGTATTTCATATAGGGTTTTAGAATGTCTCGAATTACTTATGGCTTTCGATTTTATCAAAATGTATACGGAATGGTAATTCACTTCACAAAGCTCTGTAAACATAAACTGATTTTAAAATCAATACTCTTATTTTAAAAACCATGGAGATGTTGCTCACTTTAATGTTCCCAACTAGTATATTGATATAGATCGAAAATTACATAGTTCTCATGCCCTTTATAAATTATTAATGACGTGAAATTTTGGACACTGAAGAGCGGCAGAAAATATTATAAGTGCAGTAGATTCCACGAAAAAAAGAGCCGTTAAGGCACTGATAACTACCTAAGCGTAGATGACCAAATTTTGTGGAACCATATGACACGTACCATGATCACAGATGGAAGCTTGAATGGGGTAAAAATTTTTCCAAACGACTCTGGTTTAAATAAACTATTTCCTTCTCAAGGTTGCAAGAATTTGCGGATTTTGCTTATAATTTACGGAAAATTAAGTAGCGAGAAGGGCGGATAAAAAGGATGGAAATAGTCGGCTTGAGAATGACATAGTCTGTTAAAACCTGGGTTCCCGTAATAAAATATGTTTATATTACCTCTCTGGTAATGCCTTTGAATAGGAATTTCCTACTCTCAGAAATGTTTGAAAGAAAAGGAGAAAGTTGGAGATGGGCGGATGAAAGGTGAAAAGGATGGAAACAGATTCAAATGATAGCGGGAGAATAGGAATGAAATACATTCACTATTTAGGAGAGAGTGAGCGATTTATCGTTTGATTTGTACCATTTATACTTTTATTCCTCCCGTCATGGCGCTTCCATTCTGGCATTATTACCAGACTTAACTTATGACTCTAAGGATTGGCATACTTAAGAAGGTTGGAAGCGGTGTAACTGAGAAAAACAGTTTGATAGTGAATAATTACAAGCGTAATGCTTGATATAACTATTATAAATGCATCATCAGCATGCAATAAGTGGCCGCCAAATAAATTCAAGAAAGAAAAGCCTTTCCTCATGGAAAAAAATTAATGAGCCATCTAGTCTTAGAAAAAAATCTTTCGAATGGCATGTGCTCTCCTTTGCAATGTTTCTTGTATGCATCCATGCAAAAATAAATAATACACAGTAACCTATGTGTCAGGGAAGTTAAAAGTGATGGAGCGCGCGTTAGGTGGCAGGAATTTCGCGAACGGATGGTAACAGAAGTAAAAAAGGATGGGGGAGAGCGCTGTAGGTTGGCAATAGGCTGGGAAAATAAATGAAAAGACTACAGGAAAAGATTGATTGGATACAGAAAATAATAATTACAATTATCCAAACGTTATAGGTTAAAAAATCGTAACTTTCTGAAATGACGACGCCAAGGAACGGCAAAATAAGGTAAAGGGGGGAGAAAACAACAGGAGCCGGTATATTGAAAGTATTGATGACTTAATACTTGGTAGGTCAGTTCTCAAATCATGACATAACATAATTAATACAATAATTTAAGGGGTGGGTATGGGATATGTGCACAGCTGCTAGAACGGCTTTCAGTTCGGCAAAAATAATCATAAGTGGGATTCTGAGAAGGCGAGATGTGCCGGACAGAATCATAGATTATATAAACGAAGGTTTTGATTGGGTTTGCAAAGTGAAGGGGATGTTCTTTGTGGATCCGAACTGTTGGGTAAAGTCAATTGACCGTGGAAGAGATGGGTTGCATTTAAATAGATCCGGATCGCAGAAGTTTGGAAAACTAATTTGTGATGTTGTGGAAATGCATTTGTCGGGAAACTAAAGAAGGGACTTGGTGGTGATGATCATAATGTTGATCACAGTGGGGAAGTCATTGTGAAGGGTGAATTGAAAGGTACAGGGAAACGATATTGTAATGAAATAAGTAAGTCCGTTTCAGACGGTAGTGAGGGTCCCTATATGGATACAGGGAAAGGAAATACACTAATGTGCAGGAGTGCAAGTGATACAGACGTAATAGAAACGTTAACAGGAGGTGTTGAACAAATAGGAGAGTTTTACAGCGATGTAAATACGCTAATGTGCAGCACATCGGCGGGAAATGTCACCATCCCCAATACTTCACAGCACCAAGGTAAGATCTTAAAAATTCTTCAGGTTAACTGCCGCAGCATAAGAAACAAAATTATTGAATTTCAGTCGCTAATTGAATTGTGTAATCCTGACTGTGTAGTAGGCACTGAGTCGTGGCTTAGAGAAGATATCAACTCGAAAGAAATATTTCCAGATGAGTTCAATGTATACAGGAGGGACAGGACTGACAGGGGAGGGGGGGTATTCATTTGCGTCAAGTCAAACTTATTGAGTAGCCTAGAATGGGTAAGGGCAGATTTTGAAATGCTGAGTGTAAATATATACACGAAGGAAAAAGGAAAAACCTTAAATTTAATTGGACTTTACAGAAAACCGGATGAGGATATGAGTATACTAGAGGCTTTGGCGGATGCGTGCGCCGAAAAACCGAACAAAAAAATCCTCATAGCAGGGGATCTTAATCTGCCGAATGCCAACTGGGATGGAAATGCTAAAGGCAACGGCAAGGTTCAAAAACTTGTAAATAGACTAGTTTATGAAGAGGGATTCGAGCAGCTTGTGAAGGGACCAACGAGAGGAAGTAAAATATTAGATGTGTTCCTTATAAGACCATTTAAGGGTGTGCAAAGCTTTGAGATAATACCGGGTATAAGTGACCACTCGGCGGTTTCTATTGAGCTAGAATTGTCACCCACTAAGTCAAAGAAAAAAGTTGAAAAATTCATCTGGAACTATAAGAAAGGAAATGTGACGGCTTTTAAAAACATGCTAAGAGAATATTTTCCAAAATGGGCGGGTCAAGGTGCTACTTTGGATGAAATTTGGGATTCTTTTAAGAATATTTTACTCGAGTGTAGAGAAAAATTCGTTCCTAGGAGAAGGCTTAAACATAACAGCGATCCAGAGTATTATAATGTAAATATAAGAAGACTGAAAAGGAAGGCAAGGCGTGTGTATAAACAAAGAAATTTAAGCCCTAAAAACCTTGAAACTTATAAAAATATAATTAAAAGATTTAATATTGAAAAAAGGGAAGCCCGGGAGAGCTATCTGGTAAATATGCTAAGCCAGAAGAATACTAATAAATTTTTCAAATATATTAGAAGGAAAAAAGATATTAATAATGACATATCTATGATCGTGAGTGAAGGTGGGAAAGTTATTTTAAATGACAAAGACAAAGCAAACGAACTAAATAAGTGGTACGCTAGGAGCTATAAGGATAGGGATGGTAATTTTGATTCAAACTGTAACACCGAACATTGCGAACCCTCATTATTATTATCTAGCCGTGGACAAAATAAATTCGACTATATAAGCGTGACAGATAGTGAAATTTTAAAACTAATACGGAAACAGCAGAGAAATAAATCAATGGGTCCTGATAATGTGTCCATGGATGCATTGAAATTAGGGGATGAAGCAATAGTTCCTTACATTAGAAGACTTGTTTTAGTCACACTAAATAATGGGGACTTACCTTCCGAATGGAAAATGGCAACCGTCATACCTATTTTTAAGGGGGGTGATAAAACTAAAGTAGATAATTATAGACCAGTAAGCCTAACGTCAGTAGTGTGTAAATTAATTGAAAAAGTTATCGCTAGGTACTTGCGCGAATTTTGGGCCACAAATGATTGGCTATTCAAGTATCAACACGGGTTCAGGAAGGGCTTTTCTTGTGAGACCCAGTTACTAGGGTTATCGCAAGACATTGCTGAAGTCCTGGATCGAGGCAGTGAAATTGATGCGGTGATCATTGACTTCAAAAAAGCTTTTGATACAGTGCCACACGCTCAATTGATAGAGAAAATTAATAGGCTACAAATAGATGATAGGATTAAAGTATGGATTAGGGAATTTTTGAAAGGTAGATCTCAGAGGGTAAGAGTAGGTGAAGGTTATTCTATGGAGATAGCGGTAACATCAGGGGTCCCGCAAGGAAGCGTATTAGGTCCGCTATTGTTTCTTATTTATATTAATGACATTCATGTGGGAGTAGACTCCAATATACGACTTTTCGCAGATGATTGCATAATCTACCGAAGTATCAAAGCCAGGGAAGACCCGTGTATCCTTCAAAATGACCTGAAAAAAATATCTTCATGGATAATCTCCAACAAAATGGATGTGAATACGGGAAAATGCAAGCAAATTACATTCACGAGAAGGAGAAACACGGAGAATCGGTCATACAGCTTGCTCGGGGAAAATATTTCCCAAGTTAGTGATCTAAAATACTTGGGGGTTAATTTCACATCTAATTTTGATTGGGGAGTGCATATCGATCAGGTGGTAGGGAGATCATTTAAAACCCTGCATTGGGTCATGCGGAATATAAAAGAGAGCAAAAGAGAAACTAAAGAAATGGCCTACATGACCATGGTTCGTCCGGTACTTGAATATGCAACTTCTGTGTGGGATCCCCACTTTAACAATGAAGCTTCTAAGCTTGAAAGGGTTCAGCGAAAGGCAGCCAGGTACACTCTAGGGAAACATGGAAGAGGGGAAAGTGTATCAGCAATGCTAGGGAGCTTAGGATGGAAACCTCTAAAAGTGAGAAGAACCATTAATAGGCTATGCGGCGTATATAAAGCATTTATAAAAGAGCAGGGTTGGAAAGAATTAGGTCTAAAGCTGGGCTCACCCTGCTACATAGGAAGGAAAGACCATAAATTTAAAATTCAATTGAAAAAACAGAAAACAGACATTTTGAAAAAATCCTTCCTACATAGAGGAATTAAGGAGTGGAATGACCTACCTGAAGTGATTTTTAAGATCTTCCCTTCAAATGCCAAAATTTTTAGGAAGAAGTGTGAAGCACTTACCTACTGATTTAGTACATAATGGTTCAAAAAGAGAGTTTGAAGTTGGGCCAATGCTTATTTTTCAGTTGTATTATATTAGAATTAATGTATTTAAGGGATTGTTTTAAATTGTTTTATTGGGATAATGTTAAATTCTTAGTTGTAAGAGATTAGAATTAGGGTGTTATTTTTATCATGGATATATATTCTGGTTCTGTTTCTCTGTATTATGTGCTTCCTGATTTTATGTTACCACCCGACATTATGGTCGACTTGTAACAATTTATGTAATAATAATAATAATAATAATAATTACCTCAGAAGCTTCGTGAGAAGGAGATTATTTGAAGTGTTGAGGTTCCACGGAAAATAATGCATGCCCTAAATTCTCGGAGAGCGTCTTTGGAATGAAAAATTCCATCCTTTGAAATGGTGCATCCGTGTATCGATGCGGAAAAGAAATAAAAGAAGGATTGAGAAGTGTCAGGGAAGTTAAAAGAGATGGCATGGGAGTAGGTTGGTGGAAATTGGCCGGATGGATGCTGACAGGGGAGGAGGAAGATGGGGGAAGAGAGCGGGAGATTGGCAATGAAGTGGGGAAACAAATGAAGAGGGAGTGAGCGACAGAGGAGAGGTGAAATTCCATTGAGAGAGGGAAGGCGAAGAGCAGCAGAAAGGGATATAAATGGAAGCCATGAAAGACGGTTATGGAGGAAGTATAGCATACTGTCCCCACCCAACCGACCCCCGGCGCAATATATATCCTCCACCACCCCTCTCCGTTGCAGTTTCGTCACAATTCCTAAGTGGGCGTGCGGGAGGGAGATGTAGGATAGGGGCGGAGTGGTGAGCGGATGAAGGACCAGGGGGGGATTGGGGGGGTTTGAGACCCCCGGCGCGGAGGGATGATGTTCTGGGCGAGGAGGCAAAATGCAAGGGAGGAGTTGCAGAAGAGTGAGGAATGGTATGGAGATGCGTTTGACAAAGTAAATTAAGTGGAGGAAGGGAGGCGCGGGGTTGGTGCCGGAGGCTGCGGAGGGAGGGGGCAGTCTCCTTCCGAGATCGCTGGACATACGGAGGGAACTATGGAGTGACGTACGTACGAGATGAGATTGTGAATAGCCACTCTACGAGGGAGACGAAAAATTGGGAAATTGCCATTGGCATAGAACATGAAAATAGTGATTCTTTTTGCCTGCCTTTCTTCGAATTGACGTGTTCTTTACGTTCATATTTCACACACCTCATTATAAAACGTCACGAATGGCTAAAACTCCTCCCTGCTCGTAACAAAATTGCCTACGCCTCTGACCATTGAAAAGTTGGAGGAAGAGAAAAGGTCCCTCATGAACGTAATTTTACCTACGGCAATTATATTTCTTGCATGATTGAAAAGGTAAAATTTTAAGCTCGTGTGTTTAATTTCAAGTGATTCTTATGGTGCACCCGTTTCGTTGGTACTTTTTTTTATCATTTTCATCGGAAAGGGCTTCATTTTTATGGGAGATAAAATATGCATAATAATAACAACAATCAATCATACATCAACTTTAAAATTTAATTCAAACGGCGGAAAGAAAAATCTTACGACTCTGAAACGATTAGACAGCGTTTAAAATTATGCTGGACAGAACATGCTTCAAATTAAAAATTATTTTGCGAGGCTTAAGAGTCTCATTTATTTTTCTTCTTAGGGGAGAATAAATAGAATTTATCGTTAATATTAACTGTCTGCAATACGACGATTGGTATGACACAGCTCTCAAATCAATTCTCCTATAGGCTGAAATAGATGAGTAGAGTGGCTGCCACTCCTCAGGGAAATAATGTATTGGTGTTCCCTTGCTATACTTATTAAAGTAAGTGGTACCCCGGGTGTCGCCTGTTGTAAAATATTTGAAAATATAATAATACTCAAAGACTCAACCGTTTAGAAGGTTGGCTTGGTTGCTCACTATTTACATTCAGCTGTAGGTCTTCATTCACTGTCCTTGGTTCCGAGCTAATCATTTGAAATATTTCAGTTTTTCTCTGAAATTACTTGAAAGCCTGGAAAATCATATATGCTCACTTTTTTAGCCACTTGGTGGAATAATTTTGCATGGGAATGGCACTCGAGGGAGATGACAGGCTGGTAAAGTCAGGAACACTCTAGAGAGAAACAAGAGTTGGTGAGGAAACACTTAGCATCGGAACCAGCCTTAATAAAAAATTATACCCAATACCTTGGGTTGTCTTCTTCCCATCCTTTGATCACAGTTGAGCTATTAGATTAAAATCTAAGCGGCCTTCACGCACTCTAATGGGATCAGACCTTTCTCTGAAAAGTTATCTCTTTTGCCAGCATTTACACCCAGGCCTCTAGTATGGTTTACCGACGCTCTATGCTCCAAAACAACCTATTTCCTTTTTATTCCGTTCTTTTACCGAAGTCCACACCTATCCAGCGATGAAATGTATTACGTGGGGCGAAGGAAATATATTGCAGAGATGATTGCATATCGATTGTTAAAGTAATTAAAATTTCACCTTAATCAATTTTATTACATGGAAAGTCCGAGGTCGTAAGTTTCATTTCCAACTTGGATGTATCTCTTGCATAAGAATTTAATTAATGCGCGTAGTTTAAAGAATTGATGTAGCATGTAATTTTAATCATTACAGAGGACTCGTCATATTTGAATCATTCATTGATGCTCGTAGGTGGAAATGGGCAAAGTTTTCACTTCATATTCACGTAAGAGTAATGCATATCTAGTTAGAAGCTTATATTTTTGCAGCTTTAATATTCTTTTCCAAGGTTAAAATTTGAATGAAGACAGAGCAGTAGCAGAAAATTTTCAATGTAATCAATCGAACGTGAGGAAAGAAAATTAGTAATTATTATTTTGAAAGCTCCTTAAAATCCTAATCTATTTCTTTTAAAGCTCAATTAAACGAGCTGTATTTGGCACTTCGTGGTTTATCAGATAATTTATGTGCTTTCATTAAGTTATTTTATCGTGCAGCTTCTTTCCTTCAGTAGTGAATGACTTCATTTTCAGAGTGATATTGGTCTAGAAAAAGCCGCTTTGGCTCCTCCTGTGGTGAGGGATCCCCTTCCGCCTGTAAGATTTCTCACCTAGCATCACACCATCCCCCCCATCGTAACCACACCTCCTCCTCATCCCTACTTTATTCCTTTCCTTTAGACTTGGCTCCTCCTGCCCCCGCTTCACACCCTTCACACTGCCCCCGTCTCCCGCGGGATCCATGGAAGCAACATCTCTCGCAAGAATGGCAGCGTTGACGGACCATTGTCGAACTGCCTCCCCCCCCCACCTTCCAATCCACCCCTCTCCATCCCTCTTCCCGCCCTTATTCTTCCGCCTTTTGTCCTCGCTTCACCTTCCACCCCCACCTTGCTTGGGCTTGCCTCCTCTTTCCCAGAGGGCCCTAATGGCTGTCAGGGCGAGCGGGCGCAAGATTGGATACAATCCCTCTTCTCGCGCCTTCTGAACTCCCTCGTTCACGGCGAGTCACGCCAAGGATCTTATCTTTTTATTTCACGCCCTGACCCACGTTCCTGCTGGAGATTTCTTTGACTGCCGAGCGTACCTTAATAAATTAGGATTGAGTCATGCAGGGCGCCTTCATTTTTTCAGCCTCATTTCCAAGAAAGCAATTGTAATGGAATATCAACCGATATTCTGTGAACTTACAGTGTAATGGCGACAGTAATTTTAATGTTTCTGACTCGGTATCAATTAATATTGCTTTTATACAGGATAAATTTGATTTATTGGGATGCAGTTCTCGTTATCTATTTTTATCAACCATCTGGGGAATCTAGCAAGAGTACCTTTTTAGTACATTGGATAAATTTTGTCCATTGGAAAAAGTTCTCGTTATTTATTTTTATCAACCATCTGGGGAATCTGGAAAAGTACTTTTTTAGTTATATTGGTAAATTGTAATTCAATATTTATGATATTGTTATCCTGTGAAAACTTTACTGTGACCTCTCAATATCTGTGGCACTATGTCTGGATCTTAATATGAGAACATGGAAGGGAAAATGTATCAATCTAAAAAAGGTCAGCATTTTGGCTATTACGCATTAACTTGATTGGTATTCATGGAATATCTGATTGTGTAACGGCTGGAATGAAAGTCATCGCTTTTATTATTTTTGCGGACTTGCTAATTGCATTAATGTTTGAACAACGTCGGATGTGGAGCATTAAATTCATAAATAGCAAAACTAAAGAATAGCAACATCATTAATTATTAAAAGTTGTCAATTAAATGGCGAAAAATTAATTTAATTAGATAATCCATGAATTTGAGGCTGCAAGTATTATTGAATTACATTTTTCCTTTCAATTTAGCTTTCCTTGGACTTTTTTTATGTCAATACCGCTGTATAGCATTTCTCGAGGAAGAATTTAATGAAATAGAGCTGGAGTGAAGCCCGGATAATCCAATATTTTGAAGGCAATAATCGATTTCAGAACGATTGGATATTGATTTTGGAGATGAAGACTCAGCCAATATTTGCTCAGATTTGCGATTTATGCCAGGAATTATTTTTTGAAAATATGCGCTCACAAGTAGGTATTTCCGATAAATTTCCTCCGCAGCAACGTAACCAACCAAATAACTACCATGGCATTTATGAACTCATTGATTATTGAAGTATTTATGAAATACTACCCTTTCAGGACTGAGAACTGAGGAGCCACAGAGGATCAAAACAGCTTTGGTATTAAAAATGATATTCAAGGAAGCGCACAGGGAAATATTTTCAACATAAACCAATACAGTGGGCAGTATATCACTTGGAGCTTCACGAGGCTGGTAAAATATTCTTAGTCTCCGACTGTGGGCAGGTGGGTATTCGGATCGGGGCTCTGAGGAGACTCAAAGGAGGAAAAGGGAGGAAGGAGAGGAGGGAGAGGAGAGGAAAAGAGGTGGAATGAGGATTTAGGAGGATGAAGGTAAAAAAAAGTAAAGGAAAAAGAGAGGGAAAGAGGGATCTGTTCTGGACTGGTCGCATAAATATATATAAGAGAAGGAAGAAGGCTCAGGAGGGAGTGTTGGTGGGGTGGGTGGTTTGGGGTTCAAGGAAAGTAGGGGAGTTGGAGGAGGAGGGTGGGGAAGGGCTTGCGTCGTGGGGAGGAATGGGAAGGGGCAGCTGGGGTGGCGAGGATACCAGTCGTTTGGTTTAATGGAAGCGAGGGTGGGTGGGTGGGGGTATATTTGGGAAATGCCTACTGAGCAGGGGAGAGTGGGTGTGTGTGGCTACGCGCAGGAAGAGTCCGCGAAAGTAGAGTGATGGGTGGGGTAATGGCGATGGGTTGTATGGTTGGGATGCTAGCTGGGGGGACGGGGACGCTTGTGGGTGTAAGGCGAGAGGTGGGTGGGGGGGTTCTGGGTGGGTGGAAGAGGGAGCAAGAGAGAGAGGAGTCCTGGGAATGGACGACCATGTTATTGACCAATGGGGAAGTGCTCAGGGTCTCAGGGATATGGGGGAGGAGGGTTTTGGGATTGGGAGGGACTGGGGACAAGGAGAGGCTAGAGAGTAAAGTTTGCGGTTTGTTTCGCAGGAAAAGAGAGAGAGAGGAGGAGAGGGCTGGTGAGACGTAAGAAGGTTGGTCGGTCGAGGGGAAGGGAGGGAAAGATCTTGCGAGTCCGGTGGATAGGGGGTGTGGTGAGGTTGTGAGGGGGGGGTGGTGGTTTCGGGCGGTGCGCGGCGGCGTTTTGGGAGGAAGGAAGAAGATATATCGCAGGCACGGGAGTTGGTCGGTTCTTTCTCCGCCTCCCACCGGCCCTTCGCGTCCTTCCTCACTCTCACTTTTATCTTCTTCCTCCTCCTTCCCTCTTTGTCCACGCAAATTCCACCCCATAAACTTTATTCGCCTTCCTTTCCCTCCTCTCCGCATTCCCCCGTCTAAACCAACCGGCCCTATATCTCCCCCCCCCCTCCAGTCTGACCACCGCCTTTACTTTAAACCTCTTCCCGCTCCTTGCGTGAGTTATTCTACTTGGATTCTCTCTCTCGCCCTCTGCCTATCCCTTTCTTACTTCATCCAGAACTCCACTAACTTCCCAGAGTCTTTCCAACCCATTCCTTACACCCAATCTCTCACCCTCAAGGCACTACCCACGGAGAAGCCAATTTTCTTCCTCCAAGTCCACTTACCTCGGGAAAAACTGCTTTTTTCTTCCTTTTGGAAATCCCTTTGGCCACTTGCAAACTTTTTATTCTTACTCATTTAGTGCGCCTTATATGCTTTCGGTCTAATAGCTTTTCTGCGTGATAGTCTTATAGGCCATTAATTTTTTCTCTTGTTTCATGTATCGCAGCTATGTTTTATTTGTGAAAAATATATAATTAAACTCTTCCAAATAGTTCTTTCTCACAAGAATACGCAAAATATTTTCAGTTCAGATGGTTCAGCGAATCTTTAGTTAACTCTTGGCGTGTTAGAATTAGATAATCAAACTTTAGGGGTTTATTCCCAAGAACACGAATTAACGCGAGGGTTAGAGAGAAGCTCTATTTTGGTAAATATTAAAAGACCGGATTCTGGCTGTGAGCTTCATGAAGCCATTGATTTATTACCACGGTAAAACTATTCGATAATAGGAGTAATTCATTAAGCCTTTTGCAGCACCCTTCTTTACTTGTATCCTATTGGTATTTTAGTCTTTGGGTGGCCTTAAAAAATTTCTTAATATACATGCCAAAGAGATCAAACGAAAAAAAGCATATTCCATGGTTTAATAGTGCAATTTGTAAATTACATTTTCCGCTTTAGCATATTACGCGAGGAGAGGAAATTACGGCTCGTATCGATTCAATATTCAAAATATTTAGGGAAAGAGTTTTCGAAATTTACTTTTATTAAAAGCCAATGTTTCATGTAAACCAAATGAATATTCCCTAGAAACGGACGCTTGAATTTGACATTACTTGCATGAAGTATGGTTTACATTATAAAATTTTGAACAAGGATTTTCAAATCAGTAAAATTGTGCCGTTATCCTTATTTTCTAGGAATAGATTTCAAGCATAGCTAATTATGGCTAACTCCACGAAACATTTCTGAACCTCTTCAATCTCCAGTCTGATTAAGTCACATTCAAATGCGACGTTGTTATGAATCACGCTTTTCCTTATTCATTACCGGTAATATTGACGTCCTTTACCTCACCTTAAACATCTTTCGCAAATAAAACTATGCAATTTACCCGCACGTACCAAAGTGAATGGACTTTTGAATTGGATATCTTGTATGATACGTGGCGAGATGTGGGGGAAGTTATTTATGTTATTTAAATAAGACAATGCGATTAATCGGATGCAGTGAAAATATTATAAAGCCTTACTTAAATAATATTTTGGATTGCAATTTAAAAAGAGTTTACAAGCACCGTGTTGGAATACGTATTGCTTCCATTTCACCACTTGCTTGTGCCCATCAATTATCTCTCCATTGCGACCCAAGTATGCCAACATATTCGGTTTGGCATCCCTCCTAGGCCCTCTCAGTGTCTTGGACCCTCTTCTATCCCCTCCCTTCCCCTATCCCGTACCTCACCCTCGCTTATGCCTCGTCCCTCCCCCACCCCACCCCGCTTCTTGATTATTTTCGCTCCCTTAATCCCGCGGAGCGCGTGTCCCAGGTGGCCGAGTTTCAGGCGCAGGGGCGGCCGTCTTGAGGGGGAGGGGGGGGGGGGAAAGAGGGTGGGAATGGTCTCCGCACATTGAGAGGGGTTTCGGGAAGCTGGCTGGATAAGTATTGGTGCGGTGGGGGCTGGTTTCGACGAAGCGTTTTGCGGAAGGGGGTGCCTGCGTAATACTTTGCACTGCCAGCATATTACATCCGTAGGATTCACTCCGCAAAAACTGGCTGATTTGCGACTGGCTTCGTTCAATCATGCATGCAAACGCGTTCCTTTTCTGGCATTGAACCCTTAAACGATGAATTCCACGTATTTAACCGAAGGATGGTATAGATTGATCTGCGATGAGCACTGTACGTCTTGAATGAATCACCTGTTGTCGCTCAACGTTACTCCCTCTTTCTGTGAACAAAAGTCATAATAACAAACATTTTCCGAGCTAAATATTGGTAATTCGTGGAAGCATGGTACATTGTTTGATATCTGTCTTTTTGAAATTTAATGAATCAGTGAGATGTTTATTGTTTCAAAAGGCAACAGATATTAACTATACATACGGTGGTATATATTACATTATCAAATTGTCCTTACAATTTGTTTATAATGAAAATAGGTTTGTATTGTTTGTAGTAGGAAACTACGATACTGATGGCTGTATTTCATGATATAAAAGTATACTTCACATTTTTATTTTAATAAGATACTCAGTACTCACATTGTGACTGCAACCAATTACTATGGTACTGGAGCTACTTTCGTTGCTGGGCCGTGACATGATATCCAACGTTCACTTTTCCAAACACTCCCGCTTCCAGAGATTGTGAGGTAATAAGACTAGTTGTGTGAGCAAGGACTAAGGATACATTGGTGCACTGTGGGATGGGATATTTGTTGGGGCCGATGGGGGATAAGGAGGGTAAAGTGGAGTGGGAATTAGGGGGAGGAGGGATCGCCGGCTGTGAATGGAGAACGGGGGGGGAGTGGGATTTTGGGATAACGCGGAATTGGCCGCAGCGTCTGCGGCTGCGCTGCACGTTAGAAAGGGGGAGGGGAGGCGAGTGAGTCTTGCAAGGAAGTGGATGAGGAAAATAGGATGAATGTTAAGTCGCACGAGGACGTCAGCAGCCTTATTGCGCTCCTTGCTTTTCTCTCGTATAGCCGTTATATCCAGTAAAGTATGCCTCGAGGCATTCATTTGGCCACTTTCTATGGTTTCTGGGAGTTATTTTGCATATTGGCCACGCCGCCGTGACTTTCTTGTCCAGTTGAGAAAGTGGCTTATTACTTATTGCGTTATGGAAACGGATATCCGTGGAATCTCGTTTACAGACGCTCTTCCTTGAACTTATTGATCTCACTATAACCTCTTTTGAAGGAATTTTAGTCTAGTGAAAAAATAGGCAAGATGGAATTATCTCGATCTTTACAGGTCGGGCTGAATAGCTTTGCTTAGCTTTGAAAAAGTTTTTAGAAAGCAGCCTTTTTTCTCTAAAACAAATCAGTAATGCTTCTCTATCACAAGTGAAAGATTCTGGTATTGAGTGAAGGTATAGTATGAGCAAAAGTATGATGAGTTCGACTTGTAAAAATATTGAATACTTTAAAATTTATGTAATTAACGATAGAACGTTACAATAGTCGCAATGATATTAAGCTCAGTTTCAAGGTTTATGGTTTGCAGAAAAGGTGTTTAAGTGATTAAATGTGCCTGGCCAAATGAATTTAGCCTATAAGGCTTGAAATCAAACTTATGCAAAATAATCCTCCTTTATCTTCATTACTCATATGTGTGTTCTTACCTGTTTATTTCAAGTCTATCATTATACGCATTTTACTTAAGTGAATACTTCAATATTTATAATTGTTTGGAAAAATGTTCTCCCTCGATTGTAGTTAGCGATAGTTAGTGAATACACGGAAAAACATTTTAGCCAAATTAACTGGGAACCTGGTTATATTTTACTACACATTATTTGACTACAGCCACTGCCCAACTTCTAGCTAATAATATTATACTGCGTCTGGTAATACGAGCGAGGATTCAGGTAATTTTAACCATGAATTCCGCTTTTCTACCCAAAAGAGTTTCTGATAGGACCAGTGTGATAGTTTTTCTACACTTTTTTCTCCGTGAGTTAATAATAATTGACATTTTTTGGATATAAGAAAGGGAAGACGAGGAATTGACTTTAATTAATTTTTTTACTGTGAAAGTCTTTCAGTTCTTGTTTTTGTAAATGGCAGGCTTATTTCCCTCTGAGTTGTAAGTGGTGGAGCACTAATCTCATAGTTACTGTTTTCACACGCTTAGGGACATGTTTTTAGAAGGCAGGTCACTCCATTCGACACTTGCGCGTCAGGCGCATTTTTTTTGCTGAGGCTCTATGGAAACTATGTAGCTTAATAGGATCACGGACAATATCTCGTTATTTCCGCAGTCTGGAAAATTTTATGCCCAATCCTGTTAAAGATCACTGAACCTGTTTGTTACCCAGGTCTACTGCTTTGCATTGATCTGACCATCTCTCCGCTATGTAAAACTCTTCTTTTGACATATTACGCAGGAGGATACTCCTGTAATGAGAGTGATAAGAGCGATGAAGCTGGCTCTTCTTCTCTGAAGTAATTGAGGTGATTTCAAAGACGAAAGGGGTACAGGCACTTTGTGATTGTTGGGTTGTTATAGATGTACGAATCTGTTAGGGTGGAAGGGGGAATATAGTGGAAGGGGGTATATACTTTAGGAGCTATGATAGCTCCCCACCAGGAAGACTGTTTATGTCATGGGGCTGTTTTTGCTATACAAACCCTAGGATGCATTCCCTGAATTTAGAGTGAAATATGCTGAATGATGTAGGAAATTATTTCTTAGCCTGTTTTATTACTTTGGAAAATTCATCATTATCTTGTTTTATTTTTAGGTTTGATTGCATTTTGTTACTTCTCTGGCTGTTAGCGCAATCGAACTAGTAATGTGGTCTTAATAAGCTCAGGTGAGATGGTCACTTAATCGTCATTCCGAGAAAAATTAATTTTTAGTCGCTATCCGGCATAATATTATAAAGTACTATTATTTGTTAGCCTTACATGGCATTCAGGTTAATAAATACTTCAAAGCATGGAAACATTTGAATTCCTTCGCCACCTACCCGCCTTCATTAAACTATTCCGTGATATTTTTTATACGTTATCTAATTTCTATAAGAGTTATGTTTGTGAAACTAAGTCAGTTCAATTTATCATTTACAGCCTTCTCTAGTCGTAATTGTGTACTTGCAAATCCATCTTATATGAGGAAAGTACTTTACATAGAGACATTTTTCAGTTAGGTATGATTTTCACAATGGTATTCATTTTAGGTGTTATCTTCACAGTGTTAATTAGCACCTGCACAGATTTTTGGCATAAGTAAACAGAGTATTTGTTTGCAGTGGCTTGTCAACACTTAAATATGTTGAAGAGTCGTTATGCGTGACGTATTGTGCAACTCGTTTCATGTGAGGATGATTATTATTCAATTCCGCCTTCGAATTAAAGTATCATGGCTATGATTGTTATAGAAATGGCATATTCTCCGACCGTTATATCTGAGAAAAAAACCTCGTCATGAGGAAAGTGATTCGTTCAAAGGATACCCATTTCCCTTTTCTTCGCTCGAAACTCATCCTCCTTGAGTTAACGACATCCTCAGCCATGGTCACGTATTCTTGTATTTCATAATGGGCGTGCAAGGGCCCACTTCGGCTAGGTGTATTTGGGAGGCCTCCGAGAACAGTATCTTTCCCACGATTCCTCGGTAAAATCCTTAAAATCCTCGATATTTCTTCAGCCCCAAAATCCTGACATCCGGTTCTCCTCATAGCAACATCTCTTTCTTTCTCTCGCCTCTCCTTTCACAGTACATGATAAAACTCTTTTCTTGTCCTCTCCACCCAGCCATGCATGTTACCTTTTTCCTCCCAACTACGGTTATATCGGACTGTAGGAAGGAGAGAAAAAATACCACGGAAGGGTATTGGCAGTGGCTGTGGAAAGGTTGACCTATAGGGAATAATAAAGGTGCCTTCGCATCGGTGAGGATCCCGTGAACCATTTTTTTTACCTTTACCTCCTTCGTCCTTTACCCTTTGACCGCGCGAGAAAGGGTAAGGCCCAGGGACGAGGGTAGCTGCAATGACTTTTTTCAGTCCCTTTTTCGTGACCCCCCTCCGGCCCTTACTGTGGCGCGGAGTAGGTACGGAGGCGAATGGGTGAGAGGAATGAGGGCCAAAGGGATTGTGAGGAAAGAAAGAAAAGGTTTCTCTCTCTCTCCATCCTTTCTTTCCAAAGGGTTCACATATTTTATCAAGGGAATCGACAGGAGAGTTTTTGCGGGGCAGGGTTGGCGAGTGTGAGGGTTGCGTAAGGGGCATAGCGGTGCAGCTCGGCCGCTAGGCGATTTTTTTGTTCCTGCAGCGTCCGAAGGGTCCTTTTGCGGCTTGTCGGGGAGAGAATGCCTCGGTGGGTCAAAGTTGGCGAAAAAAGGAATTTCATTCCCAAGGGATAGTGGGACTGAAAACTTACGGTTAAAAAGTAGCGCACGAAATTCCGGGGCAAAGGTAGAGGCAGGAAGTGTCTGTTTTCTATAGACGAAACTCGTCGCATGGAACATTCCATATTTTTTTTGTGATTTCACTTTTCCTGTGCAACTATCAGGTTTTTACCCCTATTGACTATGGATAGGCTTAAACCTTCAGGCGTTAGGGCGAAATGTAGACATAAATACAAGCTGGGAATCGGTTAGAAGAGGAAATGAGTACTGCAGTGTGTAAAAATGGAATTGGTAGGCGTTACAGAAAAAAGTGTGTGTTTGTCTTCTATATAGTCTTACTTAAATTGGTTGATACATCATACTAGTCGGTGTATACAGCCTTAAACACGTCCAGGCTGTCCCCTCTTTTTCATTATCTCGCTCCTACTTGGGTTGAAAATCGAAATTTATAATCTATGATATGGTCTCTTTATATTTTTGCAATAGTATGGATCTAAGCACTCTTCCTGAGGCCAGCGCTTTCATCATTTTTTATTATTTTTAAACGCAACTAACCTAAGGTTTTCATTTTGATGCATAGGCATGAATTTCATTTTTGCGAATTATGTAAGAGGGATAGAGATCGCTTTTCATATTTCCTTCCCTCATATTAGAACTCGAGAACGCACTCGATGAGGTCGTTTGTTAGGATGAGAATCTATTTGAGTAGTGATGGTCGTTTCCCTGATAATTTCTTGATGCCTTTAAACCAGTCCTATTTTACCTTTCGATAAATGGAACTTTTCGGCCAGACTCTGCCTGCAGTGTTTCTGACGGCGATCAGACGTTAGTTAAGTATTTTGTAAGCGAATACGCCATTAATGAGCCAAACCTGCGCACCACTAAATTCAAAGTGAGTAAGACACATAAGAAGCCATTTGATTGCATCTTCATAAGCTTTAGAGAAAATAAAAGAGGAAAGGTACAATTCATTGGGCATGCCTTCTTTGCGGAAACTATTACTAGGCATGTTTAAAATCAGCCGGTCATCCGTCATCATAGTTTTGGGAGCAGGGACATTAGTTTTGGTTCTGTTGCTACCGAAAACGTTAGCATCTATGTATAATATCTGCGCAAGTCTCATTGCGTGCCTAACTGGCTTTTTCCAACTTCTTCTGATTTGCACTCTTACACTATGGTACACGACGTATCTCCGCGAATCCCTCCCGAGGCACAAGGTGCTTTTTTTTTAGTCTCTGGCGTAGAAGGTAAGGGATGGGACCCTGGACGGTTCGGGATATGCGGTGACGTAAAGAAATACGGGGCCGAATTCTCCATCCGCACTTCCGTATTCCTTGAAAAATCGTACCCAAGGTCTGCTTGGGAGGGGGCGGGAGGCAGTGGGCATTTTTTACGACCTTTTTGTTCTCTCGCTCCCCCTTCGATTTTTCATCTCGTATATCAGTCATCTCAAGGTTTTGATGGAAGAAAAAGGTGAGGGGATGAGCGCACTGTGGCAGTGTAATTGTTGGAGAGAGATTTTTTTTCTGAATTGGTTGCCTGGGAGGTGCGAGTCGGAGAATTACTTTGTTAGCAATGGAATCTTATTCAACCGGACGAAATGCTGCTAAATGTCTCGTGCAACTAATTAATTTTTTTTTCGAAAGGGAAACGTTATTAGGGATTGAAGAAGGTGTGATAATGTCAAATTAGACACCTTTTGAGTGACTTTGATCTCAAATGATTTTTGCAAATTTTTTTAGGCGCAAATTATTTGTTATTTTGTGTTTATTGAGAAGGAATTAATTTTTTGGCCATTTTTTCAACGTTTCTTCTTAAAATAAGTGCGATTCATGCAATGATATAGTTTTGGCTGAATATATTACATCAGTTCATCCATATGTGAGCTGGATATTGCAGAATTTAACGATCATAGAATAAATTGAAAATTACTCGCCTCTCAACAAATGGACAGTTGTATTTTATGATGGAATCAACGGTTTTATTACATTTAAATAACATTTAATAAGTCGATGCTTTATGATTCAATTTTGAGGTGTTTTCTTTCTGTTATACACTCAGTTTTTGGTGCTCTTAAATGGTGAAGTCTGTAATGGAGGGAGTTTCTCACTGCCTCCTAAAATTTCCTATTCTCTTGTATTTACCAATCAAAGAATATTTTCGAATAAAACTTCATCTCAATTATTTATTTCAATTGAATTCTGTAGGCCTACAGCCCACTGTTCTGTAGCTTTGTCTTCCCGTATAATAAATCAGCATACACATTCAGTTAGTTTTAGTCATTTTCAGCTAATTGGTGTTATTTCAGTAATTAAACATAGCTTCAGAATATTTTCTCCAAAAATTCGTTTCATTTTTATGGGAAAATGCATTCAAATGAATTCTTTTATTTTTGATCCGTCTGATATTTTGTGCAATTGCTTCGTTTCCATCGTTCCGCATCCGTTGCATCTCAGGACTCGCTAAAATGAATATGCACCCTCGATTCCGATCGACGACGCCTTAATTGGCGCTTGAGAAAGCGACGGAATAAAGGGAGAAAAGCCTCGGAGGCATGGCTCCTTGCATCATTTGATCCGTGGAAAGACATCGCTCACCTCATTGTGTCCACGCGTCAATCCAGCTTGCCATTTTGAAACCTTTTGCCGATCCGCACGAACCATTTGTCATGCGGCATATCTAAATTTCAAATCGTACCTGGTTGGACGAGTGCCTCTTGCCCTCTTGCTTAGGTATTCAGGGAGAGAGAGTGGAAAGGAAGCCTTCTCCCCCAGTCCAAAGGGAGACGGCCCTCGTATCGGCACGCGCTCGCCTTATGCTATATGCAAGTGCGGCGGGGAAACCCCTCTTAAGCGAATAAAGAAATAAAGGAAAGGAAGGAGAGAATGGGAAAAAACCAGTATTTCCATTTTAAAAGGAGTGGCTCGTGTTCTCTTGTGCGGTCACTTTACTCGCGTGCCCCAACAACAAGTTGGCCGAAGGAGACCGCACCCTCTCCGTGTCCCCCGAGCGAGGAGCCCGTCAAACTCTGAAAGGAAACTTTGAATACATGCATGGCATATACATACATGCAAGGGTCTTCTCCCGCGCGCCGAACCGGAACTGGTTTTCGGACCCTTTCTGAAGCAATGGTCCAGCTTCTTTTTGTGTTCTCTTCACTTTGCTGTGGTCTCGCACCCCATTCTTGACCATTGTCCGGCATGATTTAAGCGCTTTAAACTCACACTTGAATGGCCTTTTTTCAGATTTTTACTAAGGTATTTGTGCTTCTGTATACATGAGAGACCTTTTCTGTGCTTTTCTTTCGGGGATTTCCCAAGGACCTTAACACATGTTCTCTTCGACAAGTGAAGGATGTATCAAGTTCTTTTATATGAAGCAGAAGATCTGTTCACCCTACCTCAACTACGGTAATAGAAGATGGAATTTTAATGGGGTTGAGTTTCATTAAATTTTATCGTATTTATCAAATTTTGCCTGGGATGCTTTATCATAGTTGGTGAGAATTAGGTCTTGTTTATACTCCAAGATGCCTTATTTAACGATATTAATTATGAAGTACATAAATTTACAGGACGATAATACTGTATGGTTTAAAAAATATATTTTGAATGTGAAGTGTTTGCCTTTTTCATAAATTTTTACTACTTGAAATGGATATAAAATTTCGGTGACACCAGGTATACTAATTTATTGCGTGATATTATCTAGATAACCTCGAATGTACCTAATAAATTTGGCTAGTCAGTATGTGCTCTTCGACATCAAAAATACTCTCTTCGCTTACTGCACCAGTTTTTATCCTTCCCAAAATTACTACATTTATATTTTATAAGTATTATCTCGGTATCGATACTATTAACTGTCTCTTTATTTTTATTTTGTGTTTCATAGCACTTAAAGTATCAAAGAGGGAGAGGGAGAATTTTCACCGCATGTATACTTATATACCTTATAAACTATATATTATTCATGTAAATTGTTTTGACAGTGCCCATCAGCATCAAGGTTTCATCAGTATTTATTGTTATTACCTTGCTGGGGAAACATATGCCCAGAACCATATTTGGTGTGCATTTAATGTGACAAAAATGGGGAGTTTCAATTTATCTTATACCTTGTATATATATTTCTTCTAAACTCTAACACTTGAACGAGGCCCTACTGTCGGCGTCAAGATGATATGCCGCTGTACTTTGCAAATTTATACATGGACTTCTGCGCTTATAAAACAATGAACATAACGTTAATTCAAAGACTATTTTATTCTATGTATTCCTGTGTATTTTTTGTTTTAAGAAAAAATTAAAAAATCAATACATGCGAGTGCAATAAATGACTCTGCGCACCGTAAAATTAGCCATTTTGTCAACTTCATGAACTTTTCAACTTAACCTGGAGAAAGCTACTACATCTACAGCATTCCTCTTCCACTGTAAGTTGGAAAAATTTATGTAGATCAAGAAATGTGGTTTTGCTTATTTTTAAATGCATATTTTGTCGTACATAACGAAAATAAATTAAAAATCATTTCTATCAGTTTTATTTCTTATTTCGGGGTAAACTGTAGGACTAGATAATGTTTAAAGATTTTATATTCGGTATTATACTCAGTTATGGTAACGTTCAGTAACATAGAGTATATTTTGTATCTGGCCAATTTAAAAAATGTAATTGGTCCCCCATTTTAAAACTTGAATCTTAATCATTCAATTCATTTTATTTTGAATCGGAAGAGTTTCCGAGCGTTTTATCAAACCAACTAAAGCTTTTCGCTTTTATCCTTTGCTCGAGGCAGGCCTTTGAAATAACGACCCTACTCAGAAATGAAGCCAGAATTCACGAAGTTCTTTTCAACGAGTGTTTTTCGCTCTCTATATCTCTCTTCAGTCTCAAAACTGTCCCGGTAACCCTTGGAAAGTTGACCAATGTCATTCCACTTTAGAAGTGCGTGTTTTCCATACTTGCTGAATTAGTAAATGAAGGGTCATGATGGCCGTCAGTCAAACTTAATCTCCCCCCCCTCTCGTTATTTTTTGCTTTTCTCAGCGTGCGGTTATTTGCTGCGTGACTTTTCTTCCTTAACAGCCGCATCATTTGGAAACCCAAATATTCAGTTCACTCTGGCGTTGGGCTCAGGAAGCTCTTAAATCTCCCCTTTTCATTTTTACTTGCTCTGAGAGCAAGGCCCCTCTATTCCAAGAATACCCTTTCCTCTCGAAAAATCTCAGTCATTCAAGGCAGGGCGATCTTGAGTTCTTGTGTGAGAATGAATGAGAGCACTTCTTGCCAAACCTAAATTCCGGACACAAATGAATTTTAGCGTAATATTGTGACCCGAAATGCCTCTTACTGAAATGGTTCATAAGTTAACTTTTACGATTACAAGACTTTGACCGCTTTTTTTTTAATTGGGACACTCGTGCATAAGAACTTGACCTGTACGTTAAACATGCCCTAGCATGTCGTATCGTGGATCATGTATGATTTACTAGTCAAACTACAAAATATTTGAAGGAAAATGAATGTTACCTGATCAGGACTTTGTGATTAGCCTAATTATTGATTAATGATTTTATGAGTGTTTGAACAATTACATGCTAGCTGACTGATGTAGTGCCACAATACCCATGTATATGAGGACTTACATGATTTGCGCTTCTAAAGGACACTTTACACGGGGCACGACGTTTGGCAGGTTAGCCCTGAAAACACGTTGAAATTGCGAGAATTTGAGCTCGGACCTAGAGCAGGAGCTATTTTACCGTCTCGCATACATGCATTCTCGCATGTGTTCTGGCAATTCATCGCTTTATTCGACGCGATTTTGATTGCGCCTTCGTACATATTGCGCAATGACGTGCCCAGTGTAAAACTGTCTTACAGGAATTTTCACAATTCTTGTCGCAGGATAAAAATTTCCGTCAGTTTCCCTTGAATGAAAATCGCCTTAAACAGTATCACAATAGAGATAGGATTATAACGATTCATTTCCCGTGTTCGATCTGTGTCGATGAAGTTAAAGCACACTCAGTGAACTAGAAATATCATCTCGAACGGAAATTCCGCTTGTCTAACTTTTGATAGAGCGAGAGCTTCCTTGCAAGTTATGACTCTCCCTAAAATAAATCACTAGTTCTACCACCGAATCCTTTGGGGTCCTCGTGATAAGCTAAAAAATTTGAGCACTGTGGCTCAACCCAGTTTTTTTTCCCCAAGGCGGGAGAGGAGAGAGAATCTCTTACCCTATTCACCGCAACAACACCAGTGGCCTGTAGTTAGGTTGACGCATGCACATACGCACGAGGCATGTATGGGCACGGCCTCTCACACGCTCAACCCATTTCCCCAATTCTCCCCTTTTTGCCCCGAAATCCGTTTTTTTTTTCGGGGAAAACATTTTTTTCTCTTCCTATTCGTGCGTGCCGAGAGGGGTCAAGAGGGTCCTGTGTCCCTCCCTTAAACTCCTCTCCGTAATGTATTTTTCCATTCCCCAAATTTCTACCCGGGAAATTCTCACAAGGGGGTGTGGGATTTTTTTTTTCTCGGGCGAGAGGGAAGTTTTTGGGAAGAAAAGGGAAAAAAAGGGGTTGAGAGATTTAGGGGAGTGGCTGGTGGTTGGACGACGATTTTCTCGGTGAATGGCATAGCAGGGGCTTGGTTGAGGTCCTAAGTGTAGCCGTCATAGGGAGAAAGAAGGGCACATATTCACTGATGAGGGAGGAGTTGGCCTTTGGGGAAGGGTTAATCGTGAAGTTTTTTTCCCCTGTGCCTCCTGTATCGGATAAGGGTTCTGGGGGGAAATGTGTGAAAGAGGCAGGAAAATCGCAATAAAAATGTTGTCAGGGTTTCGGAAAATCGTTCGATGTTGGTACAGGCGGAGATTATCTAGGGGATTGCCGTATTAGAGGGAGTCAGTCGTGCTTTTTATGCCGTTGTGGGAATCTTTAGGGTGCTGTTTGATTTGGGAATTACAGGGGTTATACCATTTATAAGAGATGGAGGTCGATAGGATTTTATTTGGTTGCCATTGACGCTACAAATGGGGGTATCATTATGGTCATTTGTGGATCTTGGGTACTCATGAAGTCAGAGAGTGCAATGAAGGGAGATCAATGTTTATTACATGATTCTCATGAAATTGGATCAAGGACTGGTTTCCCTGATGAGTCAGATTTCCTACTTTACAGGACTAGGACCTTATTGATGGGGGTTGTACGAGCGATGGTAGAACTCATTACTTTATGGCACTCTATTTTCCATACTCTGGAGAGTAATCATGAACTGCTTGGTCTATGTCTCTTTATGAAATGGGTCTTTCGAGTCAATCTAAATAGGTGTCTTGCTCAGTAATTCATCGTCCGAAGGACCTTTTCAAGTTTTCGTCTAAAGACGATGTTTTTTTTATGAAATTTGACTGATTTTACATATATATTCGTGAGAAAGAATTAGCTATTTTTTTGCTGAGGAACTGAAAAGATTTCTTAACTTCATCCATCATTTATGCTTTTTTAGAAAACATTTCCTATGCTGTTATTTTTAAACTTAAGGTATGAAATTCAGACTTAAACTGTTACATACCTATGCTGTCTCTCTCACCAAAAGATTTAATAATATTTTTCATTTTAGGTATGATATCTGCGGAACTTATTATGCACTACATTAATAAAAAAATTCCTCTCCATTGTAGATAAATATTACTGGCACTTCTTCAATCACGATTCTTTAACGCAAGTTTTGCTTCTAGATACTGCTATGCCGTGTATCAAACGATTTACTTTGTTTAATCTTTCTCCATATTTTAATGAAAGATAACATGATGACTCGAATGGATTCAGGTAAGCCTTTTTACTTTCATATAGTTCATTATAGCAACTTCTAGCTCCTGATGATGGCGGAGAGTCATTTAATGCATTTTCAAATTCTGCTATACCTCCTATTACTTAAATTAAGATTGGAGTTAAAATATTAGCCTAAGCAGCATATCAGTATCTGAGATTAGGGCTCTAAATTTATGCCTAATATTTAAATGTAACAAAGGGAAAAGTCAGTGTCAGAAATCCAGTTCCACAAATGAAATTGAGTGGGGCGATTATAATCTTAAATAATAGATAGCATGATATTGATGCATCTCTTTTGGAGAACTCGGGGTAATACCAACTGCCGTTACCCTGAGCATTTATTAAGGTAGGTATCAATAATTATCACCACTCAAGCGATTCGATTTCTAATGTCCTCACTAAACCTCTTTACTCAAAACTGCTATTTTTTCACAATCCTGAATGTAGAGACGTCTTGACGCTAGGGTAATTTCTTTCCGATAGTTAATCTTTGATGTCGTATTATCGGCAACAATTGACGCACTATTGTTAACGCTCGTTTTTATGATTTTTTTCGCGTGGGAATGCTTTCATTTAGTCTCATTCTTTGTATGTGCACGTAAGTGAAGATATCTATTCACATATTTTCAACATCGTACATGGGCGTCCCTTGAGGATATCCCTCTTTTAATCTTCCGACACTCGGAGCCCCTTTGCCATAACTTCATCTCGTCCTCCTCCCTTGTCCCCTTATTCCCTTTGCCATGCTCCCCGTGTGACCCTCACTTTTCCTCAGTCCACCACCTCATCCAGTCCCCTCGTTTCGCGGCGGCCTTAATGATTCCTCGAGGAGGCGCTGTCTTCCACCTGCCCGCTCGTTTCCACCTCCCTCCCCTATCCATCCTTCGTTGTCCGCCGCCGCCGCCCTGTCCCTTCAGTCCTTCCCTCTATATCCACCTCTTGACATTTCCCCCTTTATCCCACTGCCCGACCTTATCCTTTTCCTTTCCCGTCCTTCGTCCTTTCCCTCTCTCTTCTCGAAACGACTCGACTCTCCATCGCCAACTTCCTTCAGATTTCTTCCTTCCTCTCTTGCTGCTTCCTTATACTCCTCGTTCGGTCCTTCCATCCGAGTCAATCTGAAGGTAGGGCTTGAGTTATTACTGAATCGAACTTGTTCTTTGAGGATTTGTCTTTGGGCCTTTGCTTTTCAGTTTCCTATTGGTTTGATATGGTTTTATCGCGTATTATTATTAATGGTAATCGTCGAGAACAGTTTTTGAAAGGAGGCGACTTTTTGTAGCAACCATGGTATACTGCAAATAGGCAAGATGTCCTTGCTGTAATGGCTTGCCTTTGCATTCTTAATTCTTGAACCAACAACGCATCTTGCCTTGCTATACTGCACTACTTCCTGATGTGTGTGCACTGCATTACTACCTTAAAAATATGCCGAAAGAAGATGGTTTAAGGTTACAGTGTAATATACAAACAGAATATATCGATTGTAGAAAAATGTGTGAAGCTCAAAGCCCCGTTAGCAACAAAATGACTTGGAATCTGGCATGCCTCGGAAGTTAAGCTTCTCAGATGAGTATGGGCTAACTCAAAAAATTTTGAAGATACGCAGCTAATGATTGATTCCCTTCGATATCCTTGAAATACGTGGGCATATCTGGAGCGAGGCATCGAAAATCCCTTGGAATTGACCAGTAATGAAATTTACCGATTTGAATTTCTCGCTCAGATAACATGATTGATACGCATTCTCAGCTGTAGATTGTTTAAATAATTTCCCAGGGCAATAATTAGCCACACTTAAGTTTCTGCATAATACGATCGCGTCCTTTCGTAAGTTCATCTACCTTCTATCTTTCGTCCCCCTCTCTCCCCAATTTCCCCTCCCTTGTCCGATTCCTCACCTTGGGGTGGCGGCCCTCATTTATCCCCGCCGGCAGTTCTCGTATCCCTGAAGGTGCTCCCCCCTTCTCCTCCGCCCCCTCTCATTCCACTTCGACTCTTCAGTTGGCGATGCCATGGCAACAGACCACGGGTTCGCTTGCCAGGGGTTTCCGCACTCTCGGAATAAGAGGGAAGGGGAAGAAAGACAGGAGTACATCCAACTCCTCTCCCCCCCCCTCTTCAATTTCTTTTGACCCGCACCCCACCCAGTCCTCTTCCTACCTGGAAGGAAGAAAATAGGAATGGAAAAGGGGAGGGAATGGTGTAGCGAAGCGAACGCAGGGCTCCTCAGGAGTAGTAGGTGACGTGGATACGAAGGGGAATATCGGCCGTGATTTGTGTTGCGAGTAGATTTGGCATCAGGAATCGTCCTTGAATCACGATTGGCGATGCTGAGGAAAGAAGGTTGAACCTCTTAGCGGACGCTCACAATTGCATAAAACCTTCATGAGGGATGCAGAGGAAGGATAATTCTAGGCAAAGTGAAAGCGGTCGTCTAAAAAAAATTATTTAAAATATTGGCCGTGGAAGTGAGATGTACCGAAACGTATGTAGTTCAGTGAAACGAATCGATAAAATTGAGGCGAGACACGCAGCGACAAAGGTAAATGAAAGAAAGAAGGTTTGCGTAAAAACTAATTGACTTGAGTGTACAGTGCACCCCACGTTTACTCGAAAGCAGTGCGTAGGTATCTACGGACAAAAAAATATTCGAAAAGAGAGTGATTCAGGAGGAACCAACTGAGCAATATAAGAAAAAAACTTCAGATTCATGAAGCACCACCTAATTTTAAGGGAATATTCTGGCGATATACTGGTATTTTAATTCTTGCAGATTATTTGCCGGTTGAGGTAGTTAGGTTCAATGCCGGGAAATCAGTTTTACTCATCACCCCTCCTTTCCACACGCCCTCATGGAATATCTTCTGTTTCAATGGCAGCTGTTTATTTTATCCATGAAACCTTCTCCGTTCTCTTTCTTTTCCACACACCATCTCGAAAAAAAAAGAAATCGATACGTCACAAATATCAATTTTCGATGTTTTTTTTCAATATAGAGATCAGATTATTTTGGTATCGCATTGGCCTGAAAGGGGGTAAACTGGATCAAGAAAGGCAAAAAGTTCACAGTCCTAGCGATGTTTACATCGACATCCAATTGTTACTGTAAAACATTGTTTATGCCCCGGGTAGGTGGAGCGAAGTAGATGAAGGGCAACCGTGACTAATGTTGGTATGTCACGGATAGAGATTTTTCGATATGCCCTTAGTATCGATATCCGCTTCTCCAAGTCAAATATGGCTTAGGCTCCGGGAGGTCGAGGCTACGTGAGCGACTAAAGGACAGGGGTCGGTGTAGAGGGCCCCGCAGGGTGATTCGGATTATATGGGAGGTAAGGGTGACTGGCAAAGGGGGAGAAGATCAGAGGGTAGATTTTTCCACCCCTCTCTCTCTTGTCGAGGGAAGGAGGTTCAGTGATCGAGGGAGCGTGAGGAAGCGAAGAGTGTGGATTCAGAACTACGGGGAAATGATCAAGGTGAAATAAGGGGTCCGCGTTATTTTCTTCTTACTTCTTTTCGGGGGACGCTGGGGTCGCGGCAGAAGGAAACGGAGCGGATATTTTTTATTTTCGGAAGAGTTGGCGGTCGGCTGGTCAAGACAGCGTGACGTCTTCTTGATGAAGGGACGGAGTGCGAAGGAGGAAAAAATAGGACATTCCAACGATTCATCGTACAGCTGAAATAAATTAAGCAGGGAGTAAAATATATATGAGAAGTTTTCTCTGTGAGCTGGGGAGACGAATCTTGTGCGAGATAATGGCCTCGCCTCGGGACGTTGACAAAGAGGCCGCTTTTTTTTCTAATTGAAAAAAATAATTCCTGTTTCAGCTAACCTGTCCTAGTCTCATCGGAATGAATGGTAATGGAATTCATCTTTATCCCCTAATCATCGCTTGTATTTTACCTACAACTTAAATATGATTATAATTTTAGATTCTAATTCCAAATTTTTTTTTAACTTTCGTGCATTATATTAATACGTAGTAATGAGTTTGGGTTCTGCCAATTAGAGTAGTTATTAGGACGCTCTTCTGTGATCTACTATATCGTTATTTAGATAAGCCTTTTTCTTCTAAGGACAATTGCTCAGTTGTAGATGGACATGTGGGTTGTTTGAGGACCGTGTAGGGAGAGAAGGAAGTGCCGAGAGACGCCTATCATCTGGAATCAACCTTATTAAACCAAGGATTATACTACAAAAGTTTATTTTTCTTATGGACTTAATTATTATGTCTCTCAAGGAAAAATATCTGAGTAGAAACCTATACGGGGTTGAATAAAAAAAAATACTTATTCTATTTGAGATTAGAGTCTAAGGAAAAATGAGAAAGCCCGTCAAATTCCGAGGTAATTCACCATATAAATTTATGCTTATGTCAAATTTATACACTATATTTGTCTATTTGGAAGTCGCCTGTCCCCCAACTGTGTTTCTGCAAAAGGAATGAGCTTATAATTGAAATTATTTATGAGGTCTTATATTGTTATTGGGATTAGCTGGTACTCGGGACTAGTTAGGCTCCTTCTATCCGTCTCAAATGCACAATAGTACTCTCAATTCAAATAATGGCTGTTGTTGAAAAAGGCTTCAATATTGCTCTGAGTGTCTTTTCAACAAGGGAAGTTAATCCCAATTAGAATGAAGAAGGATTTGGTTCTTTCCCGGCGAATGCTGTTGATGAAATCTTCTCGGGAAATCAGCCGGGTGATGATGGCCATTGCCATCAACCCAATTAGAATTATTGGTTGCCACAATGTGTCACTGGTTGTGATGTTAAGTTAAGAAAATAATTTATGGCCTCATTTATATTGCAATTTAAGCTCAAATTATATATGCTGACCGAGTGATAGATATGGTGGCGCCTTTGCGCTCAAAAATTGTAATTAACTATGGCAATTTTATCCCAAGGTTTAAGTTTTATGCTAATCTAACACTACATTCCTGAAAATTAAGTGCCTTTGAGTATTTTTTTCCCACTTTTACTCAAATTCAACGGCCTCTTTGATCAAGATTTAAAAAAATAAACACTTCCAATTTACCATGGTTATATAATGTATTCCAGAGTTGGGTTTTGATGTTACAACATCATCTTCAAGATATTTTGTACACATCTTGAAGGCTATGTAGTGAAATCGAAACATAGGTCGGGAATAGATTTTATAATCGTGGAAAAGTGCAAATGTTTATTTCCAAATGGAAAAATTCTACTCCATCACGCTTGGATCTTCGGATTTTATTTTTCAATCACTGTATTCGCGTTTCTTCACCCTAAAGGCTTTATACGGTACACGGAATTGCGCAATCTGACGTACGTGCGAAGGCGCAATCAAAACTGCGTCATGCATGGCGGTGAATTGCTAGAACGCATGCGAGAATGCGTGGCTGCGAGACGGCAAAATAGCCCCTGTTCTAATTTCGTTCATGCATTCGCGCAATTCCACGCCATTTCAGAAATTATTGCAGCTCTAACCTGCGCTATTCCGTGCCCCGTGTACAACGGCCTTAAGGGTTGTTCTCCGTGCATCTATTTGGTTATTTAAAAACCGGAACCCTGGAAAACTTTGCGTGGGCTGCAAACGGAAGGTGGAGGAGGGGTTTTCGGAAGGACACGTGGAGCGAGCGGAGGAGGGACAGAGGAGGAGGAGGGCGGAAGGGAACGAGGGAGAGGGAGGAGAAAATAGGAAAGGACGCTAATATGAGATCGCTTGTGTCAGGAAGAGAGAGAGAGGAGAAGAGAAGTGGGAGGGGCGAGGATCGATGTATGGGTAAATTTAATTCACCTTGGCAAGGGATCGGTCGTTATTGGGAAGGAGCCCGGCTGGCCATGGATCGTGGGGTCGGGTCGTGTACATCGCTCCAATGGAGAGATAGAGGGGGGGATGGTCTTCGGGGGAGGTCCCTCGGGGGCGGTCGTGGGGGGCAGCGTGACATTCTCGGCGTTGGTGGAAGAGGGCCCACCGGCTATGTCGGTGTATTTCCACGTGGGTGATGGTTTGATTGGGTGATGTGGGTTGGGTTGGGAGGAGGAGAGAAAAGATCGTTTCGGAAGGAGCGCGAGTTTGTAATGGAGGGTGGTATCATGCGAGTTATTTTTTTTCTAAAGGAGGAAATAGGAAGTGGATGATCGGAAGAAAGAGCGAAAACGAAAGTTTCGGTCGCTTCCAGGAAATTGCGTTCGGATGCGAGGAAACTGCTTGCTACACAAGGGTGATATTTATTAGTAAGGAGCGCCATTTCTGTGTGTTGATAGATAGTAGGTAGATGCGTGCAAAAATGCGTAGTGAGAACGGTTTAATCTATCCTATATACTCAGTGATGGAAGAAATGAGTGTTCGTGATGAAAAACAGTATCAATTTATAAGCCTTAATGTCTTTTTTCCGAGTTGTAAGAATTCAGGTGATAATTCTGTAAGTAATAAAAACGGAACGTCACTATATATTATTAAACTGGTGACTTCTTCGAGCGCCAGAAGCCTTCGACAATCCGGTTTTTACCAATTACAACATATTTAAGCATTCTACAGGACTCTAATGTAATCAAGTGAGTGCAATGAAAAATTGAAAGCTTACACTTTCTTTTACCTGCACACGGGAATTGATCGTATTCAGGAATTTCAAATCGTTTGGTATTGTTTCTGTTACATGAAGACTCCAATACTTTTCCTATCACTCCCTGAACACGTATTTTAAGAAGTGATATGGCATAAATCTCCTAGTTCCGATGAAAGTCTGGCGCACAGTTCTTTTCATAAACTGATGACGAAGTACCACCTTTCCAACATTTCAATCACCATCTGAAACCATTTCGCTAGATTTATATGCCTACACAATGCATCTAAATGATTAAAGAAGAGATATTATGGTACGGTCGAATATTTCGATTCATGTCAACTAACGTACAGGTCGTACCTCCCAGTCTTACCGTTGATTTCACTCTGGATACCAATTCTCTTCGGTCATATTCGCGCCGACTTCGGATGGTCATGCTCTGTCGTTATCCACGAAGTCTCTTACCCCCTCAATCAAAACTTATTTCCCCCCGACCCTGTCCCCAAGCCTAACCTCCTCGGATGGCCGTCTCGTCACTCGACCACCCCCTTGACGCCTCCTTCCTCCTCCATTCACCGAGCCTGTCGTCCGACCTACCCCCTTCCCCTGCACCAACTCTCCCACAGTTCTCCAGCAGAGACGCGGAAGCACACGTCAAGAAAACTTTATAGTGTGCGTCGGAGAGCTTCCTGGAGGGAGAAGTGACGGTGTCGTCGGAGGAAGGCCTTGGAGGACGGTTTGACGGGGGACAACTGGCAGGGGGGTCCCAAGAGCGAGCGGAGAGACGTAGTGGACGGTACAGGGTAAATGGCCGAGGTTGGTGACGAAGGGGACAAATAGGTACCAGAGAGAATGTACGAACTAGATGACAGAGAAAAATTATTATTTCCGTATAAGTTACTTTTTCGTCATTTTTTCTATCGAGAAAATCGTTAATGTGGAGGTGTAAGCAGGAGGGAACTTGGATTGTTATGCTTCCATTCCCTTAGAGCGTAAACAGATTTCCGATCGAGATTTATCAAATTAAGATTCAGAGAGGAGGCGAATATCGATGTTTTCATTAAGACGGGTCATGAAAGTATGCTATAATTTGTCATGTTATAATTATTTCTTACTTTTATAACTTACCTGAGTATATGATTACGCATTCTCTGATGTGAAATAATGCTGGAAGAAGAACTCTTTGATACCCTCTCTTTCCTTCAATATGTCGTTTCTTGGCTACGTCACTATCCATACCTTAGGTATCTAGCTAGGCCTTGTCGAAAGTCCGACTTCACTAGCAAGTAAATTTTGTTTTTCGTGAACCAGAAAAAATATGGGATGAGTGGTATTGTATCCTCGAGACTCATATGAGGAAGATTGAATACACATGCTTCTGAGTGAATGAATGGTATGAGTGATTGTAAAGATAAACAAGAATTATATTTCACTTACCCTGCAGGAGCAGAAAAATGAAAGAAATGCTAAAGAAGTTGTGAGCAAGTAAATGAAGCTCAACTGACCTCTAATTGGCTGACTAAAACCATAGAGTAAGTATATACTCTTTGCTAAAACATTTCAAAAATAAATATAAAATGTCTGTCACATTACCTCTGATTTCAGATTAAAGTCGGACGAATCAGATAGGAATATTTGGCATATTCATTGATCTGAATATATTCTGAATTCTGCTAAGATACTGGGCTCATAACTTACTTTTGCAGTTAAGGCATTACAGGTGGATGAAGGCTTTTTTTAAATCCATTTTGTTCTTTAGCTTGTTAGGATTAGAATTGTTATCTTTTCCTAAAAAAGGAACACTGCGCTATCGAAATTGTGTACGCCCAGTGGCCTAGGCAAGCTTTAAAAAAATACTCCAACGATCTCGATGGCTGGTGGCACACAGCTTACGACCCCGCGGAGGGAGAGCAGAGCTCCGACCGGAGAAGTCTCTCCGGGACGGTCACCATAGAGATTCGCTCGCGTGGAAGGAACCGTGTGCGATGCTTGCTTCCTGTCGTTTCATTCCTTTTTGCTTCACCCTCTCTTCCATCCTCCTCTCTAAATTTTCTCCTCATTCTTCCCAGGGCCATCCTTTTGCTGATCGAGTCTCCCTCTCTACATTCTCTGATTCTTCTTTGCAAATTCGTCCCCTTCTAACCCTCACGCGAAACCTGTGGCCATTTAGGTCAATTTCTTCCCTCCCAATACTTTGTTTGCTCTTGCTCTGACTGCAGCTTTTACCCATAAATATTTTCGTGAAATTCAAATCTGAAAAACCTATACTATGCTTGAAGTTTTTTCTGTACCTACTATTACCTTTGGTGTCTTCTTTGGTTTTCTCCTGAAAACATATCCGTAACTTTTATGAGGGAAATAGGTACCTATGTGAGAGAAGCTATGCCAATAACAAGTACTTTAATTTTTTTAGCGATTTACTTCAATTATCGCTCAAAATATTGTGTCTAGCATAGCTAAATATGGTATTTATTATGAGGGACTATGGGAATAGTGATTCTGCCATTCGAAGTATTGATTTTTGGAACTGCTAGTTGTATAATTATCCATTAGTTCGATTTCCATAACAACATTTTAAATGCTCGAGAAATACGGATTGTTTTCTCAAAGACACATGACCTATGCTAAAAAACTTTTAACCAAAGTACATTTAAACTGGGAAGAAGATATGTCCATTCATATTATAAGACTCGGGAAAACCCTTATATAATTACGCGTGATTTATAAACTTCATTGGTCTCTTTAAAAATGAGCTTTGTAGGGGTGAAAGATCAAAGGCGATGCCTTTAAAACTAAAATTGTCTTCCATTCATGGCTTTATGTAGGGCAAGACTATAGTTGAGGAAGCAGAAAGTATTAAAAGTAGGCAAAGTACCATGTACTGAAATAGAGAGGCGACCAAACCTCTAAACAAATTACCAAAGCGTTAGGGGAAGGACTGCACGGTGCGGAATTAATAGTATTTCCTCTTCTCTCTCTTCTTCTTCTCCTCGTTTCCTCCTCTCCTCCTCCTCTTCACCTTCCTCTTCTCCATCGTCCCCTCTCGTCCCGGATCACTTTTATCCCCTTCTCCTTCCTGGCACACCCGCCGTCTTGCTGACTTGGTGGGATCGGACATGTCAGGGGGCAGATAAAAAAAAAGAGCGGGGCGGAGTGGGCAGGGTCGGGGGGAGGGGGGAGGCAGGGACGAGCCTCGTCGTTCGTCGCGAGTGAGGGTGGTTTTGGGGCGAGAGGATACACATTGCGATGCTCTCAGCTCTCGTAAGCGCCACGCCTCTCGTAGCTTACGTAGAGCATCACCTTCTTCGTGATACCCTGCTAGTCACTTTAATTGTGTTGGGCAAGGGATGGCTATTTTACCATACACACAATGCGCTAGATGACATCTTAATACATATGAACTAACCAAGCATGTGCTAGAGAACAACTTAAGAACATGACTGCCTGAGACATGATGTCAAACTACATATAAGCGTAAGATAATGTTGATTTTGTTCATTTGTATCTTTTAACCGCTTCTCAATCATTGCCCAAGTCATTAGAACCCTAGTTGTAAGTCAAGATTAGTAAAATGAGACAAGGAGTACATTAATATTTCTGGAATATGACGGTTGAAATATATTTTACGAAATGTAGTATTGAATCCGATCTCGCTGGCTTGAATCACTCTCAATCCCGCGCGAAATCGTCGTAGAAACTGAAAATACTATACCAACTCACCTTCCTGGCTCCACATAATTGCTGAGGTTATAGTCTTTAACCATGGGCTTTAACATTATGCAAAAGGAACATTTATTTCTTAACTATTGTAAATTCATTTTTTATCAAATTATAAAAAAATATTTTACCAGAATTTAGCCTTAAATTGGCTTCGGAGCAAGTTTACCGTTAAGTTTTTGTACCGATATTTGTTCGTTTTGCTGCATCTTCTATTATTCTAGAAAAAAATATTTATAAAAATACGATCAGCATTTTAGCGACACATAATTTTTTTGCAATTAAGAGTTTTACACAAGCGCTTAAATATGAAGTACCATGCAATATATCGTTTACCGTTAATTTTTTGTACCGATATTTGTTCGTTTTGCTGCATCTTCTATTATTCTAGAAAAAAATATTTATAAAAATGCGATCAGCATTTTAGTGACACATAATGTTTTTGCAATTAAGAGTTTTACACATGCGCTTAAATATGAAGTACCATGCAATATATCGAGAAAGGCAGTGTCTGCGCTATGAGTGAGTATCGTGAGGAAATTTTAGAATGGTTGGGCAGACTGACTCATGTCTACATCTCGTTACAGGATAAGGTATAGGTGTATAGAGGAGGGCATAGTTCAAAGCTGAGAGGAACAATTACAGACCAATGTTTAGCTCCTGTAGGAAAAGTGGAAGGAGGAGAAGGTCAGCAATAACAAGTTTGAAGGACTGCGTAAAACCAACTTAAGGACTGATAATGAATATGGAAACTGTACAATTCGATGCGTTCCTATTTAATGTTCACTGTTTTTAAATTCAAAACCCACCAACCTTGTGAGTTTTGAATGGGAGCAGTTGCTAAAGAATTCCGCGTGGAGATACGCTCGGTGGGGTAAATGCGCTAGGGAATGGTCGGTGGGGGCGAGTCCTTTGGAGTTATCCCTTTCTTTCATGTTCCCTCCCCTGGCCATTGAGAGCGCCCAATCTCCACCCTTCACATTCCTCAGAGAGGGATTTTCGATTCGCTGCTCCAGCGCTCATTAAGTCGCTTAGCTGCGAGGCTGCCTTGCTGGAGGTGTAAATTGATGACGCTCCTTTTCTCCACATAAGTTGGCGGAAAATATTTAGATTTTTGATGGCCCGAGTAGAGAGAACTCTCTGTTCGGAAATAATTAGAGATATGGGAATTTTCTTGGGTTTGGACGGCGAAACATAGGCATCCTTTTGATGTACGAATAATTTTTTTAATCGGCTAAAACATGATAAATCGCCTCTCTGAGAGCCAAAGTAGCTATGCATATATTAAAAAACCTTGTAGTAAAGCTAAAAAAATTCAATGTTCTTGTTTTCTAAGGTTCATTTAAAGGATTGCTTTACGTAGGCACTAACATAGCATACCAAGAAAATCCCGTGACTAATAGGATATGTCCTGTATGTTGACCGATCCGGCGTTAGATGCCATTAGTCAAACGCTGCGTGTATGAATAAAACTGCACTCAAGCGGAAATAAAAAATAAGATATATTTATCCAAATCATGCCGCATGGCATGTTAACCATCAATAACAAAGATGTATTTATTATGAGCTAGTTTTGAGGTTTTTAAAAGGTCAAATAACTATGGTAGTATAATTTTTGTAAAATATTGAGGAGCAGATATTCTGAAGTATAACTCAGAGGTGAACTTGTACCTCGATTTTTGCTTCTCGAAACTCCAGCATTAATTTAATTTTTTAATATGATATTATGCTGAAAGTAGCGATAACTTTCAGATATCAAGAATAAGTAGTATACTCTCTGTGCTTGGTACTAAAATATTAAGTGCCGATTATACGCTGCAGTGTCCACATTTCATACAAGTTGATTGTATATCAAATAGGGCACTAAATGCAAATGTAATATTTTTGTCTCATATTCTGCGCTTTAGGTGCTGGGTGAAGTACCAAAGTCCATGAAAAAAGGGTAGTGGAAGAGAGAGAGATAGAGAGAAGGGAGGAGGAATTATGGCGAGGGCGTATGGTCGGGAGCAGAGGATGCTCTCGCACGAGGGGACACTAAGAGACCCTTCGGAGATCCATTTTGGACGATGGGCTTCGACTCGGGACACTGGCGAAGAGATCGAGGGCGAGGAGATAGCGGAAAAGAGGGAAAAAAGAGGTGGGAAGCGAAAGAGACTATGGGGGAGAGAGGAAGGGTGCGGCGAAGGGGTTTTGGAACCCTGATATAGAACGCAGCAAAAAGAGAATGAGACGGAAAGGAGAGCGTTCTATCAGCATTTTTGACAGTTTCTCCCTCCCTTTCCTCAACCTCTCTCAAATTTTTTTTCTCGCTGAGCCAGCACGACTTGTGCTTTGGAGAGTGGCTGAGTTCGGAAAGGAAGAGGACAGAGGATAGGAGGAATGAGGGGAATAGCGTAAGGGGAAAGAAGGGGGAGCTCGTGTATGAGGTGGCAGTGGAGGCCAGTTTGGGGGGGGGGGAGAAGGGGGTGGAATAGACCGCGCGAGGGGGTGTGGGTAAAGAGGGGAAGGCCAGCGTGGGGGTGTGGTGGTGGTCTGAGGCTCTTATCAGAGCCAGACCAGGAGGCCTGGCCCTGTCTGCTGGCGAGAAAAAAACTGGCGAGTCTGTGAGGTGTTGTTTGGCAAAGGGGAGGTTGCGAGGGCGTGGGAGGGTTAGGGAGGGAAGGTGTTACGGAGGGAGAATGGTTGATGGTGCGAGATGAGAGATGTGTTGTGGTCCAAGGAGGGACACACACGGTGGTTGTCCACGGAGGGTGGACTCGGTTGTTGACAATGGATCGTCGTGGACGCGCGTCTGTTTGTTTAACTCTGCAGGGACGTGTGCTGCAAAGGAGGAGTATTAAAGCGAGAGGGGATTTGGCGAGGCACTTGACGCTCGCTTCGTCGGAGAGTGCGAGGGACTCCAAATCAAAAAAGCATTCGGTGGGCGGATGATTGAGCATGAGGTATGAGCATGCAATGGGTGAAGGCATGCATCTGTCATACGTTCCATGAGCCCGACTGCCATCTTAATAGTTCAGATGGAAGAGAACTTTCAAGGCTTCCGAATTGGCATTATTAGAGTGTATTTTCAGAGCTGCGCGCATTCACCATATTTTTTCCTTAATTTTTCACTTAAGACCTTTGGTTAAACTTATAAATAACTGAAGAAATGTGAATGGTGAATGATAAATTTGCCATTTTTTAAAAATGGTATCTCAAAATTTCCATGGAAATATCGATAATATGCATGGCAAAACCATAAAAAAATTGCAAAGTTATAATTTTATCTAGTAACTTCGCTGTAATTCCACACATTGGAACTGAGTAGATACTTATCGTATAAATTCTTACCTGGCATTAGTGTTTGCAGTTGAGTCGCATAATGAATAATTTGATAGTCATGAAATACTAAACGCCGATAAATACGTGAAACGTAATTTTAAAAAAATTCCACGGAGAAATCGAGAAAATATAATAACAATATGTATCAAAATAATAAGATAATAATACATAAATAAAAACTTCCAAAAGCGTTCCATAAAAAATTTAATTTATGATATTATCTTGTGGTATATAGGAATTCTACATAATAGGTAGAAACAGATGTCTACTTTATGATACTAGCAACCGAATCCCTAAAAAACCTCCTGCAGGCATGGAGCGGTACTCGCCGAAAGACGCGCACTCTCAGCCTGCGACCTTGGTTCAAATCGGCCATCGGGATGAAGTTTAGGACGTGAGTGAGGGGGGAGGGGGGGGATAGGGGCGCGTGGGCGAAAAGATGGGAATAGGGGAAAATAGGGAAAAAAGGTAAGTCTGGGAAGCTTTGACTGTTGGGGACGCGGGAGTGGACGGGGAGCGAAATGGCCGGGCGAAGGGGAGGAGGTGAGGGCGAATCCCATCCGAGGCCCACGGACTCCTTAAGCCATCCAATTTACTCCGGATCAGAACCTTAGCGGACTCGAGGAAGAAGCGAGGACCAGGGAGAGGAGGGGGTCGAGTGGAATGGGCAAAGTTGGGAGGGTAGTATAGGAAGAGGGGAAAAAAATCGCAGGCCCTTCTCGCCGGGCCATCGTCCTTTTTTTCTCGTTATCTTTTTTTCCTTCTACTCTGTTCGTCCTTATTTCCTCCTTCCCGAAGACCACTCCTCTCCCCCCATCCCCTTTTGGTGACCTCCCCGCAGTCGTCTCCACCCCGGGGGTCCTTCGCTCGTACTTCTCGCGCCCTTCTCCAGCGTCCTCTTCATCCACATCTACTTCTCTCTCTCTCTCATCCATCCAAATGGCTCTGGAAGGGGTCATGAGTCCGCTGGGCGGGAGGCTTAATGGTGAAGAAGGGTGGGGGAGGGATTTGGCGATTGGGGATGGAGGAGCGGCGTGGGTTGCTTTGCTGATAGCGCTATTTTGGTGTGGTAGAACAGAAGGATGATTTGAATACCATTGTACCATAGGGAATATGTGTGCCTCAGGTTTCAGAACGAACGGTATGGATAGTTAGTCCTAAAAAAAGGTTTTGGAAGAAAAAATATGAGGTAATTGGTCATGGACATGGAAACTTGATGGGGATATCTGTGGAAGCATACTGCAGGGGAAAGCTGTTCAGAAAAGTTACACGTAGAATATAAGTATGTAGCTGATAATGAACAATGCAAGGTGTAAAACGTGCAAGGTGATTCAAGATCGAAAATTAGATGGGTAAGATAAAAAATTACGTCAAGTTAAAACTAATAGCACTAATACTAGAAGCTAACTGTTGATAGTACACCTCTAAATTAGGGAAATTTACAAATTGTCCGAATTTTCTTAGGGAAAAATACTGAAAGCCGATAAAATTTGAAGAAAACAGTGTCGGTAATAGGCAAAAATATTTTCTGGAAGGGGTTTAGGCTCCCCTTAAAAAAACCTGGTGAATTGTTTTAGAGGGGCGAGATCAGTGATAACGCCTCTGAATTCATGAAAAAAGGGAGCATGGTAAATTGCTCTCTGATATCGTGTTCTGAAACAAAGTTTTTGAGTTTTACACAATCATCTTGCGACACATTTATCAAATATAAGTAAAGGTACCAAATACTAAATTCCTAATAGTTATTGCTCTTTTTTGGAAGAGAGAGCATTCATTTTAAGCATTTATTTTTTGAATAGAATTATTGCGATTGATTTTTTGCCTACACTATTCCTGCACATCTGAACGATTTCCGCCTCGTTTAAAAAATATCGCCGGTGAACATTGGAATTAGACTGCATTAATTGTGCATCGGTGAATCTCTATCTATCCGTGAGCTCATTGAGCATATCTGCGATCTCGTTAGAGGGCCCTCGCGGCCACGCGTCGTTTCCTTATCGGCGACGACGTATCTCTTTCTTGCTCAAGCCCACCCTTAACCCTTGTCCCCACGAGAGCGAAAGTAATCGGTATTATTCGTCCCGCACTCGTCAGGACACCTCGAGTGTGCTTTGCAGGGAAACGGCAGGACGCGTCCTTACTCTTGAGAGGCGGCGGGGCGGATAAGGGCGCTCGCGGAGATGACACGATAAAATTATGATGATGAAAAAAAAGAACGGTTTTGAGCTCGCGGCTTTAATTGGGGCTGACCGCCGACCGTCTGTCGCTGCTGCTTCTCTCTCTCTCGGAAGTGCTGGGGCGGCCCGCGGGGACCACTCTTAGCAGATCTTCTCTCGCAGATTACGTGGAGTGGAGCTCTAGATTGGAGACCCTCTTGACCCACCACGAGAGCACCTACCATTCTCATTGGCGTGCATGTGTGACAGGAGTATGCGGTGTGTGGAAAGGTTGGAAAATTCGCCTGTCGTGGCTCACATTATTACTCGGTAGTTCAGTGTTTCCATTGACGATATTTGAGATAAATTAATTTCTTGTTCATTATAGTTCCTTTCTAAGTCTTTCGATAGATCGGTCGGAGTAATTCAAGCATACGTCATAGCATTGCAGATCTGGAAATGGCAAACTGCAGCATCCCCCTTTTCTCCCTTTCTTTTGCTTGTGCTTTGACTATCTTGTGGTTCTTCATCCCCTTACAATTCGTGAATTCTGGCACTATCCGTTTGAAAATTTCACTAAATATCTCATTTTTACGTCTAATGAGTTTAAAATTTTTGTCCGTATTAACCATCTTCCTTCTTCGGTGTCAGAGTTCTAAAGGAAGCCCATTTTAGTAGCTTTTGTTTTCTTTCTGGTGGAAAAATGTAATGCAAGGATTTGTACATTGCATTTAGTCACTGTTCAATCTGATTATTTTTTCTACTTTGTATATCATCCGACTGCCTTATTTATTAAATGGAACGTCGTAGTCTTGTCTTATTGCCCATTCACATGCCAGTATATTCTCATTTTCATATAAGTCAGGTGCCATTCATTTTTTTATTCTCGTGGTTAATTAATTTACAATGTGATCCCAAACGGGCATTTATGCATGTAATGAATTAATATTAGTGCAAGACTTCTTCAAACTTGCAAACGATTGTTTTATCCCAGAGCAGGTTTTATGAAGCTACTGAGGATTTAGCTGAAGATGAACATGAGCCAGATAAAAGACCCACGCTAATTAAAGTTTTATCATATAAAAATAAGATTGCAAGCGGCGTGGCTAATGACCGCCAATGCATATTTTATGATGATTCGAGACTTAATATTTCACATCATGCATTTTATGATTTGTAATTGAGTATCATTATAAATAGCAAGGATTTAATTTTAAGCGTTTGCATTTAATTTTACAAGTATACTATATACTCGCAATTCCTTTATGAACGGCTGATTGGAATGAAAATTATCGCTGCTCAATTTATTATAAGCGAAATTATTGTCATTCTGCGTAATACGTTGAAAGAAAGGGAGTATAGCGAGGAGAGGTTACCACCGAGGTGTTTCCTAATCAGTATTTTTAATGTACTCCCGAACCATTTCAATTACTTAATAAATTCATTTTTGATGCTCTTCAAATTACTTGTGGCGCGAAAGAATCTTATTAGTTGTTGATATAAGCTTGTGTTTAACTTTTATTTGGATTAACTGATTTCAGTGAAGTTTCTGTGAATTTGGAATAACATTTACGTAACTGGTGGAGCTACCTTTGCCATGATTTGTCTATCGCTAGCTGAATCGTGGTTTCAGTTTTTCAATTATTTCAATAGATTTAATCTAATATTCGCATTTTTAAGTCTAGTTGAAAAGATCATTTACTAAGTTAGGTATGTATCACTGAGCATCATCGATATCCCACCATTGAAAAAGCTGTGAATAGCGGACGATTTTGAAAAGAACTTTTTGAGAGAAGTTAATAATAGATAGGTTTCATTTTTTGGCGAAAGAATGATGTCAATCTTTTCAGAATCATCCGTCTCTACTTCTTCGATAAAGATGATGATTCGTTCGGAGGTTTGTACTTCCATCAGTCGCTTTTCAGAGCCGTACCGTTAGTGGAAAAGGCTCCATGACTAGAGTCTTTCGTTCCAATTTTTCCATCCATTCTGAAAGGTTTAGTACCGCGGTGGATTTTCTGTGGAATGGATCGATCTCAAATTACTCAGCCCTTTCGTATAAATGCGTCAGATTGAAAGGGGCTGCAGAGCCATATGGTCCGATCGGTTACACAAGTATTCTCGAGCGCATGGAGGTGACGCTGCTATATATGGGTCTGCGTTTTCCGATGGGCCAGGGGTTGTGGGGGCATCTGGGCACGTGGTTAAATTTCTTCGTTGCGTAAGAGCTCTGAATGCGTTGCCCGGAGAGGGACGAAGCCATTCAATTTCTTTAAGGATTTAGGTCGAAATAGGGTGATCGGTTTTCCCCGTAAGCAAGTATGATTGAGCCCTTCTCCTCTTCTTCTGCTGTTTTAACCTCTTTTACGATTCTTATAATTTTTTTAAAATCTTAGAGTTATGGACGAAACATATTTTCTAAAATATTGTGGCGTATACTGGTGAATAGAGTTAAAGGGGAGTAGTAACTACTTATCCTCTGAATAGTATTTTGATGAGTTGGTAATATTTCTTTTGTTTTTTTTTGCCTCTTCCCTTGTGGACACGAATGAAATACATTTTATAAATTATCATAGCCATATAATGAAAATAGGTAAACATATCCAATGATTGACACTTTAAATGATATGGGTTGTAGAATTCAAACTTCTAAGTAATTTTTGGTAATTGTGAGGGATTTTTGGATGCATGTTGTGTATATCACTAAAGAAATAAGACTAAATTTAAATTTGTGAACAGTTTGTTACAATGATTTAATGCCAATAAAAATATTTACCGGATCGCTTCATAAAATCTGCTATACCGATTGAGTTTCTCCTATTTGAATAATAATATTTTGTTCACGCTCTTTTACATAGGATAAAGGAAAGGAAAAGCATTATATTTTCACTGAAATGGTATTAAATAATATAGCTCAGTGAAAGGCTTGGACAGATGAGAACAGGATTGGTGTGCGCGGGCTAGATCAAACGATGAGTCGAGACGAATATGGAGACCGGATAGGAGGGAATGAAAAGTATTGGATTCGGAACGGAATTCGTCTCCAGTTGACTGTCCTAGGTGAATAGGAAAGGATTGGCCCGGTGTCGCTGGGTAGAAAGGGTTTGGGACCCACCGGACGGGCACTGACAAAAAATACTGAATATTCTATGACGCTGACACTTTGGATTCACGCTGATTCATATTATAATGAATCTCCGAGCCCCCCAGCGACCTTTTTTCCCTAAGCGAAGAGGATCACCGGGAGTTATCGGAGTAAACTCGACCGTGGGGTAGCACTATGACCGGGTGGAGAGGTTTACTCCGCGGATGAAGGGTTAGAGGAACTTTTTTTTTCCTAGGAGGCCCCAAAAAGTTTGGAGTGAGGATAGACCCTAGTCGGTAGAATGACCGGGGGGTGGGGAGGTAAGGCTAAGGTAAGGAGGATGTGGGGTGAGAGGCATGAGCCCAGAGCCCTCATCCCTATCCCTCGATGCTGGGTTAAAAAAAACGCGGCCGAGGAAGGGTCGGTAGGTGAGTGATGGTTCGGGACAGGGCGGGAAAAATTTTCGGTGGAGGGCCCCTGGGACCCTCGGATGGTGGTGTCTGTGGGGTGAGGGGGTAAAGGGGTCGGGATCGAAGGTGTGCAAAAGGGGTGGGGTAGGAGAAAGGGATGCAGAGAGAGGATGTGGGCTAAATAAGAGGAGGATATGTAAAAAAAAGGTGGGCCCGAAGGGTTTGGGCCAACTTCCCGCCGGCTAGGCCGTGTGTGTTGATGGAAGGAATAGTGTCAGATGTGGGGTGGGTTCGTAGATACCCCTTCCTCACGCTCGACATACGGAACCTACCGACACCGCCACCACCTCAGCGGATCCCATCCCAGCCGTACCTACATGCCCCCCCCCGTGCCTTAATTCATCGCCACCCCTTACCTTTTTTTTCGTCCGTTTAAGTTCGCGAGGGGAGGGTAGAAGGGGTGAGAGAGAGACCTGAAGCTATAGCTGGCGGCCTCTCCGTGGGGGCACAAAGGGGTGTGCATGAAATGCGTGAGGTGGCAGGGGGTGGGGTGAGCGGGAGTACCCTTTGGAGGAGTGGGGTGGGAGGTTTTGAAGGGGGGAAAGCGTAAGGTAAGAAGAAAGGAGTCCTCCAAGGTGGGAAGGATTGTGTGTGCCTGGCGTGGAGGAGGTCTGGAAAAAAGAGGCCAGTGGCAGCAGAGGACTGAATGGGTTCATAGTGTGCTCTGCGGAGTGAGTGGTGGTGCCCCGTCCCATGGAGAACCTCCGACTCGCCAAGGCCTCCGCGAGGCCTCACGTGGACTTCCGCCCCAGTTCCTCCCGCCCTGCCCTCCGGGACTCTCTTCCCCGAGCGCAGTGCCTTTCCTCCGGAGTCACTCATTCAACGTCCGCGTAACTCCACGTGGCCCGCGCGGTATCTTCCTCCAGGGTCTCCACTCAAACGATCGTCGCCTCGGAGGAATGACTGCACCTAATGGCCAAGTTCCGCGTGTGCGCTACGAGACTCGTAAACCCCATCTCTGAGGATTCCCTCTCGAGAAGGAGGAATCTAGTTCCAGTGTTTGCTATGGGGAAGTGTCCGGCAGTTTCCTGGTGCGGAGAACCCCCTACTATCCGCACGCATCACTCTGTTTTTCGGGGTTGTCATTCCTTCCCGAGGAGATTCGTGTGCATGAATATGCAGTGTGGGTGGACCCTGCCCGAGTATCTGGGGGATCGCAGAAGTGCCACTGTGAAAGAGCGAGGAGGAGGAGGAGGAGGAATTGTTGGGGGAGGGGGGATGTGGGTGAGACCGAGATGAGTGGGCGGGATACTGTGTGTACACTGGTGGTCTCCCGTGTGTTTTTGTTGTTGTGGGTGTGAGAGTGCTTCTTCTTCGGGATAATTGAGGGGGGAGGCCGCGGCTACTGTGTGCACTGAATGGATGTGGCTGCTCTTCGGAATTTTATCTAAAGGTATTGAATTTTACAGTTTACTTGATTTAAGTTGTGAGGATCGGGTTGAAATTGGATAAATACACCGTGGGTCCGCATTAGAACCCACGTTATGGCTAAGAATTTGCAGAGAATTTGACCGATCCCTGATTGAGATCTGTGTGATGGACACCTCGAGGACATCACTCCGTCTGTCGAATGAGACATTAAGCCATGGTCTACTATCCAATTATTTTTAGGGCAGACCAATGCGATCCCGTGTGTATCTTCACCCCACTCTCTCCCATGACGCGATTGACTTGAGCTGCCTATCGCCTCCTTCAAATACCTGCCTACTCATTCGAGTGGGGTCGTCTTCGACTCGTGTTTCCGAGCGATTCGTCAAATTTGTTTACTTTCGGACGTGCGCGCCTCCCGCGTGGTCGGTCTTGCGTCAACCGCGACGTGGGAAGGGGCGGAGGCGGTCATGTGCCGATGTCGAGCGGCGGCGTCAAGGGACAAGCCGCGCAAGCGCACTCGATGGCTCTTATCGGACGCTTCGTTCCCTGCGGGCTTCATTGCTGGGGGGTAGTGGGAGAGCTTATTCCCTTACGCTGCTCTCTCGGAGGCGTTTGATTGCCGTAATCGACAGTTTTTTCATCAGTTGTGACTGGTGAAGTATTCTTCTCTTCACGCGAAGGCCTCCCGGTAGTTGGCTGTGTGCCCTCACGCAAGCCGCATCAGTAGAGTTAAAGCGTGAAATGAAAGGCGGTAAAAATAATGATCTATAATTAATGAATGTGGCTCCTCAGTATGTAACAGTGAAATATTATTTTTGGATAGCATAGATTAAAATAAGGATGTGAAACAATTTGAAAAAAGTACGAGACGAATACAACGCTTGAAAATAGAATTTTCTTTTTATGGGGCCCAATTTATCTCACTTTAATCATAACTGATGTATAGAATGTACGTCTGTCAAATTTTATGTATACATACTGTCAGAAACTAAGCAAAATGTTATTCTGCGTCTTATTATCATATTTCTAATATGCTGAAAAGATTTTGTGGTGAATTTATTCATATAATAGAACTTCCGCCAGTCCTCTTTCTCCCTAATCTATGTACGATATGCACCTATGTATCTCGTATGTATAATATTTGTATAAGATTTTTCCCTGCTTAATTGCTCGCAATGATTAACTAAAAAGCAGTAAAATAGCTCCACTTATATACATACGTAATTTTTTGTTATCAATCGCACTGGATTAAAATAAAACTATAGGAAAAAAGATGACTTTTAGTAAAAAATGAAAAATAAAACCTTAACAGGTTGTGTCATATTTATTTACAGTTTTTTTGCATCAGAAAAGTAATAAGCTCTAGATTGCAGCAGTTGATAAATACCATGCTTTTTGGCGTATTGTAACCTCACAATTCTTCCTAGGTTTTACAAAATATTACTCATAGGGAAATAATGCTCAGGGAAACTGTTTTTAAGCACGATTTCTTTTACACTTAAATACGACCGACTTATTTTCATAATTAATGCCTCCAAACGTAAGACAATGCCTACGTTTATTTTGCTCCAACTGTAATTGTTAATTAGCTACGGCAAGTTTATGGTATTCGCATTTTGGATGCTATTATTGCCCTACCTGATACGGCACCTTTTTATTAATTTTTTTCCTCTTGATGCATGAAATTCGTATTGAATTATGGTAAATGCACTCATGAACTCTGGTATCTCTGCTCTTATGGCCGCAGATCGTTTCGAGATTCATGCCACAAAGTTTCTCGATAGCCATGGTCAAGGGAGGTATCGTTAGCAATGCTTGTATGGTTTTGTGCTTATTTAATGTATAGCATTTTCTGTGTAAATTCTATGCTGATGAAAAAATAAAAATTGAAAATCGTAAGGATATTCATTACATATTTTTAATGGCCATCTTTTTATTTTATTTTTGCATTTTTATGTGAAAATTGATAAGTATCATAAGTTCATTTAAAATGTGTTGGCGGGAAGCTGTACATAAATAACTAGCTCCATTGTTATTTCTGAGGACAATGGATAGCTTTTAACATTTTTTGTCTGAGGTTCTTGACCTGTTGCGTTTATTTTTCATGAAAATCTGATGTTTGGAAAGTTATTTTATATTTCCGCCCAAATTCGATAACGTTATACTATGAAATATGATTTTATGCTTTCTCGGCGAATAATGTGGGTAAACTTTTCTCGGGATTCCCACCGGGTTAATGTTTTTATAAAAAAATTAACCCCATTTTTATAAAAACATAAACCCGGTGGGAATCCCGAGAAAAGTTTACCAACGTTATACTAAATACATTGTCTCAAGTGGACGCGCTTAAATAATTATTCGGAATATCCTATATCAGCATTATCTGCGGCTAGCTATCCGTACACATACAGGATATTTCTCATGTAATTGTTTGGGTAATTTTTGTCAATTTTCCAACATAATGTCTTTGGTACGCTCTTATCGTAATCGTAATGCGCCATCAATTTATGCACTTATTTACGCCTAGAGGATAAGGTTTTATGTTTTCAATTTCCGGGTGTTATAAATAACCATTTTACCGGCAACTGTTTGAGTAAAAGAATTAGAACAAGCCATATTATACCTTGCTTAACGTGTTATTGACATGAAAGTAGTGATATTGTGACTTCATTTTTCGAGAAAGGACGTGTGACTACACTATCTAGGAGACGTACAACATTTGTTCTAAAATCCAATGAACGGGTGATATTTTTGATGACCCTTAATATCTATGTCAATTTAGAACAATTTTAGGCATGAAATTAAATTTATTACTGGAATTTCATGTTCAGTAGGTTAACATTTATCATTTCAGTGCAAGCCAATGGAAGAAATTACCATTTAGCTGAGCCCACATGGCAGAGCGGATTGATGCATGATATGCGAATTTAAATGTGAATACCTAAAATAATGGTTAAATTATGTGCCACTTCCACGTTAAATGTAGGAGTCATGAGGAAAAATGGGTATTTTTGGTATTTTTATTTTATTTTTATGAGAGTTATGGCCCTTCCGGTTTCCTGCAAAAATTGGACCTTCGAATCCGATGTATAGATCGATAAATGAAACGACATCGAGCGGTATTGAACTTGTTTATTTGGGAATTATTGAAATCTTGCGGAATAAATATTGGTTGCGGAGAGAGACACGTATTGATGACTTTATTATATACTGCTGATTAATGAGATTAAATTTGTATTTAATTGTGATAATTTAAATATCATTTTGAGAGGCAATGAAAATGACAGGAAGGGAAATATTTTTCTTAGACCATATTTCCAATTCAAGTTCTCACTAAAACTCGATATTTTGTTTTCATTGATTAGTGATTTGTAGCAAATATCTCACTGTAATACGGTAAGGGAGTGATCATTGTGGAGTTCTTTCCTTGTAGAATATACTTTGAACTTCACTCTTGCAGTGTTTAAACTCGAAGGTTGTTAATTTATTAAATGATTCAATGATCCACAAAGGCAATAATATTATTGTCTAGCCGCTTAGAGAGAATGATGAGAATAAAAAAGTAACCCTCTTTGATATTTTTCGAGTGTGTGGAAAATAAATTCAATTTTAATATAAAAAATAAAACTGTAATATCTAAATGAAGTAAATATTTAATACGCAAAGGCATCCTCTGTAGTAATATGAATACTTATAGGAGTAATGAGGGAGTACTGAAGGAATCATGAGGATTCCGAAGTATATTGTTTTTTTTAATAGATTTCAAGAATTTTTTACATTACGTAGAGGAATAGATGACAGATTGACCTAGCGAACAAAATTTTATAGGTTTCATTTTTTTGGCAGATTAATTTTATTTATTGCCTTCTAATTACCACATATTTTAATACTCAGTAGCGTATTCTAATTAAACTTCCGCCTATCCTATTTTCAGTTAGTTTATTGTTTCCACTTTTTGAAACTAAATTCGAAGTTATTTTAAGAACATTTCATATTTTTTTTAAATAATACTAAGTATTCAGTGTTTTTTAAGCTAAGGCTTTATTTGAAAAGGTCAAGGCTTCAATTATAATCGAACTCACGATGGGGATTAGTCCCGTGTTATTGTCACAGATTAGGATGATCTGCATTCAGTAAAAAATGAAATAGTTAGAGATTAATTTTCAACCAGTCTATTTTGCTGTAGTCTTTTCTAATAGGAGAAAAACGGCTTTTGACCGTATATTTAAATAGTATACTTGTGCGTTTTTAGCCTATTTTTTTCGTTTATTAATTCTTAATAATTTGTGAAATACCATTTCGAATTTTTTTGCATGTTTCGGAAGTGTTATTTTTTTATCTTTTCGTTCAACTTTTTTATGTCTATTGGAAATTATATTTCTTGTATCAAGTAGATATTGTGGTAGTATGATCTCAGTTTTTGAAATTATTCTTTCAATGATAGAATTTGTATAGGTATTATTGTTGTTTATAAACACATTTCAAGAAGGTAGACGAGTAGCAGCAGGTTTCATCAACTACTAAAATTACCCCCGGTTTAGCTTTCCAATGTATGCAACCTATTCATCGACTAGTTCCTGATTACATTGAAAATTTTATATGCATAGAGTTCTCCTTTGTCCCGTTCAAATTATGTCAATCCGTTCTTACCATCGACGGAATCGTTGTTCGCCAGGTAATGGAGAGACATGTTTGCTTGTTTTTTAAGGTAGACCTTCACGTCATGACTAGACCGATGGTTAATTTGACTTGTACGGAGTTTCAATTACCTTAATACCCAATAAATATTTGTAGCCGTTAAGGTAATTCAATTCTTTATAAAATGAAAGTTATGACAAACACATAAATTGTTTGCGCTATCTCTTATTTTATTGCCCTTGTATGGTAGCTATACTGTCTAAAATAGCGTGTTTTGAAGAATGTGACATACCTTATTATTTGTATGACTGAATGAGAGATACTAGCCGGACAAATCTTTCATCAAGGAGCATACATTTTTGGAAAAATTAATTTGCTTGCACAAAACTTGAAGTCCCTTTTTGCTGCCGAAGGTGCCTTGAAGTCGCGGTAATTGTTACTTTTAAATTTGATACATACCTAGTCATTTTATCAGTTCGAATAATTTAATTTTGGTTCCTTAAATGAGTTTCAATTATAGTAAAAGTTCATGCTGAAGTCTGACTTACAAAATGCTAAAATTGTACTTATATGCATAGTTGGATGTATTATTTTAGGTAAAAAATTGTTTGGTAATGTTTCAATTTTACGTGCAGTAATGCACATAAAATACTTTCATATAGGTTCTAGCCCTGATAGATAGTGCGAATTCTCAACAACTTCTGAGTACATGGCGACAGTTCTGAGAAAATGAGTACCCGTACTTGGATATATTGTAATTTTTTTATCACGAGAGGTCCATTTCTACTTTTCAAATATAAATTTTTGCAAGTAGACTATCTTTGAATTACTATATTATCGTATATTTTTTAATATTAAGGTAATTAAAAAAAAATATTTTGTATGAAGTTATGTTGTGAGTTTCAAACGCCAGATAACTGGTCTATCTCCTCCGCTTGTTGTGTTTAGTTAGCAGCATACTTGCTCTTAATTAGTAACATGGGCTGTATATTTTACATGTTATTTAATGTAAAACATTTTTTCGAATATCGGCACATCCAAGTTATATGGTCGAAGATAGTGGCGGGGAACTCACAGCAGGAAGTAAGACGAATGCTCATTTAGCCATTTTACTACCGTAGGGACTCGGGCATTTTTTTATACGGTGTCCTCAACATTTTAGGATCCCCTGTCGTATGACTGCCCATCGCACGCAGTAGTAGTTGTTAGCATCATTGGCCCTGTCCACCATTTTATTCCCCATCGATCGATTTTTCTTTCGACGGCGACCAGGAGGAGGGGTTTGGCGGGGGGATATATAAGGGAGAGGGGGAAAGCACATTATGGGGGAAAGAGTAGGAGGGTTAGCCGTGTGGCAGTCATGACCAACCTTTTTTCCCACCCACCGACAGCTATCCCCAGGCCTTCACCACCCTCCCTACTACTCTGCATCAGTCCACCGACCACCACCACCCTGCCTAACCCCACATAACGTCCCTCCCCGCGCTTATAGCCTCACCAAACTCGGCAGGCAGTCATCGGTTCTTCTCCCTCCTTCAACCCCCTCGCCAGCCACCCCCTTCCACCTCCTACCCCCAACCCCCAAGCCGCCGACGTCCAGTTGTTTTGCATGCAAGCGGGGTTTTTTCAAACTCTCCCCCAGCCTCACAAAAAACCCTCATCCCCCACCCCTCTCGAACGTCCACCCCAATTCGACCATAGCCACCCGCTTCCCTTACCACCTCGCCTCACCCCATTATTTTTTTCTCCTGCTACCACTCTCACTCTTGCATACCTACTCCACCCCCAACTCGTCTCATCCCTCTCCTGCCTCCACCCTCATCTCATAAACAGAAAGGGACCGAGTCGCCATATTAGTTTCCTAACTGGCATATTTTTTATTCGAGGCTTTTTTTTGTTTGTGTGTGCACGTTATTGGTCACATGTATACCTAAGAATGCGTGAGGGTAAGATCGAAGATATGAAGCTGGAAGTCTGGGGAAAGAGGGTTTTTGTTTGCTGCGAAAAGTTATCTCGGACAAAGGCGTGTACGATGATGTTGCAATGGAACCTTGTGTTTAGCTAGACAGTCGTTCAGCCCACGAATTGCGTCTCGATCATAGGATTACGGAAACTTTATTTGCCTTTCATTGTATTCCATATATTCCGTTGTTTCGAGCGTGACTCTTAGTAAATAGCCTATCATTTTGAAATAATTAGAAAGGCTTTCTTTTTCCGCATGGATTTATGTCAAAATGACCTTAATCTTGACGAGGATCGTTATCATGTGGGTCTCATTAGGTCGTTTGCTAGCCAATATTTGGGAAAAAAAACAAAGTTAATTTCATTACTTTTAAATATATTATGCATCTAATGTATGGCATATAATGTAGTGGGAAAGTGTAGCGTTCATCTCCTTCCACTATTTCCATTTTTTTCCTTACGAACAAAATTACGGCGCCGAACATATTTATTGGCATGGCATCTTAGATCTTGCTGGTGATTGTAGGATTAAAGTAAGTATTTTAAGCTTCATAATAAGACAATGTATACAAAAAATTTAATAAAGGCATTGAGCAGGAAAGACTGCGAAAAAATAGGAGTTCACATGAATATGAATAAACTTTTTCCCGCAGTCCTTTAATAAATATGCTGATTTCGTGGATTTGCGAGATAACTTAGATCGTTCAAGTTCACGACGCGTCCTCTTCTCTTTTCTGGAAGACAAAATTACGATGGATCTCTTCTTTGGAGAGAAATAACCTGAATTAATCCCCAGAATTACTAAAAATCCAGCTAATTTTCCTGTTTTTCCATGCCCTTCTCTAAAATTTACATGAAATTTAGGTCAACGTGGATTCTTTTTATTAGGTAGGCCTTGTGTGTGGTATGGATGAACTTCCTAGAGGCGCAAAAATTGTATATGAAGGTAGAAATAGTGCCTAAGAATGCATTCACATGTATTTTATATTTTAAGGCCCATCTCAAGGGTTTTGGGGTTGAATTTGAGCTTCTATTTACATCAGGTATATTCTCCGTTTGCTGCACAATTCATGAGAAAATTGCTCGAACAGATGATGGCTTGCTTCTGGGCAAAGTGTGGGCCGCCATGATACATTTATCACCCTTTAACCCTCTTATTACAACACAGCAAAAGCAGTAAAGTTGGAAAAAAGCCATTTGTTTACACAAGCATACATTTGTTTACATTTTTACTAAGCAACGTTTCTATGATTTGGTAAAGGTTTTGGAATCTGCGGCCCGCATTAAAAACTACGTATTCGTTTAACTCATATCAATTTATCCATACTTTTATCGAGGGAAATCTTGTTCACAGTGCCCATTTTTATTTTTTTATATAATAGAAATGCTATTTATCGAGGTATTATTCGATCGCACAACCATTTACGCCCCACATCGTCCTTTCGATTTGAAATTACGGTCCGTGGGCGAGTAAAGGCTATCCAGCCTCGTTTGAATATAATAGGTCAAGCTGAAAAAGGAGAAAATACGATGGTCTTACTTTTAATCGCCAAATCAATATCACCTACTTCATCAAATATGTTTCATGGCTATTATTATATTATCACTGATAGCACCAAAATGAGTCTAGCTAAGCAACGGTACTATGAATTGGTGTAGGATTTTGAAATTCGGGGCCAACATTAAAAATAACGTAGGTATTCGTTTAACTCTTACCTACGTATCGGAATTATTTATCTAAAACAACCTTGTATAGAGTATCCATTCTTTAATTGGTTTATAAAAATGATATTTATTAAGATATTATTCGAAAAGATAAGCACTTATGTTCCAAATCGATTTGAACTTACGGTCCTCGGGGAACGGGAAGGTTTTCAAAACTTCTTTTAGAGTAAGAGGTCAAGCCGGAAAAGGAGAAAATGCAATGGAAATACTTATAATGGCCGTAGCGATATGAGCTACTTCGTCAAATATGTTTGGTGGCCATTAATATCGCTGATAGCGCCTGGGAAGAATGTGTCGGGAGAGAGGAAACACGTGAGTGACGGGAGGATGAGTGGCGTAAATGCACCGCTGGCGAAGGGAGGTGCGGGGTATTTTTTTCTTTTTTTATAGATGGGGACGGCATTGGACGGTCCGACGGCCTCGGGGGAAGCCATGTTGGATATCGACACCGCTTTTACTGGAGAGTCACAGGGGCGGGGGGAGAGGGTAAGGGTCGCGTGGAAGGTGACGGAAAAGGGCAGTGTGGAGAGAGGCGAGTGGGATGGGCACTCGAGTGCGGGCAAAGGGGAGTGTGCTAAAGAGCGGTAGTGTTAGTGGGAGGAGGGAAGAGAAGTCAGCAGAGACTTGATTAGTGGCCATCCTGCCTCTCTCGCCATATGCACGTCTGAATGCACCCTCATGACGATCGTGGGAGCGGGGGTCTCGTCCGATGTGCCGTCCTGCCGCGCGTCGATTCACGTTGTAACAATGCCCGACTGCTATGTGACGAAACTTGATCGTTCCCGGCACTGCTCTGAGTGAAGATTTTTGCTGACCGGAATAGGTTTCTTTTTCTAATTCTTTTTGATCTGGACTCACCCATCGGTGAACAAGGCTCTGTATAATTTCTATTTTTAAACCTCCATGAGTGGAATATTTGCCATGGTGGGGCCAGACATTAAATGTGATTAAAATTTGGTATGGGGTTTAAAATGTGTAGATGATATTAAAAGGTTATAAACATGCTGGTTAAAAACATGTTGGAAATGTCAGAATAAAACTGTTTTGGAGAATTAACTCATCCATTAAGCATATCAGTATTTCTGATAGAGTATACTCTATAGAGTTTAATCTCTTATCCATCCGAATTACTTGCCATATTTATAAATTTATCGTCTGTTTCGACCTCTAATTATAGCTAAAGCTTGATGATGAGGAGTTGCGTCCTTTGCCTCCTTCATATTATGTATTGCTTAATCACTCTATCTTACTCACCAGTGACCCGAAGGTAGGCTAGAAGAATTCATGACTGTAGTTAATAGGTAATGTAGGTCGATAGATATTACTAGGTCATTCATCCTATCTCTACATATTCTT